>NC_139348.1:46784007-47457007 GCF_055883805.1 Amblyomma maculatum
ACATTACAAGTGCTCGCTATCATTCGGCCACGCATGGGCAAGCAGAGAGATCTGTGTATGAGACAAAGCAAGCATTGGCCAAGGATCAATCTGGAACATTCGTTTGCGGGCTGGCTCGGTTTTTGCTCAAGCAGCAGACAACTGTTTCGGCAACAGCAGGCAGAACACCAGCCTTACTCATTTTCGGACGCGAGCTCTCGACGGCACTCATACGTATTCAGCCATGACCTGCTGAAAAGGCGACCTCGGACGAGAGCGTTACGAGACGAGTGGCCGTAGGAAAATCGGTCTTCTTCCGCAACTTCACAGCAAGCCCTGTTTGGATAGAAGGAACCGTACTGAAGAGACTAGGACATTGATTTTGGTTAATCAAGTCAAAAACCGGAACGGTTCGTCAGCACCTTGACCACATAAAGCCAGGAGCTGAAGTCTACCCGACAGAGGATCAACCACTGAACGAATGAAGCAACGGACCAGCAGCAAGCGAGCAACAATCCACACTGCTGGCTCCTTACGTGATCGGGACACCAGCAGAAATTTCGCCTGCAGACGATCTGCCTACGGCCCCCACTCCGAACATGGAGAAGCTGAGGCCCAGCAAAATGACTGCGCAACCCAACCCTGCAACAACCAACAAAGCGAATCCAGGCAAGATCAAGCTCCGCCAAGGCCTCAACATGAACTTTGTCCACCCAACCGATACAGTGAACCAATCTAAGGAGGAAGGGGTGTTGTGTATGCGAACCGACGCACAGCTGTACCGCCGCCTAGCAAATGGATGTGCACGGCCGCTCCAGTTGCAATGCCTCCTTGCACACGTGAGCCGGCTGCTTCGGAGAGACCAGCAGGGTCAACGAAACCAGAGCTGCGAGTTTCTTTGGAACTCGACCATCCTGGGACCGTGTGCGTGATCAAGGCAATGCTTTCTTTACAAGAACTCGCGTTTCTTTCATTCTCTTCTCTTCTATCCCAAAGGCACTATAAACGCAGTCTCTACCCAGCAACCGAATTAAGAGGTTCCTTGCTCATGGGGCTCCCACGCCCTGAACATAACCCTAACCACTGCACCACCGCGGCGGGGCTGCTTCTAAAAATGAAAAATACTCTAGACATTTACAATTTTTCTGGCGGAGTAACATCCCAGCCATACCTACATGTAAAGACACAACTTCTGTCATAAGGCATAGATATACCAGCACAAAGTGTTTGGAAACTGACTGCTGAATTCAGGCATTAAAGATTCCTAGTTGTGCAGAAGGTTACCTCACAGAACAGCCACGTTTCTGGAGACAAACATTACCATGGGGCACTAGACTGTAAACAGACATATGAGAGCCGGTTTACCATTAGAATGGTAGTGGCTGCAGAATTCCTATTTCTTCATAGCCAAACAACACGAGAACCCCTTTTAATTTGTTCCCTTATTTACTCCTTCGTTCACCTTTCAAAATACGCCAGAAATGTCGTCCTCTCACTTCCCCTCTTTCACCCAAGGGCGCTGTCAATGCTATGGTCAAATAGAACTTAAGAATTCCGCGGTAAATACCTGTCAAAGTAAGTAGAAATCAGTAAGAAGAAATGGGCATGGGCAGAGCATGTAGTGCAAAGAGGTTTCAGCTTTATTAATGCCATAGGGGAATCACTTCACGTATGAACACCCCTTGTCTCTCGTCGTTGACCATTCTCATTCGTGTGTAGAAGACTTATAGTGGTATGACATCGTCCCTATGTCAAACTCCGGAGCACACCACCATCACAACGTTTGCACGAACCTTCTTCCTAGCAACTCGCTGTTGACGTTCGCTTTTACCAACTAGTACTGAGTTATCTGTCTTCTCTTCTTCTTTTTCTTCTGCTTCTTTTCATTCTTTTGCTTCTTCTTTTGCATCTTCTTTTTTTCTTCTCCTTTTTCTTCGTTTTCCACAGTGCCACGGTCCCAGACCGACGGCTCGAAAACCTACCGCAGTGTAGCTTTCGCTGCAATTGAACATGACGCAGTGAAGAGGCAATAAAGAATCTGCTGGTTGCTGAATCTGCTGAACCACGAATAAAGGTCTTCAGATTTTCATTTGGCGCAACCTTCCAAAGCACCAATGTGCAGACACCATCTTTTCTCGCATATAGCATGCACCAAATATTGGAAAAACTTGGTTGGTGCTGTGTGGGTAGAAGGGGGGGAGGGGGTGAGGTGGGGTGAGGAGGAGAGGCATCACGACAATGCACACTTCTACGACTATTCTTTTCTGCACAGACCCTAGGTGCTACACCAGCATTCACATCAAAACAATGTGTCAACCCCCGTTTTTCGGTAATTACATCCAGTCTGATTCAACTGGCGGAAAGATTTTTAAATCCAAATTGCTTAAGCGTAACTGTGTTTACTGCTGCCACAAAAATGTTAACAAAAGCAGAGCCATAGAAACTATGTTTACGGGGTCAAATATTTGGATTGAGCTTTAGTCAGTGCACCTTTAACATAGAATTTTATGAGATTTACTAAACTAGGGGCAGTGCGTATTACACTACAACCAGAGACAGCAAAGGAACTATGTGGCAACAAGCTGCTTCAGGTGAAATTTTTCTCGCTCCTTCGTCAACCTTACCATGAGAGTCAACTTCATCTCCATAGCTGCTCATGGAGGAACTTGACTCATCGTCTGATGGGGGAAGCTTGAAATCTGGAAAAAAACAAAAAATATTGGCCACACTATTGCAAAGCGCCCCTATTAACTCAAGCTCTTTTTGTCCAAATGTCTGGGTCGCGAACGCTGAGGTCTTGTCAATGTCAAAGCACCCCTCAAACTGAACTCCGCACGACTCAAACAAATTCCAGGAGCCACTGATATTGAGAGTCAACTATATTACATTGGGCACTCTGCTTCATGTGTAGTGATAACTTGTATCCACAGTAACTACACAACTTCATTCAAACTACATTTTGAAACTACAGGAGAACCCGGATATATCGAACTCGAAGGGGATCGCGAAATAGTTCGATATATCGATAATTCGATATACAGAAATCGACCTGGGACGGCACTTACGAAGCGAAAAACGATACCGTATTTGTCGCGTAATCAACCAACTCGTATAATGAAACCACCCTCCACTTTTGCACCCGAGAATTTGGAAAAAAAAAGAAAAAACACGTTAAGGCCAGCTTGCTCACAAGCGATTGAGCTATCTCAGCGACGAGCGGCAGCGACAGAGTGAAAAATTCCAACTTGTTGGAGCTGCGTTCCTCTCGCCGCTCGAGCCACCGCGGCCGCTGAAAACAAGGTTTCTGTGTCGCCGCGGCGAGGCGTTTTCGCTTGCATGTCGATGGCGCAAGTCACTCCATTTCAGTCGTCTCATCCACAGCTCGTTTCTTGGCAGCGTGCCAAGATGCTGCGCAGTGATAACGTCACAGCGTGTTTATCTTTTGATAGCTCCTGCGGTGGCGGGGAACGAACTTATGGCTGATTGCACAAGCCTGGTTCGATTTATCACGCCGAGCTTGGGGCGGGCATAGTCCACTGCCACAAAATAATTGGAAAGCGTGATAGCTAAATGCTAAAAGCCGGTGTCATGATCGCAGCAGACTGCATGCTTTCGTTGACTCATACATGCAAGAAACGACTCCCGCAAGAAAAAAAAAAAAAAAACTGTCGCTTCTTAACTTTCCGCTGCCGCCATATCTTATGCTACGCCGCGCGTACAGCACAACGATAAGAATGAACGACTCTCGCAAAAAAAAAAAAAAAAAAGAAGAGAGAGTGAGATCTGCCGCTAATTGGCGCCATAGCCACGTTAGCCGCGGTGCGCAGAGGGTTCGCAACACGCGCTGGAGAAAGCGTGTTATGTCTGAAAAGGGACTGAGCTGGCTTGGCGCATGCGTAGTGCGTGCTACTGATAACGAAGGCAAAAAGAGAGGAAGGGGAGAGATAGCTCGGCAAAGGAATGGTCACACCCTTGCGCTTCGCTCTATCGCGTTTTTCCCCTCTCGTTCCCACCGGCTCTCCCGGGTTCATTCACGCACACGGCTTGCAAGCGTCACGTGCTGGCGCACGGGAAACGATAACGCAGATGCGCGCGCCTTTGAGGAATGGGCGCGGCGCTGCCCCAGACCAGCCGTCGCCGAACTGTCCCCTCTCATTCCTTCCGCGCGTGGCTTGAGAACATCCCGTGGCAAACGGCCGAGGGTGATGCGATCGTGTTTGGGGAAGGCACACTTTCCAGTGCGTGGCGTGGAGTTCGATATATCGAACGACCGGTGAAATTGAGTTCGATATATGACGCGGCTTTCCTATACTTTTATATGGGATTTTCAAGAGGATATTCCGTGAGTTCGATATAACCAAAATTCGATATATCCGGGTTCGATATATCCGGGTTTGACTGTATACCAATACAAAATGGCCTTTGCCACTGGCTTTCGTGCAGCCACAAAATGCAGAAACAGGGGAAAAGTAGCACAGGAAAATACAGAATCTATATATATTGTGAGAATGCATGCAAATATCTTGCACCAGGTGCATGATAAAAACAAATTTCTCATTGCTAGTTACAACAGATAACAACAGCCCATATGGCTCAAGTGCATTAACCAAGAACCTAGAAAAAAAAAAAAGGAAAGAAATACGAAGCACTGAAAAGCTACGGAACCCCAATAAGTTCAACATTGCAAGTTATCTCCAATTTGTAATAGCTTATCCCATGCATGAGTAATAGAATATATAAATAAGACCCCATTTGCCTGTACCGACAATTTATAATCAAGCTTCCAAACTAAAATTCATTTATCAGGTAGTAAACTGTAACTAACTGCATTTTCCCCTTGATATACTGCCAGGCAGCTAGAGGCACCAGCGAACAGTGCTATCATTCCTCGTAAAAAAATCCAACCATTTTAAAGGTTAATTTCTGACTACGACCGCCACAAAATGGAATAACACTACAAAAAGTCACTCAGCATTCTTTGTCTCTGCTGCTAATGTTGGTCTGTTCTGTTACGAGCTCAAATACACCCCATTTTCCATTCTTTAGTCCCACATTTTATTGAATAACAATGCAGTTTGAGCAGTCAATCTAAGCAGTGTACTTTATCATATTCCCTTTTTTGTTGTTGTCTGTGTTTATTTATATGTTATATATGCTACATTCCTACCCTGCCAAAATCCCATAGACTGCAGTATCAGTAAGTGAAATAAAAGAATCTTTCCTTTCTATCTGAATACCAAAACTCACAGTTGCAACTTAAAATTATGAAGGACCAAGCTTACCAAGGCTCGAGAAACAACAAAGGAATACACTGACAAGACAGGACCAGTGCTAACATTTAACGCAATGTTTAGTAGTGACAAAGGCCATTCCCCGAACTTCGATTGTGGATCAGGAGCATACAGTATGCACATCACAGTCTCCCAAATCACAATAAACTCTGCATTGAAAGTTGGTGCTTGCCCTGTCCTGTCATTGTCTTCCTTCCTTTTTTTTGTTCCCACCCTATGCTTCTCAATTTCAGATGAATTACCGACGCGACCGAGCCTCTTCACTACAGAAGCTTACCGAGGATGGCGCCAAGTGCCTCAACAAAACGGTCGGCCTCAAAGTCGATTCCGTCACCCCTGCTCGCTTGGCTGTTGGGCTGCTTTGGCTGAGACTTCTTCTCCTTTGAAGGAACCTCAGCCCCTTTGTAGTCGGAGACATGGCGCACGAAGCGGTCCAGGCTCTCCGTGATGGTAGCACCAAGTGTTTCCTCATCCTTCCTCGCGGCGCTAGGGAGGAAATTTCAACGTCATGGGTAAAAAGACAATGGCTAACTAGTGGCGTTTGGCACCAACACAGCTCTAGAAAAAGTTCAAAAAGTGATGTCACAGAATAAATGTGATCTGAAGCAATTTTGAAGCTGGCTTCAATAGACAAATTTTTTTTTTTAAAGAGGAGAGTAAGCCAAAAAATGTTTCATTGAATTGCCAGGGTACTATGTCGTCGAATTCGCGTTCGGAGTAGTTTTGTGCACTCTTCCCACTTTTCACTAGGATGGAGCAGGTTTCTCGGTTTGTCACAGTTTGGCGCAGTTGGGGCAACTAGGATGACACCAGTGACCTTTGATATTCTGTTCCAACGTAAAAATGAGCGGACAAGGTAGTGACTGATAGTGCGCTCAGCAAGTACAAATGCTGCTATACCCTCCATGTGCCTCTTCACCCTACAACCTTGATGCAACATCAAGGTGGCAGGCTAGCCCCCGCCGCAAGCAGCGGTGACCCACCTGTCCCAACCCCATCAGATGCAATTATAAGTATGCTCATTAAATCAGATATCACTGAATATGATGCTCCCAAATCCCCCCTTTTAATTGTGAAAGAACCTCGCCGTGCTGGTTCAGTAGTTAGGGCGCTCGACTATGGACCACACAGATGCGGGATCAAATCCCGGCTGCAGTGGCCGCTTTTCGATGGAGGCGTAAAGCCAGGCGTCTGTGTGCTGTGCAATGTCAGTGCACGTTAAAGAACCCCAGGTGGTCGAAATTTCCGGAGCCTTCCACTACGGCGTCTCTCATAGCCCGAGTTAAATCCCACAAACCAAACCAAACTGTTTTAGAAACAAAGCCAGTGCAACACAGTGTCACTCCCAAACATAGTTGGATTCCTCACAAGGCATGTTCAATGTTCCAGGAAACAGGATCTGTTTCGGCAGGGGATTGGCCAGTGAGCAAAAATAATACAAAACTGCAGAAAGTGACACAATATAAACAACATGATGTCTGCTGTTTTCAAGAATTATTAGAACTAGCAAAAAAATAAAGGTGTCACCAAAAGAAAAGGAAAGCTCATGAGACTGTCACTGCTGCTCCGCACCATTTAGTACTACAGTGAAACTCATTCATTTGACACCCTTAATTCTGAAATCTGGATGATTCGAACTGCCATCACTGTCCTGGACCAATGCTCACGTAAGGTTATGACATTGGAAGCTTGCTAGTTCAAATTCTATGGTTCTTGCATCAGCTAATTAGAACAGACTCACGCTGCAATTGGCATGATCCCGAAATGGTCCTCTGCGTGCAAAGGGTTTACTAAAAGCATTTACAAGGTGGTTTCAGTCACATTAGTTTATCATTTTGGTTTCCGTTCAGCACTGCCTTTTTTCACAAGCTTCACACGAAAAATGCACAATGAAAACCTGCACGTAACAAAACACTGCTGTAACTTTCTCAATTTTGTTTTACAGTGCAGTCCACTTATAACGATATTGAGAAAAACCTGAAAATCTGATCGTTATAATCGATTATCGTTATATCTGGACCAGATGAAAGAGAAAAAAAAACACCCACATATTTCCCTATGCATGCAGGCTTGCCTACTTACTAGCGATGAGTAAACCTGGTTGAACAACGCTAACCATCGTAAAGAGCACTAAACACTTTATTACAGTATACATCAATAGCCATAAAATAACTTAAGCATACTTAAAAAGTCGGAAATTCGCGCTCGCTTGAGCAGCAGCTGAAGATTGATAATCGCTGGGAGCATCGTTTCCAGTAGCGTGTACACTGGCGGCAGTCCTTTTTGCGTGCACGAAACCAATTAGCGACCGGATTAACTGAAGGACATCCCCAACCTTGATGATCGTTAAAATCGTAGAGTGCGAATGTCCATATTTTTTCACGGAGCTTCCAACCTTGAAACCCTGCTCGAAATGCCGATAAATCTGCCATTTCATTTCGTGAGCTATCGCGCCGTCCGTCACTGGTCGCCGCCATCGTCCACGGACGCAGAATCGGGGATGGCAATGCCGATACGGCTGCAGCAGCACCCTTCGCGCGGCTGCAATTGCGATGGATAGTGATCATTTTCTTCCGTTTTCGCCGCATATGTCACGTTTTCACGTCATTGTCTTTTAATATTTTATTTTTTATTGAATATTCAGTCAAATTTTCGTCGTAAACGCCTACTGGGCGGCGATAAAGCTATCGTTGCATCCGATGTACCGCCAATAATCAATCGTTATATCTGGTTTATTTTTACATAGGGCAATGGGAAAAATTATAAATCTCAAGAATTTGATCGTTATAAGCGATATATCGCTATGTCTGGTATCGTTATAAGTGGACTGCACTGTACTCAGACTTAAGTGTTCTGTATTTGCTCGCATATACAGGTCAACTTGTTCCCTCAAAACCGTCCCATCCAAAGTGTGGGAGTATGCCGACGTGTGAGTCACAGCCACGGCAAGGCACTGGCTTGGCTACAAGCTAAAAAAAGGAGGGGAAAATAATGCCATGGACACTGGTGCAGAAAGTCATGCATTCTGAGTGCCTATAAGAGCAAGCGTTAAGCAGCCGGTACAACTGCGATTACCACTCGAAGGCTGCACACATCCCTTCTTTCGCACAGGTTTCACACTCAAGGTCCTCAGCCAAGGCCACAGTGGAGCAAAGACCTCCACCATGCGTCCGGTAGTGAACCAATACCACATCTACACTTCCCTCTGCAGCCGTGTTTACATGAAGGCGACAGCAGCGCATCGCATTTCGTAGCGCCTCACGCTAATGCGATGCGACAGCGTTTACATGTAGCACATCATCTTTAGCGCAGTGGTGGCAGCACGCGGTGTCGCATATTGAAAGCATTAGTGGCAAGGGTGGCAATTCTTTCAAAATTATTTAATATTTATTTCATACATACCAGAATAAAAGGAAAGATGTAATAAATATAAAAAACAGGGATGAAGCGAAATTAAATACTTTGCCGACTTCGTTTATCCAACTCGAAGCTATTTGAATATCCCATGCTTTCTGTTCATGGCGCCCAGCAACGCTTACTAAGCCTATCACCTGCCAGATTCCAGAAGCTATCTTAAAATTTGAGGCGGTTTGTCGCCAGAATTGTGTGGTGTGAGCATCTTCAGAGAAATAAAAAGCTTCGTTCACCATTCGTTTGCAGCGAACGCGAGACACAGTGGAGCGGCAACAACGAATCGGTGGTAAGGCAAGCGGCCGCCGCTTCGCCGAACGCCACCATCTTGCCCTTAATGCGATGCGACCGGCTTTACATGCACGGAGAAAGTCGACTTACACCTCTCAATCCAGTCCTGCCTGGCGGATTAATGCGATGCGCTTTCCTAGCGCATTACCTGTTTACATGAATGTGATGCGCTAGGAACCGGGTGCGGTACAATGCACTAGCTGTCGCATTCATGTAAGCACGGCTTGTTTTGGTCCTTGGAGTTAAGGGGGGACGCGGGTCTTACCGCCGTATTCACAAACACGCCTTCACTCGAACTTCTACTCCAAGCGGCCCTCGAGGCCTGTTTTTCGTTTCAGAAAGCAAACTCCACTCGAATCGCTCCTCCAGCGGCGGAGAAAACTCAAGTTTTCTCGAGAATCTCGAGTCGGCGACGACGCTACCTTGGCCGCTCCTCGACCGCCACTTCACTTGTAAACATGGCGGGCATCGCATCGTTTGCGCGCTTCGTAGACTTTATTTTCCGAGTTGATGAAACCTTTCACGGCAACATCCAAGTTCATCGTGTGCCAAAACGTCGCCTGCGGGACCGACTTAATCCTTTGGAACATTTTAGCGACCGTGAATTCCTCTCTAGGTACCGGT
Source organism: Amblyomma maculatum (assembly GCF_055883805.1). Lineage (NCBI taxonomy): Eukaryota > Metazoa > Arthropoda > Arachnida > Ixodida > Ixodidae > Amblyomma > Amblyomma maculatum. The sequence continues at coordinate 46,793,604 of NC_139348.1, forward strand.
TCACAAAGGAGACCGTGGCCTACCTCTTGACAAGGCTGCCGCTCACGCCGAGCGCCGACAATCGTGGCCTGCCGCTCTCGCCGATGCTGCAGCTGCTGGTCGCGCTCCGGTTCTACGGCGCCGGAACGTTCCAAGTGGTCGCTGGTGACCTAGTGAATGTGTCACAACCCACCGTGTGCCGCGTTGTCAAACGGATTTCAGAGCTCATAGCGAGCACCTTGTTTGCTCGTGTGGTGAAGTTCCCACAGGCGGCTTCCGAATTCGATGCCGCGATGAAAGACTTTTACAAAATTGCAAACTTTCCGGGAGTGACAGGGTGCATTGACTGTACTCATGTGCGCATTAAAAACCCTGGAGGCTCCAACGGAGAAGTTTACCGCAACCGGAAGGGGTACTTCTCTATCAATGTGCAGGTGAGCGTTCAATTTTAATTGGCAGTGTTAAATTTGGCATATTGTGTGCATTCGCGTCGACACGATATTTGTAATGTACAGTTTATTTCGCTAACCATCAGCCATAATGCTGCCCCAGCACAAATTGATTCTATTTTCATTCATTTCTATATTTCCCGCTCCTCATAATATTCTGGACAGCGTCAGACAGCGATTTTGTTTTCAGTTTTAAGTTTCAATTCAGTGATATGTATTGCAATTCGGCATAAATCCAACAGCGTGAAAACATTTTTTTTCCCCGCAGGCGGTCAAAGTGCAATAAAAAAAAAAGCATTTCTACGCATTCTGTGGTGACGGTGGCGACAGCAGTAAGCCAGTTTGCTTGGTTAATGCTGGCAAGAACAAGGCACAAAAAATGAATTCCTCTGTAGAGCAGATAAATAACCCCAACCATGTGTCGGCATAAAATTTTTTTTTTTTTTTTGGGGGGGGGGGGGGGGAGGGGGCATTTCATTTAGTTTTTTCTTCCACTTCATCGTTGGGCGCTACAACCCGCGTTCGTTCTTCACTCTCAGTTTACAAGCTGTTGATATAATGTGACATCAGACAGCCAGCACTAGTAGTACCGATTAGGGCACTGAAGTCAGATTTGAATGGGACCCAGAAATAACGGGCTTTCTGGCATCGCTTAGGCAATTAATGATGTACTAAAATAAACAGGATATAATAAAATGAAAGTATATATATTAGGCCGTGACAGCAGCAAGCGCGCTGCTCGCGACCATGCAAATTCGCACAATAATTTATTGGATCATATTTTATTGAACCATCAAGACACTTTTACTGAGCATTTAAATACATATTGGTGGGGCAATGTTAGAAGGAAAAATAATATGTGGCCAAAATTTTAACATTTCGAAGCACACAGCATGATACATTGATTGCAGAAGTGTAGGAAAAAAGATCACATTCTCCCAGTTGACATGAAAACTCTGCTGCATGCAAAAATTGACATGCCAGGATTCTGCATGCACGTCTATATATGTAGACACCAATGACAAAAACTATACTTGATACTTGACTCGAGTTTTCAGTTTGTAATTATGCACATCACAATTTTAGATTCTTATTTCAAATACAGCTTCAATCAATTGCTGCCCATTGCCAATATGTATTGATGCTTATACAGATTTCAGCACTTTCGAATTCAATTGATCTCACCAAAGAATAACTTACGAAATACTTTGGAATGACTCAAGTGCATTCTTACAAGGAGCAATCATGCTGCACTTGTAGAAACTTCTAGCAGCACTCATTACTTTTTTCATTGCTGCAATCTATTCAACCTATTTAAATTTGCCTCTCTTTCTAGGCCATCACGGGACCCCAGCTGCAATTTTATGACGTTGTTGTTGGCTGGCCTGGCTCCGTGCATGACAGTCGAATCTTCGACAATAGTCGTGCACGGGTCCTATATGAAACCGAGAGACTTCCTGGAATGCTGCTCGGAGATGCAGGATATGCCTGCATGTCATTCCTGATGACACCACTAGCAAATCCTGGAGCCCCAAACAGCCCAGAATCGAGGTACGTAAAATTGTGAAACAACATACAGCAACAAGCTTACTTCTTGAGTTTCAAATCCATCAGTGTCATATGTTGTGTTTAAGATGTCTTTAAGACCTGTTCTTCTTATGCAGGTATCAGACTGCCCACATCAAAACGAGAAATACAGTGGAGCGGGCGTTCGGTGTGTGGAAAAGGCGGTTCCCATGCCTTGACATGCGGATGCAGCACAAGTTGGAGCATTCAGTACTTATAACCACAGCTTGTGCTGCACTGCATAATATCGCCTGCATGCGGAACGAACCTTGCCCACCTGCTGTGCCCATTCCTGCTGTCCATCTACCCCAAAGGACGAGGCAGCAACCCCATTTGCCACACCCTGCACCTGTTGATACAATCAATGGCAGTCGTGCACGGGCTCGTGTGATCGCGAGGTGCTTTCAGTAACTTCTTCATTTTCGCGTCCCTGTCGTGCTTATCATTTGTGTCGTCCGTGCTGTCATCATGCCAATAATAATAGCCTGAATAATCTATACTACCCACATTTTGATTTTCTACTTTAAGCTAATGCAATGAAAAAATTTGGAAAATTTAAAGACTCTGCCAATCCATCCCCACGTCCTTTTATGATGCCGATGCTGCTTCTGTAATTCCTCTCGTTACCACGGTTCCTGCTTGCTAATATCTGAACTGCAACACCCAATTGGCATGCTATATCTACTTTCACAAACTATTAGCAGAATGTTATATAAAAAATAATAATTAGAATACACAATACAAATTCATCATTTTGTGGCACCCTTACATCAAGTTTTCCACACAATAATAAAGGAAAGGGCTGTACATGATCTGTCACATAATTGATTAGATTATGAAAAACACAGTAGTATGAAAAACGACAGGCGCTTTTTAAAACATACGTATGAAAGGCACAAAGAGGAACTGAAATGAAAGGGAACAAGAAGCATTCATTTAAATTATCCTGTCTTGATTCTTACGGCAAGTAATCTAGATATTTGTATAAAAATAATCACTCAGAGTGGAAGAGAGGCCTACATCCAAGAGCTGGATGTTAATTCCTTTACATTGATTTAAAAAAAGATTATGAAAGACCTAAGCAATCAAGAGCACTGACAAAAGGCGGGTTCCAAATACTCATTTTGCATCATTATGCAGAACCATAAAAAAATAGGTGCCCCTCTATTATTGCTGTTGCGAATCGCTGCGTGATGCTAACATTGCAAGTTTCTGCTCCTTTACTTTTTTCTCCATTTCGAGCAGTTCAATCTCTAATTTGCTCTTTTTTTCTTGGTGTTCCAGTTCCATTTTTCTTTTCTGTCTTTCGAATTCTAGATCCATTTTGTTTTTTTTATCTTCATGTTTCCATTGCCGAGTCTGAATTATTAATTTTCCCCGCAGCAGTTTCCTTCGGAGTGTGTGTAACTGACGCTTTCTTTCTTCCGCTTCCTCAAAGCTTTTGTAGCGGGCTTCGGTCTCGGGAGCTAACATGCTTTTTATAGCTGCAATCCGGCCCCCAGCTTGACTGCCTTCTACAGATGTTACCCCATTGGTGCCTGTGGTCCCCACACTGGCAGAAGGTGGTGTTTCCGGCCTTCGAGCTGGTGACATGGGCATCACAGGGGATGGCGTCCTGTTTCGGCATGATGGGCCTAATAAAAGAGTTCAAACTTGCACATAAATATCAACAAAAAGTAAAGTGTGAGTACAAGAACACTTCAAAACATTACAAATACTGATTTCCAGCTTCACTTAATGCATAGCAAGCAAAAAATAGAGGAAGCTTTTTTATAAGTTTGTTCATTCAATATATGCTGTCTGATAGTTGATTACCTGTGCCTGCGAACGAATATAAATCAGGCATTGCTTTACCAGGATCTTCGAGAATGGCTACAGCACAACTGTTTAGTCATCGTAGCATGATACTATACATAGATTGCTTAAGGGACATGTGATTGCAGGATAGCTCTGTTTGCTTATCTGGTATATTGCTCTAGCACCACGCATCTTTTTTTTTTTTTAGCAAAACTTTCTGCAGCTGTTAATGAAACAATTCTCATAAACAAGTCCACAGCAGAGCTTCACACTTGCAGGCAGTTTTGCGTGCTTTGAATACAACGGTTCTCATTAGGAATTTACATCATTTTTAGTTAGTTGATTTAGAATTTTTTTTTCTGTTGTGTCATGAGAGAAAAATGTTGAATAAAGATGAATTAATAAACAAATATAAAAGAGCAGCAGCAATCAGCAACACCACAGATATTCAAAATCATATATCACAGGAGCGAAGCTGCAAGGCATGTGCTAAAAATTTAGTGAGTACATGGTATTGAAAATAATAGCGAAGATGTAACCACTTTATGAAATCACTTAATATCATTGGATATATTCACAGCTGATTCAACATCTTTAAGGACGTCTGCATAGAAACATTGTTCAGTGAATGAATGTCATGTATGCTAGGGTATAGTGTTTTTCTTGGCTGAAAGATAAAATTAAAGCTTGAATGAAAACTGGCCAATAGATAGGCAAAATGATGCATCCATTCTTCGATATCACCTGTGTTTTTAGAAATAAAGAGCTGAGTTGTTAATTCCCTTTGTTTGTCTCTTCGTCCTGCACTTTATGCTGTCTTGCTTATTAAGGGATGAATATGCAAAAGGTGGCCGCCACTCCAGGGTGAACACACGAGTCATTTCATTCGGCATGTCAAGTATCCCAGGTAAACAATGACATGAAGGTGCTTTTTGGCGTCATCATGCAGCCATTTTGCTTTGATCTATGGCCCTGAAAATTGCACTGATGCTACATAAGAATGCAGCCGCAAGGTCGCTCTGTCATGCACAAGCAACTGTATAATATATATTTTCAGCCTTTTATACAGATTACTCTGCATGCTATACAAAACAACGTCTCTCAAAAGGATGCTTGAAAGCAATTGCTGCAAGTCTGTAGAAACAACAAAAAAGGCTAATTACCAGGCATGTCAGTCCAGTCAAGATCTGGGTCCACCATCGCGTTGAGCATGGCAGCCGGTGGAAGTGCTAAAACTGGCTCGCCCATGTGAATGCCATCGCTGTCGTATGGATTTTCCGCCCGCGTTGACATATGTGATGCCAATGCTCCTACAAGCTCCAATGATGGGCTCATTGGACGGCATCCTCGTGATCCACCTCCTGAAATCAAAATGGTACATATGCGAAACCTGCATGTATAACAACTTAATGTATGCACAGTCAATGAAAGGGTAGATCTGACCCTTTATGCCCAACGTTTGGATCAAAAGGGAATAATTTCTACCCCAGTGTGCCAACCCGCATGTATGCCTTTTGAATATGCATAGTTTTCAGCTTAACATAATAAGCCATCAATAAAAATTGCTGTTAGTGCAATTAAACTTCGAGAAGCTGGTGTGTATATTTCACATTCTGAGTGGTGTGGACCATATAATATCTCAAAACGATTCGTTGGCCTTAATACATATTCCTGTATTTAAGCCCACAAATATTCTAAAAAAAAACAAGAGAGAGATTAGGAATTGTCTGACAGAAGTCGCACACCATTACACACCAAACATTTTTAGCGGAAGGCAGTTTTCTTAAAATTTTGGCGCATCAAAGTATATTCTACCCAAGCTCCATAGAACAAAAAATAAACATGCATCAAATATGATAACGGGTTCGCGGCACTGGGAAATTATAAATGACCTGGTCAAGGATCCTGCATGCAGCATGCATACATTGTTGCAATCAAGCAGGCGCGTGTTTCTCAGCACAGGCCACAGAAATCGAATTGTCGAAAATTTACGAAGGTGTAAAAAATGGTACTTACCAGTTGCATATAGATCACGCTTCTCCTTGGAGTCAGTTTTTTTCCATCTTGACTTTTCATTATCCCATAGTTTGCGCAGCTGCTTCGCAGTTCTTGGCCGCATGTTGGGCTGGCTGTTGTACTCCAGGCACAACTTCTCCCATGCCTTGTTTTTCGCTTCTATCGAAGCGCTATTTGTGCGCTTATTTTCAATGGTTCTTGTATATTTCCCGACAAGCGCTCTGAGCACTTCGCGTTCCTCCTTTGTGTAAATAAACCGCGCAGCCTCTTGGGAAGGCTGAATACTTTGGCTCTCGGCTGATGAGGACATTTCGATAAAGCACCGACGTAGAGACGTCCGAAGCGATCGACTACGCTAGCAAAACTCTTCGGCTGTGGTTCTCGGCGGCATGGCGTAGAATTTTTTTTTTTTTTTGCTTTCTTATCTTTCCGCGCACCCCTCTTTTCCTTGCACTCACAGTTCTGTTCAAAGGACAGTGAAAAAAGACTATCAATCACTTTGCTATTCCATATGCGCGAACGACGACCAAAGTGGGCGCTCGCGGACCAAGTACGCGGCCCATCTGTGTCGTACGCATATCAGTGCGTAGCCCAGCGCCTCAGGGTGCGCGTTCGAACCCCAATCTGCGTTTCCGGGCATGCTTTGCGCATTGCTGAATACAGATCCCAGCTGTTCTTCCAAACGCAAGCAGCGTTTGCTTCAGCGGAGTGTTGCACGAGCGACCACCCGAAAGTAACAGAGCAGTGTACGCTCTGCTAGGTTTTTCTATTTTCGCTTCACCATTCACAACAGAGTCGCTGCTAGCCGAACCTCTGAAACGAAACAGCGCTAAAAAATGAAGAAACTTGTCAGATAGGAAGAAGACTTATTGGTCCCCGAAAGTGCCGCGCGAGAGCTGTGGGCATGCCGCCCAAGGCGTCGGCTAATGAAACGCAGTCGCGACTGCTTGGCCGAGACCGACCAGCGTTTTTTTTTTTCTTCTTTCTTTCTTTCTTTCTTTCTTTCTTTCTTTCTTTCTTTCTTTTTTTGAGACGTACGCAGAAAAGAAGCGCCGTAGCAAGTACGCCTTTGAATGCCTTGCTTGCTTGTCCAAGCATTACAAAGCGCCGAGAAGCACTGGCAGCAGACGACTTTACAGCGCATCCGCCGCTGGCCCCTCGCAGATGTTTCGCGCATGTTGTTCGCGCGAGTGTTGCCAGATGCGAACGCGTTTCCGGCCGCGCCATTACTCGCAGTGCGGAAAGCGCGTTTTTTCTATTGTAACCGTCGATCTTCCTTCAGAAGTTAATTCAGAAGCACGCCTTGCTAGAAATTGCGCATGTTACACATGACAGCACACAGTTTGTACGAAAAAATTTGCTCTTAATCTCGTCTCCATACTTCCTTTTCGCCAGCTCGATGGAGGTGGAGTGGAGGATGGTTTCTCGAGGGCGCCTCGTCGGAGTGAAAGCCGAGCGGGGTTCTTGAAACCGAAATGCCTCTTGAGTGGAGGAGCGGCTGATATCTCTCCTCCACGGAGTGGAGGTGGAGCGTCGAGTCGAGGCGCATTTGTGAATACGGGCGTTAAACTGGTCAAAAATGGGCGAAAAATTGATTTTGAGAAAAACGCATTTTCGGAATGTTTGTACCCTTGAGCACTAGCCTTCAAAATATCAACACTGAATTCGGTCGGGAAATACGATTAAATCGACTTTTAAAACGCCACGGGAGCCTCGAAATGGCCAAAAAGAGGTGAAAATTGTTCGAACTTCCCGCGCGCGCCGCGGGTGAAGCAGCCGGCAGGTCGCCGCCATCTTGGACTTGTTCTGAAGCTTGTTTCTTCGTGCGCATTTTGCGGCATCTCCAAATGACGTCGCTCAAACAGAACGACCGCTGTCACGGGTTTTCCGAAAGCCGTTTCCGGTCCGCTGATTGGCTGGAGCACGCGCTCGCGAAGCGAGCCCCTCGTCTCGCGCTTCTCATTGGCCAGCGCGACCGACCTGCCATTTTTTGTTTGTTTGTTTTTAACGTTCTTCGTCGCGGCTGCTGCTTCGCTCGTTTATGATGCGCTTTCGCAATCTTATCAGTCGTTCCCGCAGCCGGTGCTGGTCTTTAGACGTAGCTTGGTGGACGTAGCCGTATCAGGAGTGTATTGAAAACGGAAGCGCCTAGCGAGTGCGCGTCGAAGAACGAGTACGGCGGCTGCGCTGCCAGGGTCGCGCGTCGTGTTCTCGACCTAGCTGCAGCACGTCCGGCGGCATATAATCGTGTGCGAGCGGTTCAGAGGCATCAAAGATAACATCGATAGATTTAACTGTTCGGCTGATACTCATGGTCCCCACCAACGCTACCACTTCGTTGCTTTTTTATCGCGTCGCTTCAGACGACAGGCGAGCCTGACATGCCGTCGCCCGCATTCCTCTTCCGCGGACGGTTTCGTTTTTTCTTTTCTTTTTTTTTTTTTGTGTACAGTGCCGAAGTAATCGCGTCGCTGCGATCAAGGGGTGTGAAAGTTCGAGCTTTAGCTCCAGCAAGGGACCCCGCGTGCGGCCCTGCATGCGCTGTACAGCAAAGTAGCAAAGTTTCATTCTGGAACATTAGCCAATTTATTAGGTCATTCTAGTATGCCGCTGTGTTCTAGCCTTCAACTTTGTGCAAGTTTATTAATATTGCAAGACTGTTTTATCGTAACTTTGAGTATTTGTTTGCCTTAAAGGGCACTGCCACAGGCATTTGAAGTGGTAAATTAAGCTTCTGACGCTGGTTCTAGTGGCGGTATATTTAGACTTTGTGGCAAGCTTTTACCAGTATTTGGGGAGGGTACTATTATATGTTTAGTATATAGCCTTTCTCATAAGAAACAAAGCCTCACAACGATTCCATTTATATTACCATAGCTGCAGTGTAGCAAAATTAAAGGTCTCAAAAGCAAATAAGTTTTTCTCAGTGCTGTTTCTGGACACTGCACTCAGTCTTACTGTGCTTTTTCTCTACATTGTTGCCGAGTGACAATGACAAATTTAGCATCACTGCAGTCATATTGAAAAGATCAGGGGGTGATCCAACACTTACATTACTCTATCGAGATTTTTTCAAATTGCCATTAAAATAAAATTGCATGTCAAAAATTTTGCTGATTTCCTAATGGCATACACTACCTTGGCCACGAGTACTGGTGATAGATTCAGTTTTAGTTGACATATTCAAAATCCAAAGACAGTTTTGGAAATGGAAAGAGCATGACATTTTTGGTGAGAAATATCGCAGTGAGGCTACTGATTGTTCAAGTTATAATATGTGGTCAAACTTCAAATGCCGTTTTCTCAGTTTCATATTTTTGGTCGATCTCTACAGTCTTGCGCAGGGTTTTGATAACTTCTTTTTAGTTCACACAAATAACTTTGGTACCATTTTCTTCAGAGAGAAATGAAGTACCCGATGACATTTTTAATTTTTTAGATTAGGCAATGGATAAATGTCAATTTGAGATTAGCTTAATGAGTTCGTTTCAAATAATGCAGCCTTTTACTCTCACCATAATATGTGAGGATAACGTGCCTTTTTGAGAAAAACGAAGGATGTCATCGGGTATGGGAAGACTTTGGCTATCAATCCATGTAATTAAAAGCAACAAAGTGCAATGAGAAAGTTCATCAAAGCTGAGTAAGAAATTCACTAATTATGCTCTGGACTTTGTTAGATAACTTTTGATCTAAGACCACCAGCTCAATTATAATTACATTTTTGAAATCAGGAGAGAAAACTACATCTGTGTGCAAAGTTTCGTGAGATTCTAGCCATAACTAAAAAAGTTAGTTTTAAGACCCTCGTCCCCCCTTAAGGGGGGACGCGGGCTTTAAAAGTCGAAAAATCGCGAAAAAGTCGGCTTTTCAAAAAGTACATATCTCGGTTGTATATGTTATAAACTACCTTTCCTATAATTATAAACGCCTAATTCATCGTGGAACTGCTTTAAATTAAATATACAACTGGGCGCGGCAGCCCCAGAGTCGCGAGCGAACGGCAAAAGTACCCAAACTTCGCGCGCGCGCCATTTCTCTGCCGCTGAACCGAGCGCCGCCATCTTGGTCTTGTTTTGTTTGTGAATGCTTGCCCTTTTCCATATTGCCTTTGCCGGCGGCATCCGCGGCGTAGCAGAAGCGTGGCTCGCTTGTGATTGGGGGCCTCACAGGGATTGTTGAGCTTCCCGCGTCTCGAATTCGGGCTGTGATTGGACAAAGCGCGCGCTCCGTGAGAACGCGGGGGATCGCGCGACTGCTATTGGCTGCTGCGCGCGCTGACGCGGTAGCCCCTCCCCGGCGCGTCGTCTGCTCCGGCTTGCTACTGAGCTGGCGTTCTTTGTACGCTCGCTGAATAGCTCCACGTTTCACCATTTTGAGATCGCCGTGATCATCGCTCGTTACGAATTCTGGTGGCGTGTTTTGAACGGTTATGTGCACTTTGTGGATTATTGCACGGTCGGCCACGATGCGCGCTAAGAAGTTCAAAACACTGCATACGTCGCTGTTCTGTGAATGCCGTTCGAATCACGAAGTTAGCGAAAAGCGTTGTCAACGGGCACAGAGACGCTTCTATTAGTGCTGCTTCTGCTACATCACTACTAGACCGACTGCGCTGCCACTTCCAACTGCGTATCTTTCGCGTCAACGTAAGGAGCCGGCGTTTGAAGCGTGCCTGCTGTACCGACCTTATCAACCTCGGCGATCTCGGCCTCCCGTATCGCGTCTGTCATCGCAAGCGATAACGCGTCGTCCGCTGTTCGCATGAAAATGCACTTTCCGAGGGAATCGGGGAGATGGAGGCACAACGTGCTGCAGTGAAAATCAAACTTTAGACTTGAAAATGCTGTTTTAAACTTCAAGGGCCATTTTCTCAGAATGAATTTTTTTCATGGTATGGTTGCTTATTCCCGCAATATTTCTGGAACCGCTCATCGGATTCCCACCTGGTTTTTTTTATTGTGTGCCTGAATAAATTTCCGAGGGCAAGACAAGCTCATTTTTTCAAATTATTGAGTCTGGAATTTATAATAAACAATCAAAATTAGGCTAATGCAAGTCCAATTAGTGGCACTAACTTCAATGCACTGCTAAAAGTTTTCGGCAGGGAAATTAAAAAAAAGGGCTCTGTCTTGCCCTGTGGTACCTATTCAGGAACCTTCATAATGAATTTCATAGTACCAACACATTTTGCAAGTTCACCAGGCATGGAACAAGGAACCCATGTGAACCATTCTGATATACTTCTCTAATTTGAGTACCAATGTGCGCAGCTCCATGAAACTTTGCAGTTATTCAAATGGCTACGCCATGAGTCTACCCTGAAAATTTCATTCAATTATCTCAAGAAACAACAAAGTTGGTATTCAAAGGTAGCCTCCCCCTTTAAGGGGAGACACTGGGGTTTGACCTTTTTTCCTTATTTCTTAAGTTACAAGGTTGAAATTTTTATTGCTGATGTAGATTTTTCTGCTGATAACAAATATGTAATTGGATTTTACCTAACTTATATAGATGTGAAGATATTCAATGTGTCATGTTGGACCACCTTGCCCAAAATTAAGGCAACTTGCAATGCAAATACTGGCCTATATTTTGCATTTACATGCTCTAGAAGGACCAGGGAATGCAACCATAGCATAGGCATAATTTTAAACCAATCCCCAAAAAAGTTACAGACTTTGGAAATTTCTAGTCTGGAAATGAGATTTTCTTGAAACAGATAAATTGGCTGCTATTTATATTTATGCACAAAAATATGTAAATATATTAGTATGATTGCAGAAAGCATCTCATAAGCTTTCAAATGCAACAAAAATGATGCAAATTGGGCCAGTAGATCTCAAGATATTGTGGGCAAGGGTTGTCAGCGTGGAAAAAAAGTCCATTTTGAGAAAACAAGAAAATAAGTTTTAGAACACCATAAAACTTTATTATGGCCAAAAGCAACCATGGATACGAAAGGGCTGACCTCTAGAATGCACCAGGCATGTAATCACTGTCTTTTACAACTGTGCGCTTTCTTTTCATTGCGCTGCGGAAGCTTTCTGCGCGTGCATGCTTTGCATCAGATGCCGCAAGCCGACGCCTATCCTTCTCGGCTGACCTATCAATGGCTATAGTGCCATGGTTCACGCTCAGCTGCTGCAAAATGGCTTTGGTAGCGCATTCCTTGCCGGCATTGAATCTAATGACTGCTTCGGCCACAGCAGATTGCACTGCAAACAATGAGGCATGCTTAGTCTTGGGCACCAGGGACCAAATGATGGAATGGAGACTCATTTGAGTTTTGGGTCTTTCCCCTTTGGCAGCGCTGCAGCAACTTCTTGTCGGAGAGGCGGATGAAAACAGGCCTCAGTGCAGCTGCGACATACTCTGGCAAATTATAGCGGTGCTTTGGTGGTGGCTCATCTTTAGCCAAAGCCTGGTTATACTTGCACCAGGATTCTTGCCCTTGAGGGCAGAGACTATGGTTTGGCTCTGCATCCGTTGATGTCACATGGCTATATGTAGCAAGCACCGCATTGTGCATTTTGTCAATGTCACCCTGGTGCGTTTTCAGTGCCCAGCCATAGTACATGGTGAGCTTTGTAATGAGCTCACCAGTCAACTTTCCTTTCCCGCTGAGGCTTGGTCCATTTTCTCCCTTCCTTTTATGCACTAGGTTTCTAAGTGCTGTTCCCATCCTCTTGCTGACGTGGTTGGTGCAGTCTTCTTTTTGAATCTGCACATATCCGTACACATTCGCGTCTTGAAGACTGTTGAAGGCGCGGCTGTCACCATCACAAAGCATGGTTACATAGCGCAGTCCATACTTTTCAATTGACCGGCTGAACAGAATCTTGGCTGCTTCAACTTCCATCTCACCTGGCTTGCTGGAGGTGTTTTTCTGGCATTTGTGGCCCGCTTGCCACGCTTCAAAGTTTGGTTCGCCCTCCTTAGGACCAAAGCGGCATCCCAGGCAGAAATTACACAAAACCACAAAATCGAGAACATAGCCCGTAAAAAGCTCAATTACAGTCCCAACACATACATGTGAGGAATGGCCCCGAGTGAGCCACGTTCCATCGAACGACACAGCTATATTTCCCGTGTGTCCAAAGTTCAGGTTTCGGTAGGTAAGTTTCACAGTATCAGCACAGTCAATCATCACTTGTGCGGCAGCGTTCAGAGCAGCAGGGTTTAACTTGCCTTTCAAGTAGTCTTGGTATGTTTTACAGTGCATACCACGCCGCGAAATATTGAGCGCGAAGAAAATGTCATTCAACGCGGTCTGCCCGTTCCCCGTGCTTGCAGCAGCATGCGCGGCGAGAACGTCGACTTCGAAAGGCTTGCAGGTTGCGTTCGTGCCTACCCTAGGCGAGCTCCAAGTGGTTTTCACCTGCCCACAGACTTCACAATTGAGCGCGAGCTTAACAGCAAGCCCAAATTCCAGCTCACCTTTTGCAATGCTTACGGAACCGCCGCACACTTTGCATTTCACGCACTCAAGTAGCTCGTTCACGGAGGTTAGGGTTAGCACAGTGAACGGCGTTCCTGACGCGGGCGCATCTTCGATCGTTGATCCCAAAAGAGACCGCTTTCGCCGAGTGCCTGAAACTGACGAAAGTTCACGCTGTGCCTCCGTCGCGCGATGTTCTAGTTCTGTTCTATCGGCGTCGGACAGAAAAGGCGTGTCTACACGGACGGCTCTCCCGGCTCCGTCGGTTGTTGCAGCATCTTGAGACGACGCCGCAGCAGGGCTCGAAGTGTCGGCGGTCTCCGATGTCGGTGCATCCGGCAGCATTTCGCGTGACTGCAGCCGTTGCGGGCGCGGTTGCCGTCGTTTTTTCTTCTTTCCGAATGCGTGCGCAGTGCGGAACTTTCTATTACCACCAGCCATCGTAGCGTTGTAGCGTGTTCGAGAAAGCTCAATCCAAAATGGCGGACGCGATGCCGTTTTTTTGTATCTTTTTAGCAGACGATTTCGCAGTGTCCAATAGGGAGGCAGGATTCGTAGCACGTGACACAAAAGCGCCAATGCGGTGCGAGTATTCTTTATTTTTTTACTGGCTTGTGGCTCTGCTGTTGCCAGACGCATGCACGGTTTCCCACTAAAAACGGATAGCAGAGAGCTTCATGCTTCAAACGAAACCAAAATGGTGGCGCTCCGCAGCGGCGTTCTTGTATGGCACGCTTTTGAATTTGACCGTTTTTTCAGTCATTTTCGCGAGGAAAACTGTCACATTGATGACTTTGAAGAGCAATAAGTCAATAAATACTTAACTGACAGTTATAATATTTTATGTATGGGTTCCTCAGAACATCTAGATTCGGAAAAAAAATACTTTGAAAAGTCAATTTTTTTGTCATTTTTCGGCCGCAAACCCCCGTGTCTCCCCTTAAGGGCAGATGCATGGCAACCAATATGCGAGTAAAACGAGCAATGGCAGGGCGACTTCTGCTAATGCCAGGAAAAGAATATGAAGTATGCAGATGACATTGAAATTGGAAAGCTTAGCAACAGAGTATTATTAAAAACAGTTCAAAACAATGACGACAGGCCGACTTCTGCCAGCGGCAGGAAAAGAATATGAACTGTGCAGACGACGAAGTTGGAAAGCTTAGTGACACAGTGTTAAGGAAAAAAAAATAGCAAGCCCTGTAGGCACGGTTTGCAACATTTGGAATCTTTCGACACATCTGATTTGCCTGAAGACAGTTTTGAGAAACCAAATTTTAAATGCACTTCTGTGGCCCCCTTATTATCTGTTTCTCTACATTACATTGGGCACCTCTACCTACAGTGGTCACGGGGATTCTTTGTGCACAATAAGAGCACTATGGCATGAAAAAAGAAAACACAAAGGCACAATAGACAAGCCAAATACACAGGTGTGCTCAAAGAATTCGTAAAGAAAGATGCGATACTTGATCACCGGATGTTGCCTGTGACCGGTATTGATCCCTCACAATGATGTGACCCCTGGCATTGCCAGGGAAGTGATACGCACCCTGCTCTCTGCTGGTTGCCAGCCCCACGTGAAGAGTACTCCTCGAGCAGCTGGTCCAAGTCTTGCGGGGTGACCTCCATCCACTTCTCATCTGTCATAATGAACGAGGGAAGGACAAGGAACCACAGAAGCATTAGACTACTTCGCTCTCAATTTCGTACACATCTGACAGAAATCCCACCAAAGAAAAACAGAAAAGGCTAAAGAATACAATTACTGATTTCTGAGGACCCATAATGTCCAGCCTTCTAGGTTTCAGCAGTTCTGCGACGAATCTGCAGAGTTTCCTCCTGAACTGTATGTGCTCCATACATTTTGCCTTAAGGGGGGACATGAGGATCGAAGTGAAATTCTTTAATTTTTGTAGTAGAGCAATGAAACATGGCATGCTTACTGGAAACTGCTGAATGGCTAATTACAAAGTTTCATTAAGATATTTCCAGTAGGTTTGACATTAGAAATTTATATTTGCTTCATTGTTTACCAAACTTGCAGAAAGCCTGGCGTGACAAAAAGACGTAGTAGAAGCCCATAGTTGGTCTTATATTTTAGCTATATGAGTGGTTCATGCAGTGACATTCCTCAAATATTTTTATCAGCTTGATATTTTTTACACAGAACATTACTTCCATGCTTGCAAAATGCACTCATTTTCACCATTTCAAAATAGCTAAAAAATAAAAGAATGACACCATATTTGAATACATGGGAATGTCAGTGCATAAAGAAATTACCAAGAAATATAATGCAACAAAGCTCATGAAAATCCATCAAGCCATTGCCGTGCTTTCTGCAAGCAGGACAATTGGGTCAAAAGGCACTTTTGAGAAAACTGAAATTAAAGTTGCACAACTACTTTTCACCCATCAACACACCTCTGCCTTGAAATACTGTATCGCTACGCTGCACGCTTCCTTCTGGGTTGTTTCCGAGGGCACAGAACGCGGTTCCAGGCACCTGAATGGCGCGAATTGGATTAGGCAAAATTTTGCCGTAAGCCTGGCAGCGCATCACTCGCAACAAAAAAAAAACGGAAGTCTAACCGTATCAGAACTGCATCGCGCATCGCGATGTCGTGGCTAGTCGTTGGAGCTGGGACCTCGGATTAACTGCTGGGAATCGATTTCGAGCCTAGGCGCCATGGAATGGTGCTATTCCGGTTGCACAAACGTTCGCAGTCGTACTCGAGAGCTCGCGCCGCATTGACGTCACCCACCGTCGCGAAAACGGAACTTTCCCCGTGTCGGCACTGCACTGCGACATTGGTTGACGGCGCCGGGTCTTCGGGTTCACTTCCTAGCATTGATTCCAAGGGCAGGTCGGCCTTTCGCGACATATCTCCGTCGAGTGCGTCGGGGCATATCCGTGCCGCTGCGCGGTTGCATCAGCCGAGCTTGCCGCACGTCTGGAGACTTCCGTTCATTGGCGCCGTACCACGTCGAAACATAAGTGCGATATCCTTGTCGCTTTCACCACCACCTCCGTTTCTTTGCCTTTCGGACGGACCGCACGGTGCGTTGATACTTTTCAAGAAGCGTTTTTGCCGACCCGTTCCTCGCTTTGTCCGATTTGCCGCCGATCGCTTCATTTTCTGGATAGGAGGCTTGCGTTCGTGCTTCCCGCACGCATACTTCGTCCTATACTTATGCACCGCGCGCCACTGCATCACTGGCACACAGACGAAGCCTCGCATAACAGCGGGGGTGACGAAAAATGCAGAACGGCAGCCGCGGACTCACAAACTACCGAGCAGTTGACAAAAGCGTGTGCGACGCAGACCGCGAACATTGGCGCGCTTTCCAGCAGCCACTCGGAGAGCGTGCTGAGCGACACGTGACTGGCGCAACCAATCAGCGCCTACAAGTGGCTCTTCAAGGCCTTCGTGTTTTTTTCGTAATGTGGTCGAACAGGCTTTTCAGATTCCGAATCTGATTTCTAAAATCTGCTTTTTCGCAATTTGATTTCCGTGTCGCCCCTTAAAGGACTATAGACACCAAATTTTGTTGTCATTTTTCTTTTCGGCAATGATGCGTAACCCATTCCTATATATGGATCGCCACTCGGTCTTTGCCTTCGACTGCTAAGTAATTTGTAATTGAATTTTCTTTTCTCACCAGTTACGGCTTCGGTTTCAGCAGCAGAGAGATGGCTGTGATGTCACAATCAAGTCTAGGTCAAGCGCGGCATGAAGAAACAGCGATATAATCAGTGACTCTACAGCTTTTGTAATTCTTGTCTTTGAGGCAGGCTGACTTTGGTGTTCTGGTGAATTAAAACAACACAGGAAGGATTATATTACATCCCTCACGAGACCTAGACTTGACTTTGATGTCAGTCGTCGCTCGACTGTTGAAATCGAAACCAAAACTAGTGACAAAGAAATTCGATTATAAATTATTCAGTGGTTATAGGCTAATGTCATGAAACAATTCATGTACAGTAATGTCTTACGCATCATTACAGAAGATACAACACGAACTCAAAAATGAAGTGTCCTTTAAATCTGCCCTAATCTGATATGAAACAAGTGTCACCTTATGCCTCTTGTGCTTGACTTCCCCCCAATCAGCTCAAGCAACGTAGCACATAGAGGGAAGCAGTTCTGGCAACACTGATTTCCCATGTTTCCATGGCGATATGGCATCAACACACCGGCCAAAGCATAAGTGTTGGCAACACAGACTGTACAGTTCAGACTCAACATGGGTTGACTCGAAGGCATGTTTCTGCTGTCCAAATTTTCCCCATCGTCTGCAGCTTAAAAATCCCAATAGATGAGGACTGTTTAGGTTAAGGCCGCTGCCATAAACGCAGTACAAAAAATGGGATCGTTAAGCCTGAACATTGTCCACTCCGTGCGCCCCTTCTCTTCACTGCAGCCTTCCATCCACCAACGTCTGCTCAGGCCGTGGGAAAGTTATCACAAAAAATTTTGGGCTTTCTGCACGTGCAAACAATAGCGGAATCTAAAACAGCTTGCAAATTGCACAGAAGAGGCATGCTGCCCATACTGGAAGTAAAACGTACAAGTAAAACAAACCAAAAAAAATGGCAGCCAGCGATGCCTTTATTTTTTCACATACGTTTCGTAACTACGTTTCCTGGTTAGCAAGTTCTTTTTTGTGGCACCGTGACAAACCTAACAGTGGAATTCTACAGGAAAAAACTTAAGAAGATAAATCACGCAATACGGCTGCCACCTTCACCACGCTTTTTGGATTTTGTCCTGTCAGCCAACGTATCAAGTAACACACCACCGTCACTTCACCAATACAGGTAAAACTGGCTTACAAAGCGCTGGTTAGCTACACAGCCATCGGCAGAAAAACGGCTCCTTTGCGAGACGTAAGCCCTACTCAAAGCGTAGATTGGGGTGATCCTGGCAGAGAAAGACATATTTCAAGACCGGTTTCAACTCAATTTGCAATTACCGAAGAGCTACAAATCAAGTTATTCAGATGAATGTTGAAGACAGCAACCTGGCAACTGGAACATGTGGTCCTTCTCTCTGCTGACTCAACTCCTTATCCAAAAGCCCAACATGCTCAAGTGCAACAAAAGAGATAAGAATGATCAAATAAATATGTTAAAAGTCTATTACTAACCATTATTGTTATTATAGTGCCCCCTGATTAGTACCACATCACCAGCGAGCAGCACAGACGAGGGCCAGCACTCACCGTCGGGCTCCCCAAGCTTCTTGGCCTCCTCGCGCAGTTTCTCGACGTTGACATCGAGGCCTCGCAGCAATCTAGCAACCCGCACGCTGGCCGAATGCCTTTCCCGGCTCTCGCCATCGCCCCCTGCTGCCAAGACCGTCTGCACAAAGTGCTCTTGGGCACGCTGAAGCAGGCTCTGGTACAGCTTGGATCCTTCCAGTTCACCCTAAAGAGAGAAAAAAAAAGAAAAGTTAAAACCGGCATGTGCAATGAAAAGGCAGCACATTTAGAAGTAGCTGCCCCCTTTGAAATATTTCATCTCGTGCGTGCCCCCTGGATGTAGTGACAAGCAACACAATGAGGAACTCGAGGAATTCTATCAATGTCAACATGGCAACTCATGCTGGTCAGGTGCATGCGTAGAGAGCAAAGTGCTTTCAAAATGGCTGCCAGAACTACACTTATACAATTGGTAAGGGCTGACACTTGCTTTTGAGTAGCAAAAACCATACAGAAGTGCGACACTGGACAAAGATACACCTTAGCAAAATGTTTAACTGCGTGTGCCAGGGAATACACTTTACCGAGCAGCTTGAGGCCCACTGATGGTACACACGTGCCTTAGTTGGAGTACAGATGATGGACAGCTGAATTTTGCTCGGGGACAAATGGATGGGGCGAAGAAGAGTTCAGGGTGGTATGATTGAATGGTGTGCTTATTTTCTCCAAGATTGCTAAAGTGTTGATGACACATACCAGTGCAGCAAGCAAAACACACAACGAAGACAGGTAGACACTCACGCGCCCAACGTCCAATCGACATTTATTGAGTGAAACTTCTGCCTACAATCAACAGCCATCGAGATAGCTAAGCTACATAACAAATGTATTGGTGTGCCTTCGTTTGCTCTGACAAGTACAGAGTTGCAGTTTTTGAAGAAATGATTCGCCACAAAATTTGTGCTTCTGACGTTTCAAAATTGCCATTTCAATACGAAGTTACACCCAATAAACGTCAGTTGGAAGATCAGCACTTGTGTGTCTACCTGTCTCCGTCGAATGGCTCAGCTAATGCATCCAGCTGAACTGAACAACTGCACTGTGTTAGCCATTCTTCTGTTAGCATGAGCTTCAGGAACGCAGCAGAAAAGAAACAAATGTGAACAACAAAAATATTCAGCGCGCTTTTTGTCTTGTGTTGACAGTGAGTACCCGTCCTGTGTTCATTGTCTCGCCCCTGTTGAGTCATGGTGAGTACCAGTGTGACTGCATAAGAAGTCGCTGGCAACTTTTGATATCAGGAGCATTGTGCATAGACTGTACAGTCACCAACCAATAGTTCAGACAAAGTGGGACTTGGGGAATGGTCTGAATAATCGAACAGTCTGAAAAATCTGAGAACTTTAAGAAATAAACGTTTCTGCAAAAATTGGCTTTAAAAATGCCGAACTGCACTGCTTCCCACATTTTGTCTGCAAGCTAACAATAGAGAGTTACAAGACAGCATGATCTGCTACCGTGATCTGCCTTCATGCACATGCACTAATGCAATCCGATTGGCCCCAAAAAAGTGGGCATATGAATGCGCGCAGGACACGAAGCTATAACGCTTTGTTTCCATGGCATACCTGCCAACCTGAAGATCTTAAAATTCGTAAAACCTCAGCGACCAGGGGGGGGGAGCAAGGGTTATCTTTAGCGACACCCTTGCTCACTCACCCACAAGCAAAATTCGTGTCCCGTAGAGCAAGGTTATCTTTAGCGACACCCTTGCTCACTCACCCACAAGCAAAATTCGTGTCCCGTAGAGTAATGAGCGAAAACTCCATTGTGTCATGATTTCTTTTTGCAACACTCTTGCAGTTGCTGACTTCGCCTGCTTCAAAAACTTCTCTGTGTAGGCTTGCTCAAAGCAGGTGCCACTCTGGTGTCCTTTCACCATCAGTAAACTTTCTAGAGTAAACAGATGAGCAAAACTCCATTCGAGTTTTGTTAACAGAGCTGAATATTCTCTCACATTCAGCGTTACTGTGGGGAATGGAGAGTATGCCCAGCATAACCATTGAGATTACACTGCGCCATTGCACTGAAAAACCGTTACTACTAAAACTTCAGAGTCACACTGAGTCGGACGCGGCCGCAGATCACGCAAAAACAGAGGCCAACACCAAAGTTGTCCAAACACGTGAACAAAGGAACAGCCACTAGCCTGGCAGAGGCGGTATCGAGTTTTGGATATGGATTCATGTTCCCCCGAGTAGACGATAGAAGTCACTACAACGTTTGCAGCTGCTGATGATGATATCACAAATATGTGTTGCCCTCTCGTGGCTGCCAAAGGTACCATAACAGTGTTAACATGGCCACCGAGATTACCCTTCCGCGCGTGTGGTGTTATCTCGGAGGCCATGATATTAATAGATGTCCGCACTTTTTTTTTTTTCCGAAAATAAAACATTTTCCGTAAAATTTCCCGCAAGATTCATAAAATCGTAAGGCTGGTCAATATTCGTACATTTTACAAAAAATTCGGAAGAGTTTTTATTTTTATTTTTATTTATTAGTACCTCAAAGGCCCACGAGAGGCATTACATGAGGGGTGGACTTACATCAAGTTGACAGGTATGCCATGGGTAACGACGGTCGTGAAGACAGCAAATTGGAACTTACGAGAAGAAAGTGAGAGGAACATGCAAGCACCTCCAAATTTTACCCTCTCACCCATCCCTCTCCTTGCCCTGCAGGAGATGGTGGCGTCGAAACCACAGCAGCCGCTGCAGCTACTCCAATTTCAAAGCGATCGCGCGTTGCTTGTAGGCCACCTCTATGATAACTAAGTGTGCATCATTGTTGCTGCTACCTCCAATGACAACTATGAACAAATAGCCAAGCTAGTCCATGCGAATGTACCTGTTTAAATCCAAGATGGCACCTTTCACAGACACGAAGACAGGTTACAGCATGCCGCTTGAGTCTATATCACTCAAAAAAAAAAAAAAAAAACCTCATTGCCAAAAAACGATCTCCACAGTATAGCTGACCTTTTCGGTCCGACCTTTTGGACTCCACCACCACCATCATCATCATCAGCCTGACTATGTCCCCTGCAGGGCAAAGGCCTCTCCCATACTTCTCCAATCAACCCCGTCCTGTACTAGCTGCATCCACTTGACCCCGGCATACTTCTTAACCACATCCGCCCACCTAACTTTCTGCCGCCCCCTGCTAGGCTTTCCTTCCCTTGGTATACAGTTTGTTACTCTAAGCGACCGTCGGTTGTCCTTTCTTCGCACTACATGGCCTGCCCATGCCCATTTCTTCTTCTTGGTTTCCACTAGAATGTCAGTAACTTGACCTATTTCTCTGACCCACTCTGCACACCATTTTTCGTTCCACAGCCCTCTGCGTTGTCCTCAACATAAGTAGAAAACTTTTCGTTAGCCTTCATGTTTCAGCCCCATAGGTGAGTACAGGTAAGATGCAACTGTTGTATACTCTCCTCTTGAGTAGGCTGCTAGTCATAATCTGAAAATACTTGCAAAATGCACTCCATCCCAATCTTCATTCTCCTTGCTATTCCCCTTTCCTAGTCCGGATCTGCAGTTACTACGTGCCCTAAGTAGACATATTCGCCTATTACTTCCAGTGCTTCGCTACCTAACGTAAACTGCTGTTCCTTCCCAAGACTGTTGAACATTACCTTAGTCTTCTGCATATGGATTTTCAAGCCTACCTTTCTACTTTTCCTGTTCAGGTCATCGATCCTTGTTTGCCGTTCATCCCCTGAGCTACTTAGCAAGGCAATGTCATTAGCAAATCACAGACTACTGAGCTATTCTCCATCTACCCTAACCCCTAGCTGTTCCCATTCCAAGTCTCTGAATACTTCCTCTAAGAAAGCTCTGAATACAGTAGAATCTCGGTGATACGAAATTCAAAGGGAGACGAACACCCGAAATTTCGTATCACCAAAAAACGAGCAAAATCCGTTTTCAAGCCTTCGAACAGGTACGAAATATTTATTTTCGTTGAAAGAAATCGCGTATATCCTTCTGCACCTTCTTTTCCGCGAGATCTGATAACAGAGAGTTTTGAAAACTGAAAAATTGGGCTGCTGTCTTCTCCCACACAAACTCGGAGGTCATAGCGCGCCGCAGAACATCGATGGCGTGCATCGTTTCTGCTGCCGTCGGCGGTGGGTCATCAACGCTTTGGTCGTCGTCATCTTCGTCACTGCATGGAATGCCAGGCTGTGATGACGCTTCCTCCGCAATATCTTCAACCGTGCGGAGACCACAGGTGGCGAAGTCGTTGTCCGCGGTGACGAAATCGTCGACGCAACAGTCGATGTCAAGTTGATTCCAGACATCGATGGGAATCGGGTCTGGCACTTGCGAGGCAGTAGCCACAGCGGATTTGAAAACCCCACACTTTGCGAAACAATTGGCGATGGTCGTAGGAACGACATGATTACAGGCAATTGCAAGAAAATGCACAGCGTCTAGAAGAGTGATCTGGAGATTCGCGTCCTTCCTTTCAATCTTCGCGAGGAGGCGGCACACCAACAAAGCTTTGAAATGGTGCTTAGCATTCCTTATAATCCCAGCATCCAGTGGTTGCAAATGACTTGTTGCGTTCGGGGGCAGGAACACCACCTTAACACTCTGTAGTGTCATTTGTTTTGGATGGGCGGTGCACTGGTCCAGCAGCAAAACTATTTTTCTGTTGTGGCAAGACATCTTGCGGTCGAGGTACGTGACGAATTCCATAAACAAAGAGGACATCATCCATGCTTTTTTGTTCGCCTTGTTCGCAGGGCAATCGACCGGCTGCCTTAAAGCATCGGGGCTTTTGACATTTGCCAATGACTGTCAGTGGCATCTTTTCCAATCCGTCGGCGTTGCAACAAAACAAAACTGTGATCCGCTGTTTGCTCTTTTGTCCGCCCCGGCAGGCATCGCCTTTAAAGCACAAACTTTTTTCGAGCTGGAGATTGTAAAACAGCCCTGCTTCATCTACATTAAAAACATCACGTGCCTCATGTCCCGCTATGTAAGACGGCAGTGGGGTTGTCATCCAGTCTTCCACGGTGGAGGTGTCGACTTTTTTTCCTTCGCCACAAACGGTCTTGTAGGAAAGATTATGACGCACCTTGAACCGGTGAATCCATCCACCGGAGGCCTGAAAGTCATCAATTCCAAGTGTGAGTGCGATGTCCGCTGCCTTCTGACGAAGCACTTTTCCGTCGATGTTGACGCCGGCCGCCGTGACCTCTCTGAACCACGTTAGAAGAACCTCTTCCAACTTCACATGGTGGGCAGTTTTGGCTTCTTTAGAATTCATCACGAAGTGCTGCACATTCTGCATAATTTGGTCGCGCTGACCAACGATCGTTGACAACGTTGACAGCGGCAGGCCTAGCTCCTTGGCCATGTCAGTGCGCCTTTTCTTGGGCTCTTTGTCCACCTTATTTAAAATTTTCAATTTGTCTTTAAAGGTCAGCGCCTTTCTCTTCCGTGACATTGCAGTATGATGTATCTTTTCGCGTTGCCGAGATGATCACAAACGACGCGCTATCAACACGCTGTCAGCCTCAACAAACGAGAAAATGAATCAACGTATTGCCGCTGCAGCGGAGACTCCGGAAAGCGGAAGAGCGTGGCCTGCGGGGCGGCGGAGAAATGTGGAGAGGGCCGCTAGGCCGTGCGCACAACACCAATAGCAGAAAGCAACGAGATAAAAAAAAAAAAATGGGGGGGGGGGGGGGGAGGTGAGAAAGAAAGAGAGCGGGAGGGGGGGGGGCAAGATATCGCCGCCTTCCTTCGCCAACTTCGCTGCTGCCGCGGGTTGCCAAGCCGGTTTTTTCCCGCTGTATTTTTTTTTTCTTCTTTCGCGCGCGTGTGCGTGATCCGTGCTATCAGTGCTGTGCCGCTGCGCACGCTTTTCTCGCTGTGCGTGTGTGTGTGGGCCTCGACCGGTCGTGATACCGAAGTTCGTATCACCCGTAGCAAAAAGAAAAAGTGTTCGGAACATCCGATTTTTTGCCCACTGAACGCAATGCAATTCGGCCGGGGACTTTTATGAATTCGTATCACACCAAATTTCGTATCAGCCGAGTTCGTATCACCAAGATTCTACTGTAGTAGTACTGGGGAGATCGTGTCTCCTTGCCTAACACCTTTTGGACTCCACAGAGTCCAAAAATATCAGGTGCGAATAAGTACAATACA
Organism: Amblyomma maculatum; assembly: GCF_055883805.1. NCBI lineage: Eukaryota > Metazoa > Arthropoda > Arachnida > Ixodida > Ixodidae > Amblyomma > Amblyomma maculatum. Next base: position 46,818,293 of record NC_139348.1, read on the forward strand.
TGTTTCTACTGGATGTGTGACATTTCCCAAACAAAGTCCGAAATACTGCGCAAGTCCGAATTATTAGTCCAAAATATCGTCAGGCTACTGTATACAGCATTGATCACAAAGCGAGACAACTCTGTTGCTGCAAAACTTTCACTGAAGAAGACTTCACCAAAAGATGTTCAGCTATATTATCAGCATTCACATCACAAACATCACTGCATGCACACAACATGAAACTGGAGGATTGACCCAGCTTTTTGTTTCCGCAGCTATCCCCACCTGAAAGTAGCCCTTGGCCGTGAGGCTCTTGAGGAAGCGCTTCCATCGCACATCACCGCCAAGCTCTGCAAGGTCAGGCTCGCCATTGGTTGCAGCCTTGCCATCTGATCCGGCAGCCAGGATTTCCAGACCGCAGGCCTGCAACACACAGTGAAGTAGCGTGGGTGCTGCAACTCGACAGTGACTACCACAGACTCAGATTTATTTGTCTTTCGTACAGTATAAACCAGAATATAGGTCGAAATTTTTTCTAAAAAAAGGCAAGCTAAAATGCCTCTTTAGCAATTAATAACAGCATGTGGAGGCAGTTTACAGTGGCTTTTCAGAAAAAGTGATGTTCGCTAAGTGAACGGCAACATGGCCGCTCTGTCAGCGACGGTTCGGCGTGCTGTGCCGCGGACAAGACCAGCTATTCACATGCAGCCTTTTAAGAAATGCTGCGTAAGAAACACGCTTGATGGAACTTGATGACACACTCTCGGAGGTGGTTAGCTGCAAAGCTGCTGATATCGTTTGGATCGTTTGGAAGTTTGGGGTGAGATCGTAGCTCCGGTGATGCAGAGACACAGCTGATTTAAATATATGCACTTCTCCACTTTTTTTCTTGCTTTATTTTTATTTTTCACTTCAAAGTAAGGGAGTGAACCTATATTCCCACTCGACCTGTAATACGGTTTATACTGTACATGTCATGTGTTACATGATGTTTATGACGGCTGCTTACACATTCAATCCAACAGTGAAAGCACACTTCACCCTGCCACAGTGGCTCAGTGGTCAGGGCGCTCATCTTCTGGGCCTAAGGACACGGGATGGAATCCTGGCCACGGCGGCCGCTCTCAGTGCACGTGAAAGAACCTCTGGTGGTTGAATTTGAGGAGCACCTCTGAGTCACTTTGGAAGTTAAACCCTACAAACCAAACCAAACCACACATCTTCAGCAGACCAATACTTCAGTTGCTAATATTACAACATGTCTATACACTGCTTTGTCATTCTGCACAGGAAAGTGAGAATCACAAAATAGTCTCGTTCATGGGATTTAAAATCCCAAAGCTATTCAGGATAAGATGGACGCTGTAGAGAAGGGCAGAAGAAACAGTTTAGTGCTTTTACATGCTATACCAGGTTTACCATTAATAAAGCTGTGCAACTTTTCTCTGCTACCCTGGTGGAAACCATGACCAGGTAACACTTTCGGGACAGCCACAAAACAAACGATTTTGAGAGTACCTGGAAAAATGTTTTTACAATGTACAGTAGAACCCCGTTATTACGTTCCTCACTGCTGCGTTTTCCCGGCTGTTACCTCACTTTCATCCTGTCCCGGCACTGCTCCCATAGGATTCAATGTATTGGGATCCTCGTTGTTACGTTGTAGCTGTGAAAACGTTCCCACATAATACGTCGCAACTGGTCACCGCAAACCCGCCTGAGGCAACGCGCGCCGACCACCATTTTGACTTTTGAAGAGTCTTGACTAGGCTTGGCTATGGAACTAACTTCAAGAAGCCGCATGCAAGTTGCAGAGGCCGCCACTAGATGGCCATCTGCCTAGTGAACGTCGGCTAGGAGGCGTGCACCGCCACCGCCCAATTCAAAGGGTTTAGCTTCATCCATCCATCCATCCGTCGAACCAGTCCACGACAAAGCAGGACGGGAACCTGTCGAACTAACCCTTGTCCTTTGTATCCGACGATCGTGATTTGACATTCTTCGATAGCGTCGCGCAAGCGGAAGGCGCTTTCCCTCCAGGAAAAGCTGGATGCACTCAACGCTGTCGACAGGCAGCCAGCGCGGAAAAGAATTGATATTGCCAAAGACCTTGGTCTGCCACCATCGACGCTTAACAGCATTGTCTCAAAGCCTGCAGAGATTGAAGGCAATGCAGCGCTTTTCAGCCCGAAAGCTAAGCAGGCTCGTGGGGCCAAGTATAGAAACCTCGACGAGGCTCTTCTGACCTGGTTCAAGCAAGCTCGCGCTGCCGGCGTCAACTTTGATGGCAGCATGTTGCGCGAAAAGGCAGTGGACATCGCCGACAAACTGGGCATCACGGACTTTGCAGCGTCGAATGGCTGGATCGACCGTTTCCCGAAGAGGCACGGCATCGCATACAAGACAGTAAGCGGTGAATCAGCAAGTGTGAACTTGGCAACAGTCGACGATTGGAAGGCCACACTATCTGCTATACTAATTGAGGGCTATGCACCTCGTGACATCTACAACGCCGATGAAACAGGCCTTTTCTTCGGGTGCAGCCGTCGAAGTCCCTAAGCCTGAAAGGAGAAGCGTGTCACAGCGGCAAAAACAGCAAAGAGCGATTGACGGTGCTCCTTTGGTGCAACATGGAGGTTCCGATAAGTTAACGCCATGGGTAATCGGCAAATATCGGAACCCGCGGTGCTTGAAGAACACTCGCCTGCTGCCATGTTGCTACAGAAGTAACAGTCATGCGTGGATGACGTGTTCGTTGTTCGAATAATTTCTTCGCTACTTCAACAACAAGATGGGATCCCAGTGCATTAGTGTTCTCCTTTTTCTAGACAATTGTGCTGCCCACCCAGGAGACCCGCAGTTTCTTCGGAACGTCAAACTTATGTTCTTCCCACCGAACACTACAAGCCATCTGCAGCCGCTGGATGCCGGCGTCATAAATAACCTGAAGCATTCCTACCGAAAGTGTGTTGTGAAGCGTTGTCTTGCGTGTATTGATCGTGGACAGCAGCCTATGACCATTTCGGTGCTTGACGCTATGCACTATGTCGCTTCAGCGTGGGCTGCAGTGGCCGCATCAAATGCACAGCACTGCTTCGCACAGTGTGGCCTTCGCACAGACGGAAAAGAGAATTTCCTGGCACAGACGCTGGGGAGTCGGAAGCAGCCTCTTGCAATCAAGAGCTCACTGAGGCGATGGATGCACTGGGTGCCACGGGACTCACATACGACGACTACGTCACAGTGGATGCTGCCGTCGTGACATCGGAGTGCCAGAGTATCGGTGATATTGTTGCGAGCTCGGTCGCGAGTGAAGCCGCAGATTGTGATGACGAGCTAGAGCCACACGATTCCGAGGATTTGTTAGATCCGAGTTTTGGAGAAGCGGTCGCGGCTCTGGACCTCCTCCGTAGGTATGTCGCACCTCAAAGCGACGCACACAGCAATGCGGCTTTCCAGGCTATTGAGAAGCGCCTGGTGTTTTCTTGCGAGCGAAAGAAATGGCAGTCCACTATTCTTAATTTTTTTAAGTCCAAACGTCACTTTGCGGAAATAAATTGTTTGAAGTGAAAGCTGCACCGTTCTTGTTCCTTTTCGGACCCTTCCTCACTGTTGCGTTTTCCCGGCTGTTACGTTTTTTTTTCTCGTACCGGTGAAAAACATATGAACGGGGTTCTACTGTATAGTGAACTGCAGCTGTTTAACCTTCTTACACATGAATACAGTCGAACCCGAGTATATCGAACCCAGATATTCTAACTTTGGTTATATCGAACTCACACAATATCCCCTTGGAAATCCCATGTAAAAGTATAGGAAAACTGCATCATATATCGAACTCAATTTCACCGGTCGTTCGATACAGTCGAACCCGGATATATCGAACTCGAAGGGGATCGCGAAATAGTTCGATATATTGATAATTCGATATACAGAAATCGGCTTGGGCAGGCACTTACGATGCGAAAAAACGATACCGTATTTGTCGCGTAATCAACTCACTCGCATAATGAACCTACCCTCCACTTTTGCACTCAAGAATTTGGAAAAAAAGAAAAAAAAAAGCGATAAAGCCAGCTCGCTCACATGCAAGCGATTAAGTGATCTCAGCGACGAGAAGCAGCACAGAGCAAAAAATTTCCAACTTGTTGGAACTGCGTCCCTCTGCCCTTCGAGCCACTGCGGCAGCTCAAAACAAGGTTTCTGTGTCGCCGGCAGAAATCCAGAAATCACCAGCGTTTTCGCTTGCATGTCGCACTCCGTTTGGGTCGTCTCATCCACTGCTCATTTCTTGGCAGCGTGCCAAGATGCTGCGCAGCTATAACGTCGCGGCGTGTTTATCTTTTGATAGCTCCTGCGCCGCGGGGAGCGAACTTGGCAGACTGCCTGTGATGGCTTGATTGCACAAGCCTGGTTCGATTTATCACGCCGCGCTTGGGGCGGGCGTAGTCTACTGCCACAAAATCATTGGAAAGCGTGATACAGTAGCTGCAAATGCTGTTTGAAGCGAAAAATGCTAAAAGCCAGTGTCATGATCGCAGCTGACCGCATGCTTTAGTTGATTCATACATGCAAAGATAAACGACTCTCGCACAAAAAAAAAAAAAAAAAGAAGAAGAAAAGCCGCTTAGTAACGCCATATCTACAGCACAACGCGTACAGCACGATAAAAATAGAAGACTCTTGCAAAAAAAAAAAAAAAGCTCGGCAAAAGAATGGGCACACTATGGGCACACCCTTGCGCTTCGCTCTGTTGCGTTTTTCCCCTCTCGTTCCCACCGGTTCTCTGGTTCATTCACACACATGGCTTGCAAACGTCACTTGCTGGCGCGTGGGAAACGATAACTGCAAGTGTGCGCGTATTTAGGGAATGGGCGCGGCGCTGCTGTCCCCTCTCATTACTTCCGCGCGTGGCTTGAAAACGTCACGCGGAAAACGGCCAAGGGTGATGCAATCGTCTTTGGAAAAGGCACACTTTCCAGTGCGTGGTGCAGAGTTCGATATATCGAACGACCGGTGAAATCGAGTTCGATATATGACGCGGCTTTCCTATACTTTCACATGAGATTTTCAAGGGGATATTTCGTGAGTTAGATATAACCAAAATTCGATGTATCTGGGTTCAATATATCCGGGTTCGACTGTACAGTATAATCTCGTTACAACGGATCCGGTTTCAATGGATATTCGGTTATAACACACCGATTTGCGATGTTTGGTTGGTTTTCCTATCTATTCAATTGACTAAACTTCGCTTACTGCAGACTCGGCTACAGCGGACATTCGGATACAATAGACTAAATTTTGGGTATAATTTCCCTCCTATACAATTTTTACAGCGGACTTCGTTACTCGCGGATATTTCAAATTCAATGCCTTCCAACTTCAAACATCGCTTGGGAAACTTTCGGGGGGGAACAGCGCCAGCAGCCTCCATGGCCAGCAGGATCAACACAGCTGGCGGCCATTATGATGCGGCCGTACTTGGCTTGGATTCGGCCGGATTGAAATTGGACTGGCTTTGACCATTTTTGATCATGTTTTTGATAGAAGGAGGGATGATTTGCCATGATGTGTATTAGCTCTATGGCAACGATTACTTAGAACTTATAATTCCAAAATACTGTTCAGAAAAAAAAAATGTCGTTTGATAGCGTCCCCTCTCGGAATAAAATGTTTTGCGGCGTTTACGTTCAGCGCCATGTTAACGGATGACTCCCACTGGCAACGTTTGTTCTGAGCGGCCTGTCGTCCTGTCGTTTTCTTTGTCCTGTCAGCCCCTGTGCGTGCGGACGTTACGTTCAGCGCCAACGTTTTTCAGCGCGGCGTGTGCTTAGTTTATTCTGCCAGCCTGTGCGTCGGGACGTTAGCGTGATGGAGCCGATTGCATCAGCCAGTGCCGTGCATTCTAAACCACCAGAAACGACGAAGCGCAAGCAGATTTCCCTGAAGGACAAGCTTGACATCATCAAGCAGGTCGAGAAAGGCAAGAAGCAGGTGGACTTTGCCATGGCTTTCGGCTTATCGAAGCGAACTGTGAACTCTATCATGAGCACCAAGGAGGCAATCCTGGCAAAGAAAGTCTCGGGTGACTTGCAGCCCAAGAGGTTTCGACTCCGCGAGGCTTTATCCCCCGACGTCGAGGAGGCCCTGCTGGTGTGGCTTTGCGACGCCCGTTCGCGAAACATACCCGTGAACGGCGTGCTTCTGTAGAAACGTGCAGAGCAACTAGCTGTTGTTCTCAACCGGGAAGACAAGTGCAGTGAAGGTTGGTTCAACCGATTTAAAGTAAGACATGGAATCGCCTTCAAGTGCCTCTCCGGCGAGTCGGCCAGCGTTGACTACACTGTTGTGGCTGATTGGAAAGCCGAGGTCCTCCCAACGTACCTCGAAGGCTACGCACCACGCGACATTTTCAATGCCGACGAAAGCGGCATATTTTATAAGTTGAGGCCAGGAAAGACGCTCTGTTTTTCCGGAGACGCGTGCCATGGCGGCAAGAAGTCGAAGGAGCGGGTTAGTGTTCTCTTCTGCTGCAACATGGACGGGAGCCAAAAGAGAGGCTGCTGGTAATAGGCAAGTCTCGAAGACCGCTATGCATGCGGAATGTGCACCTTCCCGTTGACTGGGATTATAATAAAAGCGCCTGGATGACGCAAAGCATATTCAACAGGTGGCTGCTGGATTTTGACAGTAAAATGCAGAAGCAGAAGAGGAATGTGCTGCTCTTCCTCGTTAATTGCTCAAGCCACATGCAGCTTCCACAGCTTCAGGCCACAAAGGTGGCGTATTTTCCACCCTACACAACGTCAAAAGCGCAGCCTACCAGGGCATTGTGCACTCAGTGAAGTCCAGGTACTGCACACGCCTTGCTGAGCGTTTGCTTTTTGACATGCAAGACAAGCGAGACTCAGTAATTGACCTGAGATTTGCAGTCCAGGTTCTTTCTTCTGTGTGGGCGCAGATTCAGCCAACTATAATATAAAACTGCTTTAGGAAAGCAGGTTTTCCAGTCAGTGACAGTGACTGTTCAGACCCCATATTGCCGCAGGAAGACCAACCAGATCCAGGTCTCTGGGCAGCTGCTGAAGAGGCCTTCGGGAACCAACAATTCTCGGACTATGTAACTGCAGATGATGACCTGGTGAACACGGAACAATTAACAGATGAAGAAATTGTCGCTCAAGTCCGCAGAGTGCCCACTGCAGATCTTGACATAGAAGATGAAGAGGAGGAAGGTAGCGGAGGAGTTGCAGCTGAGAAAATAACAACTTCTCAAGCCTTGGAATCCCATCCAATGCCTGGAGAAATATTCTGAGCAAGAGGGTATGGCGGCAGATGAAGTTAACAGCCTTGTGATGATGGAGACACGTATAGTGTCCAAAGCTGTTAAATGTACAGTACAGTCAAAGGTGACTAGCTTTTTTAAGAAGGCTTAGAGACAAATAAATCTATTCTTTGACTATATTTGTCGCTTGTAATTCACTCTGGTTATAACAGACTCATTTAGCGTCTACATAAAAGTCTCTTACTACATACTTCTTTTACAACAGACCAAAATCTTCATCACTTTCAAGGTCTGTTGTAATGAGATTATACACATCAGTTTTTATTATAACTCCTGTAGTTTTACTGACCAGCTCACCTCCAAACAAATAACATAAATTGCTCAATATCTTCAGAACTAAATGGCTTACATAAAATTAATGTGCATATTTGAAATCAGACAAAAAGCTGCATAAATGGTGCAATTTTCATCAAAATCTACCAGTAAATAAAAAATATTGTGTTAAGACCAGGGTCCCCCCTAAACCCTTGAACACCAACATTTTTATTTCTTGAGATATTTGAATGAAATGTTCAGGGTATGCTCATAGTACACACATTTGAAGAACTACCAAGTTTCATGGAGCTGGGCTCATCGGTTCTCACATTAGAGGAGTATATCAAGATTGTTTACATGGGTCCCTAGGGGCAGGCCTGGAGAATTTGTAAAATGCGCTAGCAGTGTAAACTTTTTTATGGTCATTCCTGGATAGTTTCCCCAGGGCAAGACAATTCCCTTTTTCCAAATTTCCTCTCTGAAAAATTTTAGTACAGCCCCAAATTTAGAGTTAAAATTTACACTTGACTTGATATTTTAAATGACTGTCCCTAATTACACATAAAATATTTTGGAAAAAAAAAAAAAAAAACGAATTGTCTTGCCCTCAGAAATTTACTTAGGTATGTAACAAAAAAAACCTCATGATAATCCAGTGAGCGGATCTTGAGATATGACTTTCCCTAGCAGCCACACCATGCAAAAAATTTATTCTGAGAAAACAGCTCTCAAAGGTTGAAAACAATAACTTGTTTGTTTCTCAAGTTATCATGATGAAATTTTCAGGACAGGCTCATGACATTAACAAATCAAAAACCACCAAGTTTCATAAAATTGTGCATGCTAGTTCTCAAGTTACAGAAGCATATCAAATTGACTCGAATAGGTCCTTTATATCGGGCCTGGAGGAATTGCGAAAGGCACTGGCATGTGCAATTCGTCATGCTGATTCCTAGATAGGTTCCTCAGGGCAAGACAAAGCCCTTTTTCTAAATTTTCTTGCTGAAAAATAGCATAGCACTCTGTCTCGGCTACTACGAGCACCTGTGCGACTAGCCGATCGGCTACAGCGAACGCCTTGGTGCCGCAGACCACTTTCCACATGCTGAGGTTCGTCGATCCTGTGCTCTGCAAGCAGCGACAATCAGCATTCGAGATTCCCCCGCGGCATTTTGCCCGAGGCATGATGGGCGGCGCAGACGCAGCAAGCGGCTTCCCAGCTTATCTCTCGCGGCATCTCGCCGGAGGAACATAGAGAAAGAGTTTGGTAAAGAGCGGACACTCGGCGAAAGCTGGCCCCAGGAAATGATGCGCGACTTGTTGCGCTGCCGCCGATTGATGGATGGCGGCACCAGCGCGGACATGCGCGGACGCGCGCGCGACAGCACTCGCTGCAGCGGTAGCCCACCGGAGCAGACGACAGGAAGTTATCGAAAAGAGCGAGCGGTTGTCTGCTCGTGCCTCGCCGCGCCTGTGCGGCACAGACCGCATATTTTTATCTCTCGTGGGCTGCTACGCGGAACAACTGTGGTTTGGAACGACGTCAAGGTGAGCAACGTTTTTTGCTGAACTACGCTGCATTTGAAGCAGTTTACCATGACCCCGCCGGCCGGTGCCAATTAGATTTCGCAGCTCGTGAACAACGCGCCGGCATAGAGAAGTTCAGGCGCAGTTCGTGACGCTCCGGCAGTTTCCAACCGCGGTGAGGTTTAATATAATGTGTTCCTGCGAAACTGAGCTGCATTTCGAACAGTTTATCTCAGCACGCTGCACAAAGTGGCATGTGAAGGCACCAAGGCACGCCGTTGCGCCAACATGGCGTATTAGCCGGCCGGTGCAGCCAGGCCTGACGCGGTTTGCCGAACGGCTGGTTTTCCTAAGTGTCGCGTTTAACAGGGCAACAGTAAAGTGAGAAATGCTGCATTCTTGAATTTCTTGTCAAACTGCGTAGTATTTCAGGCAGTTTAGCTCAGTACGGCGGCGACTGCGCTTCACAAAGTTGCGTATGAAGGGCAAGCTAATAGGCATGACAAGGGGTGCTGGCCGCCGCAGTGACGTAACATGGAGTGAGGCGGTTTTGCGTATGGCTAGTTTTGCATGGTGTTGCGTTTAACAGGGCAACCGCAAGGTGAGAAATGTTTTATGCTTGTCAAACTGCGAGGCATTTCGGGCAGTTTAGCTCAGCACGGTGGTCTGCACTTCACAAAGTCGCATATGAAGGGCAAGCCAACAAGGCGTGCTCGCCAGCCGTGGTGAGGCCAGGCCACGGTTTTGCGAACGGCTAGTTTTACGTGGTGTCGCGTTGCATTTAACGGGACAATGTTAAAGTGAAAAATGTTTTATTATGCTGCAAGCTTCATTCCTTCAGCTGTTCAGTGCTTTTGAGGAATATTGTTAGTTTAGCGGTTGTTATTTCACTCACTGTAGAAATGCATTTTCAGATAGGTTGGGTTAGCCTGCATTTCCTGACCTCTACGTTGCAAGAGTAGCTTTTGTATCAATTTTACGAATGACAGCTTTTCTGTTCTGGACCATAACTGCTGCTCACCAAGTCTTCAGTACGCACCCACGTGCACAGATGTGTGCGCGGTGCAATGGCCTTAAATTTCATTGCAACCTTCTGCATCATGTTCATTCCTTTTCCAACAGCACTGCACGGACCCACGGACTGCAGCCAAGTACGGCAGATGCGACGAGTGAACGATGTGGCCTTCCCCCAAGCGTCAGTACTCCTCTCTGCCCTGAACAATACGTTACCCTTGCTAAGGTAGCCGCGAATGGGACTGTGTAGTTTATGTATAATGCCTGTTTTGTTACATATCATTTGACATAATTCGAAAATAAACATTATGCTATTTTTTGTCTCTACCTAAGTGCTGTTTCTTGCCTTGTGCATTTTTATTTTTCTGTACTGTGCACATCACCTAATGAGTGCCAAATGTTGTCAATGCATCCGTCTATATCTGTTGCATCGCTTATGTGTTTTATATGCAGCATAATAAATGTTCATCTGACAAAGCATTTGGCATCTTTTCTGCAACAGTGTTTTGCAAATGCTGTGGCGCAGCTACGTTGATGGCCAGTTTAGATAATTGGAAATCTATTTTTCCTGTTGTTATGCATGCTGAAAATAAATACGAACACTAGCATACCATGTAAAACCAAAATAATGCGCCTAAAGGGCAGGGAAGGGCGCAGCGCATGCTAGCATTCAAATCGCGCGCCTTTCAGCAAGACCGGAAGTAGTTGCCGGCCGCTTGGTGTGCTACAGTCAAATGGGCCGCTGGACCCTATGGGAGTGTCCACTCTTTACCAATCTCTTTCTTTATGGGAGGAACGAGGAGCGTATTTATAAAAATGTGCAGTCTTTTAGCGTACAAAAAGCGCCTAGCTGCGCCGAATGAAACCACTCGGACGTGAAAACGCGTTTTACAGGGGCGCGCGCTCTCCTTCAATACTGGGAGTGCCAGCCCGTTTCACGTCACCGTATGTCACATGACATCGCGACGCTCCTCAGCTCCTCATTGGTCAGTCACAGAATGACCGCGCCGACGCTGCGACTGAATTCCAACCTGCTGGAAACGCCTCTGCGGCTGGAGCGACGCTCGCTCTGCGGCTAGATCGACGAGAATCGCAGCGTCGCAGAGAAAAAATCGCATCATGTGAAACGGGCCAAAGGCGAACAGAACGCACGAAGTACAAAGACAGCCAACAACGACAGCAAGCAAAGAGCCGGAGCAGACGACGCGGGGAGGTAGTCGGCGGAGACCAACGCGTCAGCGGCCGCAGCAGCCAATAATAGTCACCCGATCCCCCGCATTCTCGAGGAGCACGCGCTTTGCCCAATCGCAGCATTGAATTTGAGTGCGGAAACTCGAAAGCCACCACGAGGCTCCCAATCGGAAGCAAGCCACGCCTCGACCGCGCCACCGTCGTCGAGGGTGGCAGAAGAAAGCGCAAGAATTCACAAACAAAACAAGACAAAGATTGCGAAGCTCAGTTCAGCGGGAGAGGAATGGCACGCGCGCGAAGTTTGGGAATTTTCGGCGCTTGCTCACTGCTCCGCGGCTGCCGCCGCTTGTTATATAATTAATTTCGAGTATTCCTACGGCGAGTTGGCCATTGATAATTACAGAAATGGTAGTTTATAAGACATACTACCGGCATATATATTCTTCCAAAAATCGATTGTTTAGCGATTTTTCGGTTTTCAAAGGTCGCGTCCCCCCTTACTCAAACCTCCTTAATGCTGTTGAGAGAGCTTCACACTTGCTGAGGTTCTGGCTGAGCCCCCTCATGAGCTTGAGCGTTCTTTGTCGCTGAAATCATATCAGACCCACTAACGAGTGGAAATAGTTTCAGGCACGCAGAGTGAGGATGTGCAACTGCTCAAGAGGGAGCTAAAGTGGAAAGTATGCTTCCTTGGGGCCTTGGTTGAATTGCCAGCGAATATTTTCCCGATTTAACATCCGAGCTGGTCACAGCTCGTGTAGTCCTCTTCGGACCCTTCAATACTGCTGTCATCCAAAAATCCTGTGTAGAAGTAGCGGAATCACGAGAATAGCACCAAATTCATAGCATGTTTTGAAGCGAGTATGATGCCATTTTTGTCGGCACTTGAGACTACTCCACTCCGAATAAATGTTTCTCCTATGTTGCTGCCTACAGGTAAAATGTGAACCAAATAAAAAAACCAAAACTACAGTTGCCTTACTATCTGCCAAGACACGTGCTCCAATACAAGAAAATTTGGGTTCGCGAGCGCATCAAAAACCCTCATTGAGCAACTGTCTATGGTTTAGTTCCGAAAAAGGGACAGTTTTTGGGAACAATTTCCAGTCAGTTCTTGCTGAAATCAGATGGGATGAACGCACCTGGTGTGCCCACTGGTTTCATTCCAAGTGGGACCCAATAGTGACTGCTCCATAAACCAGCTTAACTGGTTAAAGATTTCCAAAAGCGATAAAGATATCTGAGGCCGTGCACTTCCTAACAGGCAATCATGGAGTTCATTTCGCCACTGGTGCCATGAGTTCACATCAAATGACCAAAAAATAAATAAATAAAAGGCTCCCTCTTTAAATCCAATTTTCTGAGCCACAAGAACATCTTTTTCAGCTGAGACATAGTCACAAAGCTGTTAATGTCAACCAACACCACAACAACAGCTAAAACTGTAAGTTGTCCACTTTGGTGTCCGTTTCCAAGCTTACCAGCTTCAGTCCAACGTCGTGGGCCACAAATTCGGGAGCGTGCGGTGGTGGAAGACGCCAGCCAACACAGCGGTCGGGAACGAAGCGCTGCTGCCTCAGCTGCGCATACAGGCAGCGGGTGAAGCGCACTTCCGCCATCACACACGTCTCGGGAGGGAAGTGCCTGCAATCAACAGCAATAGGTGGAAACGGACAGGTGAGACCTTACCTGTTCAGCACGGCTACAGTACCCCCTGGTTGTGCCAGAAGGAAGTAAACTGAGTGAGAAATCAATTCACAAAGTGGAAAAAAAAAAAAAAAAAAGAAACAGTGCCACATGTCCACAATTATCACCAGCATCCTCTCAGTTGCCTTGAGATCAAGCACTCTAATCCCTGATCTTCACTAGGCCCATGTCACATGGGTGGGCCTTCTATTCCTCTTTAATTTTTTTTTTTTCTGGCCCTGAACAGACTACGTTTACTGAAGCGTAATCTGAGTGTCTTTAATTGTAAATACAGGAAAGAAGTTGCCCCTCGCATTCTGACTTAGCAATGCAGGGTTTGTACAGGCAATGAAAGAAATTAAAGGATTAGCAAGGACTTCCAAGGCCATTCGAGATTATAATTAAGGATCTGCTGCGGAGCTTGTTATATCGAAATTGTCGCCAGGCCAGCTTCCACACAGAAGTAGAAGTATACTATTTTTGTTCAAAGCCAGTCTGTGTAGTCTACTAAGACTGAACCCTGAAGTGTCCTCTTGTACAGAATCCTCCTTTGTTTACTCACTGTTCATGGCCCAGGAGAAGAAGCAATGATTTTTATCATTTTCCACAGCCCTGCTAAGGCTCACTAAAGAAAGAAGCATGCTTGGCCTGGTACATTTCTCAAAACATTACCGCTGAAGGTACGTTCCTCCAATGATGCCTGTTCACAGACTGGACAAAGGAGAACCGGGCAAGTTGGCACAAATCAATGACCGATAACACCACAGTGTACAACACAGCCTGACTGGAAGAAGCGGAAGAAAGGGGCATGCACTCCGTAACTGCAGTGTCTCACTATCAGTTAGTCAACGTTCCTGCAGCAATGAGCACATTAACAACTCCTTACGGCCTGCAAGACACTCATCTAACCTGCAGCGCATTGGCATTTTGTTTTTGTTTTCATTTTTTCACAAAGTTTTTAAGCAGACTAGCCCAGCACAGCACAGCAAGGTCATTGCACCGAACACACATTTTGCATCGGCCCTAATGCGTATTTATAGCGTGCAGTGCCACCCAATCCTTGTAATCACTGTTGCCAAACCACGCACTCGGAAATTTACTCTCCGTCATTCTCTACCACTGCAGCACAATTGCACGTCACGTCAAGTGCCAATGCACATGTGCCACGGCATGACAAGATGGCAGCAGCCAGTACCAAATTTTATGGGCTTTAAACAATCAAAAACAACCATGGCTTCAACATGGCCAGCCGCCTCACATGCACACACAAAACATACAAAAACTTTGACGAAAAATGTTTACCCAATGAGTACAATTATGCACAAAGAGAATAACTTTCCATTCAAGAATTGCATCAAATTTTCTGAGAGCAAACTGTAATTTCCATTTATAGAGCAAGATTTTCGAATTACTTTTAAGGATTTAAAAAATACCAAGTACTTTCAAGAGCCCAGAAAATGGAACTTTCAAATTCAAGAGTTTCAAGGACGCATATACAGTCGAGTCCACTTATAACAATGCAGTCAAACCCGGTTATATCGAACCCGAGATATCGAATTTAGGTTATATCGAACTTACGGAATATCCCTTTGAAAAACCCATGTAAAAGTATAGGAAAGCCGCGTCATATATCGAACTCAATTTCACGGGTCGTTGAACTCTGCACTATGCACTGGAAAGTGTGCCTTCCCCAAAACGATCGTAACACCCTTGGCCGTTTGCCGCGTGACGTTTTCAAGCTACGCGCGGAAGGAATGAGAGGGGACAGTTCGGCGACGGCTGGTCTGGGCAGCACCGTGCCCATTCCCCAAAGGGGCGCACATCTGCAGTTATCGTTCCCCGCACACCAGCACATGACGTTTGCAAGCCATGTGCGTGGGTGTGCCCATTCTTTTGCCGAGCTATCTCTCCTCCAGCACGCACTACGCATGCGCCAAGCCAGCTCAGCCAACACCACCTACGTTTTCTCCAGCGTGTTGCGAACCCTCTGCGCGCGGCGGCTGACATGGCTATGGCGCATGCAGACGTAGGAAGCGGCAGATCTCCTCTCTCTCTCCCTCTCTCTTTTTTTTTTTTTGTGAGAGTCATCCATTTTTATCGTTCTGCTGTACACACGGTGTAACGTAAGATACGGCGGCTGCGAACGTTAAGAAGCAGCAGGTTTGTTTTTTTTTTTTGCTGAAGTTGTTTATCCTTGCGTGTATGAATCAACAAAAGCATGTGGTCAGTTGCTGCGATCATGACGCCCGCCTCAAGTGCGGCATGATAAATCGAACAAGGCTTGTGCAATCAAGCCATCACGGGCAAGTGCCTGCCAAGTTTGCTCCCTGCTATCGCAGGAGCTATCAAAAGATAAACGCGCCCCGGCGTTATCACTGCGCAGCACCTTAACACGCTGCCAAGAAATGAGCTATGGATGAGACCACCGAAACGGGAGTGACGCGTGCCATCGACATGCAAGCGAAAACACTCGCGGTTTCTGCCGCGGCGACACAGAAACCTTGTTTTGAGCTGCCGCGGTCGCTCGAGCGGCGAGAGGGACGCAGTTCCAACAAGTTTGAAATTTCTCGCTCTGTCGCTGCCGCTCGTCGCTGAGATCGCTCAATCGCTTGCATGTGAGCGAGCTGACCTTAACGCTTTTTTTTTTTTTTTTTTTCAAAATTCTCAGGTGCAAAAGTGGAGGATGGGTTCATTATGGAGTGGGTTGATAACATGACAAATACGGTATCATTTTTTCGCATCGTAAGTGCCGACAAAAGCCGATTAATGTATATCAAATAATAAATATATCGAACTATTTCGCGATCCCCTTCGAGTTCGATATATCCGGGTTCGACTGTATTCAAGTGCCACGAAAATTCCATTGTTATAACCGATAATTGTTATAAACGGTTTGCACGAAAAAAGCATAACAACTGCAAAGAGGGGTCATGGACGGCAAGTGACACGCGAGCTCCGCCGAGGCATCATATTGGCGGCCCCGAAAGGGGCGTTGTAAAAAATACGAGAAGGTTGCCATGGCCGCCTCTCAGCTTAAGAAATCCCGAAGTAACGCTGGGGTGAAAAGAGAGACAAAACCTTTATTTAAAAGCCACCACCTGGCTTGAAGTACACGTTGTTAATTAGCAGGGCAAACTGCTTCGCCTTGCGGCCAGAATCGGCCTGGTGATAGGCAAGTTCTGGGCACAGGCACCAAGAAACCACTCGTAGAGGGCCTCCTCCGCCTCTTTATAGGCACCTTGTCGAATGCGTTTGCGCCCACTGTCAAGCGAGGACTTTTCTTTGTTGAACTACTCAACGCAGCGGATGATCACCAACGCCGTCGGTTGCGATAGTGCCTACGTCTTAACCAAGTCACAATTTTTCTTACCCTCTTTGTAGTCCTTCACGCTACTGCACTTTATCTCCAAATCGATAGCCGTGCACTTTTTCACCGGCAACGTCATCCGATAATCAGCGGGCGGATCAGCCATCTTCCGTTTCGGTGGCGATTTAAACGAGACTGAGAAATCACGTGGCCAGAAGCAACTTCGACACAATCAACTTGCACAAACAACCAAATCCATTGGCAGAACCAGCAGAACTGCTCAGAATGAGGGGCGAGCGAGCAGATCAGCACTTTGTTTCGAAAGGTGGCGCGGCGTATAGCTATGGACGCAGCCCATTTGTGTTCGGAGAGGTGGAAGGACGGCGGGTGAAAGGTGTGCGAAGCTGGCAATGCGGAGAAGGCCAGAAAACAGGTTCTATTGTATGAGCGTGCAGCGGGGAGGGTGCAGTGGCCGGAATTTGTTTTTTTTTTTTTTTCTTTTCAAGAATTTTGCATTCCACTACTTTTTGACACGAGCACTCAGGAGCCAGACCTCATTGTTATAACCAACAATGCGCCATGGGATCATTGTAGTAAGCGAGTTATTTTACCATAGAAATCATACAAAAGTGGACGGTGAAACCGATATAATGTTCAAACCGGTATCGTTATAAGTGGACTCGACTGTACACCCTGTCAACATCATTAGGTACCTGGGTTAATTTTTTCCTGCTCCGAGCCAAATGAAGCCAACCTAAGTGTAAACAGTTGTGACTGCTTTACCACTGTCACTGCTTAACAACTGCCATTGTGCTACAATGAACAAATATGGTAATCCTTGTCCTGCAGTCCTGAACAATCCCCAGATAGCCCCTATTTCCTGGAGGAGCTAACGCAGGGCTGGAGTAGAATGCGTTTGGTGTTTTTTTCTGAACTTTCATACAGTGACACCAAGCTCTGTTAACGTCTTGAAACAGGCTTGAAAAATTTGTGAACGTCTTGAAAAATTAAGACCTACTATTCACGGCCCATCAGGGATGCAAGTAGGCCCGCACATTTTCCGTCACAGTTGCCAAGAGCTAGTACCATCCTGCTCTCTGAACCACCACTGAACCAAGATTTCTGTTAAAACCAGCATGTAGCTATGCCCAACCAACTCGCCCAACAAGCCACTTTGAAAGATTTCTGCACACAATAATATACCCTAGGCAGCCAAAATAACTATGGGGCTGTTTACTACAGTGTGCCTAAAAAGCCACCAGTGTTTCTTCGGCACATAAAAATGCATTACATTCAAAACCATGAGAAGTTTCTCTTCCAATCGCAGAGTTTCCGTGTTGAGACATTGGCTTGCGGGCAACCCCTTTCAAACGCCACTCTGCCCGTGATCTCGTTGCACGTCGCTCGTCCAATGCTTTTCTAAAAAAAGGCACCTTCCTGTCTAGCCACAACCAGAAGCTGGAATTCAGGGTCTCTCTCTTTGCATCCTGTTCATGTGAAGCGCCACCGGAGTGTGGTTGCCAGTCCTGCTCGCACTCTAAGCATAACTGGTGATGTCTTCCTCAATTTTACCACTCATGGCACTTCGAAAATATTTAAGAGGGCACTGCGCTCTTGAAGGACCAAAAATCACAAAAAAGCAACTTTTTGTAAATTACATTTTGCAAATCTACAGCCCACCTCCTACATACAAACCAATTTATTCATTCTCCGAGTCATTAATTCCCCTTTAAAAGGTGCAGATGAGCCATATATAAATCCAACATCCATTCATTTTTTCTCGTTTTTTCAAAACACAAATTTCTGATGGTTTGTTAGTTTAAAAGGAGGCCATCTTTGCGTCAAGAGCAGATAAAGGAGTAATTATTATTGCAGCATGTTCCTAAGTGACTATAGTATACCATGTTGGGAACATGTTTCTCATTTTATGCATGTGAATTTTTTTCCGTGCTCAAATTTAAATGGCTCGCCAACCGCTTTTTCATACATCGAACTTCAGCAAACTGTAAAATGACTAATATTGCCTTGATCAAAAAAATTTTTTTCCTACATTCTATTCCTTCTAGCCACATGTTAACAATACATTTCTGATCACTGGATTATTGCCCATTGTTTCTATAAACTCAGGAGTGAAAATGTCAAATAATGTCAAAACTAACTGACAATCAAAAAAATAATTACACATTTGAAATCAGCACAGAAAGCTAGTTAAGATTTTTACTGCATTTAGCTCAGAAATAAAGAATAATGTTCAAAGAGCCCTGTCCCCCATTAAGCTAGCATCCACCATGCAGGAAAGCTAGGAGGAGGAGTTCAGCGTGACAGGGGCCACCTGCCTGCTTCGGTGCTGGCTCAGCCTGCACCAAGAACTTACCAATGACACTTTGGCTGGTCACGCCAACAGAGTCCAACAAAAAAAGCTGTAGTTTTGTGCAGCTGCAAGGAAAAAAATACTTACACACAGAAAGTAACTAACACAGGTGATGTCAAAGTCTGCATTAACCAGCGCCACAAAGGAAACAGCACACAGCCAAAGTCAATGTTACCTTTACCACCCGTTTCAGATAACGAATATGACTCTCTAAATGTTTCAGCCAGAAAGGAATGATACCTGGCATGAAGGAGCACTCCTGTTGTGATATTATGAGTAGTAAATTACTGTGAAACTAAGAAATCACTACTCTGAGAAACAGCTGAGGGTACGCTAGGCACGAAATAGCATATGTAGTGCCTAGAAGTGATGTGGTCACTGCGATGTACTAGATGCAGTGATGAGTTCCTTTACTCAACATCCTTCATGATTTCACACCAGGCTGTAAGCTGACAGTAGTAGTGGGTCACAAAGGCACTTTCTACAAGCAGGCATCCAAGCATCTCCAAAGAAGTCGTCCCAAAGACAGCAGCCCTCCACACACACACACACCTCATGGCCCTCAGGACTCTCACGTCGAGGGGGTCACGGGACACGAATGCACCCACGGCTGGACCCAGCAGGCTGGGGTCTTGCTGCAGCAGAGCCACCGCTGCTGCCGGCAGGTAGCAGTGCGCTCGATGATGGTTGGCGCGATGCCGCGCTGGCGCGTCGTGGTAGCGAGCTGCTAGTGACTTTTGCACAGCTGGTGCTGCCCTGCATACAAATGGCCCTCACTGTCTTTTTGCGAAAGAAAACATTTTAAATAAAAAAACTATTAGTAATTCACTGTACCCAAGTCCCCCTTCTACCTTCCTCCGGAACCCTCATGACACGGTTTAGGTATCTGCCGAGATGAATGATTACACCTTTCATTTCCTATAAAACAATTTATAATTTTTGCTACTGCGATGGATACGTCTGAGGACTACGGCGAACACGCTGTGCACTTGGATGCTAGTGATGTTTGCACAGCTGGTGCTGCCCTGCATACAAATGGCCCTCACTGTCTTTTTGCGAAAGAAAACATTTTAAATAAAAAAACTATTAGTAATTCCCTGTACCCAAGTCCCCCTTTCTATGCTGCTTTAGTGCCCAACTGCACGAAGCACAGGTCGAATTTTGAGTGAAGACCAATTGCAACTCCACCACAAGTTTCAAACAAATAAATCAATGAACAAGTTTGTTTTTTATTCACTTCCTGTTCAGTCGTGGCACAAAACATTGCTCACACAAAATTATAATGGAAAAGAAAACAAATCTTATATTCTGAGCTGAGGCAACCAACTAGGCATGTTTAAAGTGGCTAGTGAATGCAGTGCAAGGTAATAAGACAAAGGACGCAGGAAAATGAACACACACACGACGTATTTACGATGTGTATGCCCTTCACCTGTCATCTTGCACTGCATTCAGTCACCATGTTTTCAGGCTTCAGTGCTTTCTTATGTTTACAAGTCTTTGCTCTTACTTATGAAGAGAAATCACTGAAACACATCCGTTTGGCAGTGGCTACAACTATGTACACTACGCTGCCAAAATTCTAAACGTAAGGCAAAAGGAAAACTGAGGGCCTGCTTTGAATGCGACAAGGAGGAAAAAAGTTACACCCGATTTGTATAGTTAATCAAATGCGAAGTAGGTGCGTAGCACTGCTTGTCTCTGCTATATTTTTCATGCATTTTACCCTTTCTTATGCTTCATTTTGCATGAGCACGCTCGGCACGTTTCCTCATTATTTTTGCGTTTAGTTTCTTGTGCCGTTTAGCTGCAATATCAGAATCAGTAGAGTCGCGTTTCCGCAGTCTTCGTAACCGTTGTACTTCAGCACGTCGAGCATGGCAAACCTGCACCACAGTGCCAGATGGCCCGGCTTTATCCATTGCGACACGAAGCAAACGCACGACGCAGCCGCGTCCTCCGCTTTCCTTACACCATGTTCAGTGGTTCTTATTACAAACGAGCAAAAATAAGCACAATGTAGTCCCTCTTTGGAATGCACTACTCTGAGCCTTAAAGGTCTGGGGTGGGATCAAAGGGGAAGAGAAAGAGAGATTTGAAGAGAATGTAGGGAATGAGCAAGACTGATGCTCCAGAGTTTCTGCATCAACACATTCCGAGCATGAAGGAAGGTCTCCAGGACGAAGGAAGGTAATCCAAGAGCAGGGAAATGCGCTCGAAGGTGAGGAGGTAAGTAGAAGCTGCTTCACGACGTGGTGAGCGGCTAGGAGCCGTGCACTAGGGAGCACCGCGCGTGCACGTTTGCTGCCCGTGAAGGCTGAGGAGTGACTGATGCGAGAGGAGAGATGCCGAATTTGAGGATGCGCGAACGACACACGACTGCTCACTTCGGAGTAACACACGCTTGTACATTGCCCGGTGAAGGCCGCAAAGTCCGCAACTGTGACACGCCCCACTCTTTCACTGGTTGGATCTGTGTGGCTGCTCCGCCCCCTCACTGTTAAGTTGCATAATGCGGGCGTTGCCACATTCTCTTTCCCTTAAGTTCACGGCGAGACAGAGAGAGAGAGAGAGAGAGGCCAGATTCACTCTGCCTCCTCAATGCCGAGCCGCGCGACGCGGCTGTCGCCAATTTTTCTTTCTCCATTTCAAGTTCATAAAGAGAGAGAGTGAGCGGCTTCGGACAGACATTGGCGAAATCTGTGATTGCGGCTAGTAGTGAAAAAAAGACATGCCAGCCTCAATGCTTAATGCACTGACATGACAATCACCTAGTCTCAAATCACGAGGCTGCTATCAGCTCTCATTTCAGAAACTTTCAAGATGCCATTAATTCTGAGGACGAGTGCAATGTGGTCAGTTCCTAGACCACAACAGTGGAGACCTTGCATACAACCAGCATTTTTTTATGACCAAGCCCTGTTCAGAGCACTTAGAACCGTATGGTTGACCTCATGATGACAAATAGTTTTTTCCCTTGTAAGAAAAATGTGGCCCTTACTTGGTCTTTGCGATGGGAGACCTGATCTGTGCGATGGCATCTGTGACTTTCAGCAGCTGGGCATTCTCTGCAGCCTTCCCATTCTCCAGGGGGACAATGTGCAGACTGTTGCGATATATGTACACCTGCACAAAGAGGGCATAGAAACCACGGGAGAGAGTTCAGAAGGGGAGGGCCAACATGGAGACACCAATGCTGAATAACAATATATTACGAATTCCCTGTGCACAGCATCTCTTGCCCAAGAGTAGCAACTTCATATTTCTGACTTAAAAGGTGTCTGCATAGATGCAGTTGACTGCTTGCACACATGAGATTCAAGGTGTCACCTTTAGGCAGCGCCGAAAGTTGACTCATGATGAAAAAAAATTGCGAAAATTTCCTTTTACACGATTTTTTTCACCATACCAATTTTTAACATTTATGCCCAAGCACGGCACACAGTTGTGCTCGACTGAGTATGTTCACAAGTCCTATAAGTGCTAACAGCACTGTATGCCAGAAAAAAAAGATGTCCACATGAGCACTGCACACCAGGGGGGTAAAGCGCAGCAAGGAGGTCGTGCTACACTCGTGTAGCGCCATGATGGTACTCCCATTATTTATCTTTGCTTTACTCGCACAAAAAACTCTAAAAAGTAGGTCTATACAGCATTAAAGTTCACAAAAAATGTTTTTACATTTTATTTGCATACAGTTGTGAAATTTAGGTGATATAAAGGCTGATAAAAGCGCACTTACGATGGTTTCGTACCATCTCGTCTGCTGTACACTGAACTAGAGGGCGCAAGGCTGTATGCAGCTGTAGTATACGAAAAGTACCATGATGGCTGCGAACATCATTAGCAAAGGAGTGAAGAGGGTTTACATGGGAGTGCCGCCGTCAGTGCTGTCATTTTAGCGGATTTCCCGCTAAACTTAGCGGCTTTTTTTATGTTTTAACGGGAAAAATTTGCGGCTAGCGGTTTTTTCAGCGGATTACGAATCTTCATTTGGCGGGCCCCGTTGTTATGGTGGATTTCAGGTTTTTTTAGTGGATATTAAGTTCTGCCATTCATCTCTGCTCAAAAGATGACTGCAGGTTATGTGCAAAGAATTGTGGGGGTGATCTCACACAGAGACAGCCATCTGGTCGTCCACGATGCGGTTAATTGCGTTGGCGTTGGTGCGGACAGTTATATATATGATACAATATGAGGTACTGACCACGGTGATTTCACAGCTGGTGCCGTTCTGTACGTGGCTGCTCTAGGGTGTCAAATAATCCATCTACTGGCCCGTCCGTCGAACCTACGAGGCGCGCGGCAATAGCTAGGCGACTCTACACCGAAGTTGATTGTTTAGCCAGCTGATTAACTTGCTGCAGTTACCTAGCAGTGTGATCAGTATTCTTGTAATTGCTATTTCTGAATGCTTAAAATAAATATGTAAAATATTGTCCACTGCTCTTTTAAACAATTTATTTCGCGCTATGCTTAAGAACAGTAGAATTGCCTGACGGCCTATTTTTGCCAGTTTTTCTTGCATGATAACTAAATTACAGGGAAGAATGCTCGTCGAAAGGCACGAACAGTACTGTGTAGTGTGAACTGCCCTACACACTGGCAGTGAATGATGTGCTAAAATAGTGCGAATGAACACTCGAAGAAACCGTTCTCTTATATCAGCCACAGATATATGGGATACGATTTGCCCCCTTTTCTGCTTGAGGCTGCTTATGAAGCATGCACGAGCAGAGGCTACTTCCGACGGAACTCGAAATTGTGGTTTCATTTTTGCTTAACCTATATTCTGTTGAAGGCTGTGATATCGAATGATAAATTTCCTTTCATTTTCAAGCCATGCAGAGGTTGTAGTGCAGATATTTTTACATCCGGCACCGCAGTACATATTAGCTGTTATTTTGGTGGGTTTTTTTAAATATTTAGCGGATTTTGAGACTAGTTTGCTAGACAACAGAGGTGACAACACTGGCCTCCGTTGCTTTCACTCTAGTCTTAATTGTATTAACTCTATGCTGCACACATCAAAAACAAGTTTACTCAATATATTGGTAACCTTGTTCGACAGGGTTTTATTATACACCTATACTGGGCAACGCAAGTTGAGCTCAAGTCCCTCAATGTGCTAAACACCTTTAAAGGAGTCATGCCATGGTCATCCAATATATTAGTTTGCAGTCTGGCTGATAATACTGGACCGTGTTTTATTTTCGAAATGTGAGTGCCCTAGACACATTCTTTATTCTGAAATAAGTGACTTAAGTTGAGACCACGAAGCTTCTCCCACTAACAGCAACCGCCATGTTGAAACGCTTGGTGATGTCATAGACTGACGCTGGCCACCGTGTCATCTGCTGCTGTGCCGACGCCGATAAGCTGTCAACACGCTGCACTATGTTCGTATTAGCTCAAAGACCAGCATGACTCCCAATGGGTGTACTTTGCATGTTTTTGAAAACAGAACGCAGATTGCAGGGAAGTGCAATTTAGGATCTTGCCCACATATCCACCCTCGCTGACGCCAGATGCCTTGAGGCAGAGTCAGAAATGCTGCTAAAATTTGTTTTTTTAATCATAATAGGCTCTGGACAAAAATAATTTCAAACATGAATGCTTTTTGAGAGATGCTGGCCCATACGGTAGGTGTTTTTGCTCACAACTGCATAGCAGCTTCCACCGGTGCGATGCACATGTTCTAGTATGCTAGTTCCGCTGCTTAAACGTCACAAAAAATACTCATTTTACTACGAAGCAGTGGGGTTGAGAGTAAGGAAGTTTCATGATCGAGTGGCCCATTTACTACAACGCATCAATGATCAATTACAAAATGCCATCTGCTGTGGCTGTGCTGTTATCATCTGTTTTGGTTTGGCTCGGCTTGGCTGGCAGCTGCGACTGCGATAGTGGCGCTAGTGTATCTGTGGCGCAAGTGTGGCGCAAGTGTATAAAAGCGGAGTGCGAGAATAAACGGGGGTTCATTTCGTCGCTTGGGAGCTCGGTGTCTGGACTGCTTTCTCTGGCAGCGTTCCGGCGCGGGTGCAACGGCGCCCCCCCTGCCTGGGCTAACACGACATGGTGTCAGAAGTGGCCGTCTACGACATGGTGTCAGATGGTCAAGAATCTTCGCACTGAGCCAGGCACCTTCCATCCACGATGTCGAAGACGCCTTCAATACGGCTGCATGGACTGCAGCAACCGCCACCGCTGGACTTTGACCGCACGTCAGAGTGGCCGGCGTGGATCGAACATTCCGACGACTTCCGATATGCAACGGGACTCAACGAATGCTCCGGGGAGGCTCAGGTACGAACGCTGTTGTACACAATGGGGAGGCGAGCTCGTGACATATTCAAGACGTTTTCACTATCTGACGAAGACGCCAAGAACTATGAAACCGTAAAGAAAAAGTTCGACGGGCACTTTGTAAAAGAGAGGAACATCGTGTACGAAAGCGCCTGTTTTCACAGACGCGTACAAATGCCAGGAGAGTCGGTAGACCAGTTCGTCACTGCGCTACACGGCTTGGTGGAACGTTGCGACTACGGTGAACTAAAAGAACGAATGATCCGAGACAGACTGGTTGTCGGGCTCCGCGACGCAAAGCTCTCGGAAGCTTTGCAAATGGATTCTCAGCTCACGCTGGCTTCGGCGTTGTCGAAGGCTCGCTTAAAGAAAAGCGTCCAACAGCAGCAAAGTACTCTACGAGGACAGCACAGCCATCAGTCATCGGAAATTCGTGACCAGGACCCCAATGTGGACGCGGTGGTTCAACAGAGGCACAAGGGACGTCTGCATGGGCAACGAACGCCGGAGGTGCGGTGTCCTTTCTGCAGTGGCGACGCCCACCCCAGGACAATGTGCCCAGCCAGAGCTGCCAAGTGTCTTCACTGTGGCAAGAAGGGACATTTCGCAAAGGCCTGCTTGAAGAAAGCAACGGCTTCCGCTCAACGAAAGGTACGCGTCTCAGCGGTCAACCAGGAAACTGGAGAGACTTTCGTGGGATCAATAGTTGCATGCAGAAAAGCGCGATTCGTTCAGGTGTGCATTAATTCTGTGCCCATTTTTGCAAAGGTTGACTCAGGTGCTGAAGTGTCAGTATTACCAGCAACGTTTCCGGGATTACCGTCCCGACTGGTAAAAACCGATGAAATCTTGCTAGGTGCAGGAGGCAGTAAGCTTAACGTACTAGGCAAATTCGTAGCAGAGATCGCATGGAAAGAGAAAACTGTGTATCAAACATGCTACGTTGTCAGTCCGTTACGCGACGTCCTTCTAGGATTACCTGCACTTGAGGTCTTAGGTATCGTGAAATTTGCAGACGCGGTCGAGTCGGGAAACCTGCAGTACGAGACGCGTTTTCCAGAAATGTTCCGCGGTCTAGGTACGATGCCAGGGCAGTACACCATCAGGCTACAAGCTGGCGCTATCCCGCATGCCATAAGCGCTCCACGCAGGGTACCAATTCCCCTGAGGGAGTCCCTGAAGCGCGAAATAGATAAAATGGAGCGGTTAGGCATAATCAGGAAAGTCGATGGGCCCACCGAATGGTGCGCCGGAATAGTTCCGGTAGTGAAACCCTCAGGCGACCTGAGAGTTTGCGTAGACCTCACTAAATTGAACAAATGCGTAGTTCGAGAGCGATTTACGTTACCAACTGTGGATCAAGCTCTAGGGTCACTGTCGGGAGCGAAATGGTTTTCAAAGCTCGATGCCAACTCAGGCTTCCACCAGGTGCGACTCAGTAAAGACTCGGAAGAGCTAACCACGTTCTTAACACCCTTCGGTAGATACTGTTTCACGCGACTACCCTTTGGAATTACCTCCGCTCCGGAATACTTCCAAAAGAGAATGTCTGAGATACTAGGTGGCCTGCCGGGGGTCGTTAATTTCATGGACGATGTCCTAGTGTTTGGCGAAAGCAAAGCTCAACACGATGAGCGTTTAAATAACGTGATCACACGCCTAGCAAGGGCAAATGTGACATTAAACAAAAAGAAATGCTTATTCGGGGTTAGGCAAGTGCGTTTTTTGGGTCACATTTTGAATGAGGAAGGTATTCATCCTGATCCAGCGAAGGTCAGTGCTATAAAAGATTTGAGAGCACCCAGAAACGTTACTGAGCTTAGAAGCATTTTGGGCATGGCGAATCATTTGGGCCGCTTCCTGCCACATTTAGCCCAAGTGACTGCTCCCATGCGTGTTCTTTTGCACAAGGATAGGGACTGGGTCTGGGACAGCAAACAGGAAAAAGCGTTCCAAGAACTCAAAGAGCTCATTTGTTCAGCGCAATGCATGGCTTTGTACGACGCTTCGCTACAAACCACTCTTTCAGCTGACGCATCGTCTTTCGGTCTGGGAGCAGTTTTGTTTCAAAAGCAAAAAGACGGGCGACGTAGACCAGTTGCATTCGCTTCTCGTTCGCTCACCAAAACCGAGCAACGGTACTCCCAGATCGAAAAGGAGGCGCTGGCGTTGACGTGGGCAGCGGAAAGGTTTGATGAGTATATACGTGGTCTGGAAGTTGTTTTTGAAACTGACCACAAGCCCTTGGTGTCGCTGTTGGGTCACATGGCAATCGACGCTATGCCCCCAAGAATTCAACGTTTTCGTCTGCGCCTGATGCGATACAGTTTTTCTGTATTATATGTACCAGGCAAATCGCTAACCACTGCTGATACTCTTTCACATTCGCCGTTAGCTCGTACGAAAGTGGAAAGCTGTTTAACTGTCTCAGAGGTAACCGCTTACTCGAAAGCTTGTTTACTGGGTTTAGAAACAGGCGACGATTTCTTGAAAAGAGTAAAAGAAGGTCAAGCAAAAGACGAAGTGTGTCGAAGCTTGCGCACAGTGTGCAAAAAAGGGGGGCCCAGGAAACAAAATGTTCCCTGTTATCTTCTGCCGTACTGGCAGGAACGTGCATGCATTACTTTGGTGAACGGGTTTCTGCTCAAAGGTATGAGGCTTATCATTCCTCAGACCCTTCGCAAGGAAGCGCTAAGCAAACTGCATGACGGTCACCAAGGCATCTCGCGATGCCGCAGTGTGGCTAAAGGTTCTGTCTGGTGGCCGGGACTTAGCACTGAGATAGCGTCATTCGTGAAACAGTGCAGCGTTTGCGCGAGGCATGCGCCAGAACAGATCGAACCGATGATTGCATCGCCAACGCTCTCTTTTCCTTGGGAGAGAGTAGGGGTCGATCTGTTTCAAATTCAGGGACAGCAATATCTTGTCGTAGTAGACTATCTTTCGCGATACCCAGAGATTGCCATTCTTCCGTCAACAAAGTCTGCTACCGTGATAAGCCGAATGAAAAGCATTTTTGCGAGACATGGCATTCCCGAGTGTGTGGTGACCGACAATGGTCCCCAATTTGTCAGTGCCGAGTTCGAGAAATTTGCAAAACTGTATGGCTTCCGTCATGTCACCTCGAGTCCGAGGCACCCCCAGGGAAACGGGGAAGTCGAACGTATGGTAAAGACGGTTAAGAATCTCATTCTAAAATCGGACGACCCTTACTTAGCCTTGCTGGCTTATAGGGCCACACCTGGTGTTCTGAATGTCAGCCCAGCGGAGATACTGATGGGTAGAAGGCTTAGGACGAGAGTCCCAATGCTGCCTTTGCACCGCAATCCGGGACAATGCTGTCTGCAAGAAGCGGCAGCCAAGGACCGTAAAGTCAGAAAGGAGCAAAGCCGCCACTTCGACCGACGTCACCGGTCTAAAAATCTCCCAAAGCTGGAAGCAGGTGATGTGGTGTGGGTGACTGATCTCCGTACCAAAGGTACAGTGCTCGGAGCAGCACCACAGCCGCGTTCATACCGTGTGCAAACGGAAAACGGGGTTGAAGTCCGTTGAAACAGGAGAATGCTTAACCGTCTCCCAAAAGACAGGGTAGATAGCGGGAACTACGAATTTCCGGATAGTCAGGAACAGCCCAGCAGGGCCGGATTGGTAACTGGAGTAGACAACCAATTTGACGAAGCTCCGGAAGCTTTGGTGCCTCTAACTCAGACGGAGACTGACGGTGGCGATTCTCAAGCTAGAATTGTAACTACGACCAGATTTGGAAGAGTTGTTCGCAAACCCATAAGGCTGGGCGTGGACGACTGATGCTGGAGTGACTGTGGTCTGTCGTGCTTTCTTGGGTGTGTTCCAATGTTATTTTGAAGTGTATGCATGTAAAGTTAATAGTGCTTGAAAAGGGGGATGTGCTGTTATCATCTGTTTTGGTTTGGCTCGGCTTGGCTGGCAGCTGCGACTGCGATAGTGGCGCTAGTGTATCTGTGGCGCAAGTGTATAAAAGCGGAGTGCGAGAATAAACGGGGGTTCATTTCGTCGCTTGGGAGCTCGGTGTCTGGACTGCTTTCTCTGGCAGCGTTCCGGCGCGGGTGCAACGGCGCCCCCCCTGCCTGGGCTAACACGACAGTGGCTTCGATACAAAGCAATCTATATAGGCCTAGGGATGATTAGGGAGAAGCACAAGACCACAGCGCCGTCGTCCGCAGTGCTTGTGGGTGGCACCGTTGCAGTATGGGCATTCAATGCTGTAAGCCTCATGAGCTTATCGTCTACTTTCATGATGGGGCCGGGGCCAGACTTGGGCCTGACAACGAGCAGTGTAAACCTCAGACAGGAAGGGGGTTTTGGGTGGCTCGATACAGCAGCCTGCTGCTGTGCTGCCGGGTGGTCTCAAAGACTGTACTAAAGCACCGTCGGACGGCACTCTATACACTGCACATTTTATGTTTTGCTTTTTAGACGTGTTTCAGTGTACATTGTGTACATGGTTCGAGCAGGCCAGCTCGTGCCCCTTTCGTACTCGGGTGCCGACGAGCACCTGCATCCCACCCATAGACGTCATTATTTCCTGGATTAAAAGCGCTAGCAGAGATCGAAAAGCTCAGTTGGCGGTAACCGTTGTTAGCAGCAAGACAGCTGTTTGGTCCGCCGCATCGGCTTGCCGCGGCTTTACGTAACTGCGGTTGATGCGCTGCTCGTGCACAGAACATGCAGCAGATGACACGGCGTCGGCCTATGTAGCCCCTGGCTGTGCCAGTTGTCAGATCAGTATGCTGTTCACAAAGAAACGAAAATACTAGGTTTAAAAGTACCCGCAGCTCCGATGCAGCTGAAACTTTGAGGTTTAGTCGTTTGGCACATCAGGAATAAGGTGCAATAAACTGTTTATATTCCGAAATTGGTGCCGTGACCCCTCTAAAAGCGGCTGACCTTGCCAAAAGAGTTTTTCCTGACCTCACTGCCACGCAAAGGATGCAAAGTTACCAGAGTAACTTAGCAATCATAAAAGCAAGTAGTACTGCCTTATCAATGTCTGAGGAAAGCTACAAGAGCCAGCCAAGCATGATCAGACCATATAGTCTCTTTCCCGAATGGCAACTCACCCGATTCTCGCTTATCTCTGGGTTCAGCCACCTCGGAAGGTGCTCAGCAGCTTCAATGAGAAGGAATTCACCATCGCTGTCCTCAACCCTGGGCAAGGAGAACATGCTGACATCAACAAATGCAAGTTTATACAATAATTCTCGCACCTTCCACACTGCTCCTTGGAATCAGCATAATTTCTGCTTCATTTTTGTTTCTTGTTTTTAATTCCAAGATATGTCTACATAGCAGAACCAGTAACAAATGTTTTCAAGATGCATGAGATCAAACTAGTAAAGACAATATGCACACAATGTTGATACGAGAGCTGATGCATTCACCTGTCAAGCCAACATCTGGTATGAA
The DNA here is from genome assembly GCF_055883805.1 of Amblyomma maculatum. NCBI lineage: Eukaryota > Metazoa > Arthropoda > Arachnida > Ixodida > Ixodidae > Amblyomma > Amblyomma maculatum. Next base: position 46,848,725 of record NC_139348.1, read on the forward strand.
ACAAAGCAATACCTTATGTCACTACAATTCCAGTACCATCAACTAATTCTTTTTCTAGGGGAGCAAAAAAGATTCGCGGTAAACCTGAATATAAGCAAACATTAAAGACAAGTGATGCTGTGACCCTGTGCGATATTAAAATGTACAGACTTTGTTGTAAAAAATTGTGTGTGTGTGTGTGTGTGTGTGTGTGTGTGTGTGTGTGTGTGTGTGTGTGTGTGTGTGAGAGAGAGAGAGAGAGAGAGAGAGAGAGAGAGAGAGAGAGAGAGAGAGAGAGAGAGAGAGAGAGAGAGAGAGAGAGAGAGAGAGAGAGAGAGAGAGAGAGAGAGAGAGAGAGAGAGAGAGAGAGAAAGCGCTGGGAAAGGTCATGGTCAGTCATCGGTCAGTTCTAGACTCCGTCACTCTCTACATTGGCTGGAGAACTTAAAAGACCTGTCGGGGAGACGCGCATTTCAGGCACTATACTGGACTTGGCGTGAATTAACTGCACAAGGCCACGACCATATGAAACAGCTTAGGCAATCAGAGCAATGGCACAAACAAGATCGGAGGACAGGAGTCTTGATCAGTGGTGGTCAGGAGGTGAGTACTTTCACATTAAAAGTATACCACGCAAAGGGTTTGCTTAGAGTCCTGTAACCAAGCTCTTTGTGCACCTCCAGCCTGTGTAATCCTGCGGGTAACGAGAAATTTCATTCTCACAGTTCTCAAGCTTAGCGGAGTTTGCATTGTCTTCAGAAGTGTCATTATCTCCCTGACCTCGAGTCATCCGATTGGTGGAAACGCCAGGACTTTGGTCGGATTCAAGGTCGGGGAGATGATGACACTTCTAAGACAATGCAAACTTAGAATACGTACCAAGGAGTGCTTCCTAGAGCCTCGATACAAGTCTTAGAATTGCAACACCTTGGGCTGTATATTGAGAAAGACTGTGTATGAGCAGCCGCACAGGTTATTCCTCCGATAACCCACACAATCCATCCCTAGGATATCCACAGTTTGAATATATAACATAGCTCTGGAATACCCACAAAAACTCAGCATGTATATTATTAACAGCGCATTCACAACATATATTCTTGACGAGAGTTTTGTAATATAAAGTGGCTGTCACTTGATGAGTATAGCTCAGATGTCACCAGACGATTTCAGAGGATGCAAAGTCGGAAAAGTGTGAACATGTAGTAACACCTCGAGTACACAGCTATCGCAATTGAAAATACATTTTAAGGACATCTCCAGGATGTAAGACGAATGCATAGCCGAATGCTGCCACCGAAGCGTTCTGTGACCACAGCCCGGAAACAAATTATTTAACCGTTACCATCCTCTCTCGCCTTGCTAGAAGACATTTACACGGCACGATTAATGCATGTAAGTTGCTTAATTTGCTCCTATGGCAACGAAGCTACATAACAAAACTAACGAAGCTAGACACAGACGCTACCTCGCTGAGAGCCATCTGGGCGCGCTAGACAAGCAGCTGTACGTGACACGGCTGCATTACGTGACATGGAAGCAGGTAGCGGCGCAGTCGATCAGTGCCGTGTTCTTACTTGATGACTAGATCTTTGTCTTCCTTCGTAAGCTCAAAGAGCAAGTACACAATGAACCACTCGTCCTCGACGTTGTCGCCGAAGTATGTGCTCCCTTCCAGATGTGGTGGAACGCCGTCTGCAAAGCAATGTGCAATTTAGTCGAGCCGGAGACACGCCTTTGCTTGGCGCCTTTCCGATCGAAACTGACGCTCCAGTGACGTAGCCTCACCTCTTTGTGCATCGACGACGCACAGGCTAAACTGTTCGTCTTGCCAAATGTAGCTGGTAATGGCTGGCAGAAGCTTGGCGGTGTAAAGCTCAGCCTTTTTCTCGAGCTCTAGCTTTTTCTTTGTCGGGTTTTCGAGCTTGGGAAACAAATAATACCGGACAGTGTCGTCCGCGACGCGCCTGGCCGCCGCCATACTCGAATGCGAAACTTGTGAAACAGCCTCACTTTGATTAGCGTAAATTCATAGATGTATGCCGAAGCGACCAAAGTCATGTTAAACGCTTTTTTATGAAATAATTTAAACAAATTACTTTCAGTGGTAAAAGGCGAATGTCACTTCTTGATTTCCGCTCGACCGTATCGCAGCTTTTTGGCCGCTGGAAATCGTCAGGCTGAATCAGTCCCGCTGACGATTTCTTGTCATATGATTCCTTGTTGACGTTGGTGATTAATTTGCCGCCAGTTATTAGGTGGTTAGTGTCTCCTGCACCTCTCAAATTGTGCGACAGTGCAACATGCTGAAGCCGCGGGCACTGACGCAAGTTCTCTCCCAGGCCAACACCAGTGGAGTGCTATGCACCTTGTGAGTTGAGTTGTGGGTGGTTGTGCTGCCTCCGAGTTGAAAACAACTGCGCCGGAAAAAAGCTTCTCTCCAACCGAACGTCTCTGCGGAGTTCTCGAATCCTTCGCACCGTCAGCGACTGGTGTTTTCAGTGATGTCGGTTATCCCTCGATGTGAACCACGGACGTTGTGGGCTCTTGGTCACTCTCGGTCGCATTTTCTCATCGCGTACCGTGTAGTCCCGTCGACAAGTTAGCCATCGGAATTTTTAAGTGCTACTCACGATTGTTGGGGACTTGAAGACCACTTTCGGTGCAATCGCCTAATATTAATTGTTAATCAGGGTTATCAGCTAATACTCTGGTGCACATGCCCTTTGGTGCAGCAGCTAAGGAATGACCACGTTTGAGTATTTTTTTTTTTTTTTTTTCGCTCGTTACGCTTCGCATCAGCCGATTAGCGCGCTTATTTGACATCAGATATCGTCGCCTTAAACTGAGCTTAACTTTTCCAATTTGCTGAAAAAACTTCGTAGTGTTTTCTCCAACTAAAATACTTGCTCCATTGAGCTACTACAAACCAGATTAAGATTTAAAAAAAAAAAAAAAAAGTGTAGAGGTGTAGCATGAGCTAAGGGCTATGTTTGATGTGCTCCATTAGCAACTTGTGATAAATCGTAGAGAAATGCTACGGAAATTATTTTCTTAAAACAACTTGTTTGGATAGTTGTGATTTATTATTGACTTTAAAGCAAGCAAAAAAATTAAACAGCATGAAAGGTGATATCTCCCTTTGTGCACCCTCCGGTCTTTTGGTGCCTTTTAAATGAAAAAGCAAATTGCTTGAATGAAGCCGTACTCTGCCATGACATATCAGTACTTCGGTCCTGAGCAGGCAACATTGCTCTGTAGAAGCTTTAAAAGGGGGACTCATCATTGCGCCTGTTTAACCCCAGATGGGTGGCTTCCTTTGCTATTCATCATGCAGTATTACTGACCATACTTTGCTTATTTCATGATTATTCACAAACACATTTAAAATGTGTCTTGCTGTGGCATGTTGCGCACTGTATGGTTAGATTCTTGGGAGTTGCCATTGCCCTATTAAAGCATGCTTGCCAGTTATTATTGAGACAGAGCATTTGGGTGAACTAAGCAATTGAAGCTTCTACCTCTGCTCCTAAGCCGCACCATGTTCCTTTGTCTGCAGTATCTCATTTTCACATTCAATGCAATAATTTCACATACATTGCAGTTAGAGAGGGGTGTCTAAACTTCTTAAATGGCAGGGGGGAGAGTCTGTGAGGATAGAGAAGAAGCAGTAATCATTTTTGGTCTCTGCAAAAAAAAAAAAAAATATATATATATATATATATATATATATATATATTATATATATTTTGTAACGATCTAAGGAGCTGTCTTCAGAAAAAAAAAAATGAAAGAAGCTCTGCCCCCCCCCCCCCCCCCTACACACACACACTTCCAAGTTGCAAACTCTGCTGTACTGTATGCACTCACCATCTCACCATGCATTCCGAAACAAACAGAAGGCACTGAACTTACAGATGGGGCACTGCATCTCGACACCAGGAGTGCATGATCAGATAACATACATATGCATTGTGACGGGATTCAGAACTTGGATAGGGGGGGACTATACAGAGTGACTGGACGGGATTTCTTTTCTTTTTACCTGTATGTTATTGTCAGATTAGTACACAGTTTGTTTATTTTGCTGCACATGAAAAAGATTGACACTTTAGGTTGGGTCTGGTAAACTTTTTGAGCCACTTGGGAGGGCATGAACTTTGAAGTAGGACATTTAAACACTAGCATGTCCATCACTACCATGTTCATGCACTGCATCTACTAGAGCTTTTGTAAGTTGTCATTGTTTGGTAAGGAAATTCTAATTTGCTACCCTGCTGAATTCCTCACTCCTGCTACACTTGTCTGGTACGATCTCGAAGTACTGTATTCATTATATTGCAGTCCAAGATTTATATTCGTGAGCAGTCGCAGAATATGCTATTTCTTGTACAGGTTATTTATAATGCCAACTTATACTTAATAACTGTTTGCTAAGTTTGATCTGTTCAAGATCCTCTTAAAGCTTACCGAAAAAGCAGTCTTTGAACCGCAACCAATTGTGCAGCACTAAAATATATAAGGGAGCAGCGGCGGCATAGCGGTAGAACATCCGCCTTGCATGCAAGAGGACCGGGGTTCAAATCCCGGTGCCGCGCAATTCTCCACCGGATAAAAAAAAAAAAATGCTTCTTGATGGAATTGCATAAACAAGGTTTGGGGTGCGACCTGATGCCGGTGAACACCTCCAGCAATGCACTCCCTCACCAGAAGAGGAGTTGGCCACTCATGATTAACTCCATAAAACCCCGGCCCTCAGTCACAAGCAGCTGAAATGGGATGTCATAGGGCTTAGTGAGGTTAGGAGGCCAAATGAGGCATATACTGTACTAAAGATGAGCATGTACTGTGTTATCGAGGTTTACCGGAGAGGCGAGAACTAGGAGTAGGTTTCCTTGTCAATAAGTATATAACGGGTAATATAGATGAATTCTATAGTATTAATGAGAGGGTGGCAGGCATTGTAATTAGGCTTAATAAGCGGTATAAACTGAAGGTTGTACAGGCCTATGCACCTACATGTAGTTATGATGACCAGGAAGTTGAAAGCTTCTACGAAGATGTAGAATCGGCAATGAGAAAAGTAAAGACGCAGTATACTGTACTAATGGGCGACTTCAATGCCAAGGTAGGGAAAAAGCAGGCAGGAGACCAGGCAGTAGGTGACTATGGCATTGGCTCTAGGAATTGCAGAGGGGAGCGACTAGCTGAGTTTGCAAAGCACTTTAACTCAAGAATCATGAATACCTTCTTCAGCAAACGGGAGAATCTGAAATGGACATGGAAAAGTCCTAACGCGGAGACTAAAAATGAAATTGACTTCATACTGTGTTCAACCCCAGCCATTGTGCAAGATGTAGAGGTAATCGCGAAAGTGCGATGCAGTGACCACAGGATGGTGAGGTCCCGAATTAGCCTAAATCTGAGGAAGGAACGCAACAGATTAGTAAGAAAGAAACCCATCAACGAATTAGCGGTGAGGGGGAGGGAGGGCAGAAGAGTTCAGGATCTCGCTACAGAATAGGTATTCAGCTATAACCGAGGATGGCGACATTACCCTTGAAGCAATGAACAATAATTTCTGAGATATCATTACTGAGTGCGCTGTAAAAGTAGGCGGCAGGATAGTTAGGATACCGGTAAGCTGTCCGAGGAGACGAAAGATTTGATTAAGAAATATCAGAATATGAAAGCTTCCAATCCAAAAGACCAGATAGAATTGGCCGAGATATCAAAGCTAATCAATAAGCGCAAGGTGGCCGATATAAGGAAGTATAACATGGAGAAAATTGAGCGTGCTGTAAAGAATGGGGGAAGCCTCAAAGCGGTAAAGAAGAAATTGGGCATAGGCAAAAACTAGATGGGACCCTAAGGACCTTAAAAATTATATTCCAATCAGCTTAATGTCTGTTACATATCAGGTATTTACTAAGGTAATCTCTAATAGAATCAGGACAACCTTAGAATGCAATCAAGCAAAGGATCAAGATCATATCCATACCATCAACTAGGTGATAGAAAAATGCTCGGAAAATAAGCAGCCCTTATACATAGCATTCATTGATTACGAAAAAGCATTTGATTCAGTTGAAACCTCGGCGGTGATGCAGGCATTGCGAAATCAGGGGGTAGACGAGCTGTACCTGATAGTGCTGGAAGATATATATAGTGGCTGCACAGCAACCATAGTTCTGCATAAAGAAAGTAACAAAATTCCCATAAAGAAAGGTGTTAGGCAAGGAGACACAATCTCCCCAGTACTATTCACAGCTTGCTTAGATGATGTATTCAGACTTGGAATGGGAGCAGTTAGGGATAATGGTAGATGGAGAATACCTCAGTAATCTGCGATTTGCAGATGACATTGCCTTGCTAAGTAACTCGGGGGATGAACTGCAAATAATGATTGATGACCTAGACAGGAAAAGTAGAAAGGTAGGCTTAAAAATCAATATGCAGAAGACTAAGATAATGTTCAACAGCCTCGGGAAGGAACAGCAGTTTACGTTAAGTAGCGAAGCACTGGAAGTAGTAGACGAATATGTCTACTTAGGACAGGTAGTAACCGCAGATCCGGACTATGAAAAGGTAATAACAAGAAGAATAAGATTGGGATAGAGCGCATTTGGCAAGCACTCGCAGGTTATGACTGGCAACTTACCGGTATCGCTCAAGAGGAAAGTATACAACAGTTGCATCTTACCTGTATTAGCCTATGAGGCTGAAACGTGGAGGCTAACCAAGAAAGTTGTACTTAAGTTGAGGACAACTTAGAGGGCTATGGAGCGAAAAATGGTAGGGGTAACATTAAGAGATAGGAAGCGTGCAGAGTGGGTCAGAGAAAAAACTCAAGTTACTGGCATTCTAGTGAAAATTAAGAAGAAGAAATAGGCATGGGCAGGACATGTAGTGCGAAGAGAAGATAACCGATGGTCGATTAGGGTAACAAACTGGATTCCAAGGGAAGGAAAGCGTAGCAGGGGGCGGTAGAAAGTTCAGTGGGCAGATGAGGTTAAGAAGTTCGCAGGGGTCAAATGGATGCAGCTAGCACAGAACCGGGTTAATTGGAGAAATATGAGAGAGGCCTTCGCCCTGCAGTGGGTATAGTCAGGCTGATGATGATGATGAAACAAATATATATAAAATGAAGTATTTGTCAACGTTGCTATCACTTGCAATGAGTAGCTGCTGGTATGGTGTAGTCATGGTCATATATTTTTGTCGATATCGCAAGGCTGCAGTGTGGTCCATTTGCATGGTGCCACACAGAAACTGCAACCTACTGTATTATAGTTTTATATTCTAATATTTATTCCATCCTGTCCTTTCTCCGTCACTGACCTCTTTCATTTCTTCTCCCTTTCTCTTCGCTATCTCATTATGTCCGCTGCCTCAGTTTAGGTGCTTCAGGAATTGAGATAGCAGATCCCGGGGCGGGAAAAACCTTTTGACTTACTTTTGTTATTATTTTATTAAATAACCACAACTAGTACTACTATTACTACTACTACTACTACCACCACCGCATGAAAACACTAAACGCAGCCGGTATAAGACATTTGTTGAAATCTGCATGCAATGTTAGATGTAGAAGCCCTTAGCTGTCATTGACTGAGCATTGTAGAGGTGATTTTAGAGTAAAGCGTTGGGTAGCATCTATGAAGACATTTCAGTCTTAAATAATGTTTCAGCTCCTAGCTGTTTTTTTTTTTTTGATAAACATGTAGCGCCATCTGGTCATAATCCCTCTAGAGTGCATTTACCAGCTCTGCTTGTTGCCACTGGAGGGAAGCACATAACTGACTGCTGAGAATTTAAAGACAGACTTTACAGTTACGGGTTTGTGGCTTGTTTTGCAGAGTCAAGTTGAGTAATAGTGAAGGGGATTTCAGTTGGCAGGGTAGTTGTGTTGTTTCTTCTGATCACACAGCATACTGGCCTCGTCACTGCAGAGAAGGTAAATGTGGCATAAAAGATATGGTGCTCTTGTGAGAGGCATTTTGCAAACACTCTGACTTCGACGGCAGGTTTTCTGCAAGGTGTCAGATTATAGTTGCAACAGCAGCGGTGGCACATTTTGTGAAGTTTTCATTGGAGCACAAGAAATGCAAAGGCATGGCAGATTTGTGCATTTTACGAAGTTTGTGAACACCGGTGAGCATCTTTACAGCGCTTGAAATCAGCACATTTCTTATCACACTAGCTACAGAGTTCATGAAATTCAGGTAATACTCAATGAGAGGTAGGCACATTTCCTGCCGTGATAAAACATAACTCAATTCAGAGGTACAGAAAAGTTTGCCAAAACACATCTGCTACCCTGCCTGGGTGACGCAGTGGTTAGGGCACTCGACTACTGTGCCCAAGGATGCAGGATCAAATCCTGGTCTCAGTGACTGCTTTTCGATGGAGGCGAAAAGCAAGGCGCCCATGTGCTCTGCGATGGCATAGTACGTTAAAGAACCGCAGGTGGTCGAAATTCCCGGAGCCCTCCACTGTGGCATCTCTCATAGCCTGATTCGCTTTGGGACGTTAAACCCCAGAAACCAAACCAAGCGTAACATTTGCTAGCGAAATATGTTAAAATGCATGTTAAAATTTGTCTAGGAAATTCTAAAGAAACTGCGTCTTCCAGCACATATCATTTGTATTGGGCATAAATTTATCAACAGAGGGTTGTCGATATCTCCTTTTGGTTCCACTTATTCTCACAAGCTGGTTCTTAATTGCATCATTGGTGTAAATTCTGTCAAATTCCTGATGTGTGATGACAGCTTTAACATTGCAGCATCTTGTAGCCTTGGCATTGGCACCAGTAGCCTTGTCCTACTTGCTTAGCGCAGAGAATAAAGTCAACAGAGGTCCAATTAGCTTGGGCCTTATCATATTTTTTTTCCTGTTCACAGGCTATTGAATCGTGAGGGCACACTGCTGGCCTACTCTGGCTATGCAGACAAGGATGCCAAGATGACGGCCGCCATAGCCAGCAGCATCTGGCTTGCAAACGAGAAGAATGCCCATGCCGCCATCAACGAGGGTCAGCTGAGGCTCATCATTGTGGAGTGCGAGGTACCACGCCCATCTTCCTTTCTAGCGCTGAGGACCATTGCTATAGCGATGTAGAAAAACTCCAGTGTAGGTATTGGAGTTTTACTACACTGATGTAGGTAAAAAAAAAAAAGAAAAAGTCCTTCAACCTCCTGTGTTGTTAATTTGACTTGACTGGGTACCCTTCCGCTTCACTAACCGAAAGGAAGAGGTAATGTGTAGCCATGGATAACACTGTCACTTAAACCGAACTTTAGGTTTCTTTTATTCAGATTGCCTTTATTACAGACTTCCATTACTTTGAACCCCAGATGAATTTGATTTTCATTCCCCACCTAGTTGAGATTATCGAGAGCTGACTGTATACCCTTGTTACGAGATTTCAGGTTCTGTGCCAGCAAAGGCTATTGTTGTTGGATTCCGTCAGCGTGTTCTCTGTTTTCTTGGTAGGCTGGGCTTTTCTAGAATTTATTTTTCAGACTGTAGCCAGGACCACGGAGCGTGGTTACCTAGAGGCAAGAACTCCTGCTCGTGGTGGCACAATTATGTCACAAATGGTTTAATAATCTCGGAACTAGACGCAAAATCTTGATTTCGATGTCTGGAGGCCGCCGAAGCCGCAATCCTCGCACTCTCTCCCCGCATTCTGTGTTGCTATCAAGGTATTTTAAAAGCAGGATGTCGTTACCACCTCGAGGCTCTTGGTACAGAGTAGCCTGCTGTCACTCCTGAGCAAAGCAGCCTTGCAGGAGGCTCTTGTATGCCTTGAATGCGTCCAAGAGGCACGTTACGGAACTTAGAATGAAGCCCTTTGGGCTGTATATTTTTAACAGAGTGTACAAGGGTAGCAACAAATGAAAATGAGAAAGGGTCAATTTTGCAGTGCTTCTATACCACATTGCAACCACAGTTAATTTCATCACTCCCACCCCATTCAGCTTTTGAAATTTCAACAATGAAAGAAGAAATTCAATACTAATAATCTTTTTTGCTTTAGGCAAATATTGCTGGGTGATTCTCGTACGAACCTGTCTTGCGCATCATTCTAATGAAGAAAACACGCGAGCAAAAATTTGGTGCCTGTGCTTCTTAAAGGAGGTGATTCGTTTCTCTCTCTCTCAAGTGCAGACACGCAAATTCATAATAATAAAGTAGTTCATAAATTTATAATAAAGATTGCTCTTTGCGCACACTTCGCCCAGGACGGCCAGGTGGCCATCACCCAGGTTGCCAACCTTCTTTTGTGCCTTCACGCCAAGACCAGCGTTGGTCAGGGACTACTGCGTGCCAAGGCCCGAGCCCTGGTTGAGTACCTAGAGGGGCCCCTGCTCCAAGTGGCCGTCTCATAGTAGCCAACAAGCCTCCATCCAAGGGCACCCACAGCACCGTGCTGTACCACTCTGCGGCAAGCTGCGATTTGTGCCGTCAACTCCACGTCGTTTGTCTATGCAGCGTACCTGTAGTTGTGGCATAGAACCTGTTCTGTGCATGACTGAACTGCTGCAACTCAGCCAACCACAGCGTGCGGTGTCGGTGCCGGTCACATGACTTTCATGTACCGATGTTCCACATGCATACAGGGCTACACATTTTGAGTTCACCTTGTCACACAATATGCAGTCAGCCTACTAGAGTTGCTATTCGGTCCGTCTTATGAAGCTGCCATACAGAGGATAAAAAGAAAGGTGGAGGCTAGATTTCAAATAATGATAAATTGAATAGAGGGATGAAGTTGGGGAGCAGTCATGAGAAGAGCGACAGAAAAGTATGGGATGCCCTTGGAGGTAGTTTCAGTGGCATGATGTGTGAACTACAATGTGCAATGCCAGATTTTGTGTGTTACTTGGTGGTCGAGTTGATGCTTTCATAACACTTCGATGTAAAAAAGTGTCGTGTAAAATGCTCCTGCTGGAGCCTCTTAACCAAAGACAAAGCTACAAGACGAGAAGTGCGGGAGGATTGCATGTGAAAATTAAGTCTTCCAGTGGCTGGCATAATCACGCCTTTAAAATGAATGTTGATTTGAAGTAAATACCTGAAACATCATACATCTGTTTAGGTAGTTTTTCAAATGTCGCCACTGTGGTGTAATGTTTGCGCAAAAAATGTTGCATGGGTCGGTGTTGAGTAAGAAAGAAGGGCTTTGAACTTCACACTGTTACCTTCACAGGAGTAGGCAGCAATCAATGCCTGAATTGCTGTTCTTGGTAAAATGTCTAACTAGAATGCAATGGCCCCAATTATCGAATGAAGTGAATGCAGAGTTTTATGTGGAAGTTTTGATACGATACTCGTCTTCTGTTTTGTGCATGAACGGTAAGAGAGGCTTGTGTCGTTTTCCCAGGCCACTAGAATTGCTGGAATGTTGTTCCTTGGTGCTCGTAACATGCTAGGAAGCGGCCCCTTATTACTGCCAGGCATGAACATTTGCCAAGTTGCAGCATTACTGCCGCTGTGTACAGATGTGTTTGCTCTGATGTGAAGGCAGTGCTTGTGTGTTGAGAATAAAGTTTACGTTGCCTTGCAATTTTGTGCTCATGGTCTGTCTTGCTTGAAATTCTGTAGCACAAGTCACTCCAGGCTTTTGTGTAATGGCCAGCCTTTGTGCTAGGGAAGAAGCCCTGGTTTGCTACATTGTTGCTGGCAGGCTTTTAGGAAATTCTATATTCAGCCCAAAGCAGAGTTGATGAGGCAAATTACGCTATGCATTGTGGTCCTCTTCAGTTTCGCTTTTTTTGCTGCTGTGGAAACATGTCAGAGTATGGCTTATGCACAGTGCTAATAGTGAACCACAATGCTACACTACATAATCCTAAAGTAGTTAAGATACTGTTACGGATGTTCTGTAACTGACTCACTATTAAGGACATTCTTCCTCAACACTTAGTGGCGGATGTCACATGAGAGATTTTTAATGTGTTAGTGCTAAAGCACTGAGCAGAAATATGCAAATAATTTTGTATAAACTTCACTAAAACGGCAAGTTGAGCGAGTTTGTACAAAATTAAGCAAAAAACAGCGCAACAACGGAGTCAAGAGAGTAGAAAGAAGACGGGACCATCGCTGACTAGCAACTGAAGATTTTATTGAAAAGAACACAAATATATACTCCATTCACAACCAAGAGCACACATGGGCAGAACAGCACTGATACCTGAAAACGTGACACTTAACAATCAAGATAGCGCAGTTCACAATCAGGAATGAAAACAGATGGGGTGCTAACACGTGTCGTGGTTTTTATGAATGTGAAATGCCTTTCTGATTTCCCTGGGTAATTTATCATGGTGTTTGTAAAGAATCCTGGTATCATTAAAGAGCGGACTTCATGGATCTGAGTTAGAACTAGGAGGGTTACGGCGGCATTTCCTGTAGTGCAAAGCCAAGTTAGAGGAAGGGGCCCCATCCAAAGAAGCATTGTGCTCACTTATGCGAGTATTCATGCACCGGCCTGTCTGACCCATATATCTTTTTCTACGGGTTAGGGTGAACATCATACACTGAGCCCGTGGCATTCATGTCATGATTTATTTGGCATTCTTTCTTAGATTCATGCCAGCACATTTAAGATCCCCAGGTGGTCAAAATTACTCCGTAGTCCTCCACTACAGCTCATCTTTCTCTCCCCTTTCACTGCCACCTTCCTCCCTTCCCTTACGGCGCGGTTCAGATGTCCACAGACACAAGTGTGACAGATGCTGTGTCTTTCCCTTCCTGTGAACCAATTATTATTATTAGAAGAAATTCCACTATAAATTGTTCAGCGATCTTAGGCAAATGTCACGTCGTGATCCATGTACAGCGATGTCTTATGCCCCATTAAAAATGATAAAATATGAACCCAAATTGTCTATTTCATAATAATGTGCTTTGCAGGTAATTACAGGCGTGATATGCCACACTTGCTGTGGACTGATTCATTTATAGGAAAGGAAAGGCGCGGTAACTGTCTCACTTGTTTTCTGTGGACGGCGCAAGGGAAGGGAGGAAGGTGGGAGTGAAAGTGGAAAGACAGAAAGAGGAGCCGTAGTGGAGGGCTGCGGAGTAATTTCGACCACCTGGTGATCTTTAACGCTGACATCGCACAGCACACGGACGCCTCTTCGTTTCGCCTCCATCGAAACGCAGCCACTTGCTATGAACTGATTGATTTATAGGAAGGGAAAGGCGCGGTAACTGTCTCACTTGTTCTCTGTGGACACCTCAACCACGCCGTAAGGGAAGGGAGTAAGGTGGGAGTGAAAGTGGAAAGAGAGAAAGAGGAGCCGTAGTGGAGGGCTGCGGAGTAATTTCGACCACCTGGGGATTAACGTGCGCTGACATCGCACAGCACACGGACGCCTCTTCGTTTCGCCTACATCGAAACGCAGCCGCCGAGGGCGGGTTCGAACCCGGGCGTCTTACCACTGCACCGATCACGTGACAGCTCGGAACGCGTGCGAACGTGTCTCGCATGGGATCCGTATTTTTCAGCGCCTGCATTTCATATTTCGCCTCGGATACTCACCCATTTTTGTGAGCAAGCCCGTCAATGTGTAAGGATTCACCTGACACCTTATTTGCCTTCATTCGACCGGCCGCCGGTTGACTAGGACCTAATCTTTGACCCGCCACGAAGCAACCGAGCTAAGCCTAACGCTCGGCGTGGCACCGCTTCGTCCGCAGCGCAGAGCTGCGTCTCACGCCGCCCCTGCGGCCGCTGAGCCATCGCCGCAGCTGCTGTAGCCTCGAAGACGTCGACATGGAGAACCAAGTCGACGGTACGCCCATCACTCCAGAAGAATTTGACGACGACCCCCGCTGGACCCCAATTAAGGCCCAGCGTTCGGCCTACCCTAGAGGAGACGCTACTCCTCAAAGCGACCCCCTCAAGTCCGCCATAGCACTCCCGCCATCACTGAAGACTCCCAGATTACGTCACCATGTTCCTCTACCTCGACTTCCACAAGAAGACTACAAGATCGTGTTCCGCCCGCCGGGGTGGTGCAGTGGTAAGACGCCCGACTACTGTGCCGGAGTTCCCGGGATCGAATCCCGGCCTCGGCGGCTGCGTTTAGATGGAGGCGAAACGAAGTGGCGTCCGTGTGCTGTGCGATGTCAGCGCACGTTAAAGATCCCCAGGTGGTCGAAATTACTCCGTAGCCCTCCACTACGGCCCCCCTTTCTCTCTATCCACTTTCAATCCCACCTTCATCCCTTCCCTTACGGCGCGGTTCAGGTGTCCACAGAGCAAGTGTGACAGATACTGCGCCTTTCCCTTCCTATGAACCAACCAACCAACCGCCCCGGCGGCGGCCTCGACCTCCGCACCACTACCAATGGGGCCCTCCTGACCTCACTTTGTGCCACCGCCAAAGTTGACTATGCCACCACCCGTGCCAAGGATCGCGTACGTATCAACCCATACAACTCAGTCACTGTATAGTTCACCCTCAGATCAACGCACCCGGTTATATGTCCGAACCCCTGAGCTGCGTCTCGCAACCAATTCGTACCTCTTGCGCGCTTACCCAGTAAAAAAAAAAAAATCAATGGGTCCAATTGGGAAGACCAGTCAGATTGAATTGGTTCTGCTAATCCCAAATGGTTTGTCCAATGGGTACTGTCCAACACAAATGGTTTCTCCACTCCCAATTGGGAAGCCCGGTTGGTTTCCTCACTCCCAATTGGGACGCCCAGTTGGTTTCATGACTCCCAATTGGGAATGAAGAAATCATTTGGGGGTCCCAATTGGGATTGAATAAACCCATTGGGAAGCCCAATGGGTTACTTCAATCCCAATTGGGATTCCTTTGCTCCCAATTGGGATGCCCATTTGAAACGAATTGGGCTTCCCATTGGTTCTAATTGGTCCTAAGCAAACATTCCCAATTGGGAAAGTCAAGTCAGTGATATCCTTGACTGAGATGTGCACAGATATACATACCTCTATTAAAAGACAACAGTGAAAAATTTAAGTTCTTATAAAAAGTATATGCCGCTTAATCTTATTAATTGATTATTTCATGTTCACTCTAAGTGCAGGCATAATTAAATAAGTTAACTCGGAATAACAAAAATGTGTCACTGGTCCCAGCAGCACTGTTCAAAGAATGGAGTATATAAGTCTGCAACCTGTGGACATATACATTGAATCTGTATTAGTTCCATGTGTGTGTAATGCTTGCTTGTCTCATATATGATTTCTGTAAAAAATTGTAATTTCATTCCACTTGTATAGAAGTCGGCTCCCCTATAACTTCTGGACACAAAACATTGAAATTGCATTTCCATTCTTTTTTTTTCAGCTATGTGAGTTCAAACCATTTGGGTTCAATGGGTATGCCATTTGAGTTCAATGATGAACCATTTGGTCTTCATGGGTGACCTATTATTTTCAATTGGGAGCACCAATTCATATCAAATGGTCAGGCCCAATGGGTGGCGAAAACACAATTGGTTTTTGACCCATTCATTTCAATTGGGAAATTCCCAATTGGACCCATTGACTTTTTTTGACTGGGTATGTTGCCGCTCCTGACAACGCTCTCCGCGGCGTAATCTACAACGCCGTGGACAAACAGAGCCAAGAGGAGATCATAGCAGACCTTCAAGCTCAACACCTACGCCATTGCCGATGCAAAACAGATGGGACGTACGCGGTCCATCCTGATCACCTTCGTCGGCACAAAAGAACTACCCCGCACCGTGATATTCAACTGCGGACTTTTTATCTGCCACCCTTTCCGCCGCAAGGCCGAAGCCTGCACCAATTGTTGGAGTATGCGGCCATCGCTCCGACGTATGCACCCAGCCCAGATCCGGACGCTGCACTCGCTGCGGAGCCGTGCACGAGATTCGGGAGCCCCCCCGAATGCACACCTAAATGCATCTTGTGCCAAGGCACACATGTCACGGGATCCCGCCCATGTGAACTTCGCTACGCGCGGACCGGTCCCTCTCCAACCCACTCCAGCCTTAAGTCAACGTCATCCACCCCACCGCAATCAAAACCTTCCACCGAAGACTCCCGCCCATCTAGACCCCGCCAGCGGTCCAACTCTCGGACCCGCCAAGAACGCAGCCCCCGCCGCCGCTCCGTCTCTTTTCCGCCACTGCCGAGTCAAGACACCTCATCGACTTCTTCCCAGGTGAGCCGGCCTTTGCAGCCTCCCACCCCCGACCCCGAAAAAGAAGAGCCCAAAGCTCAAGTCGCTGCCCAAAACAGGGAGATTACCCTGCTAAAACAACAGTTGCAGGCGTTGTTGGGGCACCCACAACTCCCCAGCCCTTCTCCACAATGCCCCCCACCACCTGTCACTCAAAAGCCCCAGCCGCCCCTACCCGCCCCCATGTCCATCTCCTCCAATGCTTCCTCCTGCGCCACCTCCCCATCCCGCACCCCTCCAGGAAAGAGGCGATCCACCAACCAGCCCACATCCACCCCGGAGGTGGAGGCCGTCATCAGCCACACAGCCTCGTTTCTTGATGCCCATGAACAACGCCTCATGGCCGCAATTTCTACGCTGCGTACCGACACACAGAAATGGATGGAACAAATTAACGAACGCGTAGCCAGAATTGAGGCCCGCCAGGGTGCCCACGAAGCCGAACTTGCCCAGACGACCCTAATGGTGTCATCCCTCCTCACAGCTCCTCCTCATCTCCCAATCCCCCTGCACCAGCAGGGGCACCCAGGCCTCGTGATGGCCAGACACCCCTCACGCCTTAATTTCTGGCAGTGAAACTGCCGTGGTTTCCGCAGAAAGCGGAACGCGCTGCAGCTCCACCTCCAGAGCATCCCTCCCTCTGAGCTCCCCGCTTTAATCGCCCTCCAAGAAACTTTCTCCCCAGTTAAGCTGCGCGACTTCACTGCTTTCCATCCTCCTTCCGCATCCCCCCTGAACATTGCCACTCTGGTTCACCGCAACTACACGGCGATAGAGCCTCCTCTCGATGTTCCAGAGTGCACGCACCTTTTCCTAGAACTCCTCCCCCGGCGGCGACAGGATGCCAGTCTCTTTGTTCTTAATGTCTACAGCCCTCCTCGCACACCTTCAGCTCCTCTCCTCCTCCTTCTATGCAAAGCCCTTTCTCGCGCACATCGCAACGCGCTCCTCATTCTTGGGGATTTCAATGCACATC
This sequence comes from Amblyomma maculatum, assembly GCF_055883805.1. NCBI lineage: Eukaryota > Metazoa > Arthropoda > Arachnida > Ixodida > Ixodidae > Amblyomma > Amblyomma maculatum. Next base: position 46,865,876 of record NC_139348.1, read on the forward strand.
ACGTCAGCTGGGGTTATCCCGGCAACAGTAGGAAAGGTCTCGCGCTGTGGACATTCATCCAGAACGAAGTTATCCGTCCCTAATGATTTTCTGACCCAACCCGCATCGGTTCCAGCGTCCAACGCAACACTAATCCGGACCTTTCCATCTGCAAAAACGTCGTCGACGTAGCGTGGTCGAACACCTGGCTCTTTCTCGGCAGCGACCACTATATCCTGTCCATCTCTCTCTCTCTCTTCCTAGCCTATCCTCCCGCCAGCGTCTGAGCCAGGTAGTCGACTGGGATCGGTTTCGCCACTCACGGCAACATGCCCCCACCTCCATCTCAGACCTTTCTCAATGGACTGCCACTTTGCTCAAAGATGTTTCATCCGCCACCTCTACCGTCCCTACCCCTCCTCACTCCTCCACGGCTGACAGCCGCATCCTTCACCTATGGGAGGCGCATCATTCCCTGCACCGCCGCTGGCTTTCACAAAAACACAATCGCTCACTACGCCTCCGCCTTGCCCGCCTGGGTATGGAAATTGAGGAGCACTGCTCATACCTCACCAGGCAGCAGTGGGGCCAGACATGCGACCGCATGGTCGGTAACCTCAGGCTGAGGGATACGTGGGCGCTCCTACGTGTCCCCCTTGACCCGTCGCATACCAAGGCCATGCAACGCAGGGATGTGACGCGCCTCCTACAATCCTCACCGCTATCCGATTCCGATTTCCTTCTTGCACTCCGAGATCGCTATCTCTGCACTTCCCCTCCGTCCCCCCTCCCTTACATCGGCACCTAATTCTGCGCTTGACGCAGATATCACTTTGGGGGAGGTTTGTGCGGCGCTACATAAGCTCCGCACCACTTCCGCACCAGGAGCAGACCAAATTTCTAACAAGACCCTCCGTAACCTGGACACATCATCCCTAGAGGCCATTACGGACCTCTTTAACAAACATTGGCACGAAGGCACTCTGCCTTCTGAGTGGACCCACGCTAAGGTGACCTTCATCCCCAAGCCCGGCAAACCCATAGACATTCAGAATCTCCGTCCTATTTCCCTCACCTCTTGTCTCGGTAAGCTCTTTGAGCACGTCGTTCTAGACCGCTTACAGAGCTTCCTCCAGGACAACCATCTTTTCCCCGATTCGATGTTCTGCTTTCGGCCATCCCTCTCTACACAGGATGTCATGCTCCAGCTATCCGAAGAGGTCCTTCACCCTGTTCACGCCAAGCACACTCGCGCGATCATGGCACTGGACTTGACGAAAGCATTTGATAATGTCTTCCATACCGCCATCCTAGACGCCCTTTCTACCCTTAACGTGGGTTCCCGGATCCATAGTTACATCAAGGCTTTTCTTGCCCATCGCACGGCTGAGATCTCATTCGGCGCCCTCTCCTCTCCCGCTTTCCCTCTTGGAAATCGAGGCACCCTCCAGGGTTCTGTTCTCTCTCCCCTTCTCTTCAACATCACCCTTTTTCCTATGGCACGTGCTCTAGCTGGCATTCCTAACCTCTCCCATGCTTTCTACGCTGATATCACCCTCTGGGTGACTACCGGTAATCTTGGTGAGATGGAAGCCGCTCTCCAGGCGGGCGCTAAAACGGTCGCCGATTATGCTCGCACGGTCGGGCTAGCTTGTTCCCCGTCCAAGTCGGAGCTTCTGCTCCTCCTGGCTCGAGGCATAATTCCAACCTCATCTAACCTTAACGTCACTATCGACGGACATCCCATCCCTTCTGTTTCTTGCATTAGTATTCTCGGTCTCTTTCTCCAATCCAATGGCAAACACACTGCTGTCCTTCTAGCAGACGGTACGGCTTACCTGGTGGGTCGCTAATCGACACTACGGCACGCGCGAGCACGTCCTCCGTCGTCTTGTTCAGGCCTTTGTGCTAAGCCGCCTTGTTTACTCCCTCCCCTACCTCTTTCTGTCTCGTACCGAGGAAGACAAGATCAACTGTCTCATCCGCCAAACCTATAAATCGGCTCTCGGGCTTCCCACTTCCACCCCCACTTCTCGTCTACTGGCGATGGGCGTCCACAATACTCTTTCAGAACTTGTGGAGGCCCATCGCGTGGCACAACTCGATCGATCTCGCACCACCCCTGGCAGAGCCCTTCTTACTTCCCTTCGCTTGACCCCTGTCTCCCCTATCTGTGTCACCCATCCCTTGCCCAGCTCCCTCTTCTCCATGCTCACTGTCAAGCGTCTTCCCAAGAACATGCACCCTGAGCATCATGCCGCTCGCCGATCTGCCCGCGCCTCCACCCTCTGGTGCCGGTACGGTACACGGTCTGACGCCGTGTATGTTGATGCGGCACCCTACCTCTCGCATCGCGCCTATGCCCGGGCCACTGTCTCAAATACACGAGCCCCCCTCTCCGTCGCCGCTATCCATGCTCTCACTTCCACTGCCGCAGAGGAAGCAGTCATCGCCCTCGCCATTGCCAGCACACCAGCCCTTTTCATATTTAGCGACTCTAAGACCGCAGTCCGCAACTTTGCAAAGGGTAGAATCTCTTCCTCTGCGCTCAATATCCTTAAGTACACCTCCCCCCCTTCCCGATTATCCAACTGTTTTGGGTTCCGGCTCACGCGGGGCACCCTGGAAATGAGGTGGCAAATTCTATCGCTCGCGAAATGACCGACCGAGCTGACCCCCACCACCCCGGGATGGACACGCGTGACTCCCTCCTCACCTTCCATGACAACACCGTCCACTACCGCAACTCCCGATTATCCCTCCCTCCCCCTCACAAGTCCCTATCTAAAATCGAACAGAATACGTGGCGCCATTTACAGGCCCACACTTTCCTCTTCCCTGCACGCCTTGCCCTTATTCACCCCGGTGCCTTCTCGCCCCAATGCACGCTTTGGAGCTCTCCCCGAACAGACTATGCTCACATTCTTTACTCTTGTCCGGCGCACTTTCCCCCCGTCTTCTGGCATATAAACAGCCCGCAGCTGTGGGAGGCTGCTTTGGCCAGCTCGGAGCCGCATATTCAACAGTGGCTTACGACCTGGGCAGCGGAAGTCGCCGCCAGGCGTGACCTGGAGGCCACGACCAGCAGCCGGAGGGCCACCCACGGAACGACGGCAACATAATTTTACTTTTTTATTTTTTTTTGGCCTTCACTGAATAAAGTTTGTACCACCTACCACTGCACCACCCCGGCGGGGCATTGCTGAGGACTGGCTCACAGGAAGGGAAAGGCGCAGTATCTGTCACACTTGCTCTGTGGACACCTGAACCGCGCCGTAATCGAAGGGAGGAAAGTAGGAGTTAAAGTGGAAAGAGAGAAAGGGGAGATAACTGAGCCGCGCCGTAAGGGGAGAGAGAAAGATGAGAGTGAAATTTGGGAAAACAGAGAAAGGTGTGTCATACTAAAGGGGCTTTAGTGCCATATTGGAGTAACCCAGAGCAATTTTGATCACCTAGGGATCTTTTAACGTGCATTGGCATCGTACAGCATATGGACGGCTTTTTGTTTCACTCCCGTGTGCTGCGCGATGTGAGTGTACGATAATGATCTCCGGGTGGTCGAATCATATGTAATCTCCGGAGCCCTCCTCTCTTTTCGCTTTCACTCTCGCCTCCCTCCATTTCCTTATGGTGCTGTTCAGGTGCGCCCCGCCGCGGTGGTGCAGCGGTAAGACACCCGACTACTGCGCCGGAGTTCCCGGGTTCGATCCCGACCGCGGCGGCTGAGTTTCGATGGAGACGAAGTGGCGTCCATGTGCTGTGCGATGTCAGCGTTGTTGTAGCTGTAGGAAGAAGGAAAAAATGCACGGGCCTACTACTAGCTCTGTAGCTGAGCCACCTCTGCAGCCTCGTGCGGACAGAAGAGAAAATAGAAAAGAAAAAGAAGAGTGAGAGAAAGACGCGCGCCGCAACAGCCGTCGTCCACGGTGCAATGACGGTCTAAAACGGATAAAAATTGGTGGCAGGCTAGCCCCCGCCGCAAGCGGCGGTGACGTACCTATCCTAGACCCATCAGGGCCGGGGCCAGCCACCCTACCCCCCCGATCCCCAGATGGTCGAAATTGCACCGTAGCCCCACACGTACGACCCCCCTTTCTCTCTTTCCACTTTCCCTCCCCCCTTTCTCCCTTCCCTTACGGCGCGGGTCATGTGTCCACAAAGCAAATGTGACAGATACTGCGTCTTTCCCTTCCTGTGAACCAATTATCATTATTATTATTATTAAGGCGAAAGCCTTTAACGGCTCATGCTGTTGTGAACAAACTGTGTCCCGCTTTTGCGGCGTTCTGATTGGCCGAGGCGGGATGTGTTACCATCTGCAATGCCACACTTGAACGCGCGCCAACGAACGCCACGCGACAGGAGCAATGGTGTACTGTCTAAACTATAGTGAACTAGAATACTTATCTAGTGGCGCGAACCGAGGCGCGCGCCAGCAATACGGCTGAAGCAAAACGGCTCGCCTCCTGCAGGGGGTGCTGCCGCGCCTTTTACTAGCCCCGCACCGCTGCTACAGTACCGCTGCCTCCGTGTTGCTGAGGGCCTGAAGCATGGAGGAAGAAAATGGCCTGAGGGCAGTCGGAACGGCTCTGGGACCGCGTACTTCGGACGGCCATGGCGGCCACTGCGTTTCAGGGTGGCTAGGCGTGGTCTGCAGACGCGGCCTGCTTGCGGACTCGGCCTGAGGACACGCTTAGATTTGCAAAGCGCATTGTTTGGGTGGCTAGAGCCCCATCATTGTTTCAATGCATGAAACTTTCATATTACCATATTTAAGCAATTGTTACACCAAAAATCTACCTGTTTTGAAACCAAGATTAGGTTTAATGTTCCACTTTGAATTTCTTATATCTTAAAATAAAAAAAAGAAATTCCTCGTCTCCATATGGATTTGTTAGCCTGGTAACGTCACGCACACGCGGCAAGTTTGACTTGCTGAAAATTGAGAACACTCTATCCACTTTCACTCCCTCTTTCCTCCCTTCCCTTACAGCGTGGTTCAGGTGTCCACAGAAACAAGTATGACATACTGCGCCTTTCCCTTCCTGTGCACCAATTATTATTATTATTATTATTATTATTATTATTATTATTATTATTATTATTATTATTATTATTATTATTATTATTATTATTATTATTATTATTATTATTATTATTATTATTATTATTGTTATTTTCAATCCTGGGTAAAATTGAATCAAATGCGCTTCAGAGGCCGCTGAGCCGTTTCAGAAAAAAAAATCTGTATATGTACATGAGCGTAGGTGCACGGACAGATGAATCATATAGCTCACCATATACGCAGGTATACTGAATTAGAATATTATCCGCAGGTAGACAAATTTAGCCTGAGAGGTGCATGATAACTGACATCCAGCAACAAATCAAGCATTTCGTACCGCCCCTTCATGGCAGCAGACAACCCTAAACGACGCAATTTTTCACCACTGCTAAACTGCTCAGAAAGGCAAGGTACGAAAAAAAATGCTTACATGATTACACTGAAGCTAGTTAATACAGCGGCATGCAGGATTATTTACTAAAGAAGCATAAATGCACCACAATGGGGCAACGACACAGAGAAACACGCACAAGTGTCTGAAGCAGTCGCTAGAAGAAATTGCAGTGGCGCCATCTCGTGGTTTCTACGCCAAGGTCACGCCTGCACCTCTCTGTTCGCGCCACTAGAACAATATTCGACTATAGCCTAAACCATGATGCAAGAATAGTTCAGTTCAGTCGTTCAGTCGTGTCCGACTCTTCGTGACCCTATGGACCATGTCACGCCACGCTTTCCGGTCTCTCACTATCTTCCTAACATTGCATAACTTCATCTGCAGTGCCTCGAGGATGCCATCTAACTATCGCGTTCGCTGCCTACCCCTTCTCCGGCGACCCTCAACTTTTCCCAACATCAAATCGTTCTCCAGCGACTCCTCTCTTCTCATCAGATGACCAAAGCAGCTGAGCTTTAACTTTAGAATTTGACCCTCCAATGAGCAGCCAGGGTTTATGGTCGACAATATTGTTACGGACGACAAGGAAGAAGAAGCGGGCAGTGGCGCGGGCAGGAGCGCTCGCGCTAGGCCCGCGAACATTCATTAAACATCATCTACCATCGTCATCGGTCATGTTCTGTCTCCTATCTTCATCGGCTTGCCGCTTCGTAACATTTGGTTGGAGGTGCGGCGTACGGCATCCCCATCCTCACCTTGGAGCATCGACGCCATCTTCAAGCCGGGGCCATCACCGAGGGCCCAGGGACATCGCCGAGCAGCTTCACCCCAGCCCTTCAAGCCCAGACCTGAACAACTACCACCGCCCAGCCCCCAGCCCGGACCTGAAGACAAGGAGTACAGACATACCAATCAGAACCGAGATGACGGACCCGAAAGAGCCGAAGGAACCGATGGACACGAACACGCAACCCCCGCCCAAGCTGCCCGACGTGACCTCGAGCCATCGGTCCCATGGACTCTAGTGACAGATGGTTGACAGCTCCAAGGGAGGAGGATCACCCACGCATCAGACATCGTATCGGCAAGCAGTTCTATTCTTCCTTCTTCCTCTTCTTTTTAGAGCATCCAGACACGCCCATCATCATGCCATAAAATCATTAACATCGCTAAACTTCCTCGTCCACGATCGGGACGATCGCTCGGTTGCCCCGGGTCATGTTACGGACGATAAGGAAGAAGAAGCGGGCAGTGGCGCGGGCAGGAGCGCTCGCGCTAGGCCCGCGAACATTCATGAAACGTCATCTACCATCGTCATCGGTCATGTTCTGTCTCCTGTCTTCATCGGCTTGCCGTATCGTAACAATATCGACTGATTTGATCTTCTGGCAGTCCAAGAAACTCTCAAGAGTCTTCGCCAGCACCACAATTCAAACGCGTCAATTCTTCGGGGGTCAGCCTTTTTCACAGTCCAACTCTCGCATCCATACATCACAACTGGAAAGACCATAGCACGAGTTATACGGATCTTGGTTGGCAGACTAATGTCTCTGCTCTTTACTAGGCGGTCAAGGCTAACAATTGCTCTCTTTCCCAGAAGCATGCGTCTCCTAATTTCATGGCTGCAGTCTCCTTCTGAGGTAATCTTGGAGCCCAAGAAGAGAAAATCTGTCACAGCTTCCACTTCTTGTCCATTGATGCTCCAGGACTTGATAGGGCAAGACGCCATGATCTTTGTCTTTTTAATGTTCAGTTTAAGCCCAAACTTCTCACTCTCTTCTTGTACGCGCATCGAATATCGAATATTACGGTCTAAACTAATCCGACCTCGGCGGCTGCGTTTTGATGGAGGCGAAACAAGAGGCGTCCGTGTGCTGTGCGATGTCAGCGCACGTTAAAGATCCCCAGGTGGTCGAAATTACTCCGTAGCCCTCCACTACGGCTCCTCTTTCTCTTTCCACTTTAACTCCCACCTTCCTCCCTACCCTCATGGCGCGGTTCAGGTGTCCACAGAAAACGAGTGAGACAGTTACCGCGCCTTTCCCTTCCAGTGAACCAATTATTAATTATTAATACGGTCTAAACTCACAATGCCCCGCCGGGGTGGTGCAGTGGTAAGACGCCCGACTACTGTGCCGGAGTTCCCGGGTTCGAACCCGACCGCGGCGGCCGCGTTTCGATGGAGGCGAAACGAAGAGGCGTCCGTGTGCTGTGCGATGTCAGCGCACGTTAAAGATCCCCAGGTGGTCGAAATTACTCCGTAGCCCTCCACTACGGCTCCTCTTTCTCTCTATCCACTTTCACTCCCACCTTCCTCCCTTCCCTTACGGCGCGGTTCGGGTGTCCACAGAGCAAGTGTGACAGTTACTGCGCCTTTCCCTTCCTGTGAACCAATTTTTAAATACTCACACTTGCCGGAGATAGTGTGACAGATACTGCGCCTTTCCTTTCCTGTAAACCAATTATATGTAGCACTGCAACGAATGCCGACAAGAGGCTAACGATGGGAGGTAAATTATAGGTTAGGAAGGGTAGGCTTTCGCCATTTTCCTCTTGAGGGAGGTGGTGAAGGGTTGCTGATCCTGGACCTGATGGGGCTGGGACAGGTAGGTCACCACCGCTTGTGGCGGGGGCTAGCCTGCCACCGAATTTTATCTGTTGTAGGTCGTCATTGCACCCGCCACTGCTTCGGTGGTGGACGACGGCTGTCGTCGCGGCGCGCGTCTTTCCCCCCCTCTTCTTTTTCTTTCTTTTCCATTTTCTCTTCTGTCCGCACGAGGCAGCGGAGGTAAAACCCCTTGATACTTTGAAAGTTACGCCAACGATTGAACTTTGCCGCCGCCGCGCTACCTCCTCGCCCCTTGCGCGCCCCTTCGCTGAAGGCCGGCTCTCCGCCCGATTTCCTGAGCGACGATTGGTGTCACTGCCGTTGCCCTTGGAAACCAACGCGCGTCCGGCGTTTTCCTTCTGTTTTCTTTTTCCTTTGCGCTATTTTTCTCCTATTCTCGGCGAGCGAATATTGCGCGCTGTGCTTTTATTGCAGCGTGCAAGCTCTATTGGCCTCGAGATCGAGCAGAGTCGCCACCTTGCGGCTCAGCGGCAAAACCTACTCAGTGTGGATGCGTTTTCGCGTCGCGTGCTAGCCCGCAGTGATTTACGCGCGCGTGCGGCGTGTACAGGAGTGTTTTTGTTTGTTTCGCAGTTCCTGTGAGCTTTTGCTTACCTATATGCATCTTGCAAAATAAATATGAACACTCTATAACCCCACGCTTCATTAAAAAAAAATATTTGTCCGTATCGAGCATGTCATGCTTGGATAAGGACATCATCCATCGCGGTCTTCGGCGCTTGAGATCCTTTGACATGCAATGTCTCAAACGAAGTGGTACTGTCGTTACCGCCGTGTCAAAGCAAAACAGGTCGCTGCCGTCAATAAAAATTAATGCAAACGCTCAGAAATCGCATATTCCCGTTTCTGTTTGGAATACCGCAGCTACTGAAACATATGCAACCACAGACTGCTTCATATAGCAGAATGCAGTTTGAACAGACCACTCTATGTCTACTATGCCTTCTGTATTCACGATAGAGTTGTGTGAGTACTTTTTTTTTTTCTTTTAAATTTCTGTCGCGGTGTCTCAATGGTTAGGCCGCTCAACTGCTGGTTTCGAGAACGGGGGATTCAATCACAACCGTTTCGAAAGGCGCTCCTCTGCTGCGAGATTTGACTGCACAATAAACAATCCCACGTGGTAAATGTGGTGTTAATAATGTAAAAAGAACAAACGACACCAAAACCAGCCTCTGCAATCATCCGTCGCCCCGCCGGGGTGGTGCAGTGGTAAGACGCCCGACTACTGTGCCGGAGTTCCCGGGTTCGAACCCGACCTCGGCGGCTGCGTTTCGATGGAGGCGAAACGAAGTGGCGTCCGTGTGCTGTGCGATGTCAGCGCACGTTAAAGATCCCCAGGTGGTCGAAATTACTCCGTAGCCCTCCACTACGACTCCTCTTTCTCTCTTTCCACTTTCATTCCCACCTTCCTCCCTTCCCTTACGGCGCGGTTCGGGTGTCCACAGAGCAAGTGTGACAGTTACTGCGCCTTTCCCTTCCTGTGAACCAATTTAATTTAATCATCCGTCATAGCTGATGCCGCTATGCGTTAAACGCGGGCCAATATTTCTTTTCTTTTTTTGTTGTTGTTGAAGGCTTCTGTGCATCCGTAAAAGTTTTAGTGAGCGCATTTTGCTTTAGAGAAATGCTCGAACGTTCGAGAAACATATTCCCTGCACCTAATTGTTACCCTAAATATTACATAATACACCTAGATTAATGTACTTTACTGGTAGCCTATTATAATCATTATAATCACTTTTCGTCCAAGTGCTGTCTTCCGAGCAAACTCGTCGTTTCTGACAAGGGGAGTAAAACAGCTTCATGCGGGCTTAAATATCAGTGTTTAGTTCGGGAATAAATACATCTTTATAGTCGCATGATAAGATGACCTCTATTTCTTTCGGAATATCTGACATCTGTTTTGGAAGCAACCCTAATATTTTACTTCGCATAAGATTTAGTCACTGCTAAATAATTAGTGATAAAGAAATTTTCAGCCTGTATAATTGCTTCCTAGAACATGACAGTGCCCATGCGCAGTTTATAAGGATGTCTTCGCAGCGAGTAATTCGTAGCTTGTACTTTAACGTTACCGAAAATTAATCGCTGATTATTGTAAATTTTGTCAAGTGTGTAAAAGTTCTCTCACACGGTGAAATTTATTGGCATTGCAAAACAAAATAGTTACACTACTAATTTACCGTTATATATTAACATCACACATATCAGAAATCCCTTATACTTTCCTCGGTTTCAGGAAATCATTTACAGTTATTGACGCATGCAGTAATACACTATCACCTTCTATGACAGTGGCCGCAAAAAGCATCTCGGTAAATTCAATCCACTCAGCGCTGTACACGTGAACAATCAGCTTTCCTGTGCGGCGAGGTTTCCTGTGGAGTGTCGGCGTGATCTCATTTTTTGGGAATACTTGTGCGTGGTTGTCTGGGGCCATAGTTAATGTGCACTCAGTCTAAAGCAACTCGCCATGCAGTGCGCTGCCAATGCTATATTTAACCCGCTTAATCCTCGAGTCAAGTACGATATAATATGAACCAGGCTTTCTCAATTCAATCTAAAGTATTGCAGGTATCTGCGTGGGCTTGACACTAAATTTGCCTGTCTCACTCGCATGAGACACGCGCAAACTGTTTAAAAGTCGATAAGAAAAACAAAGCTGTCATTAGGCAGGCCCAAGCATTAGGCGCGTGAGCGCGGTACAGCGCAAGAAACGTGCAAAGTAAATCCTGAAGTCTGATGGTTGCGTGCTTTGTTTTCCTAAAATCCGCTCTTCTTCTGCTGCATTGGCGAAATCATTGGATCGTTTTCTGCAATATTGCAGAAATACTGCAGAAGACACGTTTTCATCGCCAACAAACCCGCCGTAAACTCGGAAGCAGACCTACGCAGCGTGCGTTTCTGCTAGTGCCGCCGGCTGCCAATCCACACTACCGGAGTGACGGTGGCGCCACCTCTAGGTCGATCTCGCGGCGAATACCGTGCTGTTGCGCGTACAACTGCAGCAAGCGGCCTGAAGATGGTTATGCGGTATTCATGATACCTCAAGGCAAGCATGACGGCTTGCGCACGAGTCAATGGATTCACAAGATTAGTCGAAAGAAGTTTATTCGTAGAAAGAACAGAGTTGTTTGCGACATAAGGTGCCTTTCTCACTCCCCGTAATAACGCGTCACCTGACGCTGCGTTTTTTATTCCTGCTTGCTCCTCAATATTTTTGCGGCGGCAACGTGTTCATTGTATAAAAATAAGGTTGTCCTCTGCAGCATGCTGAATATTCTGCGAGGCTCCAAGGCTACATCCTTTAACACGCTGTCGACTTCAGTACAGTCAGAAATAGGGCACTATAATCTGCTTTTTGCTGTCAGAGATAACTGGAAAATTAGTCTCACGATTGCATTTGTCGCGATTATGCTAGGATCCCTGACCTCTTTCACTAAAAATCAAAATTCGGGCTTGTAGAGGAGCTAGTCTTTCCAGCTTGTACTAGTAGTGTGCGTCGGTTACTCGGGAGCAATGAATGCTGGCCCTGAAAAACTCTTTGGCAAGTAAACCCGAGGTATTGCGGGTAATCTGCACTAGTTACGTCGTACGGCATTTTTTTTTTCAATTCTTGAATGTGTCTTACCATGCTTCGACGCACGCGTGGGTTAAAAAGTATGCGTTCGTTTTATCAGGGATACGGCCAATGTTCAGGAGGTGTTCACATGATCACACACACTTTACTTTAACCATGACTACTAGGCGTTGGCAGGTTAGCTTCGCTTTGAAAGCTGGAGCTCTAAAACCGCGATTCCGCGTATTCATTTACTGCGAGAAAAGTTTTCCCATTGATGTCAAATAAGCCGGAATCATTGCATCAATTTTCTATATTCACGAAATTTAAACAATCAATAATGATTATAGTTATGATGTAAAAAATAGGGCAACATTTTGCGAGCAACAATTTCATAGCACTGTAACATATTACTCATTTCAATTGTATGCAAGAAGATTTTTTTTCACCTTGCCTGAGTGATTAACTCATCGCTCTCTATGTTCTAGCTACATTTCACTGAAGACCAGTTTGAGTCGCCAATATTACACGAACTCGAAAAAAAACTGAGGCCCAACGCAGTTCCATCAATTTTCCCTCACCGACCTGTCCTGAAGTAAAGGAAGCCTCCTCGACAGAGACATGAACCTCGCGCTGATAGTAGTCAGTTATTTCAGTGGCTTGTTCTTTTCCCACCTCCATTTATGAGAAAACAAGAAAGTATAAGAATTAAAAGTCAATGTATAGTTGTCTAGTCAGATATTATGAGATAATAGAGATATGACTGACAACGTAAGTCAATGAAAATGGAAGTATATCAATGGGTCATGGGACGGCATCAGATTAAATAGTGATGGTTATGAATAGTGATAGGTAATGATGGTGGCTGTTACGGATAATAATAGTAAATGATAGTAATAGGCCCGGATAGTGAGGTGATAGTGTTTGTTGCGGATAGTGACAGTTACGATAGGTCACTGGCATTAGTAGATATAGTGATAGATAGGATAGCGATAGTTAATGAATTGGCAGTTATATGCTTTCTCATTTCCGCATGTTGAAGACCTATGTACACCCTGTAATTTTTTTTATTGTTGCGTTCAATGAAATCACGCTCTTTTACATAGCGCATGAGGCCGCAACATGCTTGCCCCAGAAGTTCAGTGTGTCGGCAATAGGGCCCACCACTTCTCCCAGTGCACCCTGCTGTCTTTTAACCACACGCGAAATCAGTGAGTGGCCGCGTACTCATAAAATTATTTAATTCCTACATCAGCATCATATCAAGACTGCCGTGGCAAACCTGTTCCTTACCTCGAAGCGGCAAGGAACAGCTCAAAATTTGGTTTTATACAAAATTAACTAATTAACGCAGATTATCGTGGATCGCTAACTAGCCCAGTGCCATTACACTTGGTCTAAGCTTGCCAACGGTATGTGGTTCGATGTTGCAGCTAAAATTTAGATTTCAATTGCAATTTACTAAATATCAATTAATTTGGTCCAATAATTGATCAAAATACATGTACAATTAACCAATAATCAAATTTCATGGTTAATCACGTGACATATACTATGCTTAGAGAGATAGCTTGACAGTAGCGAAATAGACTAAGTCCTGCTTTGACCTTCTCTGATCTTGAAGTTCAAAGCACCAGCCTGGATCGTTTTACCGCCGTGAAAGATTTCACGCTCTAAAAAAACACAAAGTCAGAGGCAGTACTAGATTAGGTGCACAAAGTAAAACCTTATCATGTGACTTAAAAAGTGTCTGCAGCACAGAACTCGCCCGAAAACTTTGTTTATCAGTATTCCCCATTCAAACAGTTCAAAGAAGAAACCAATCAATTCGTGAACTTTACTTTCGGCATTCTCAATGCTTTGCTCGCAATTTTTCAAATATTTTGTGCACTCCTGGAGCGCAGACCTGGCCCAAAAGCTCGCGCTTTTAAAGACATTGTTCTTTATTATCAATCTTGTCATAGCCTTTACCCTCGCCCGAGTAAAGGTCTAAGACGGAGGAGCGGCTTCTACTCCGTCTTTATACCAACACTCTGCTGTGCCCGGCAGCACTAAAACATTTTAATCCCTCCTTCACGGGCAGTTGTCCGCACTGTGCGGAGAAGTCTTCGGACATCTCCCACATGGTGTGGGCTTGCCCATCCAACCCAGCTGTTCCTCCTCACCCCAACCCCACTCGGGAGGACTGGGAGGCGACCCTGCTCGGCTGCTATGACCTGCAGGCCCAAAAGGCCTTGGTCGAGCGCGCCCGGGCAGCGGCCGATGCCACTGAGGTCCAGTATTAGGGACCCCATCCAGTATCTGTAAGGGCTGGATGTTCATAGATCCGGCGGATGTATACATCCACCCCTTTTGGATCAATAAACGTTTGTCACCACCACCACATCACTCACTGCTGCGGCCGGCCGGCGGGTGACAAGGAGAAAAAGCGTGTCGTGCGCAGCGCTTGCCGCCGCCGCGCGAGGAGAATCGAGGAGGAAAGCGCGGCGCGGAGGAGAGTGTGGCTACTTTCAAATTATCAAGGGACTTTAAGCGGAGGTGGCTCGCTCCGCCAGGGTGCTGCAGTGGTAAGATGCCCAACTACTGTGCCGGGGTACTCGTGAACAGAAGGCAGCCCGCACTTTCTTTCCGCAACCCGCCTCACCACCCCCACCTGACACCTATGCACCTGTTCCATCCACAGACTCTACTGGCATTAACGCCCCCTTTAACACATTTGAATTCGAATATGCTCTTTCACAAGTTAAAAAGAACAGCGCTCCCGGCAAAGATGGCATCACTTGGAGCATGCTCCGGAACCCTCAGCACACCTACTAAGGAAAAATTGCTTGACCTCATCAACCAGCACTGGGATACGGGCTGCCTACCACCACATTGGAAACACTCGGTAGTCGTCCCCATTCCCAAGCCTGGAAAACACCCCACGCAACTTGCCAACTTGCGACCGATCTCTCTAACATCAACCGTCTGTAAGCTAATGGAACGCATGGTCACCAATCGACTTACACATTACCTTGAGACCTCAAATTACTTTCACCCGTTCCAGACTGGCTTCCGCTCTCAGCTAGGAACACAGGACAGCTCTTATACACACCAACCTGAACAGAGCACGCCGATGGTGCAAAGACCGTCCTGACATACTCGTAGCTGTCGATTTACACAAGGCGTTCGATACCATCAGCCATCAAGCCATTGTCGACGCGCTAATCCACACTGGAGTTGGAGCCCGCGTCATCAACTTTGTGAAATCCTTCCTGAGTAATAGAACCTATGAAATTCAAATCGATACCAATCACACGGCACAACATTTTACAAACCGCACGGGTGTGCCTCAGGGCTCAGTCATTTCCCCCACCTTATTTACCATCGTCATGGCGAAAATCGCATGGCAACTAGACAAAATCGATGGCCTATGGTTCACAATATATGCGGACGACATCACGCTCTTGACCACGTACCGTAATACGGCTCGACAACAGACGGAGACGCTGCAACTAGCACTAGATACAATCGAGATTGAACTTCATTCTACAGGCATGCGTCCATCCCCAGAAAAAACTAAATTTCTGGTCATACATCCACCGCCTGGCGGCGTGGACGTCAACCTTCACTTCGGCGGTCAAAACATCGCACAACCCCCCGAAAGTTATCTCCGGATACTTGGCGTTCCCATTAATCAGCATGGTACTGCTAAGGATTGGATCCTTCAGCTAAAATCTCAATGGAGGCCAACGCTCCACTTAATCAAACGGCTCAGCAGCAAGAGTGGGGGCGCAGGGACGGAGGTAGCGCGTCGCCTCACCGTCGCTATTCTGCTCGCTAAGTTCCGCTACGGTGCCCCTTACTTTCACTTGGCCGCAGCCAATTACAAGACACTTGGCTTACTTTATAACTCTGCCTTGAGGGTTATAACTGGTCTACCCGTACACACGCGCATCACGGAGCTCCACAGATTCGCTCAGCTCCCACCAGTGGATGCACTTATTGCTACGCATCGAGCCAATCATGAAACTCGCCTGCGTCACACACCCAACGGGCATCGCCTCCTCACTCGAATCTTTGACGAAGCTAACCTACACTTGCCCATATTGGACCACCTTACAGCACCATGGACAGAAACATTGGTAACAGATCCAAAACCCATTCCAACCAACACCAAAGGACCAGGAAGAGATCACCGACAACGCCACATAATTGATACACAAGACCAGCACATCGGTCTCCGCATTTATACCGACGCCGCCCTATATCATGACGATGACACCGCCATCACGTTTGCAACCACTGCTTACTACCAAGAGGGTTCACAGCTGCACGCCACTAGCCACAGTGGTCGCAGGTACTGGTCCGCAACTGAACTCGAATTAACAGCCATCGACGAGGCCCTTCAACACTGCACCAAAGGAACAGATCGTTTCATCCACATCTACACCGACAGTCAATAGGCTATAAAAACCCTGAAAGCCCGTTCTTACAAGACCTCGGTACAACACAGCATCAAAGAGCGCTGCCGATACCTGCGAGAGACCTCACAAGTCTCGGTACGAATACATTGGACACCTGGACATCACGCACAAGGAACTGGGGACAGAATGGCCCATGAGGCCGCTGGCGCGCAGCTAGAGGAAGACCGCCGGCATAGCCTTGATGTGGGCCCGTCCAACTCGGACCACCCTTACTGTTCTCCCGTCTCCTTCATCATACCGGACTCTGTCATCACGCGGCTTAAACATGAGCGGAGGGGTTTGTTGCGGGACCTTGTCCCCGGTATTAATCCTCCGATCCCTTCCGGCCTCTCTCGTCCAGCCCAAGTTCTAACTCACAAGGCGCGAGCCGGTGCAGCGTACACACCGGACATCCTGAGTCAATGGCGCCGAACCAAGATCAGCTGCCCCAACTGCCCTGCTGACTCCGTTGACCTGCAGCACTTGGTCTGGACCTGTCCTGGCACGGCTGGCCTCCGCGCACGCTACACATCTGCTCACCACATTCAGAGCTACGAAGACTGGACAGCCCCCAATACCAACGCCAAGCGCAAGCTTAGTGCCCTGCTAGACTTCATGTCGGAGTCTGGCGCCCTCAACCTCACCTAACCCACCCCCTTCCCCTCTAGGCCTCAGGTCATCCTCATGAATAAAGGTTTATGAATGAATGAATGAATGAACGGGTTCGAACCCCACGCCTGACTACTGTGCTGGAGTTCTCGGGTTCGAACCCGACCACGGCGGCTGCGTTTCGATGGGGGCGAAACGAAGTGGCGTCCGTGTGCTGTGCGATGTCAGCGCACGTTGAAGATTCCCAGGTAGTCGAAATTACTCCGTAGCCCTCCGCTACGGCTCCCCTTTCTCTATTTCCAGTTTCACTACCACCTTCCTCGCTTCCCTTACGGCGCGGTTCAGGTCTCCACAGAGCAAGTATGACAGATACTGCGCCTTAATTCCCTTCCAGTGAACCAATTATTATTATTATTATTATTATTATTATTATTATTATTATTATTATTATTATTACTTGGCTGATGAGCATCGGGTACCTACACGCACCATCTTAGGCCTCGACGTCAGCGAAGCAAAGCGTTCGACAACGTGTCACATGCATCCATATTAATCAACCTCTCAGAAATGAATGTCGGCACCCGCACCAATAATTACATTGCGAATTTTGTCCACAATTGCACTGCTGAGCTTCATATTGGAGACCTCCGTAGCGATAAAATCACGATGCACTCGTAGTACACCGCAGGGAGCAGTATTATCCCCATTCCTCTTCAATACAACAATGCGAGGCCTCCCACCGCGCCTCGATGAAATACCACATGTCAAACACTCGCTGTATGCAGACGATATTACCATCTGGACAAACTCCGGATCGGACGGGGACATATGGACATCTCTTCAAATGGCAATTGACCCTGTCCAGGCCTTTGTCCAAGCCAATGGTCCTTCTTGCTCATCCACGAAATCAAAATTACAGATAAGCAGAGACAGGAGGGTGCGCCGGCCCGTCCAAGACTTGAACCGATCGCGCTCCACCTGGCTAAGATTCCCATACCTTCAGTCCCGACCATCCGTGCCCTCGGTGTGATGGTGCAGAATAACACCCAAAACACGGAGGCTATCAAACGTCTCCGTGCTACAGCCCATCAGATTAACGGCCTCATTCGGCGCATTGCCACTCGCCGCCTAGGCATGAAAGAGGAGGAACTATGAAGAATAACCCAGGCTTTTCTAATTAGCCGCATTGTTTATTCCTTCTCTTACTACCACCTACGCCAGAAGGATGTGGAATCAGTGGACAGCATAATCCGTTCCGCGTATAAGGCAGCCCCACTATGCTAGTACACAGCAACTGCTGCACCTGGGTGTCTATAAAACTTTTGCAGAACTCATCGAAGCACATAAAATTGCCCAAATTCATCGCCTCTCACGCACCAGGTATGGTCGCCTTATACTTGACCGCCTACACGTAACTTCCATCGGGGATACGTATCACGCAGCTCCCCTTCCTATGGGCCTGGTGAGCTGCAGCCACTGCAGCGGCCGAACATGTGGCGCCGTCTGGGAGGCGCCGCTCTAAAAGGCGGCTGTCTGGATCTGCAACCGTGGGTATAGTGCTCTTTCTAGAGCACTATACCGTGAGTAGCGCTGACGCTGTGTTCCGATTTCTTCTTCGTTCCCCGTAAGAATAAAAAAATAAACGCCGACTGAAACAAGGGCCTGTACTTACTTAGTCGTTTCGAATCTCATATCGCACCCATTGCTTTTCATTTCGGCTGCACATTTCCCACGTTTTCTTTTTATTTTGTACAGTACTTCACGCTAGGTTTCTTTCAAGCATGCACGAGCGATCGCTTGTTTGTATCGAGTGCACTGCACGTGAAAAACGCACAGAAAAAACGGGTTTCTTTTTTTTTTTTTTACTTCTGGACCCAACTCGAGCTCCTAAAGTTGTTGTAACCAGCACTCGGCAGATTTTCAAACATGGCCTGTGCTGTAGAGAGCGCGGAGCCTTCCTGCCCAGCA
The DNA here is from genome assembly GCF_055883805.1 of Amblyomma maculatum. NCBI lineage: Eukaryota > Metazoa > Arthropoda > Arachnida > Ixodida > Ixodidae > Amblyomma > Amblyomma maculatum. Next base: position 46,884,527 of record NC_139348.1, read on the forward strand.
GGATTTTTTTTTTTTTAACGACTTCCTAATGATAGTTTCCAGCTGTTCTCGGCGCTCGCTTTTAGGAAGCTAGCCTGACGTAGAAGCACGACATGGAGAGCGAAGCACATTGTAGGAGTGCGCGCTTTCTGACTTGCCACGCGTTCATGGCTCCCCACAAAGAGAAAACGTCCTTTTAAACTAATATCTCGATATGCTGCTGTGTTTATGGGTGTCATAATAGCTATAAAATGAAACCGTCTGGCAGCAATCGAAAATCAAGTTTTTTTTTTTTTGCGGTTTCCTTAAAAAATCATACGAGAGCGATGTGTCGCATCTTTAACAGTGGCACCCGGCCTTGCAGATGCAACTGGCATCCGTGATATTGCGTGGGTTTGCCAACAACTACATAAAAAGAAAACGAATTACATAAGTGGCGAGGAGACGCCGAAAGGGCCGAATAAAACTTACCTCCAAGCTGACGTTGTAGAAGGTGGTTTTCATTTCGGCAGCGCATTTTCTGAAGATATCCGAGGGCCCTTCTGCACTGGGAAGTTCCCCGCGCACTCCATACACGTGCTGGCTTCGTACAGTTTCTGAGCGTGCACCAAGCAGTTATTCTTAAATTAAGTCTCAACATTCTCGATCGCCCGAAATCCCCCGAACAGCACGCGCTGCGGAGCTTGCTCAGCTATGGCTGTTATTCCGCGCACTGCACCGTCACAAGTCACCGCTCATTTCGACGCATTGAGTAGAAAATAAAAACTACGGTAGAACTGCCGAGCGCCGAAAAAGCACGTGCACGCAAGGCCCGATGCCTTAGGGTACATCTCCAGATACAGCCTGCTCGTCCCGTCCTGGGGAAGACGTGAAGAGTGAACGAACGTAATTTCTAGATTGAAATACCCTCGGTCTGGTTGCAATGTGTTTTGATAATATTCCTAAAAAGCATGGAGAATCTTCCCGCTAGAAACAAACATTTAAACGCGTGACGGTAAGCCGACTTTGCGAAAATATTCCAAGGCAGGTCATAAGAGTTATACACGCGCTTATACAGCTTTCGGACAAACTAGTTTTCTTGAAGAGCAGCATGACCAGGCAACAATAATTGTATGACAAATATTTCGGTGGTGAGCACGCAGTCATGTTTCTTTTTTGTTTCTGTAAAACAAAAATATTCATTGACACTTATTTCCAGTCTCCAATTGTGGGGTTGCTATGCTTCAAGCTTCTTCAACATGTTCTTTTTAAGTCTTTACCGGGAAATGTTAAATCCGAACTAGTTAGCAGCTGCCACAGCAAGTACACAAATTGTAGTAAAAAGTTGGGCAGCATGCAATGCTATTGAATTTAAATACGCATCATTCCAGAACATCTGAGAAAGCTAGATTTTTTTCTGTGCGAGGAGAAGGTAGAGAACGTATAGAAAATAATACTTTTATTTTTTATGTGGGCGGATGTACCTTTTGACTATAATCTATGCAGCATCAACAGCCTAGAGGGTTTGTTTATCATTCTCTTGCTGAAGCACTCAAAGCAGAGCACACCGGTATATAGGAATCAAGTGCAAGTTTACGGCTGATGTAAATTACAACACAAAATATGCTTCAGCTAGCCCATCTTCTGTGCTTACAAAACCACCTACGGCGGAATACAGTCGGTGCTGGCGCCTTGTTGAGGAGTCAGCGGTGCGGTGAGGCATTTGCCTTCACTAGCACAATCTCTTCGACCTCTGTTTTCCAGAATTTGATCTTTTCTTTCACCACGCAAATGAAATAGTGCATTAATAAACATTTGTGTCTATTTCCAGTTATGGACAAAAGTTTTCAGGATATGGATGTAAAACCTCATCGCAGCAAATTAAGCCGGGCTAACAACCTATAGTATATATGATTTCGAAGGTGCTACGTCTTACTGGCCTACTGCATATTGCAGAAGTGTATGTGCTTGTATACTGCGCCGTATTGTGTTTCTATACATAGGCAGCGACCGTTGTCAGCTTAAAAAAAATATGCGTCTGTTTTGTTGCGATGTTATCGAAGAGGGCGACGAAGTATTCTTACAATTTACGTATGAGTGTCCTCACGCATCACACTGAAGACGTATAGAAGGAATGGTAGAGCCTGTAACTGCTGCGCGTTCCACCTCTGTACTAAACGTCTTCACAGTTGAGAACAGCGCAACAATCGGGCATTTCTAAGCGCTTCGTAGACGGCATAAGCCATGCGTCCGACTCGATGGCAACATTGCACGAAGCATGCCCTGCTTGCATGCGTAGTGCAACCAATCAATCGTTTCGGGGCTTTCTAAATGTTTTGGCTAAAGAATCTCTGTCTTTATCTCATGGCATGGGTTTGTCAAGAAACTGAAGCCTTACGCTGGCAGGGGTAAGCCACCAGAGCAATGGGGGAGGACCCTATACCAACCATGCCTTACCGCCTAAGCAATTTTTCTTGAATAAATGTTATGTTACTATATTGTTGATGATGTATAAAACATACCTAAAAGCCATCGCTAAGGCCATGACAGTATTGGTCAGGACGTTAAAAATATATCAGGGGAGGTTGAGAATAGATCAATACCTGCAAGCCAATTCCGGCCAGCACGTCATGTTATGTGCAATGTTTTTCCAGCCGTCAAAACTCAGTGGACAATATTGACCACTATAACCCAGTCATATTCATTGTTGTGAAGACCCCAAAACTTGCGCGGCCGCATGGACCACTGTATGCCAAAATGTATGCAATGTAGATAAGCCAGCTATACTAACAGGATCATATTAATTAATGCATACAATGATGCGTGCAATTTTGTCAGGCCATCGCAGCTACCCATAAAATATTGACCACTATAACCCATGATGGATACAATATTGGGAAACCATCTCAACTAGTAGTAAAATATTGACAATCACATGGCAGTAAATATATCATGTTGACACCCCATCAATGATGGCAAGAAATATTAACCTTAGTAAAGATGTATGGTATTTTGGAAAGCCATTACACTTCGTCAGGCAACATCGTATGCCATGATAAATTCGATGCTGACAAGGAATCAATACTTGCATTGCAATATTCATTAATGTATGCCATCATATCTGCAATACTGGCCAGTTTCCATAGCTTATTGGGCAATATTGCCCACTTTAACCAAATGTTGGGAAGCCACTTAAACCTTAGGGATGACATTAACCAATATATGTCAAGCTATAATAAATGTCGACAAGCCAGCTAACTGGCAGGACAATATTCACCATTGTATGCCATCATCGACCATTTTATCTGCAAACATATACAATGTTGGGAAGCCGTCACGATTGGCAAGGGGATATTGACTAATGTTTGCCAAGATATAGTCGATGTTCACAAGCCGCCATTGCTGGCTGGATAATATTTACCAATGCAATGTAGGCCAGTGGCCGCCACTCGGGCAATATTGACCACTGGAACTGAAGATGCATACAATGTTGGCAAGCCAGTAAGACCGCCGGGATTATATCGACCAATGAATGCCAAGCTGTATTCAATGTCGACAAGCCATATATACTGCCAGGAAATCATTTACCAATGTATGCCATGATTCGCGAATTATGGGCAAGACATTGCTGATGGCTGGGTAATATTGGCCATCATATATCATTGTGTATGCAATGTTGGCAAGCAATTCTATACGCAAGGTCATTATTGCCCGATGATAGCCCACGAATGCCAATCATGGGAGGAACATGTAAATCACTGGTCCAAGAGTGGTCAATGTTATCGCATGGCTGTACCACCATTGGTAGCGCATTTGCAACGCCAGGCCACTGGTGGACCAGACATCGCCAACAATTTCCAATATCGGGCCGGTCGCATGTGCTACCTGGGCACGTGCCGCCGTAGAACCACCGCTCCGGTGGTTCTGTGCGGCAGCTGTGCCTGTTGTCTGCTTCCTGTAGCTGCACTCGCGTATCACCTGCATTGACGCGGGTGATACGCGGGTGATCCCTTGAAATCGCGTTGTCTGCATCTTAAATCTGCAGTCAGGTGTCGTCTGTTGCCTGCTTCATTGCTGGCATACATCTCGTTCAGTCGCGTTGCGCTCGCCCGCTTCATACAAGTCAGCTGCTGCGTTCCGCTGACTCCTTCCTTGACGCGAAGATCCCAATGCGGACAGCGTGTTTCGCGTCTCGTTTTCTCTGGCGTTTTGCAGATGGAAACGTTGTATTACGATACGAAAAATGATACGTGATGTGCAAGTTCACGTAGTTTACAAAGTGTGTCCGCATAGACGAACAGTGAACGAAGAGGATGATTCTGGATCAATTTCGACAAATGCGGCCACCTAGGGCTTTGAATGACATTGCAGATGCGTGTTTATTAAATTCCCGCGCCTCAACATTGTACCTAGATGCACCATCTGTAGCAGAATTATAGTTCAGTGCGGAGCAAACAACTTAGTATGGCTGTAAAGGACTGAAGGTAAGTCTTGTAATATAAGAGTGAGCAGTCTTTCGACCATGTAGCCAAGGCCATGTAAACACACATCGGGGCAAAAGTACTGTAATGCAGATCCATCACTGTTTATTCCAGAAATAAAAAAAGAAACCGGCCACAGCAGTGTGCACTGACGTTCACCTATCATATAAGAACAGCGAGTAGCTAAGACACTAATATTGTGTTGTGCACTATAAGCGCCATTTCATGTTTTCCCTTGATGCTGAGTGCACAAGAGCTTTGAGTTCTTGATTTTGGTGAAATACGGTGGGAATTGCGCTCTTGACTAGTTTATCTTCATCAAGTAATACATTTACTTTATAGCTTCTGTAGTGTTTTAGGGAAAGAAATTCATCCTTGAAATGCCACGCACACACCCTGTGTTTTTCAGTCAATTCTCGGCCAGTCTGGAAATGGTCCGCTTCCACAGCTCGAAAAGCTTGGAATTAGATGGCAGCCGAAACAAGGGGACTTTTTCGTTTTCTTCGCCGTACCCGGAGTTACAACCAATGACAAAACACTTCATCGCCTACCCTACCATCCGCATATATAAAAACATCGGTGCACAGTATGCACTCCTCCCACGTCCGTCCACGTACTGCTTATCTCACTGCGTGGTTTGTCGTCTGCATGCCCCTGTCAACATAAAAATGACACTGGCGGAGCTTTATATCTTAAAGTTTTATCTTAATAAAGATACAGGTTGGCGTACGCTCAACGAGGGCCACGATTTCACTTGTGCGTTTTCAGGCTAGCAAACGACGCGCAAAGCTACCACTCCATCTGTTCTCGCGCGGTCGCCTGGATCGAGCTCGGAGGTATTTTGTTTCGCTACACTCTCGAGAGGTGGCCCACCCACCAATTTGTCTCTTTCTGCAAGGAGGATAGGGAGAGGAGGAAAGCGTGACCAAAGCCCCGTTGGCGAGGAAAGGGGAGCGGAGGAATAGCGTAGTCCAAAGCTGAGCGCCGGATGCGGGCTCGGCGTTCATGTAGCAAAATCGGCCTACGCCGAATGCGTTGCAGTGCGTCAGAGTCGGCGCTCCTATCTATCTTACCCCCCGGCAGCACGCCGTCAATGGACCGCCACTGGTGCAATATTGCAATATATTGGTCCCAATATTGGTCAATATTGGCGTCTGATTGGGGCGCACGAAGAGCCAAGATATATGCCAACCAATTTGATTGGCTCTCCTATCAAAACCAGTTTTGGCATACTACCGTATTTACTGGCATTCAATGGCACTCAATGGCTACTCAATATCTTCCACCCAAGCTCACTCACTGGTTGTTGTATCACGGCTATCCCGCCAAGCTCACTGGCCATCCAATATCTTGTTTCCATGGTTATTCACTGGATATTTACAACTGGCATCCAGCCAGATTTATCGGCTACCCAATATTTCCAATCCAATCTTGCCCAGTGGTTTTGCATAATCGGCATCCAGCCACAGCAATTGGCAATCCGGCACATTAGAGTGCTGAATGCTTCAATAATCAGTACTACGGCTAGTTGCTATTTCGTGCTATGGCTAATAGGCAACTACAAAGCCATCCCATGCGTATGCAGTGCTGATATTTTTCATGTAGCTTTTTATTGAAATAAAGCATGCTGAGAATATCCATGCACAGAAAATAATACAGCTGAAAGGTTCATGCATGGTGATTCATTAGGTGTGAATGGGTTACAGGGCATGGAAATATTTAGGCAGAACTTTTAGACTTCAGTGCTCCTCCTGTTTTTGCGTCCCTTGGCAAGGTGTTCTCAGGTCCCAGGTTGGAGGAAGGCGCTGAGTTCATCGCAGCTTCTTTTGTGGTCGGTTGTAGGGGCAGCAGCTGTTAGCAGCCTTTAAAGATATGGACTTGAGCAGCGTGCATAACAATGTATTTCCTTTCGCAGATGGCACCTGGAAATAAAAGCAACATTCATAAATCCCATTAGGAGAGAAAACTTTTGGTAATTGGAAGTACCGCTAGACCGTTGAGTAAAAATGCAAAATAAAGCACCACCTGTTGGCCCTCAGACAACTTTCTTGTCTGGTTTACTCAGGTTGAAATAAGCTGCATACTCGGTGAGACCGGCCATATTAACTTGGTTACATTGGTTGCGACGTTTGGCAGTGCACGGCTTCCCATGTGGATGTGTTGTTGATGCTGGAAACATAAAACAAAATATTTGCTGTTATCGATTCGTTAAACGGTAGTCAGTGCTTGCCCCCTTCTACTTGTAGTGCCTTTGTGATCGAACACCTGTAGAAGAAAGACTTCGTCATAACTGCATGCTTCAAATCAATAGCTTTCCTTTGAATAGTTTTCGTTAGGATAGATTGCCGCAAGAACTAAAAGAAAGTACAAACGAAAAAAGAGACGCAAAAATGGCAGTCGCACTCCAATCGCGGCTGCTAAAATTAGTGTACATCGCATCATCACTGCAAACAGAACATTTTAAAATTTGTCAAAGCTGCAGCCAAAACAACGTACGACACAGATGCTTTGGGGTTTATATGATATACTCAAATTCAAAAATAAAGAAATTCATAGCTTAGCATCACGTTTGTTGTGGGAACAAGTTTGTACGTGTGGTAAAGTATAAGAACTATGGTAGCAACTGTAAATAAGAATTCCCTTTTCAGAATTTTTTTTTTCATACAGTTCTTCGCGCGGACAGTAGAAGCTCTTGCATGTAGAAGAAAAAGTGTCATGTTTCAGGCAAGCCCCTTTTTTCTGCGCGATATAACAATCTATAATTGTGGATAAGAGCATTTTTGAACAAAAACTTTTTTTCCATTATTTCCGCAAATAACCAAATTTAGCAATAAGAATAAGTGCGTCGGCGGATCTTTTTTCCGGACGCTTTTAGTTTTTTACTATTGATAGTAAAACTGCACCTGCTGGATATTTTATGGCACTTCTACTACTCGGGAGTAGCGCAGGAGAAAGATCAAACACGTGAATAAGCTACACGTCGTTTAGACCATTCCAAACGCGCATTCATAACGGCAAATTACAATATTAAATATTCGCTCACAACTAACAATCATGTTCCAGAAAGCTCAACTTAACCATGAGTTTTGAATAAAGTATGTAAAAGAAATTGATCACTTCAGTCACACAACACGCGCGATGAAGTTGTAACCTGAAAATCACACAAAACATGCATCATGTTTTACAGGGCCACATTTTTCTTTTGCAATACAAATTGGCCACCTCTGCGCCGTAAATTTTGTCTTTGTGACCAGAGTCTATGCATACAATATATTGTATGCATAAACTCTGGGGCGCTGAAAATACAGTTCAGAATTGACTGGCGTGGTGCGGTCGAAATAAATGGCTTTCCGTTTTCGCAAGCATATCTGTTATTGACATGATGATCAAGGCTGACAACATACAGCACCAAATCATGCAAAAAAGGTATCTTACCGTACGGCTAGCGCAGATTCCCAGATCTCAGTTGCAACAATCCAAAATGAATGCTGCCACGCAAAGTACATCCCAGGAATCTGATGCTTTATTAACCTGGTAAGAAAAAGTAGCGATCTTACGACGAGACAAAGCAAGAAATAATCTCAGAAAGCTCAGTTATGAACAAACAACTTAAAATGCTGGTGGTACTCACAGATATCCTCTTTCAGGCATGGCCATTAAAACGAATTGGAACATTCACAATGCTTGGTTTTTCGGTTTTTCTGTCCAAAGCTGCGGGAGCTCGAGCAGCTCGAGCGGGTGGGGATTGTGTGGCCGGCCAGACGCCTCTGAATCAGCCGCTTGTGTCGAGTTTCGAGGCACGGTTGGAAGGGGGCAGAAGGGTCGTTGTTTTTTCACACTCTCTCTCTCTCTCTCTCTCTTTTGCTTGAGATCTGTCGAAAGAGGAGGCATAAAGCTTGAAAGGCGGTGAGAGAAATGAAAGAGGACCCGTAGGACCGCGCGAGCCCAGAAGGCTGCCGGCCAAGAAAGTTGGCTCCCCCCACCCTTCCCCACGTCCCATCTCCCCTTCCCCCGGACGCCAAGAGTGCCACCACGACATTAGGCCTGTATAATCCGCGTCCGGTATCCCCCCCCCCACCCCCACTCAAGAATATCCCACAGATCCTAGAAGAAGGAGTTGGCGGGAAGGAAAGGAAGAGTGCGGGGGAGTAGAGTGGGAGGCATTGTGAATAACGCATGCCTAGCCGGGAAGAAAGAAAGGGAGTCAAAGTCGCTGCCCTTCTGCGATGACTGCTTCACGGGGAGAAAAGGCTACAAGACGTGAAGTTGAAAGCTGTTTGGAAAATTGCTTTAGTCAAGGCCCTCGGGCGGAGAGGCGACGAAAGGACGAGAGAATGGAAACCATATGTTCTTGGCGCCAAGCTAGTGAGGAGGAATGCGCAAAGTTTTGCCCTCGGTTTCGCTAAAACAACGAGAAGTGCGTTCGTATCTCTTTGGTCGCCTCGACTGTTGGCTCGGTGACGTTTTCAGTGGCACGATAATTTCGCTACATTTTTTTTTGTTAATGCAATATGCGTTACCTATGTGTTTCAGTAATAATCACATACGTAAAACAATCTTCAGTTTTCACGGAATCGTTCTCGGTTCACACAAATGGACATATTTTTTTACTAAAGATGGCACACAGGTTCATGACGGAGTGCTCTTGAAACATCATGACGCGCACCTGAGCGATGCAGAAGCCCGTATACTTGCTGTATTCCTATTAAGGAAAAGAAAACCGAAAACGACCATAACTACGGGTACTTCAAGGTTAAAATTCCCATGTTATTAATTATTTTTTTCAAATCAAGTCAACATTTAGAGCAAGAAAAAATCCTCATAGAACTAAGCGTGGGCATATAAAGCAGCAAGAAATACAAAATACTCGACGAGCTAAGATCTGAAGAACTAAATTGGCAGTAAAGAAAGAATAGAAAGAAAGCAGGGGTCAACATTGAAACTATATCTACGAACTTGGGACAAGGTGTAGTCCTCGGAAACTTGCGCGGGAAAATCATCTTTCAGCCTGCGGAAGCTGCGCTTGTCAAAGCGGCAGAATATGACAGAGAGGAAACCTAATCCTCAATCATGTGCTAAATTCATCGAGAGTGGTGTTCTCTAAAAATGCCCCAAAACTGTCCAAATAACGCACTCGCATTACTTTTAATTTATATGAATTGCCATTAGCTACCTGGTTGACACGATGGAATAGAATTGTTTAGTTCTCTGGAGGGAAACGCCTTCGGTGCGGTGATTATATGGTTGGATAATAAGGCATAGAATGCCTGAAGAATAGTTTCTGATCAGTGCTTAGGAGAACGCTGTCAAAAGCTGTAGTCAAATGCATCATTATGAGCCCTGTATTGCAGCTTTCGAACAAAAATAACTTCCATAGAGAGCATCGTTATTATGCAATTTCAATTTTGTTACCATATATGCTGGCGACACATGAGCGCGCATTCATTGCACTGTAGGTAATTGTTTTAAATTTTTCTTTTTTCGCTTGCCTTGCCACATGTAGTGCTGTTGATTTTTTTTATCTTCCACATGCACACAACGTTTTGCCAGTGTGCGATTTACGTCGCATTAGAATACGAACCATTCCAGTACAGTTCAGATCTCTTTTCTTGTCAAGTGAATTAGCTAGACATAGCGTAGAATATATGTTACTTGTATTTTTTCTTTGAGCTGAAATATTTTATGCGCTGCTACACCGATGGCTAAAGTCGTTCAGTCTTTATCTGTCTGTTGCTGAAGCTCACAGCGAGCGCTAAAGAGTACAGGAATAAGATGCAAATTTGTTCTTAGTAGGTATTATATCTCGAAGGCCTTGAAAGCAGCCCGACATATCTGTCTATAAGAACAACTAGTACTGAGGCGTGGTATAGTCGGTGCTGATGCTGAATGCCGGAAACAGCTAGCGTAATGGCGAATCATGCAGTGAGTGTTCGATTGGCTAGCACGATCAATCTCTCCCACCTCTGCTATCGCTTGAACATACGTAGGGTTTCTTTGTAACGCGTAAAAAAGACGGAAATAATGATGCTACGCGTGCATGTTTCCAATCATAGGCAAACGTTTACAGGATGTGGATTCACCGGATATATTCGATCGTTTCTGCGTTTACTATCCAAACGTAGCCACTGGTGTTTGTTCAAGCGACCCACACGTTCTGTAGCGTTCTTTGCACTTGAGTGCCTTGCGTTTCTTGACTGCGCAGGAGTTTTTTCGCGGACACGCATCTATTAAACGTTTGCTTGTCAGATGTGTGCTCGGGCGTGTGCGTATGCTTGTGCACTCGTATGCGTATATATAGGCCATGCGCGAGAGTTGTTGCCGAGATGTGTTCAGGATCTGCGCACTGATGTGTCTATCCCTTTCAATCATCCTGGTTTGACGAGACCAGAAAAACAAATCGTCTCCACCGGGAATCGGACTCCTAGCCTAGCTAGCGCTTTAACCAACTGCGCTAAACCCTGGATCGAGAAACAAGCAGCATAAATAATTCTCCTTGTCTACCGTGATGATAGCGACAAGAATGACGCCGCAATTAGTGGTAATGACAATGATGACAGTATCAATGGTAATGACGCTGCGTTTGGTTGAGAACGATAATGACACGTGATGCACCGTGTGCAGCATCATTAATCTCGCCTTCGCAAATATCTGCAGTGTAGATTCCATGCGCTGTCAGAATTTTTTCAACACTTGGCTAAAGTTTGGAACACTATCTGTGTTAGCTACGTCCACGCGTGATCGACATCCGGTCCTCTAGTCTGCAGGAATTGTGTCGAAGATATTATATGCAGAATTTTACATAACAATTAATTGTGCCAAAAATCGTAAATAAAAGAGTACTCTACCAAAATCGTCAAATGTAATCGCAGGTCATCCGTAACAATTAGTAAATCACGGAAAATATATTCAAAAAATATATCCTACATTTTCCGTGATGGGTGCTTCTGTGCATTTTGTGTGGTCAGCTCAGTCAAACAATTTTAAGATAATCTGTACATTAATCCCCAAAACCTTTATATATATGGTAGCCCAAATTACGTATGGCGTATAAATATCTTCTACAGGTGAACGTAAACTGATGTCCAGGCCAGCGAAAAATCTAGTTGGGACGAAATTAGCCCCAAAACACTGTCATATTAGGATACATGCACATTGAAAAATGTCTGTGTCAGTCAGAGCTGCTTCTACTGTTTTTTTAGCGCCGCCGCAGCCTGAAATGTGCAATGGTGACCAGCCATCAAAGCTCGTTAGACAATATCGACTACTAGAAACCACGATATATACAATATTGGGATGCCACCAAATCTGATGGGACACTATTGACCAATCTATGTCAATATATATTCCATGTAGACAAGCCATCCATATGGCAGAACATTATTGCCCAACCTATGTCATTAGGATGCAATGCTGGCTAGCCATCCGAGTCCATCGAACAATATTGAACAATATAAAATGCAATATGTATACATTGTTGGCAGGCCGCCATGACAGGCGGGTCACTATTGACCAATAATGCCAAGCTTTATTTGTAGCTGACAAGACAGCCATAATGGCCGGACAATATTAACCAATTTATGCCATTATATGTGCAATCCTGGCCAGCCATCAAAGCTCATTAGACAATATTGACCCCTATAAACCAAGATACATGCAATGTTGGTATGCCACCAAAGCTGGTGGGGCAATATTGACCAATGCATGCCAAGATATATTCAATGTTATCAAGACAACCATAATGGCCGGACAATATTAACCAAGCTATGCCATGATATGTCCAATGCTGGTCAGCCATCACAGTCCATCAAACAATATTGACCACTATAAGCCGATCTGTATACATTGTTGGCAGGCCACCATGACTGTCAGAACAATATTGTCCAATGCATGCCAACATATATTCAATGTTGACAAGACAGCCATATTGGCAAAACATTATTGCCCTACCTATGCCATGATATGTGCAATGCTGGTCAGCCATCAAGGCTCATTACACAATATCGAGCAGTAGAAACCAAGATATTACAATGTTAGGAAGCCGCCAAAGTTGGTTGGACATTATTGACCACTGTATGTCTAGATATATTCAATATTGAGAAGCGTTGTTATTGACCGGACAATATTTACCAGGTTATACCATGGTGTGGGAGATATTGGCATACCATTGTAGCTGGGTGGCCAATAATGACCAGGCTGTCTCATTATGTATACAATAATGGCAAGGGGCTCAATTTGCGTGGGCATTAACTTGACCGCTGTTAGCCGGTTGAGTGCCAATAACGGTTATGGGTGAAGTTCACTGGGCCAATAATGCTTATGTTATAGCATGGCTGCGCATTATTGGTAGCTCATTGGCACCATTGGGCCACTTGTGGGCTACCAATAATGCGCAGCCATGCTATAACATAAGCATCATTGGCACCATTGGGCCACTTGTGGGCGCCCCGCCGGGGTGGTGCAGTGGTAAGACGCCCGACTACTGTGCCGGAGTTCCCGGGTTCGAACCCGACCGCGGCGGCTGCGTTTCGATGGAGGCGAAACGAAGTGGCGTCCGTGTGCTGTGCGATGTCAGCGCACGTTAAAGATCCCCAGGTGGTCGAAATTACTCCGTAGCCCTCCACTACGGCTCCTCTTTCTCTCTTTCCACTTTCATTCCCACCTTCCTCCCTTCCCTTACGGTGCGGTTCGGGTGTCCACAGAGCAAGTGTGACAGTTACTGCGCCTTTCCCTTCCTGTGAACCAATTTAACTTGTGGGCCAGTAATTCCCAATCAATCCCCAATATTGGGCCGATGGCTGGTGCTGCCTGGGTGTGTGCTGTAACAAGTTGACACCTCAGGACATGGTCAGCGGTGGGCTTCTATTTCACTTTCAAGCAGGAGGACGAACTCTTGCTATGCGGTTTAGGTGCCCACAGAAAGTTCTAGGGGCATTTTGGGCCACAAAAGTGCGATGAGGCGAAAGTTTATATTGCGTAGTGGTCTGAAGGCCTCCTGCGTTTCTCTTGTGAAGCGAAAAGCTTCACTACGAGGGTCGTAGCCGGGCTGCGCGTATGCCGTATGCCGCAACCGAGTTACGTCAAAGCTAAGACCAGCTGCGCAGCCCCCTTGCCAAGCTCTACCGGCGTTGTCCAGCAACGCTTAAGAGGTGTGCACATGGTGTAAGAATAAAAATTAGATGGTCTCTTAGATGTCTCTCAAGAGGAAAATGGCGAAAGCCTACCCTTCCTCTCCTATAATTTGCCTCCCATCGTTAGCCTGTTGTCGGCATTCGTTGCAGTGCTACATAAAATTATAATTGGTTTGCAGGAAAGGAAAGGCGCAATATCTATCACACTTTCTCCAGCAAGTGTGTTTGGATGGTACATCAACACACCTGTCGCGTGACGTTCCTTGGCGCGTTCAAGTGTGGGATTGCAGATGACAGGAACGCTAGACAAGATTAGACTTTTATCGGAGTTCACTGCAATGCTACATATTGTTATGTCGTGTACCACGCTGATATTCAGCAAGAAAGAAGTGTCTGGGTCTGTGGGCGAAAACGATGCTCAGAGTTTAGTTGTGCGGCTAAGCGGTGCCCATCGATTTCAGTGCGGTGTTACCCATCGCTGCGTGAATTCCACTCGTAACATCTTTGGCGGAGGTGAAATCATCGATCCCGTACAACAGGCTATATCTCCGCAGTGGACGCCACGTCGGTACCGTCAACATGTCCACCGACCCCACCCTCACTATGGCCACTGCCCCAACAGTCGTCATGGCTCAACCCCGGGATCCGGGCACCTTCTGCGGGACCGACGACGTTGATGTGGACGACTGGTTGGCACTCCACGAACGAGTAAGCAAACACAACCGCTGGGATGCAACGCTCATGCTGGCAAATATATTTTATTTGACCGGCACCGCGCGCGTCTGATTCGAAACGCACAAAGACGAACTGACATCTTGGGACGTATGCAAACAGAAGCTTCACGACCTCTTTGGCAAACCCATTGGCCACCGCCTTGCTGCCAAGAAAGACCTGGCATCTCACGTCCAAACATCGTTCCAGTCATATATTTCCTACATACAAGACATCCTATTCCTGTGCCGGAAAGTCGACTCGGCCATGAGTGAGGAAGATAAAGTGGGCCGCATACTACAGGCTATAGCCGACGATGCTTTTTACTTCCTCTTATGCAAGGACTGTTCAACTGTGGACTCAGCTCTTCAGGTGTGCCGGCGCTTCGAGCAGGCGAAACAAAAACGCATGTCACCGTTTTGACCGCCTGCCGAACCCAGATACTACCTCGTCTTGTACTGACCTGCCTACTCTCCGCCAGCTTTCCAACCCGACTAGCTTGACCCAAATCGTCCGCCGAGAACTCGAGGCCATGGCTCCCGCTGTTTCCTCATCTCAGCTGACAGACAACACCCTTCCTACGGTATCCTTCATCCAGGCTGTTGTTCGCCAGGAGGTTGTTAACATGGGCATCTCTATTGGCCACGTCCCGGACACCATCAACTCCAACTCAGTCCTTCCTGTGATCGCTGCTGCCTCTAACCCCAACTTTATGCCTCGATACCGCTACCGCAATCCTAATGGCTGGCGTACCGCTGACGATCGCCCCATTGCTTCAACTGTTCCCGTATTGGTCACATCTCCCGTCACTGCCGCAACCGCTGTTCCATGCCGTCACGCCCATTCTACTATGTCAGTCGCAGTGGAGTCTCTGCACCGCGCCGTTCCCGCCCCAACTTGACCCGTCTCGTGCAGATACTGTTTCACCTGTTCGTGTTTGCAGCCGGTTGCCTTCCTTGCAAACCCGACGTTCCCGCTCTCCTCTTCGTCGTCGTAGATCCCTGATGGGGCTGGGACAAGTAGGTCACCGCCGCTTGCGGCGGGGGCTAGCCTGTCACCGATGTTTTATCCGTTGTAGGCCATCATTGCACCCGTGACCGCTGCGGTGGTGGAAGACGGCTATTGTTGCGGCGCGCGTCTTTATTTCCCTCTTTCTTTTCTTTCTTCTCTTTTTTTTCTTCTGTCCGCACGGGGCAGCGGAGGTGGCTCAGCTACGGAGCCAATAGCAGGCCCGTGCATTTTCCTTTCCTTCTTCCTACCGCCACAACAACTTCCTCGTCGTAATTCTTCACCGTCCTATGGCGGCCGCTTCTCGGAAAACTAGACGATGCAGCTCCCGGAGGTGATGCTGCATTCGCGACCAGGAGTGAAGAACCTCTGTTGACCTTTGCTCCACAATCTAACCTTATCTATAGTGGCTAGCCACTGTGCCTTATCAAAGTCTTTGGGGCTGATGTTCCTGTCTCTGCCGTTATTGACACTGGTGCCCAACTCTCTGTCCTCAGTCCCTCGTTTCATCGTCGCCTGAAGTCCTGACGCCAGCAGTTTCGCCCACCGTTCGTGGCGCCAAAGGCAGCCCTGCTGCCGTGCTTGGTATGTGTACACCCGTGTAACCATTACTGGTCGTCACACACACCAGTCTTATTCATCGTGCTCCAGGAACGCCCCCATGACCTGACCCTTTCGACCACACGTTAAAAATCCCCCGGTGGTCGAAATTACTCCGTAGCCCTCCACTACAGCTCCTCTTTCTCTCTTTCCACTTTTACTCCCACCTTCCTCCCTTCCCTTATGGCGCGGTTCAGGTGTCCACAGAAACAAGTGTGATGACACTGCGCCTTTCCCTTCCTATAAACCAACCAACCAACCAACAACCAACCTGATTCTTGGCCTTGACTTCTTGACCGCTCACTCAGCCCTTATTGACTGCTCGACCGGCATTCTAGCCTGGACCTTCCCCTCTGCTCTAAAGACCTCTCCACGCCACCTCGCCTCCGCTCAGCAAAACATTCCCGCCTCCCTCTGGAAGCTGTTGTTTATATTTCTATGTGCCCTTTCCCACCCGTGCCCGATGGAGACTACCTGGCGTGCCCAATTACAGACGTCGTCCTGCAGCGTCAAGTCATCATGTAAACCAATTATAATTTATTAATGTGGTAGGATTATTAATAAATTATAATTGGTTTACAGGAAAGGAAAGGCGTTGTATGTCACACTTTCTCCGACAAGTGTGCACTTGGATGCTACAACATCCCTCCTGTCGCGTGGCGTTCCTTGGCGCGTAGGGGACCGCAGCTTCGCAGGGGGGCGCTGCAAGCGCCAGTGAAAAGCGCCCTCTTCGGCAGCGTCCCGATAATTGACCGGGCAGGCCGGTTCCCCCTCCCACTGAACAGCTGCGCGAGTGGCTCTTGAAAGGGGTCAGTTCTGCACGTGCTGGGCTGCTGCAGATCTGTTTATGCAGTCGCGTGCTTGCTCATGGGTGCGTGAGCGCCTACGCATGCGCATTCTTCAGAGAATTGGGAAAATCGTTTAGCGCAAACGCGAAAAAAATAACTTGTGGATAATGTCCTCTCCGTGAGGCAAATTGACGAAAACGCCATTATGTCAACGGCGCTTTTATTAGCGCAAGTAATTAAGTGGCAAAACAGTTTACAACTTGGAAAGTAAATCCATTCTTTACATAGTCATATTCACAATGCAAAATTTTATTCGATGGCTTAGTGTGATGCACGGAACTTCGCTGACTTAATAGATTGGATTTTGATATTTTTTTATGCTAATAGTAATGAAAATTACCGTTATTTTAACGCAAATTAAGAGTCCTGAAGGCGATATGCGAGGCTGAAGAGAAAGACGAGACCATTCACCGAATATGTCTACCAACTGCTCGCTTATGGTTAAAAGAAAAATGTCGTAAGCTTGATTATTAAGTGCCATAGAGAAAAGCGGTTGCTGATTTATTTCATGCTGTCACAGCGCACGCGTACACTCAAGACAACCTATCTGCAGAGCCATCGATCATAAGCGAATGCTCACTGATGTGGATGACAAACGTTTTGACTTCAAAATTCTTTTTTCGAAACTGCATTCGGCCGCATGAACATTCGTAAGTAAATAACAATAATGGCGAAATGCTTAACTAAATGCTACGATTTCGTGCAAAAGTGTGGTAAATAAATGTTTCTGCAATAAATAATGTCATACTTTTTCAATTGGATAGAAGTCTGATCTAGTTGGAGGCCGTTCAAGGCAAAAAATTGTGGGCGCGTCTCCTCTATCTGTACTCGTAAACTGTGCGACAAGGAAGTTTCATCGCGAACATTTTTTTAGGATTCATGGCTATCCTTTTCAAAGCAGCAGTTTACAAGCAGTGGCAAATGCACTTGCACGGCTAGCATTCTGTGGCACTGCAAGCATGGTGCTGTTGTGTGCTTTTAACGCGGTAGCGTTAAGGAGCTCGTGTCGCAGAAAAGCCGGTGTCGTCGGCGGCGTTGGCCGTGAGCGATAAATCCCGGCATGCACTTCATAAATAAAAACCAACTTCCAAGATGGGCTGGGTGGGAATCGAACCAGGGTCTCCGGAGTATGAGACGGAGACGCTACCACTCAGCCACGAGTTCGATGCTTGAAAGCGGTACAAAAGCGCTTCTAGTGAATGCGGTGTTGCCTTAGAAATGTGCCGTAGAACGTTATATTGCGGTGTATATCGGTAATTATGAGCATGTTACTTAAGAAGTCGCAGTTACACGAGTAGCGAAATACGTTTCCGCTACATTTCTTCTGCGCTCCGCGCACATGCAGAGCCATCTTGCGGCAAACACAGAAGAACCCCTCCTCGCAATGTGCGGCGCTGCCCCGACACGTGGAGCGCCACTCGCCCCTGACGTTTCACCGTGCACCCTCACGGGTTGTAGAATCAAGCGTCTTTCCTTTCTTTAGATCACTATCTTCGCTCACCCGCTTCTCCCCTTCGGGCCATAACGCAATAACGCTATCGCGTTCCACTCTTGAAGGCGAAGCTTAAGCGTCCTCCAAATTTTCTTTTTAATAAGAAGAACCAAGAGGGGCTATTCCGCACCCCTGGACACAATAACCTTTTTTACCCTATCTGAACGCCTTGGAATGCCGGCCAGACTCGCAGCGGCCAGCAACATCTCTTTTGTGCACCTGCGAGTGAGACAGCGCGTGCATACAATGAAGGAGAGGGTGCCAACGGCGCGAGCAGCGCGCGTACCAGTCGGGACGTGGGTGGTTCAATGCGCTCCCCCGGCGACGTCCCCGACCAGTCGTTCAGAAATGACCGCCAGAGGAGGAGGCGGCGCTGGTGTAGTGGGAGCAAACTTCAGGTGCGCACCCCACGCATCCCGCCTCGGACAATCAGAACGCCGCAAAAGGGGACAGACTTTGTCCACGACATAGGTCCGGACACACTCCTCCCTCCGCGCGTGAGGCCGCCGCCCGCTCGAGGACAGAGTATGTTCAGGCTGTTCGAGCGTGTTGCCATGGCAACCGGTTAGAGGGCGCTGCCAAATGCGGGCCTACGTTGGGCGGCTCATTTTGTCTAGCGTTCCTGCCATCTGCAATCCCACTCTTGAACCCGCGCCAAAGGAACGCCACGCTACAGGAGCGATGATGCACCGTCCAAACGCACACTTGTCGGAGAAAGTGCGACAGATACAGCGCCTTTCGTTTCCTGTAAGCCAATTATGATTATATGTAGCACTGCAACGAACGCCGATAAAAGGCAAACAATAAGAGGCAAATGATAGGAGAGGTAGAATAGGCTCTGCTCATTCTCTTACGAGACGTCTAAGAGCAACACCCTCTTGACTAAGGCCCTTCCACGGAGGCCGTGACGTCACGCCAGTTGCTCCCGGCACCCCGGACGCTGCTTTCGGCCTCCTGGCGTTCGCGTTGAATCTGTCGCGGCTGCTTGTTATGACACCCAGGTGCGCGTCTGTTGCAGGTTTTTGACTAACACTCGAGTATATTTCTTTTTCGCACCACCGAGGCATGCACCGCCAATATCTAAGGCAGCTTTTAAAAGACTTGTAAACAGCGTTCTGAAATAGAGTCGCAAATGCTTTTATGCAAATGGTTTTATTGACAGGAAGGTTTGGAAGCAGCCAATTTCATTTCTTGCTTAACGTCATTTTTCTGTCCGCATTCTTTATTTCTTTTTTTTTTGCGCTGCACATCAAAGTAACGCTTGTTGCGGCACGCACTACATGCCGCACTAGAGTTTCTGGTGCGCGACCATTTTTACAGGTTTCCAAGGCGGCATCTCGCAGAAATGAAATGCCTACGGGGCTAGCCTGCCACCGGACTTGTATCTTGTAGGCCGTCATTTCAACCCCCACCGCTTCGATGGTGGACCACGGCATGGCCCTACGGGGCTGGGACTGGTTCAAGCTGTGCAGTTCGGGTAAATAGGTGGTACGGCATTGGACACCAGATGAAATCTGTCACTGTCAGCTGTCAAAGTATTTCCTGTTGCTGCATCAATGTGTGATAGCTTCTTCATTAGGTATTTCTCTTGGAAGAGAAGTTCACAAACTTGCGCAATGTATGAAAAATATGTAGTCACTCATTGCTGTTATATTACATATTTTGCGTGTTATTAAGCAGTCCAGCACTATACTGCATACTTTTCTTCCTTATCCCTGGCCTGGACAAATTCAATAAAACTGCCAGTCTTTTCACGTCAAAGATTATTTAAGCACTACCTGACCTTCTGGTCGAGCACATGGGACATGAGGTGTACGGCATAAACTTCAGTTTCTCACCATTGAATGCACGCTAGGTGTGGAATACTTCAGCAGGATGATTCTAATCCACAATTCATTTCTTGGAAGAAGGCAACAGAGCAGGTAACAAGGCACAAAAGAAGCATACACTAACACAAGGACAACGCTTCATTCCTACTGGCATCCTTTGGAAACGCGAGAACATGCACCTTGGACCAGTGTCATATAGTTCCCGCGACACCCAGGAACACAACACCGCCGCATGTTACGCCACGTCATGTGTAGGCTTCTGCGCAACGCCATATCCTCGTTTCAAGCACCGGTGATGCTGGTCACACTTCAATATTTTGCATGTACTGATACATGCAAGAATGCATGCACACGATTGAAAGCACACTTGAGCGTGGAAAAGGGACCCAAAAATAACTTCAACGCGGAGCTGTGCAGCACCGAACCATACAGAGAGTAAGTAGGCAGCGATGACTAAAAAGCTGATATTCAGTTGCTCAAACATTTTCGCTCGAACCTGTTTCCCGGAACGTTCGGAGAAAGCCTTTATTGGCTGATACTGTCGTCGAACAAAGCTGTCCGGGTGAGCGGCGCACCTCATTGGTCGACAGAGAAGTGACATCACCAGCCACCAAAATCGAAGCGACCAACCAAAAGTCTCATTTTGTCTAGCGTTCCTGACATCTGCAATCTCACACTTGAACACGCACCAAGGAACGCCACGCGACAGGAGCGATGGTGTACCGTCCAAACGCCAACGGTGTTGGGAGAAAAGGACAACTAGCGTGACGTAGACGGCTGGGAGAGGAGGATGTGAGCAGGCCTTGTAAAAGTCGAGAAGGTTTTGCTGAGACCCTCTAATTTTACGGAACAAATTATATAAACAATCCCCTTCCGCTGTTTTATCGGCATGACAACACACATGCGTCCGCGTGCGTAGGATGCTTCTCCTGATGGGGCTGGTACAAATGGGTCACCGCCGCTTGCGGCAGGAGGCTAGCCTGGCACCGAATTTTTATCTGTTCTAGGCCGTCATTGCACACGCCACCGCTGGTGGTGGACGACGGCTGTTGTTGCGACGCGCGTCTTTCTTTCCCTCTTACTTTTCTTTCTTCTCTATATTCTCTTCTATCTGCACGAGGCAGCGGAGGTGGCTCAGCTACAGAGCCAGTAGCATTCCCGTGCATTTTCTTTTCCTTCTTCCTACAGCCACAACAACAACAACGTCCGCGTGCGCAGTGCTTACCAGGAAAAAAAAATTACAAGAGACTTTAGCGACTAAAGTATTGAAAGGCGAAAGCCTGAGAAGCCTCATATTGTCGAGGGTTTCTGCCATCTGCAATTCCATACTTGTACGCGCGCCAAAGAACGCCACCGCAAAAGCGGGACACACTTTGTCCACGACAGCATGAGCCATTAAAGGCTTTCGCTTTAATATTTGAACGGTCTTCATATAGAGTGAAGAACAACGGTAAGCGTGAAGTAAAAAATTCCGGTGCAATAATTTTCTGCCATTGCGAGTGGGAGAAAGGCGGCATTTATATTCATAATTATTATGCTCAGGTCTATGATCAGATCGAATGAAACTAGAATTCAGCGAGGAAGCTAAACTTGAATGGGCTTCGAGTACTGCTCGACCGTGTTCACTCATTGTTTTACTCAAGATAGTTTCGTTCAAACAAGCCCCGCCGGGGTGGTGCAGTGGTGAGGCACCCGACTACAGCGCCGGAGTACCCAAGGTTCGAACCCGACCTCGGCGGCTGCGTTTCGATGGAGGCGAAACGAAGAGGCGTCCGTGTGCTTTGCGATGTCAGCGCACGTTAAAGATCCCCAGGGGGGTCGAAATTACTTCGTAGCCCTCCCCTACGGATCCACTTTCTCTCTTTCCACTCCCACCTTCCTCCCTTCCCTTACGTCGTGGGAGAGGTGTCCACAGAAAACAAGTGAGACAGTTACCGCGGCTTTCCCTTCCTATAAATCGATCATGTATTTTTTTTTTTTCATTCAAAGTTTTAAGACTGCACACTACTGATTTTAATTTCAAGCAACGAATTTCCTTAGCGTTTTCAATCCAAGTCACGCCAGCAAAGCGAGAATCGAGCTTGGGCAGCGAAATCTCAACGCGCCAACATCGCTCACCTAGGCCTAGGGTGCCTCGATGCGCGCGCCCTCACGCTCGCTCTCGAAGGGTGGAAACAACTCCGACATATTTTGGCCCACCCTCCTTATAGCTCTTCAGGAGTGTTCCTGTTATCGCAATCCCAATCCTCCCAAACTTGAACGCGCGCCAAGGCAACGCCTCCTATAACTTCCAGGCCTGCGCGTCACGTGACGTGACGTTGGCTACGTCACGACGCGGAGGCTGATGGCACTCCTACCGTTTGTGGCCGTGGCGTCGCCGGCTTAGTGCGGGCTGCGTCGCGCTGCGCTTGCAGCTCCCATCGTTTTTGTGGCAGGCGCGATGTTTGAAGGTGCGAGTTGCGTAAACGACGAAAGAATGTCCCATGCATTTATGAATGTCAGCTGGTTTCTATTTACCGCAACGAACATCGCGAAGCAAGCGGGTGGAGTAATTTTGCATGTTGCCTATTACTGCGTCATATGAATGCATCACGTATGCGCCTGTGCGCATTCTTGAGTACTTTTATTTTGTTGAAAAGTGCAGCCCATTAATGCGATCGGTCATGAATGGGGGATGCTGGTTTTTTTTTTTTTTTTTTTCATGGTCACCTTGTTTTTGTTTCGTGGAACTGGTGATTTAGTGCCGTCTGTGAAGCACTGCTAATGTGCTATTTGTGAACTGTAAATCTTAAATGAATTTGAATCATATCAAGCCCCATTATCACTTTATTTTGGTTGATTATATTGATCACGTACCATTAATATCGTTGTAGCTTTTGAGAGATTGACATATGCTTTTTCAGGCAGGAAAGATAGGCACGGGGGTTGAGGAGATGGTTGCAGGTGGAAAAAAAATGTTCATCACAGCTCTCGAAGGGCTAAATTGATGCTGCAGACTACGATACAATTTTTCTATGAAACAACCAAACCTGGATAACAGGGTGACCCAAGCAATGTTTATTTACAGTTAATTTCGCTCACTGTCAATACAGTGTAGTACAATACAATCTGGCGGTAATCTTGAGCTTTGTTTTTATTCGTGAGATATGAAGGGCATCAAGGGAACACGCTAGGCACAGACCCAGGTCGCAGGCGTGGCACAGGCAATGACACCTCTATCACTTTTCCTGTCTTCCAGTCAGTATACGACGTTGTTCGTTCCAAGCACGAAGGGTCGAAGTGAACAGCACAGACCTACAGGAATGCAAAATATGCGTGTGAGGGACATAGTATCAGTGCAAGAAAATTGCTCTCGTAAATGGCAAATGTCCAAGCAAATAAATTAAACCAGCAATTTATGAATTTCTACCATTACATTCTTAGGTTCCCTTTTTCACTCATGTAAAAAATTGGCAAGTTTACTACCACAAATATGACCTTTGTGTAAAAAAATAAGCAATTTACTGGTTCCTTATTGACAGTAAACTTGGCAACATATGCTCAAACAACGGCAATGCATCGGTAGTAAAATCTAAAACTTTCCAACGGCGTGCTTTTTTCAACGTGCCGCATATTTAAAGTTTTACGCGAAAGTGTATACAACACGTTCGCCCGAAAAGCCGCCGGCGTTGTAGTTCGCACGATCACGTCGGAAATAATCGGACGCTGCATGAAAGGCGCGATTGAGGCGTCCACCGAGATGCACCCATCCTTTCCTAAAAATGCCGGTTGAAATGTTCACCGATATGTCGAGATGTGAGAGGTACTGCGCCCTTACCTTTCTTGATAATAATTGGGGATATGGGAAAGGAAATGGCGCAGTATCTGTCACATAGTTCGTTGGACACAAAACGCGTTTGTGGAATCGGCGTTCGGAGAAGCGTCTTCAGGGCGCAAGCAGCGTAGGGGTGGAACGCTCACGATGACACACTGATGCTTTCGCGTCCGCAGCTTTAACTGCCCTCTGATTTTGTGGAGTCGATGTGCACGAACGCGTCTTTTGCGCAACCAGCGTTCCGGTCGAACGCTCATGACAAACCGATGCTTTCGCGTTAATAGCACGTAAGCAGCCTTAAGCCCTCTGAATTTTTTCCTCCTTAAGGTTACCTTCTGCACTGAGGAATTTTGCATCAAAAACTCCTGCACCTCTGAGAGCTTACACATTGACCACGCAATAAATAACGTAACGCGAAGGGAATATATTTACATAAACTTTACAAATGACTCAACCGAGGCAGCGGCAACAGAGAAGGTTGTAGCCGTACTTCATACAGCGGACATTACGGCTAACAAAATAATACTTTCTCTCAGCACACATGCCAACGCTTCATCGGACCATTCACACGCATGACATTTTTGGTGAAACGAAATAGTTTGAGAAAAATGAAAACTAAAGAATCATTGAAAGCATTCCTACCTTGGTATATCAAGTTGGCACGAAATTCTTCCTCGGAATAGCGCGCAACCACTTCTCGAAGGTGTCTTTCTCCTTCAGAAAAGAAAACACTTGAACTTTCTTCTCAACATTATAGTTGCCGGCAAGCAACACTTGTTAGGCGTTGCAGCCGTCGATAAACGCACATGGAAAACGCGCACAAACGCCGATGGCGAGCGATTTGGTCGAGCGCAACAGCTGCGTTCACATTGCAACCGGCAGCGAAGCACTCCACGGCGCGGCAGCGGAGACTGCACGGCGCGGCAGCGGAGAGGGGAGGGGCATGGCGAATTGACCGCCGGCAGGATGTGACGTCATATTTTTGGGCGCAGGCCTGGAAGTTATAGGCCAAGGAACGCCACGCGACAGCCGCCGCAAAAGTGGGACACACTCATACACACTTCCGTGGGCTCAAATATGGAGTCCTAGAGGCGGCACTAACCCTTTCAAAGAATGTCCTCACCCTCTGGAGTGGCGGAGGTGGGGCGCGCGCATCGAGTTATCCTCTAAATTTATTAACGCGAAGGCGTTACTTCGCTATGTTCACAGATTTCTGGCCGCAGACCGCGTCCGCAGACCGCGTCCGCAAAATTGTGTTCGCAGCAGTTGCGGGTAATTGACAAGTGGTAGAGGTTAATGAGTGGTGTCAATCGATACAGGCTGACGTAATGTTGCTGCAGAAGCAATAATTAGGCGAATAAAATAATTAGGTAATTATTTAGAATTACTGATTCACAGAAAAGGAAAGGCGCAGTATCTGCCACGCCTGTTCTGTGGACACCTGAACCGCGTTTCGATGGAGGCGAAACGAAGAGGCGTCCGTGTGCTGTGCGATGTCAGCGCACGTTAAAGATCCCCAGGTGATCGAAATTACTCCGCAGCCCTCCACTACGGCTCCTCTTTCTCTCTTTCCACTTTCACTCCCACCTTCCTCCTTTTTCTTACGGTGCGGTTGAGGTGTCCACAGAACGCAAATGAGACAGTTACCACGCCTTCCTCTTCCTATAAATCAATCAATCAGTTGTGCGTGCCATGGTTGCCAGTAAAGCTGCAATGAATAAGCTGTATAGTAGTCTGTCTCGGTTTCAGCAGGCTCCCCTGCAGAGAGGTCTGCACGACCTTTCTCTGGAAGATCAATCCTATGCACACGTGCGTGGTAAAGGTTATTGTTGTTGTGGCTGTAGGAAGAAAGAAAAAAAATGCACGGGCCTCCTCCGTTGCCTCGTATGGACAGAAGAGAAAAAAATTTGGAGGACGCTTAAGCTTTGCCTTCAAGAGTGGAACGCGATAGCGTTATTGCACCTCGTCGAGAAAACTTATTAAACGCAAGGGTATTGGGGCATCCTCGCACCGGTACCCACGCGGCCAAAAGGGGAGAAGCGGGTGAGCGAAAATAGTGATCTAAAGAAAGGAAAGACGCTTGATTCTACAACCCGTGAGGGTGCACGGCGAAACGTCAGGGGCGAGTGGCGCGCCACGTGTCGCGGCAGCGCCGTACATTGCGAGGAGGGGTTCTTCTGTGTTTGCCGCAAGATGGCTCTGCATGGGCGCAGAGCGCAGAAGAAATGTAGCGGTAACGTACTTCGCTACTCGTGTAACTGCGACTTCTGTAAGTAACATCCTCATAATTACCGATATACACCGCAGCATAACGTTCTACGGCACGTTTCTAAGGCACCACCGCATTCACTAGAAGCGCTTTTATACCGCTTTCAAGCATCGAACTCGTGGCTGAGTGGTAGCGTCTCCGTTACACTCTGGAGACCCTGGTTCGATTCCCACCCAGCCCATTTTGGAAGTTGCTTTTTATTTATGAAGTGCATGTTTATTTATGAAGTGCATGCCGGGAGCTATCGCTCACGGCCAACGCCGCCGACGACACCGGCTTTTCTGCGACACGAGCTCCTTAACGCTACCGCGTTAATAGACAAGAAAGAAAAAAGAAGTGGGAGAGAAAGACGCGCGCCGCAACAACAGCCGTCATCCACCACCAACGAAGCGGTGGCGGGTGCAACGACTGCCTACAACAGATAAAAATCAGTGGCAGGCCAGCCCCCGCCGCAAACGGTGGTGACCCACCTGTCTTCCCCATCAGGGCAAGGATCAGCCACCCTTCACCACCTCCTCAACGCATGATAAACGAACTCTAAGGCGAAATCCTTTCTGGGCTCATGGAACCAATCAATGCCTCTTAAGGAGGCGTTGGTTCTTCGCTCGATATTCCGCGACATGTGTTCTCCTTGTCTAGCGTTCCTGCCATCTGCAATCCCACACTTGGCGTGCCAAGGAACGCCACACTACAAAAGCGATGGTGTATCGTCGAAACTCGCACTTGCCGGAGGAAGTGTGACAGATACGACGCCTTTTTTTCCCCGTAAAGCTATTATTATACGTACACTGCAACGCACGCCATAAGAGGCAAACCATAAAAGGCAAATGATAGGAAAGGAAGGGTAGGCTTTCGCCATTATCCTCTTAAGAGACATTTATTAGACTCCCTAATTTTTTAATTTGTTCACAGGAGAGGCACAGTATGTGTCTAGCGCTCTGTGGACACCTGAACCTCATCGTAAGGGAAGGGAGGAAGGTGGGAGTGAGGCTTGATTGATAGATTTATAGGAAGGGAAAGGCGCGGTAGCTTTCTCACTTGCTTTCTGTGGACACCTCAACCGCGCCGTAAGGAAAGTAAGGAAGGTGGGAGTGAAAGTGGAAAGAGAGAGAGGAGCCATAGTGGAGGGCTACGGAGTAATTTCGACCACCTAGGGAACAACGTGCGCTGACATCGCACAGCATATGGACGCCTCATCGTTTCGCCTCCATCGAAACGCAGCCGCCGAGGTCGGGTTCGAACCCGGGTACTCCGGCGCAGTAGTCGAGCGTCTTACCACTGCGCCACCCCGGGCTCCTTGCACCACCCCGGGTCATTGCACCCGCCACCGCTTAGGTGGTGGACGACGGGTGTTGCGGCGCGCGTCTTTCTCTCCCTCTTATTTTTCTTTCTTCTCTACTTTTTCTCTTCTGTCCGCACGAGGCAGAGGAGGCGGCTCAGCTAGAGCAACACCTTCTCGACTTGGCTAGAGCCAGTAGCAGGCCCGTAGATTTTCTTTCCCTTGTTGTTGTGGCTGTATGGAAGAAGGAGAAGAAAATGCACGGGCCTGAAGAAAGACGCGCGCCGCAACAACAGCCGTCGTCCACCACCGAAGCGGTGGCGGGTGCAATGACGGCCTACAACAGATAAAAATTTAGTGGCAGACTAGCCCCCGCCGCAAGCGGCGGTGACCTACCTGCCCCAGCCCCATCAGGGGAGTGCTTCTTCTCCTTGTTCCTACAGCCACAACGAGAGCATGAGCCATTGAAGGGTTTCGCCTTAATATTAGTTGGCAGGCTAGCCCCCGCCGCAAGCATTGACCTACCAGTTCCAGTCCCGTAGGGCCAGGAGCCGTCGTAGGGCCAGAAGGCTGCGTGTTGTTAGCCTGAGCGTTGTTAGCCTGCAGCCCCGTAGGGCCAGGAGCCGTCGTAGATCCAGAAGGCTGCGCGTTTTTAACCTGCACAACATTATAATGGTGTGTACGCACTATGAAGACGCTTTCGGTCTCACCAAACAAAATTGTCTGCACCTCGACAACAAGATTAAAACGGTCACCGCCTACATTGTATTGCCATAGGACGTGTGCAGAGGTGTACAAAATACCAATCCTGAAGTGAGTGTTGATTCTATCTTTCAAGACGTCTCGTCACCCAGCTGTACAATCCTGTGAGCGCGTCAACTGGGCAAAACTACATCGGCAGTCATCGTCTTCGCCGGGCAGAAGCTTCTATTCATGGTCAACTACGGATGGTGAAGAGCGCCGCTGCTACATCTACCGGAAAACGAGGGTGGCTTGCATCAAATGTAGAATGTCAGGTCACCGAGGAGACATCTGCCCGAAACCAAAGGGGACTGTATGTCAAACAGTGGAACGCCGAGTCCAGATGAAACGCACGAGTGCGCGCTCGTTTGCGTTTGCGCGCTGTGCAAGGGCCCGCACAATACCTATGCAAGGGACTGCAAGGAGAAATTCCACAGACCGCTGAACAAGAACGCTACTGTCACATCATATAACGCGACATGAACAATGAAACGTGAAGATGAAGAAGGCAGGGACAGGGCGAGACGGAAGCAGCAGCCTGCACAGTGATGGCGAGCAGCGTTTCAGCGAGTGTCTGGATGCGTCCGCCGAAATTACCAATTTTCACAGAGACGCGACGCCTTTTCCCGCCTCCCCACCCCGACCTCGACCGAGCACAAGCCACCCTGCTCCGCAGATTACACACACACACACACAATTCATAGTCACTCCAGGAACGGAGAATACGACCCCGCATGTCCGAATTGCAACAACGGAGAACCCGCCGCTCAGGCTAACATTATTGGGGATGCGAAAATAACCCGCCCCCAAGGGCCCTCTTGCCAGCTCCATCGGCGGAAAGCTGGCACCAACTCCTTACCAAGCCAGACAAAAAAAGAAAATTGGTCTGGCTTAGCTTGTGGTTAAGCCTAGGATGCGAAGCATACTAGCCTAAAAAATTAAACATTACCCGTCTATACCTGGTTAGCCAATCATAGACAAGACATTACCTGGCTATACCTGGTTAGCCATTTCATAGACAAGCACAACTCATGTGTTACTCTGCTTCTTCATTTTTCTCAAACCAATAAATACACTATGATGATCAGTCTTCAGCACGCATTTTCCGCTTGGTAGCATTTCGCCGCTCGAACCGAGTAGAAGTACTCGAAGCTTTATCCTTCACCTCGGCATCGGTTGTCGAACGCTGCCGTCTAGCTGCATACTGTGCACGTCGCTTGGCAAGCCGTACTCCTCGTTCTTGCCGTTGTCGGATGGGGAGGGGGATTGGCACCTGAAGGTGCCGTGCCCCAGAGTCACACATAACTCATCAGCCCATCATCATCCATTCAGCACCTCCGGCAAGGTCCCCCCCAGGGCCAATCTCCCGTTTCCGTGGCTGTTTGTAACTTGCGCTTTGCGGTCTGGCGAGCCGCCCTCTCCCTGGCCGACATCTCGCTGCTCAACTGACTCAACGAGTGCGTCGCCTTTTATACAATTGCGTGACGTCAGTATCTCCTAGCGGTAGGAGCGGGAGTTAGGCCGCCGGCGGAGGCTGCGCGTTCGCAAGCGAGCGTTTGAGCCCCAGCTTTCACAGCTGTTGTGACGTCATATCACGTGGTGCGCCGATGTAGGTCAAGTGGTAGCTACGCGGCCGCGAACGGCGCAGCAAGGAAGAGCTCGGTTGTGCGGCTAGTATGCTTCGCATAAAACACACAACTTGCACTTATTTCGTGGGCCCAGGATGTCGCTCCCACCTGGGGGCCACACAGGACCCACCTGCCCTAATTTACAACTGGGGCAAATAAAGTTGTTTCTATCTCTGGCAAGCAGTGTCTTCGTCAATCTCCCACTCTCGATCCGCCTCTCGCTTCCGTTAGTGTCGAGACGCCGGGCAACAGAGTCCAGCCAAAACTCCAGTCACGTGGAGGCGGGTAAATAACAAGGGGAGGAGAACCTCATCAAGACCACTGGGGCGCAAAATGATTTGATTTATAAGAAGGTAGAGGTGGCGTAGCGGTAGAACATCCGCCTCGCATGCAAGAGGACCGGGGTTCAAATCCCGGTGCCGCGCAATTCTCCACCGGATGACAAAAAAAAAAAAAAAAAAAAAAAAAAAAAAAAAAATCCGCGTGTCGATGGAATTGCATATACAGGTTTGGGGTGCGACCTGATGCCGGTGAACACCTCCGGCAACGCACTCCCTCACCAGAACAGGAGTTGGCCACCCTGGTGCAGTAATTGGCCACAACCTCCTATGATAAGCTCCATAAAACCTCGGCCCTCAGTCACCAGCGGCTGCGGAACAACTGACCACGGCGGCGGTCAGACCTGTGACGCAGCAGGGGGTGCTAAGAAAGCCTGGCTCCGCTGGACAGGCCGCCATTGGAAACTGACCCTGGCAACGTTTAATGCTAGAACCCTAGCTAGTGAAGCTAGTTTAGCAGTGCTGTTAGAGGAACTAGACGGCATGAAATGGGATGTCATAGGGCTTAGTGAGGTTAGGAGGCCGAATGAGGCATATACTGTACTGAAGGATGGGCATGTACTGTGTTATCGAGGTTTACCAGAGAGGCGACAACTAGGAGTAGGTTTCCTTGTCAATAAGTATATAGCGGGTAATATAGATGAATTCTATAGTATTAATGAGAGGGTTGCAGGCATCGTAATTAGGCTTAATAAGCGGTATAAACTGAAGGTTGTACAGGCCTATGCACCTACATGTAGTTATGATGACCAGGCAGTTGAAAGCTTCTATGAAGATGTAGAATCGGCAATGCGAAAAGTAAAGACGCAGTATACTGTACTAATGGGCGACTTCAATGCCAAGGTAGGGAAAAAACAGGCAGGAGACAAGGCAGTAGGTGAATATGGCATTGGTTCTAGGAATAGCAGGGGGGAGTTACTAGTTGAGTTTGCAGAGCGCAATAACTTACGAATCATGAATACCTTCTTCAGCAAACGGAAGAACCGAAAATGGACATGGAAAAGTCCTAACGGGGAGACTAAAAATGAAATCGACTTCATAATGTGTTCAACCCCCGCCATTGTGCAGGATGTAGAGGTAATCGGGAAAGTTCGATGTAGTGACCACAGGATGGTGAGGTCCCGAATTAGCCTAAATCTGAAGAAGGAACGCAATAGATTAGTAAGAAAGAAACCCATCAACGAATTAGCGGTGAGGGGGAGGGCAGAAGAGTTCAGGATCTCGCTACAGAATAGGTATTCAGCTCTAACTGAGGATGGCGACATTACCCTAGAGGCAAGGAACAATAATTTCAGAGATATCATTACTGAGTGCGCGGTAGAAGTAGGCGGTAGGATAGTTAGAGAGGATACCGGTAAGCTGTCTAAGGAGACGAAAGATTTGATTAAGAAACGGCAGAGTATGAAAGCTTCCAATCCAACAGACCAGATCTAATTGGCCGAGATATCAAAGCTAATCAATAAGCGCAAGGTGGCCGATATAAGGAAGTATAACATGGAGAAAATTGAGCATGCTGTAAAGAACGGGGGAAGCCTTAAAGCGGTAAAGAAAAATTGGGCATAGGCAAAAACCAGATGTATGCGATAAGGGACAAGGCGGGCAACGTCATCACTAATATGGACAAGATAGTCAAAGTAGCCGAGGAGTTCTATACAGATCTCTACAGTAGCCAAAGTAGTCAGGACCGTAATGAGATTGGCGTCAGGGAAAAACAGTCAGACGTTCCACCAGTGACGAAGGACGAGGTCAAGAAAGCACTAGAAACTATGAAAAGGGGGAAATCAGCTGGAGAGGATCAGATAACTACAGATTTGCTGAAGGACGGGGGGGATATCGTGCTAGAAAAACTGGCCACCCTGTATACGCAGTGCCTGGTGTCATCGACGGTACCGGAAGCATGGAAGAATGCAAATATTATCCTCATTCACAAGAAAGGGGACTCTAAAGACCTTAAAAATTACAGACCAATCAGCTTACTGTCTGTTACGTATAAGGTATTTACTAAGGTAATCGCTAATAGAATCAGGACAACCTTAGACTGCAATCAAGCAAAGGATCAAGCAGGGTTTCGGAAACGGTACTCTACTATCGATCATATCCATACCATCAATCAGGTGATAGAAAAATGTGCGGAATATAACCAGCCCTTATACATAGCATTATTGATTACGAAAAAGCATTTGACTCAGTTGAAACCTCGGCGGTGATGCAGGCATTGCGAAATCAGGGGGTAGACGAGCCGTACGTGAAAGTGCTGGAAGATATATATAGTGGCTGCACAGCAACCATAGTTCTGCATAAAGAAAGTAACAAAATTCCCATAAAGAGAGGTGTTAGGCAAGGAGACACAATCTCCCCAGTACTATTCACAGCTTGTTTAGAGGAAGTATTCAGAGACTTGGAATGGGAGCAGTTAGGGATAAGGCTAGATGGAGAATACCTCAGTAATCTGCGATTTGCTGATGACATTGCCTTGCTAAGCAACTCGGGAGACGAACTGCAAATAATGATTGATGACCTAGACAGGAAAAGTAGAAAGGTAGGCTTGAAAATCAATATGCAGAAGACTAAGGTAATGTTCAACAGCCTCGGGAAGGAACAGGAGTTTACATTAGGTAGCGAAGTACTGGAAGTAGTAGGCGAATATATCTACTTAGGACAGGTAGTAACCGCAGATCCGGACCATGAAAAGGAAATAACAAGAAGAATAAGATTGGGATGGAGCGCATTTGGCAAGCACTCGCAGATTATGACTAGCAGCTTACCGGTATCGCTCAAGAGGAAAGTATACAACAGTTGCATCTTGCCTGTACTCACCTATGGGGCTGAAACGTGGAGGCTAACCAAGAGAGTTCTACTTAAGTTGAGGACAACCCAGAGGGCTATGGAACGAAAAATGGTAGGGGTAACATTAAGAGATAGAAAGCGTGCAGAGTGGGTCAGAGAAATAACTCAAGTTAACGACATTCTAGTGGAAATTAAGAAGAAGAAATGGACATGGGCAGGACATGTAGTGCGAAGAGAGGATAACCGATGGTCGCTGAGGGTAACAAACTGGATTCCAAGGGAAGGAAAGCGTAGCAGGGGGCGGCAGAAAGTTAGGTGGGCGGATGAGATTAAGAAGTTCGCAGGGGTCAAGTGGATGCAGCTAGCACAGAACCGGGTTAAGTGGAGAGATATGGGAGAGGCCTTCGCCCTGCAGTGGGTATAATCAGGCTGATGATGATGATGATGATGATAAGAAGAGAAAGGTGCGGTAACTGTCTCACTTGTTTCCTGTGGACACCTCAACAGCGCCGTAAAGGAAGGGAGGAAGGTGGGATTAAAAGTGGAAAGAGAGAAAGAGGAGCCGTAGTGGAGGGCTACGGAGTAATTTCAACTACCCGGTGATCTTTAACGTGCGCTGACATCGCACAGCACACAGACGCCTCTTCGTTTCGCCTCGAGGCATCGAAACGCAGCCGCCGATGTCGGGTTCGAACCCGGGTACTCCGGCACAGTAGTCGGGCGTCTTACCACTGCACCACCCCGGCGGGACGAGCGCAGAAGACGTCCTCGTCCTCGAATCAGCTTCCAGATTCGAAGGTGAGCTTTTCAGAGTGGCCTCCCCTCTCCTCGTCCTCCCCTTAGAATACCACGGAGTAGGCAGTTCTTAAAAAGAGATTGAAAGTCTAAATAAACAGGTCACTGCATTAACAATAAAAAACCAAGAGCTCGAGCGAGCCACTAGTAATGCAATCACGCCGATAACTCACCAGAATTTCCAAAATCAAGCGCAGAAGGTTCCTAGCTCCCAGCCTGCCTTAGGCGAGGTCTTCCAACAGATTATCCAAGAGATCAGATCAAGTTTCGGGCCTTCCCAACCTATGTAAACGCCCGATTCCGAGAAATTCGAGAGTAGATAACAGATTATTCAAGAGCTCAGATCCTTGAAGGAAAAATTTCGAGCCTTCCCCTACCTATGTAAACACCCAATTCCAAGAAATTCGAGAGCAGATTGCAAACAACAGACGATACACGGAGACGAGAATTTCTGCTCATTAGAAGGAACGTGTGGATAAAAGACATAAGTGCAAATTCCATCGTTCAAGGCAAGTGAACGAGCCCTCCGATACGGATACGACATGCCAGACAAACCTAAAGATTTGGCCGTGGAACGGTCGGGGATACAGAATAAAGCAGGCGGTTTTTAATCTCCTCCTATCTCATGAATCTGACCAACCGGCTGCTATCCCGATTCGAGAACCACACCTAATGCCTAATAAACTCCAACACTATGTAACCTATCATCATGACTACTTAGCTGCTACGTTGGTGCACAAATTATACAGCGCCATGCTAAATGATCTTTTCGGGCCGGATATTGTGCACTGCTATGTTCCCATCCTCCCTCTCCAAAGAGTAGTGACAAGCGCTAGGTTCCCACATAAATAAATTTCTGGGCTGAGTGGGCCATGACCCCTGCGTGATTGGGGGCGACTTCAAAAATTTGTGTTTGCGTTCTTCCTTGGTTCCGGTACCGTCGATAACACCAGACACTGGGTATACAGTTGTTCTAGCACGATATCCCCACCGTCCCTCAACAACACCTGATCCTCCAGACGCGCTTCGATGCAGGCGAAATAAGAGGCGTCCGCGCGCTTTGCGATGTCAGGGCGTGGTAAAGATCCCCAGGGAGTCGAAATTCCGGAGCCTTCCACTAAGGCGCCCTTGTCTCTATTTCCACTTTCAGTCCCACCTTCATCCCTTCCCTTACGGGGAAGTTTAGGTGTCCACAGAACAAACATGACAGATACTGTGCCTTTCCTTTCCTGTGAACCAATTATTATTATTATTATTATTATTATTATTATTATTATTATTATTATTATTATTATTAGAGTGGTTTAGATGCCCGACTACTGTGTCGGAGTACCCGGGTTCGAACCCGACTGCCGGTGCCTGCGTTTAGATGAAGCAAAACGGTGGTGGTGGTAACTTTTATTGCCACAAAATGCAAGGAATATTATACTTGAGGCTGGGGCGAGTCTATGGGTGTCTTCCAGTCGCGGGTGACCTCTTGAGCTCGCGTGATGCGGGTCAATTGGGTTGTTTTTCTTGAACTTGCCAACAGCTTGTCCCATTCCTTCGCCGAGGGAGCTGGAAGGTAGGTAGGTGAAAACTTTATTGATGAGCCTTAAAGGTGTTACGTCCTAGGGTTGGTCTGGCTCTTGATCCCGGGTGATGGCCAACAGTCCATGACGTGCGGCGGCCTGTCCAGCCCACTCTACCAGCCGCCTTGATGAGGCCGGTTCGGAGCGGGAGACCGCGATCTCCCAACCCTCTTTGTCCGTGAGGTTCCAGCGAGGTGGTGGTTGGAATTCTCGGCATAGATATAAAATGTGGTCAAAGTTGGCTCTCGGGTCCTCACAGAGAGCATTCGAGTTTGTAATGGCCTGGGTAGATAAGGGCTATCAAAGTCGGTGAAGGGAAAGTGTGAGCCTGGAGCTCTCTCCAGGTAGTTTGCTGTTCTTTCGAGAGGGGGACGTGTGGTGGGGTATAGACAAGTCTTTGTTCCCTGTAATAGAGCGTTATTTCATCATATGTGACGAGCTGGTCCCTAACACTACCCTGGTCTACGTTGTGCCCTGCTCGGTTGACATATGCTCGAGCAAGAGAGTGGGCCACTTCGTTGCCGGGGTCACCTCCGTGGGCTGGCACCCAAACTATTTGAACTGATCTGGGTACTGTGGAGCAAGAATTGAGAGTTTTTCGTGTGGTAGAATGAATCTGTCCCCGAGCAAAATTCGTGATTGCTGTTTTAGAGTCGCTAAGAATGAGTGTGGCAGCGGAGGAGGAAATGCTATGGCTTCTTCTTGAGCTGCAAGTGAAGATGTTGTTTTGATCGAGCACAAGACTATGTGTTTGAGGTCATGCGACGCTACACTGATGGTGTAGGCCGAATTGTCGATGTACTCTGCCACGTCCACGTAAACCGCGTCTTTGTCGTTTGCATGAGCTTTATGTAATTGGCGCGAGCTTCGCGTCTGGCTTGGTTGTGAACTGGGTATACGTTTTTGGGCAGAGGATGAAGTATGAGTTCGTCCATGATGTGCGTTGGGATGGGGTGGGTGCTTGGGGGTGGACCTGTTAGCTGAATCCTTAGGGAGGCGAGAATATGTCTACCTGTATCTGTAGACGATAGTCTATCTGAGCCGTGCGGGGAGCTTCACTTAGTTCTTGTAGTGTATTGTGTACTCCCATGCGTAAGAGATGAGTGGTGGGAGCTTGTTGTGGGAGATTTAAGGCTGACTTGTATGCCTGTGTCAGCAGCACACATATCACTCGAGGCGACCCAACTCTCCCGTAACCGCGGCGGCCCGAGATTGATTGATTGATTGATTGATTGATTGATTGATTGATTGATTGATTGATTGAAGACTTTATTGGGTGGATGGGAGTTTTCGGAGTTGTGGGTGGTCCTCCTATTCCGGCAGCTCAGTGGCCTGCGCCGCAGCGTGGGTCCTGCGAACCAGTCCATTGTTGGTCGGGGTCCTCGCTGTGCAGAATGGCCTCCCACTGCTCCAAATTGGGATTAGGAAGTTTATCGATAAAAGGATTTAATTGGCATGCCCACACCATGTAAAAAGCCGTAGCTATTTCTCCACAGTGTGGGCACTCTGGTGTGTAAAGTGAGGGGTACCATTGGTGGAGTTTAAATGGTGTAACGAGAGTGTCTGTCTGTAGCCGGCGTAGGGTGTGTTCTTCTGCCTTGTCTAGAGTTTTGTGAGGTGTGGGGTATGTCTGTCTGGCCTGTCTGTAGGCCTGTAGGAGTTCAGCAAAGGTGATTATAGGCTGTGTGATATGTTCTTTTTCCTCATCGGCTAAGGGTGGATCCCGGTGTAAGAGAGCTCGGGCGTGCCGGTGGTCGGCGTCATTCCCCCCTGTGTGTTCCGTGTGTCCCGGAAACCTCCCCTTCAGACACAGCGTACAAATATGTGTACGCGTTTTTTGGATTTTTTTCCTCCTTTGAAGTTAACCTTTCCCGCGCGAAATACGTTTGCATAGCTTTGTATGGACACTAGGCAAGACTATTAGCGCCATCTGTTGTTCTTATCCGGATATTCAGTCGTAAACAACCACTCACCTAACCCACCCCCTTCCCCTCTAGGCCTCAGGTCATCCTCATGAATAAAGGTTTATGAATGAATGAATGACTTTGAAGATGGGCGCCGTCACTTTCTACGGAAACACTGGTAAGTGCTTTCCCGAACTAACTTTTTCTGGACTGTAATTGTTTTTTGGTAACGAGTGCGTGCTATTTTTATGCTTGTAAAAACATAGGGAACTTGTAAACATGCCACTACTCGTACAAAACGAACGATGGCGTTTCTCGTAGTTTAGTTTGTTTCTGATAGAACTTTTGGTTGTTTCTTTTTGGTTTTCAGACTTGAGAAATCATGAAAGAAAAAGAAGAAGACTTGATGATGACTCGGCGGAAAGACTGTCACTTGTTGGTGACGCAGACAGGAAGGACTTGCTTTGCTCCTTGACGATCGGCTAAGTATTGGGTTGCTGGCCCCGGTTTTGTCTTTCCCCTGTGCTTCTTTTGTTCTCTGTTGACTAACGCACGCGGTGACATTGCCAGTTTAAGGTAATGTCGACGCAGTCCCCCGGCCAAGGGCGCTCCCCTTGGTCGGCTTCCCTCCTGAGCGATGATCTGCCCTTGGAAGCATTTCAGAGCTCCGGTGTCCGCAACATCCCTGTGGCATTCGTACCTAAGGATGGGGGCACCATTAAAATGAACAACCCAGGAGCTGTTCGAGCTGCCCTTCAGGAAATCACTTCCTTCTACGAAGGAATAGCCGAGGTGCGCCAATTTGGTCGCGGCGGGATTCTTTGCCGTTTGTCAGAACTATCATGCATAAGTTCAGTTCAGTTCAGGCGCTCAGTCGTGTCCGACTCTTCGTGACCCAATGGACCATGTCACGCCACGCTTTCCGGTCTCTCACTATCTTCTTAACATCACATAACTTCATCTGCAGTGCCTCGAGGATGCCATCTAACCATCGCGTTCGCTGCCTACCCCTTCTCCGTTGACCCTCAACCTTTCCCAACATCAAATCTTTCTCCAGCGACTCTTCTCTTCTCATCAGATGACCAAAGTAGCTGAGCTTTAACTTTAGAATTTGACCCTCCAATGAGCAGTCAGGGTTTATGGTCGACAATATCGACTGATTTGATCTTCTGGCAGTCCAAGGAACTCTCAAGAGTCTTCGCCAGCACCACAATTCAAACGCGTCAATTCTTCGGCGGTCAGCCTTTTTCACAGTCCAACTCTTGCATCCATACATCACAACTGGAAAGACCATAGCACGAGTTATACGGATCTTGCTAAAATGCTCCTCTTTCGCCTCTCATCAGGTAAGCAGTTTTATCCCTTCACACCTGGCTTGCACAAGAGGTCTAGTCCGAGGTGTAGATTCCTCATTAAGTCCACAAGAAACCCTTGACCTTCTTTCCGCGGCAGGCGTTGTTGCGGTCTATCGCTGTAGCCGGGAGGTAAATAATGTTCGTGTGCCGACAGAATAGGTTATTGCTACATTTGCAGGCACAGTCTGTCCATCGGAGATTAAAGCGTGGCCTTTAATATTCAGAATAGATCACCTACCATCAAAGCCTCTGCAGTGCAACAACTGTTGGCGTTATGGCCATACTGCAGGCGGTTGCAAATCCACTTTGCGGTGTTGCAAATGCGGTGAAGCCCATAAAACACACTTATGCTCTGATCAAATTGTCAAATGTTGTCTTTGCGGCGGACTTCACTCAGCAAATTCTTTGGAATGTCCCTCTAGAGCGCATGAAATGAAAATTCTGGAGATTATTGACCGCAAACGTTGCTCGAGGCGTGAGGCAATTCAGGAAATTAAAGACAGAGCTCATGGGTATGCAGGTGTGTCGGCCCGTTCAGGAGCTCCATTAGATTCCACGATGTCTAAAACCATAATAACTGCTATGGAAGCAACCATGACCAAAATGGTGGATAGGATTGTGACAATAGTCACAGAATGCATATCCAATGTTCTAGCAGCTCATAATTCTCAGACTGTGCAAACTACTATGGTTTCTCCTACGGCACCTGGACATTCACTATCAGTGCAGCACTCATTAGCTGCAATGTCTTGTTCGCAAAATGAGTCTCTTTCCGCATTACCTATGCAAATTTCCAAGTCAGACGAGGCTCACGATGCAGATATGGAAGAGACAGATACGCGAATTCTAAAACGCAGTGGATTCCCGTTGTCAAACCCGTCATCACCTCGCCCACAAGCAAAATCAAAAAAGCAACAGCTAGGATCTAAACCAAAGGAAAACATTTTGGGGCAGGATGTTGCTGCTGCCCGGATTACATAACCATAGGAAAGTTAATTCAGTGGAACTGTAGATCTCTTCTTTCAGCTACTACAGATTTAGTTTATCTTTCTTTAAATCATAATCCAGTAATAATCGTTTTACAAGAAACTTGGCTTACAACTGAAAAACATTTTCACTTACAAAATTATCGATCATTCCGACAAGATCGCCAATCAAGAGGTGGTGGGTTACTAATTCTAGTTTCTTCAAAATTTTGTTTCTTTTCAATATTCTAGTTTAGATTCAGAATTATTGGCTCTAGATTTTGAAATTCCAGGGTTCAGTCCGTTTACATTAGCGAATGTTTATTTCCCTCATGGTGTTCAGGACACCAGATCTCTAGACCACCTACTAGTTAATTGTCAAAATTCGGTTATTTTGGCTGGAGATTTTAATTCGCACCATGTATCGTGGGGTTACAAGACGAATCCCTGCGGTAAGCCTCTGTGGGATTGGCTTTCAGACAATAACCTTCACTGCATGAATTCTGGCTTACCAACTTTTGTACGTGCTCACAGTCAATCTGTGATAGATTTAACTTTTTCCAGCACTAGTGTTTCTGTACTAAATTGGTCGACAATTGATGGTAGGACCTCTAGCGACCATATACCTATTGTTTTTGAGGTTAACTGCCGCTTAACTCTGCCGACATCTCAGTTGAGATCATACGTAAATTATAACCAGTTTCACTCATTTTTGATTTCGTCTCTTGAGTCAGTGGTTGAGTCTACGGAAGAGTTAAAATCGCAAAAATTATGCCAGGCTATTGCATCCTGTCGTAAGAAGTGTGAATTCTTAGTACGTGCATCTAAAGGCAATGCATCACCAAAATGGTGTAATGCAGATTGTTCGCGCGATTATAGAAGAAGAAAGGCTGCATGGAAGAAGCTCCTTCACAACCAGTGCCCCAAAAATTGGCATGATTATAAATTTTTTGCAGCTGCATTTAAACGCACAGTCACACAAGCGAAAGATAATTATGATAATGAGTATTTCAATTACCTTTCACAATCTAATAACCAACGTGCACTTTTCAGGTTTTTAAAATCGCGGAAAAAGATTCCTGTCTCAGAAAATTTACCCTCATGTGTTTCGACTCCTAAAGAAGCTTTTAGAACAGTAGAAAACATCGCTAAAGGTTTAGAAAAGCGTTTTTTGTCAACACTTCCCAAATACCCTACGTTAGTAGGCCCAGTATATACGGTTAAGGATGTTCCTAAAATTACTTTTTCTCAGCTTTCTTCGATTATAATGACGTTGCCAACTGCTGCGCCTGGCCCTGACGGAGTAACGTCAAAAATGTTAAAAATCCTCTTTGAAGTGTCTCCAAATTCCTTGTTAGAATTGGTAAATTACTCAATTATTCATTCTTGGATACCTGGTGACTGGAAACTAGCCAAAGTGATTCCTTTACGGAAACACAATGGTGGTGGCTATACTTTGGAAAATATCAGACCAATATCTTCAACATCAAACTTGGTAAAATTAATTGAAAGGGTCGTACTCAAACGTGTTACCGAGTTCGTCGAACAAAAACATATTCTTAGTCCCTGTCTAATCGGATTTCGAGCAAAATTTTCAATATGGAATGCACATACCGGCCTTGGGAGTCGAATTCTTCTTGCGCGGCGCAAAAAAATGCATGCTGCATTGGTGACTCTAGATATAGAGAAGGCTTATGATAGTGTAGAGCCCCGAATTTTATTGCACAGATTAGAATCGCTATGTTTTCCACAATACTTAATTGATTGGATATCTATACATTCCTACAAAACAGACAATTTTACTGTTCATTGAATGGAGTACATTCTAGCAAATATCAACAAACCAGAAGTGTCCCTCAAGGGGCAGTTCTCTCGCCCGTGCTCTTTAACATTTTAATGAGTTCAATTCCCACTCATCAGGAGATCCGCACGTATGTATATGCGGATGACATCGCATTCTTTACGGCTGCACCTGACATTCAATCCCTCAACAGGCGCCTGCAATCGTACCTAAGCTCCCTTCAAAATTGGTTAGATGACTTAAGATTTAAATTAAATGTTAAAAAGTGCGCGTTCCTTGTTTTCCAAATTCAGGATCCGGTAACTCTTGCTCTAACATTTAAGCAGGAAATGATTCCTCAAGTTAAGTCTTCGAAATATCTAGGGGTGATTTACGATGACCATCTGGCATGGAGGGATCACATTGAACATGTTGCAGCGAAGGGGGCACGTGCTGTGGGTATGTTGCGCAGGTTAAGCAGTCCAAGGTCTGGGATGCGGCGAGACGCACATTTAATGATTTATGTTATGTATGTCCGCCCAATTGTAGAATTTGGATCTGTGTTATTTTCTGGTTCACCTGCTTACAAAATTCGTCCGCTTGTTCTTTTAGAGCGGGAAGCGCTTAGATTATGCCTTGGGCTCCCCAAATTCGTGGCTAATAATGTATTATACCTTGAAGCCCGAATACCACCGTTATTAACTAGATTACAATTCTTGACTGTCCAGACGTATCTGAAAATATATGAATCACAATTCCACCGCTCCATATCAATTTTTTGTTGCGAGCCAGACTCCTTTTTTGGAGTCGTATGGCCTCGGTTTCATACCCCGCAGGTAATTCTAGTGCAAAATCTGTTACAACCTTTGCACGTAGTCCTTTCTAACATCCTTCCAACAAAAGTAAGTGCATCGTCGGTTCGAATTATATATATGATGACATTTTCCCAAATAATGCGAAACACTTAGCACCTCACATTTTAAATGGATTATCAGAAGATCATTTACAAAGTCTTCCCGTTAGCATAACGATAGCAACGGATGCTTCTCAATTTAATGAAAAAGCCGGCGTTGGAATATACTGTCCGCTTTTAGACTGGGCTTTTTCAGTCCGTCTTCCGGATTTTACTCCAATTTTCCAGGCGGAGTTGCTGGCGGTGGTGCTTGCTCTGCGCAAACTAGACCCAACATACTCAACAGTGGCTGTAATTACAGACTCTTATTCTTTGTGATTGTCGCTTTCTTCGAATATGGACTCGCAAATTTTAAACACCTTTCTTTCATTGCTCCCCTCGCATTTGAGGCTCATACATATAGTGTGGGTACCAGGACACAGCAATGTGACAGCCAATGAGATTGCAGACAGACTAGCCAAAGATTCTCTGAACGGCCCTGTATTGCCCATCCTCCCGGCAACAGCGTACATAACAGCAGCACGATTTCGGCGGCGTGCCTTATTAAGCACGCAGTCTGGATCTATTTTATCCTCGGATGACTACCTGCACCTCAAGTATTCCTGGAATAAAAAATCATGTCAATCAAGGCAGACTGAGGTCTCTCTAACAAGGCTACGCTGTCGTATTCCGCCCCTAAATTTCTATATGCACAGGTCTGGTTTGGCGCTTTCTCCTGTCTGCGCATTCTGCGGGGAACCGGAAACAATAGACCATTTCTTGATATTTTGCCGCCGTTTTACCATGATGAGAAAGCGGTACTTAGAGAAGCCGTTACAACAGCTGGGTCTTAATTTGAGCAGCCAAATTTTATTATCGTTCGGTTCCACCATGCTTGGGTACAGCCACAGGTATGTTTTCAACGCCATTCAAAACTTCTTAATAGAAACAAAACGTCTACCTGGCTAATATGCTTTGAAGTTTTAATCTGTACATATAAATCTTACTATTCTCTTACTGCTTGGTTTATCATATTTACATTTCCTTTTCTATTCACTAGCATTTATTACTTTTTTTTCCGATGTAGTTATACATCTCAAAACCTAATATCTCTGCACCCCAATTCTTGGTCGATCCCCCTGTGTGGGTATGTGCCATCACATTAGAGGAGAACAACAACAACAACGTCTGCTGTCTAGAATTTCCGATGGAAACACATCGGATATTGGCCTTTCCGATGACGAGGAAGAA
Source organism: Amblyomma maculatum (assembly GCF_055883805.1). Lineage (NCBI taxonomy): Eukaryota > Metazoa > Arthropoda > Arachnida > Ixodida > Ixodidae > Amblyomma > Amblyomma maculatum. Next base: position 46,927,951 of record NC_139348.1, read on the forward strand.
GAAGAGCATCAAAATCAATCTGTGAGTGGCGGAATGGCAGTGAATATGATTTTGTCTGGTTTGCTTCAGAAATTATAAAATAAATTTTGTTTGGCAGGCGGTCATAACAGACAGTGGAGCTGGTCCGTCCGGAGCAGTGCAGCCTCCTCCTCTGCTGGACCCCGATGACCAACAAGAACCCGTCGGCCGACAAAAAAGGAATGCTGTTTGGACGACTGCGCAATTTCAGCCGCCTGACACCACATTTCACTCCCCAAACTATGATTTCGTGTTGTGACTAAACCATCTCTGTAATTCTTCAGGTACTTCACAAATGAACTGTTTGAAGAAATTGCACGTTGCACCAACATCTACGCACTTCAGAGTTCAGGAACCATTCTCGGAACAAGACCAGAAGAGGTCAAAACGTTCTTCGGAATGTTGCTAATAATGGAGATACTAAAATTCCCACGCATCAGAATGTATTGGAGCCCTGCAACAAGAACTGCTAGTGTGGCGGAAGCAATGACCCTAAATAGATTTTTCAGACTCTGGTCTGCATTGCATGTCACAGAGCCAGACACGAATCACACTGGAACCAAGGTTCTGGAAAGTACGACCGCTACTTGATGCCGTCAGAAAGAGGTGCCTGGAATTACCTGCTACTGAAAAAAATAGCATCGATGAGCAAATGATTCCCTTTACAGGGAGAGTTGCAGCTAAACAGCTTGTCCGCAACAAACCTAATCCCGAAGAGTCAAAGTGTTTCTTCGATGCAGCTCCAGTGGTGTCGCACATGACTGAATTTTATCAAGGTAAGGGCACTGGCACATCCGTGGAGCACAAGCACCTAGCTAGGGCTTGGTGGTTTCATTGTTATCAGGTTGACTGAGCACCTGCCAAAACTAAAGAGCTTTAAATGTTACTTCGACAACTCTTTCACATCGATACCACTTCTTGAAGAGTTGAAAGAAATAGGTATTTGGGCAATTGGCACCATTCGAAGCAATAGACTTCAAGGATGTCCACTGAAGTCGGATAAAGCACTGAAGAAAGAGGGACGCGGCAGTATGGATTCCCGGGTTACCAAAAGTGGTGACATTACTGTTGTCAGGTGACAGGACAATGGCATCGTGAATGTTGCGTCGACATTTGTGGGCGTTGGGGAGCCAACAAGCGTGAAACGGTGGAGCGAGTCGTTGAAGCAGCATATTGACATACCGTGCCCTGAAATTATCAGCCAATACAACGAATCTATGGGCGGAGTGGACAAAATGGATTTTTTTATCTCGTTGTACCCACTAAACAACGAACCAAAAAGTGGCCAGTACGCGTCATTTCTCATTTCATTTCATTCGCACTGGTAAATAGTTGGCAAGAATACCTGATTGGTGCGAATGACAACTGCGTACCACGTAGAAAAATTCTAGACTTACTGGCCTTTCAGAATGATGTTAGAATGACATTAATCATGTGCAACAAGAATGGTGCAAGAAACGTGGTCGCCCGAGTAATGATGCAAAGGAGCCTCCAAGGAAGGTTCACAATGCTGAGCCTCGGCCCGTAAATTCTGTACGGTATGATGGAATGCATGACTGGTCAGCACACACACAGGCACTAGTTTCGCTCAGCGTTGCAAGCTGGAAGGCTGCAAGTCAAGGACGAGAGTCCGATGCCGGAAATGTAACGTGTTTTTGTGTTTTTCAGCGACAAATGACTGTTTCTATGCATTCCACAACAAGTGAGCTTTAATTTTTGTTTTAGAATCTCATTTTGATCTGAAATAAACAAAACCTTTGCCTGAGAAACGAAATGCAATCTTGTCTTGTTTATACTGACTGAGTCACAGTGTACACATATGTGTACACGGGCCAAACTTCAGCAAGAAGCAAAAAAAAAATTTATTTGCTTTAGTTTTGTTCTCGGACTATCCTTTCTTAAAAAAAGCACACAGAGTATTTTTCCTGCACTTCACTGAAGGGGATATGATTGAGGCCCGATTAAGAGGGTGTTTTGTTAATAGTGTCAGACATGATTGATGGATGAGTCCGCTCGTAATATTCCTGCACGAATTTTGGGAGTCGGGAGTACAATAGCGTTTGGGTTGGTAGCCAGCGCTAGTGCAATGGCTGCCTCCTCTGCCGTAAGTGGGGTTGGATGTGCGGACTGATCCGCAGTTGACTAATTTGCCCTCGGGATTCGTTATGGCGATGGTCATCCGCCTTTGGAATGGACCGGCTGCATCCACGTAGAGCATGTCCGGGTGGCCATCCCATTTCTTGCGAAGGCTTTCAGCTCTGGCGTTTCTTCGCTCTGCGTTAAATGTCGGATGCATGTTTTTGGGCATTTGATGGACATAGATGTTCTTGAGGATTGATAGAGGAAGTTCCGTCCTTTGGTCCACTGTGTAGGGTACTTTGAGGTGTATCTTGTTAAGAAGGATTTGGCCTGTTCGAGTGATGACTAGGCGGTTGAGCTGTGACAGTCGTTGCGCCTCCCAGATTTCTTGGAGTGTATTGTGGATGCCGAGAGACATGAGGCGCGATGTTGATGAGGTCTTCAGCAGACCAAGTGCCGTTTTATAGGCCGCCCGTATTAGTGACTCTAGCTTTGCGATTTCTTGCGAAGTGAAGTAGGTAGGCAGTCCCGTACATTATTCGTGAGACAACAAAAGCTTGTACAAGGCGAATTGCGTCCCTTTCTTTTAAGCCGTGGTGCTTGTTGCAAATGCGGCTGAGCATACTTGTTATCTGCTGCGTTGTTGTTGCGAGTTTGTTGACGGTCGTGGTGTTTTTGCGGCTTTGTGGTATGTACTGGCCCAGAATTTCGGATGGCTTGGGGATTTCGTCTCGATCGATGCTGACTGAGATGTTTTGAGCTAGAGGTTGTCTTGGGTTCTTGAGTATGAGCAGTTCCGACTTTTCTGGGGAGCATTGCAGACCTAGACATTTTGCTCACTGGTGGACCACGTCGGCTGCAGCTTGAAGACGTTGTTAAACCTCTGCGTCGTTCCCAGTGCGGCACCAGATCGTAATGTCATCTGCGTAGATGGCGTGTTGTATGCCTTCAATTTTCTGAAGCTAGGATGGTAGATCCTTCATCGCCAGGTTGAATAGCAGGGGTGAAAAGACCGCCCCCTGTGGGGTTCCTCGCGGGCCAAGTGTGATGGGCTGTGATCGGGAGGATCCCAGATTGAGGATAGCTTGTCTCGATATAAGGAAATCTTTGATGTAGTTGTAGGTCTTGGGACCGCAGTTGACATCTACTAGGCTGCGCAGAATGCTGGAGTGGAAAATGTCAAATGCGCCTTTTGGATCAAGTGCTAAAATGGCCCTGGCTTGGGTTTTTGGAGGTTTCCCGAGAAGGTCTTTGTATATATATGTATAGTAGAATGTCTTGCGTTGACAGATGCTGCCGGAATCCGAACTGCATTGGCGGCAGCAGGTTATTGCTCTCCAAGTACCGGGTAAGCCGGGTGGTGATGACACTTTCAAAGAGTTTTCCCAAGCATGACGTTAGGGAAATCGGGCGGAGGTTGTCTAATAGCAAGGGTTTGTTGGGTTTTGGTATGAAGCGTATGTCAGCCATCTTCCAGGATGATTGCAGTTGTCCTGTATCCCAGTGCTTCTGGTTGAAATATTGGACTAATGATGTAATCTGGTCGTCGGGGAGATTGTATAGAAGCTGGGCCGTCACCTTGTCTGGCCCTGCAGCGGTGTTTTTCCTCATCCCAGCGAGTTCGGCCCTGACCTCTGCCTCCGTAACTGGGGCGTCAAGGGCATCGTTCGGTAGGCCAGTATACTCATGATGAGGTATGTGCGGACTTACGCATAAGTACCTGTCCTGCAACTGATTTAGAATTTCTTCGTTGGTTCCCGGTGTAGAGTGAATTATCTTGTTCATCCGATCACAAGTTTCGGATTTGCTTTTGCTAGGGTCGATGAGTGACCTTAATAAGTGCCACGTTTTACACACTCCGAGATTGCCTTGGATATTGTCGCAGAGCGAATTCCAGTTCGGTCGGGCAAGGGTACACGCGTAATTATCAGCTTGGGTGTTGATCTGCTCAATGCGGAGCCATAACTTGCCATTATGTCGCTGTTTTCTCCATATCTTAGTGAGAGAACGCCGCGCCTCCCACAGATGTAGGAGATGTGGGTCGACCGCTGGACCGTCTTCGTTTGTTTGGACCTTTTTTTTGTGAACTTAGTTACGCTGTTCGTGATGTCCCGAGTCCAGTCGTCTATGTTGGCGATAGGACTGCTCGAAGGGGGGCGGGATTCCCCCCATTTGTCCCAGTCCGTGAGTCGCGCAGTTCCGATCTTCTTTTTGTATCTGCCGGTAGTCAGGCTGGTGGCGAGGATATAGTGGTCGCTACCCAGGTGCTGGTCCGTATTGCTCCAATTTGGATTAGCTGCGCTTTTTGCAAGCACAAGGTCTGGGCAGGTATCTCGGGAGACGCTGTAGATAGACGCTGTTGCCCAATCTGGTTGTGAACGCAGGGTCTGTTAGAAGCGTGAGTCTCTCTTGGGTAATTATTTCGGCGAATTTTCGACCCTTGGGTGTTGCCTTCGGGTATCCCCACAAAGGGTGCGGGGCGTTGAAGTCCCCCCCCCCCCCCCCCAATCGCGCACGGAGCTTTGGTCGCCAGCGCTAGGAACCTTTTAACGAGATGGCCTAGCCTAGCGTGTCGGTATTTAGGTGGGCTGTAGACGTTTAATATGTGTATGGCTTCCTCACCTCTCAGCGGCAGGAGAGTGATGTAGCAATGTGATATGTCCTAGATTATCTCTTCGTGCAATACGGCTGTGTATGATTTGTGAACTAGTATGGCAGAGAATTTGTCGTGCTGGTACGCTTTGTAACTTATTACCTTCAACCCTGTTACAAGTGGTTCTTGCAGCAAGATCACTGCCGGGGGCTCTTTTGCTTGCGTGATGTACATGCTAAAGGCTGCTTGTTTCCGCTTGAATCCCCGGCAGTTCAACTGCCACAGCGTTACTCTTGAATCGGCTGACATGTTTGCTCACTCTCTGATGCATCATCCTAGATCACAGGTCTAATGAGTCGAGATGTGTGTTTTTTCTCAGGCAGTTCGTCACGGATAGCTGCAATTGCGGTTTCCATGTAGTGTTTGGTGTTTACTATGCCTTCGCGTGTTTCAGTCGTTTATGTTCTACATACTCTGAAAGCTCTGAGCTCCTGAATAATTTGCTGGTATATCTCCCCTAGGACGGGTTGGGTTGCGGGTGCGTTTAGAGCTCCGGAATTGGGTTGTGGGTTCGGGCTTGTGTTTGTGCGCATGTTGTGCTCTATGGCATTGAGGCGGTGAGTGTAGTCACCATTGCTTGTAGTTGTTTGTTCTCCTGTCTGAGTGACTGTATAATGTCTTTCTGTGAGGGAGGTGAGGAAGTGGGGAGGGGAGGCCATTCTGCCCAGCTCACCTTTGTATCCGTGGCTCGGGTGATGGACAGCTGGGACTGGTCTCTGGAATCGGGAGGCTGGCCCGTGGACGTCTTGTTTTTGGTGCTCCCGTGGTGCTGCCGCTGTTCCTCTTCCTGGCGTTCTCGGCTCCCCGCTGCGTCTCGTCACCTCGAGTTAGATCGCATTCTGTTTGAGAAGTGGGAGCGGGTGCGTCTCCTTTCCGGGGTCTGCTCTTTGGTCCGTGGCCTCCCTCGCGGATATTGGTTGTGGTCTTCAGGGTCCTTGCTGCGGTCCTCAAGGTGGGCTGTGGTGGTTGATGAAGTTGTGAGTTTGGGTTCGTAACTTCCGTTACGACCGCGCGGAGACTTCGCGACCCGCCAACCCCGCCTGTGTTATGTCTCCCCTCGAACTTTGGGGAGAGGCATTCGGAGCCGAGACGAGACGAAGCAAGCGCACACGCGTACGAAGACGCACCAATATCCAGCCAGGCGACCCTCTGCAGATCGACCGAATCTCCTTTTAGTATTAATAAACAGTTTGATTTTAATTCCTCATCTGGCCTCACTGCTGTCACCTGTCTTGTTAGTGCATCTACCTTCTCCTCTCCCGTATTCGTGAGGTAGAGGTAGGGAAGTGAGTAAACCATCTGTAGGGCCGCGCCCAAGGATGATCACTTGCAGGTGCGCGTCTCTGCACGGCGCCGTCACCCGACTGTCTGCTTCTGCTATTGTAAAAACGGTTCCCCTTCTACAAGCGTGCCGCGGGTGGGGGGGAGCCGACCGGACCGTCGGCGCAAGATTTGCGGGACCGTTTTAGCCCGAAGGTCATTCATGAGAACATGCGTGGCGGAACGTGCTGCCAGGTGCACGCATGTATGGCACCCAATGACCCTTCGGCCTTTTTTTTTACACTGCAACTTTGAGCAGTGCGAAAAGAATTTTATCCTGTCTGCAGATGCGACAAAAGAGCGCCCGAAGAAGCATTCAGGAGTTGACTCGGGTATTGTGCTCAGAGAGGGCAAACCAGAAGCTCCCCTTTAATACCCCCACCTGCGGAATGGCGCTGGTTGATCTTTCCCTTTCTATGTCCTTGCTCGTAGTGGTAAACACAGGTGGCGCGGGGCAATGCACTGTGGAAAGGATTCAGCCATCAGCGTCAGCGTGGATGAGGCGATGGTGTGCGGGAGACAAGTGGGAAGAAAGTCTCACGAGAGGAGAGGGTTCGACACTCGACACCCTCACAGGGGAAAGAGTTTCGCTGTGCTTTGTTTGTTTGTAATTTGTATTGCTAGTGGGGCCCTGGGTTAGAGGCTAAGGCCAACCCATGGGGCTGTACCAATATAGCCTATTTCCTATTCGACAGTTGATGTGTGGAGCTGGCCTCTGAAAATGACCGCCCCTATTTCTTTGTTTTGTGAATGTGTAAAATGAGACGTGATCCAAGAGAGTTCAGTCCAGTCTGAGCTGGGGCTCCATGCGTAGGCGTGTAACGCGGCTGTTCTGCTTAGGCTCTAACCAGTTAGGTCGAAGAGTAAAGTAGCGCAGAGTGTTGTTTTTGTAAATTCATTTCATGTTCCAGTTTTACTCTGTATATATATATATATGTCATGCTGTAAATATATGCTCTACCATCATCACCTTCAAGTACGCCTCCTGGTCTTCTCTACGCCGAACTACATAACAGGAATGGTTTAAGGAACCTTCCGAAAAGGAACGAACGACATAAATTCTACTCCATCCGACTAATCACGAAAGTCCCCAGACGGCCATAGACGTCCGACGGACGTCCTTTTTTGGACCTTCGGACATCCGACGGAAGTCCGGTTATGTTCGATATACGTACAGCGGACGTCCGTCGGACTATCGTTCGTGGATCCGGATCGCGTCCCACGGACGTCCGACGGGCAGCCGGAGGCGGACATTCGGACTTTTCCCGGAACATGCTTGCAGGGCCCGCTATTGGTGTAAAAACTTGCCAATAACATTCGTGTAAAGCTCAGCAAGCATGTGCCATGGAAATTTCAGTCACATACTAGTGCTCAATGCCTTTGTCGTGAGAGTAAAGCAGACAATAGAATATGCAACAGGTTCAAGTTTCCTGTTGTCTGCTTTACTTTCACACACAAAGCACTGAACAGTAGTGTGCAATTAAAACTTCCATCAAAGAGGCACATATGCTAGCTGAGCTTTACACAAATGCACCATTCCTGAAAACATGCTAACCAGCATGCGAGGTTGTAAAAAAAGCATTTTTTTGGCTTTATTGAAAAACTGCATGCATAAATAGTCTACACTAAACAAATATCGATGTTAAGGAATGGCATGGTAAAATGCAGGCCAACTGGAGTATTAAGAATCTGCTTGAATAATTTTTTTTTTAATTATCCTTGGCCGTGACAGCTCTTCCCTTGGGGAGGTGGTGGAGGAAAACGTATTTATTGAAACCTAATATTTCGGAATTAGCGAGGAGATGATCGAGTTCTCTGTGGGCGGCCTCCGCAGGCCGGGATTCCAGGAGCAGTTACTATCCTGTGCATTTGCTCGATCAGCTGTTGCTGGTCTTTCAGGCCTAAGATGGAAAGAGCAGGCTGGGCTCCTCCTGCAATAGAAGGGGAAATGAAATTCAAGTTATCTGTGCTGAACTTTGATTACACATCTCCAAGGGCAACTGCCAGTTTCTCTCAATTGCTTTTTCCAGGTGGCACTGTACGCATGCATCTCCATTCAGAACTGTCACATACTATATAGAAAGGTCATATAACTACAGCAAAACCCATGCAGAATAACAAAAGATACAAACGTAGTTTGACCAGAACCTGGCATTCAGTATTTAATGTTTTTATGTCGTCTTTTTGAACATGCCACTCTGACCAAACATGGCATGTTATGCTTGCTGCTATGCGCCCTCAGCAATGCCCAAGAAATGGAGTGCACATGCAGAGAAACTAAGCATAAAGGATGCTGTATATGAACATAAAGCACAGCCAGAGCATTGCAGTATTACACAGGTACGCATTGGCGGCAGAAACCTGCATTTTGAGCGGTTTAACAGGCAGATTTCTAAAGTCATTGTTCCTGCTCTGAAAAGAAGTGATCAATAATAACATCATTTAAAATTGTTACCTTTTTGTTCTATAAACTGCACATTTCGCTGGTTTCCATGTGCCCTCTACCGAAGACATTCCCTGGGCGTGTCGGGGGTATATCGACATCAACATCTAGGCTACAAGCGTCTAGAAAGCGTCTCCTTAGAGCAGCTGCGACGAAGTAACTTATCTGATAACATGCAAGCTGCTGCAGCAGAATAAAGATAGACATTTGACATGTGGCTAAAGCCCAATGTGGAAGCATAGCCCGCCGCAGTGATTGCGCAGTGTTCATGCTTCTACAAGAGTTAAAAGTAAAGTTAAAAGTAAAGTTATTTGTTTACCCACAGCGCTATATGTGACATTACAATAGCAAGGCTTATAGTCACACAAAACACAAAAAGCTGACAACCACAAGCTCCTGATGTATTACCGGCAGCATGCAGCATGGATGTTAGTTACTGAAATATGGCTGCACAATTCTGGCAACCAGCTGTGCATGTATGTCATGGATTTCTCAACTACGCACAACAAATTACAAAAAAAATAATGGTATTTATAAATGCAGCCAGCTGTTCACAAGAAACACTGTAGCTTATTTATGGGGAAGGTAGTGGGCGCCAAAGAAACTGCCCCTGTAAAGGCGCCTAATTTGCCCCTATGTAATATCGGGGACAAGTGTGTGGAGTACACAAACTGCAATCAAAGCACATAACTTTCACATCGACCAGGAAACTCGGACCATACTTGTCGATGTGAAAGTTGAACATTAGTTCTTTCATGTGTGCAAGAGAAATAAGGTCACAATTCGTTTACATCGCGATTCTAGTCCAAAATCTACACATACTGTCCAGAGACTTTCACCCCTGCAGTATAAGCCACCACTTGGGTAAGAGATTAGTAAAAGAAGTGTATAAAAGACATTAGTGCTGTTGGACAGCCATAGCTATAAAAATGGAATTGACATTGGAGTACTGCCTTAAGGCGGGGCCTAGGGCATTACAAAAGCAAGAGTTAGTGTCCGCTGGTCCTTATTTGAACGAACAAAAAGAGGGGGGGGGGGAAAGAAATCTACCTCAACTACATGTTTTGAGTGCCACCAAGCCGCAGTTAGTATTAAAGATATCACACAGTTTTGTGGAAGATTTGGGAGCGCTTTGCTGCTTTCTTACAGGATTGGACAAAAGAGCTCACCATCTTCAGAAAGGCACGTTATATAGAAATGAAAATAGTGAATTTACTGCATCTGGCCACAACAACTTGCACACGGAGAGGAAGATGAATTGAAAAATTTATACATGAATGTACGTATTTACAACAGGTGAAACAATGACCATGATCTATGCCGAAGAGGAAAGAGATCAAAATTTAGCTCAGAACGAGTTCTCCAGGCTGCGGGGCCGTTTCATTAACTTCGGGACTCCGCCCACATTTCTCATCCCCAATGACAACGAACTCACACATGACTGGCTAACAAACATTTTGGCATGTCTTTCCACTTTCATAAGTTCTTCACCCTCTCCCTAATACAAGCAATGCAAAAGGGACAACAAATTCGTTTCACAACAAACAGAATTTAGAGAATGGACCTCGAAATGATTGGCTCACTAGGTCACATGCCAAACTCTCTCCCCTAGGAAAAAAAAAAAAATTAGAACCCATCAAAACGGTGTCCCACGTGCGCAACCATTGCCCAAAGCTTGCATCCTTGGCGGCTCCTTTTACAGGGCAATTATTGCAATTATTGGCGTCCGAGTCAGCACCATTGCGGACCACATCAGAAGAGCCAACCAACATCCTCCCGCTCCGCATCATACCGTCACTGTTACACACTTGCCCTTTTTCAACGCCGCCATCTCCCACCATTGTTGACATCCAGGGTTGGAATCCTCAACGAGACCCCACTCAGCGCGCCTGCACTGAATAATTGTCACTTTTATGGGCTCCCCAACAAGGAAGCGGGCCTTACACCCTTCAACCTGACAGTGTTTTTTCTTCGAACGATAAGCAGTTCTTCCAAAAGAGGTGCTCGTTTCAAAGCTGTGCTGCCTCCGGGTGATGGGTCCAGTCAGCGTACTAAGGACCCCTTAGTACGCTTAGTACTAAGGACCCCTTAGTTATATACTGTTCGTAAATGAGCCCCCTACATGACACAGCAACGAGAACAAACTGCCTGTACCCGCGTCTTCGAGTGCGACAGCAAAGTCCTCGGAAGAGGGGACTTCTTTCCCTCTCTGCCTACGTTTCCGTTAAGCACTGTAGCAGCTGTAGCTGCCTCTCTGTGCGCGTCTCTCCGCCTCTTGTCCGAGGGCAAGTGGGAGACGCAGCTAGGCATTGAACAGGTGACCCAAAAAGAGCAGACTAATAATGGTGCCTAGCATACCCACCGATCCCTTACAGAAATCATTAAAGAAATGAAAGCAACACATCAGATAACGCTACAATGTTTCTAAGTGCAAAGTCGACAACTCCAAGTCATATAAATATATGTACATCTCCGCACATTAGCTAGACAGAAACAGTGCAGAGTAAACTAATAATTCAGTGTCAAAAACACTATTAAAAGGGGATAAAGGCCATGGGGGGCTGCGATGATTAGTACCGTTTTGCCTTTAAACTACAATAACATACTTGTTGCAAGCTTAAAATCGAAGATTCACACCTGTCCCACCCACAGCAATGGAACACACATCTGACTCAAGTCTGCAGAGAAAGAGCAAGCTAGACTATTGCAGATGCACCCTTGGTTATTTTTCTGGCATTTCTGAGGGTGAAGAATCTGACTTGTCAGTAGCATGTATATGAATAAGAATCCTATGACAGTAAATGCATCAGATTTTCTGGAGTGGCTTTTCTTTGCTGACCACATATTGAGGTGAGCTATAATTTATCCAACTTGGCCTAGGTTTATTCTATGAATAACAAAGCTATAGCAGGTACACAGTCGTCCACTCAGGCTGAACATGCGAGTGCGTGGCAAGCACTTTTTGAGATGCCACTGCATCCATCGCAGCTGCACACCGTAGCGAAGAGGCAGACAGCGTGAAGTACCAGCCTCTAGTCCCTCTACCACCACTGGGGTCCCAAACTAGGGACCCCTTGTTTTTGTCAGGACAGGCCCCCTCAGTGTCAGCTAGTGAGTAACCTCCTGTATTTGTATCTGATGGCAATGTTTTCCACCACCACCCACAATACGCAGCTGCGCATCATAGCAGATGTGAAGCAACAGTTCCTGGTCCTTCTATGCATAAGCCACTTTGCCTTGATGCATGCCTGCGCACCATAGTAAAGAGGCAGACGACATGACGCAGCAGCTCATGGTACCTTTACACATGAGCCCCCCCCACTGTACTTCAATACGCACCATAGCAAATATACAGACTACGCCACACAGCAGCTCCTGGTCCCTCTATGCATAAGCCATTTTGCCTCAATACGCACCTGCGTACCTGAGCGAAGAGGCAGACGTGAAGCTGCAGCTCCTGGGCCCTCCATGCACAAGCCACTTAGCATCAATGCACGGCTGTGCACTGTAGTAAAGAGGCGAAGAACGTTAAGCAGCAGCTCCTGGTCCCTCTACACATCAGCCATTTTGCCTCGATGTGCATCTGCACACCGTAACAAACAGCCAGATGTGACAAAGAAGCTCCTGGTTTCTCTACACATAAACCACCTTGCCTCAATGCACATCTGCACACTGGAGCAAAGAGGCAGATGACGTGAAGCTGGAGCAGCTAGTCCCTCTACGCACAAGCCACTTAGCCTTGATGCATGGCTGTGACGGATGCATTGCTATTTTGCAAACTGCATGCCACACATTCCCATTCAAGCTAAGAGTGGACGACTGTGTAAACGTAAAATACTGGTTATTTACTTCAACGGACAATGACAAAAAGTAACATGGTGGACAATGTAAAAAGAATTTGCTGCATGAAGTTTGTTGAAACCAGTTCTACATCCTACATGTAAACAAGCTAAAACCTTAATGTCGAAGGGATGTCCTGTGTGCTTAAAATCATCACGCTCAAACAACTTCAACACTGACAATCATGATTCAATATTAATAATATAGATAATGATACAATACTCACTTTTAGCCATACCAAAGAAATGAGAATGCAAAGGGATGTTGCTGTTTTTCCCCCGTGGATGACAGTTTTCCATGTTCAAAGTGCTGCTTCCTGTTGGCTTACGAAATCGGCTACAGCAAATGGCATCTGAAAAATTTTTGGAAGCCTCATGCTAGTCTTCAACGAGAAAAGCATTGCCATACAGAAGCAGAACACAAATACTTTTACAACACACTAAAAGCACCAACTGCGGTGCTGTTTTTAGGATGACTAGGTAGAGGTTTTGCTGTAGCAAGCCAAATGTTAGCCTTCAATAAGGAAAGCATTCCCATACAGAAACAGAACACAAAAACTTTTACAACACATTAAAAGCATCAATTGCACAAATGCTTGTAAGATGACCAGGTGCAGGTTTCTGCTATAGCCCACATCATGTGACCAGCGGTTATCAGAAGCCTTGTATGTGAGCATGATGCCCTAGATTCAATTTATGGCTATCACTGTATTAACAAGCATGGGTTTAAAGCTACTTTAATATGATAATCTAAAAACATGGTAAGAGTTTTCAGTGCGAGACATATGCTCAGTATCATGCACTATAAGGTGCTGCATGGCTCTAGTGTAGCTTTGGCATTATCTCGCTGTCAATAATGCAATGAAGTTCTGAGGAGCCTTTGAATATCTGTAAGGACAAAGCAACAACAATTTTGTTTTCATCTCACTTTTGCTCAACTCGTTTTTTTTTTTTTTTTTTTTTTTTTTTTTTGAGGCCGCGGTTTGCATGGCCTCCCAGTATGCCTGTTTTGCATAAAAGAAGGCGTTGCAGGCACCAGAGCTCACAGCCCTAATGTATGGCGGCGGCGGTATGTCAAATTCCTGCCAGAACCGCGCAGAACAACAGGTCAAGAAAAAGACAAGTGCTGACTTTTTTTTTCTCTCATCTCCTTGTCCGGTTCTGCGCGGTTCGGTCCCACATGCATAACCAACATGCGCAAGGTGCTGTCCTGGTTTGTCAAAGCTGAAGGAGAGTACTAAACCTTTAGTTATTTAGTAGCTACAGCCGTTCCTTCTAGAAACTGTAGTTGTCGTAAAGCTCGAGAGAGAAAGATCAGCGGCTGTCCATTAAAAAAAAAAAAAAAAAGAAAGAAAGAAAAAGAGAAAAAAAAAAAAAATCTCGCGACGTTTTCACAAGTGTAGACATGTCGCACGATAGGCTCGAGGAGTGAAAAAGTTTTCTCGTATAGTTTTTACAACTCAGCACGTTGCGCATGGTTAACAAATTAACTCCTTTAAAGCTCGGGCAGGCACTCCTTTATCAGAGACAGAGAAGTTGCGCGGCTTACTGGCGCAGCGTCCAGTAATGCCGAGAAAGATGGCCCTCAGACTTGAGGCTGCACTTTAGTTAGTCGGCGCGGAGCCATCCTGTCAGTATCGCCTAAAACACTCGACCGTTCGGCTGCCCAAAAGCTCACCACTATCGGTGCATCGAAAAGTTCCACTAAAGAAACAAAAGTTCGGTGAAATACTTACTTTGGAATCGGCGGGTGAACAAAGTGTGCCAGCCGCACCAAGCCACAGCAAAAAACAATGCTAGCAGTGCATTACAGCCGTAGGTATTTGTAACTGCGCAGAAAATGCAGAACACGGAAACGTGAAGCCATCTTCCATGACTAAACTTCAACTTGTCAGGTGGATTGGATTGGCTCATTTCAGATTTTTTTGAGGATAGGTTCGGTTTCGTTCTTTTTGAGCTTGCTGCTTGCTGCGTCTGTTCAGCCACTGATTAAAATTTCACCGAAGCATCATGATAGAAAAATGTTTAATGGTCATTTAACTTTTAATAAAAAATTTTTGATAGAAGAATTCAACGATGAAACACGCGGAAAATAAAAAAAAACTGTTTAATGGAAACGCTTTCTATCGCATCGATTCGCTCTGGCATCATATAATGCAGACTTGACGGCATTACTGATTTATGCGCAGTTCAGACGAGCACGACGACTACAAACTATATCATAGCTGTGTAAAAGCAAATCCAGTGGCGGACGTACGGCGGCTGTCCGCTGGGCGAACGGATTCGACCATCCGCTTTCGTACGTACGCCGGAATTCCGGCGGACGTCCGAAATCGGCCGCCGAGTTGCGGCCGAGTTCGGCTGTCCGTCGGACGTCAGTGGCCGTCTGGGTCTGCGCCAGCCGCCTTACGTCATGTTCACACATGCCTCGGTGCTTGTTGGCTATTCTTCTAATCAGTTGTATGGTTTGATATGTCGTGATTGTTAGTTTGGAGATGGTCTCCGTGTTTCGTCCATTGTTCTGTAAGAACATGCCTAGGATGCGTATCTTTTGAAGTTCTGGCACTGGTAGACCATTGACCTCGATGTGTATGGAGGAGTTTTCTTTCTTGTTGCGGTTCGGGGTCGGGTGGAGTAGCAGGAGTTCAGACTTGGCAGAGGAGCACACGAGACCTATAGAGGCTGCTCACTCTACTACCGCGTCCGCACCTGCTTGAAGGGTTTCTTCCATGGTCCCGACATTTTCCACTGTGGCTCATAAGGCAATATTGTCTGCATATAAGGAGTGGGAGAGGTTTGGGATGCGCTCTAGCTTGCGAGCCATGGGGATGAGAGTGATGTTGAAGAGTAGGGGATATAAGACTGACCCCTGGGGTGTCCCTCTGCTGCTCAGAGGAAAGGAGGAGGACTCCAAGGGACCTACAGCGGTCTTGTAGGAAAGCTGCCATGTAGGTATATGTTCGAGTACCGACTCCTAGATTGGATAAGGCGTCCAGTATGGCCATATTTTGGACATTGTCGAACGCCTTGGTGAGGTCTAAGACTAGCAGTGCTCGTGTGCGTTTGCAGTGTCTGGGATGTAGGATTTTTTATGAGACTTGAAGCATTACGTCTTGTGTTGATAGATAGCTTCTGAATCCCAGCACCGTGCGGGGAAAGAGCACTTTTGTTTCCATGTAATGTTGGTGGCTGTTTAGGGTTACGTGCTCGAACAGCTTCTCCAAGCATGAGGTGAGGGAGAATGGCCTAAGGTTTAACTGGTCCAGCGGTTTTCCAGGCTTGGGGATTAAAGTGACCCTCGCGTGGGTCCACTCGGAGGGAAGAGTACCTTCCTTCTGGTGCTTGTTGAAAAGTTCTGTTAGGGCTTGAATTGAGTTCTCGTCCAGGTTTCGTAGCGTTTTGTTTGGGATCCTGTCTGCTCCTGGCGCAGACGTGGTGCGAAGTTCGAACATAGTTGCTCTAACCTCCCACGTTATGTCCGTGTCGAGCTCAGGGTTTTCTGTGCCCGAGTAAGAAGGTAGGGGTAATTTGGGAGTGGTTGTGAGGTACCTGTCTTTGAAATTGTGGATTAGGGCATTATCATCTATACCTATTCTGTGAATGAGGCGCGTTACATCACGCTGATGAATGTTTTTCGTTTTTGGGGTTCTAATAGGCAGTGTAGAAATTTGCATGTGTATTTCAGGCCCAGGTTGTCCTCCATGCGGTTGCAGATCTGTCCCCACTGTTGACGGGTTAGTTGTGCCGCGTGTCTCTATCTCCTTGGTCAAGGCTGATTTCCTTAACTGAGTGATCTGTTGTGTTTGTTTCGAAGCCATCGTTTTTGCAGGCTGAAGTGAGCCTCCCACATATGAAGGAGTCTGCTGTCGACCGCGTCCGATTCCCGATTGCTCGGGATCTCGGATGTCGCTGCATCAACGTCCTCTGTGAGTTCTGCCACCCATCTCGCAAGGTGTTTGATTTGGGCGGGGGCGTCGTTCCGGAGGTTCCGAAACTTGTCCCAGTCTGTGATCTTCAGCTTTTTTTTCAAGAAGGGGCCCAGGTAGCGCAGCTAATCGGCCCGATATTGGAAATGTGCTGCCAAAACACGGCCCAAGGGCGGCACATTGTTGCCAGTATATTTCTGATATTGGTCATGCCATACTATAAGCTGGTTACAACGGGCCAGGTATGCCATTGCTTGCTGACATTGGTACTATGTCTGGAAACCAGTGATAAACATTGTCCTGCTATACGTGTGGCTCGCCAATTTTTCGCATATGCTGGTGTGAGCTTGGCAACATCGTCCACCAGATCGATCAATCTTCCAACAATTCATATATGTTCGTGTGCGTTGGCAAATATTGTTCGCTCGTTTAGATTGGAATGCGAACATTTAACATACGTCCGTGTACGTTTGCAAATATTGTTCACTCATTTAAATATGACTGCCAACATCTGATATACGTTCATGTATGCTGGCAAATATTGTTCGCTCATGGCGATCAAGCTGCTGCCAAAACATGAGGTACTACATTTTGCCAAATATTGATCAGCATTACCTGGTTATTTAGCCAGACTGCTAGCGAGCGTACGTCAACATTTTCCCCCAATGTCAGCATCTCACGTATTTTGGCATGCACTTCTTGACAACACTGTTCCGTTGGGTTAAGATATAGCTTTTAAGAATGAGACCTTTCTCTATGATCCTCGGTGTTTCACATTAGTATTTACAGCTTTCAGGTAAGCAATAAGCAGCACATTGAACTTGCTCGTGTGTGTAGGTTATGAGACGAGGTGTACACAAATTGCAGAAATAATTCTGCCTTATCTGATAGCGGTTCATGAACATTCAGACTACGTTAGCTACCGGACATTGTTATATTATAAAACTAGATGCTGTCGCATCTCTAGGCTACTCCATTCGATAGACATACACCCCGAACTTTACCATTATATTCGTGCGAATACGCACGCAAGGCAGAGACAGGCCATGAAAAAACATCCTTGACGTGGTTAGCTTTTGATCCGAACGTCTCTTCCAGTTCGGCATCCAAAAGCGAGAGATAGAGACATGCCTAGTATGCCAATGGCACATGGAGTGTCGTGAAACGCCTCGCCGCAGCTGAAGTCGTTTAGGCGGCCATCGTGACGTCTACGCATGAATACGATAACTGAAATTGAATATTTTTTTATTATATAGAGCTGAATCTCTGGTAACACACGCGCTCTAGAAATGTTCTACAAATTGGAGCTGCCTAAAAATGTGGCCGTTTACAAGTTGACAAACTAATAATATAAGAGGCTAAATATTTTGTTACTACATCGTATTTAAATAGGGGGCTGATAACAGTAACTAGTTTGTTTTTTTCTGTCCGCCTGTCCGCATAGCGTACTTGCGAAACAGCTTTGATGTACTTGTGAGTATGTATTGTTAAAAATCTGCAAACTGTGTAGATGGGCCAAGCCAAACTGTTTTACTGATCGATTTCTATATTTGTCCATGCCGACAAATCACTGCAGTAGTTCATTTGACGACGCACTTTACAAGAATGGCGCTGGACTACACACAGTAAAAATAACACAATGAACATAGTTTAAAACAGAAGGAAAGATGAAAATGGGAAACCTGCATTAATTAAGATTGAGACAAGCATCATTGCACACAATCGAAAATGTGTGACAGCACATCAGGTAGAAAATATCGCTATATCCGTGCTTTATCTAGAAAGAGAACACGTTGGCATGATTAGCGCGGCCAGTTCCTATCGAACTAGCTCACACGTGACTTCACTCTGATGAAATTTACCAGTGTGGCACTTCAGTTGCATCTCATAAAGAGAAGCGATGCCCGGGTTTTCTCTGGGTACATTTGGCTGTGCGCTATCCCTCTTTTCTTTTTTCTTTAGCTTGCAAGAAAGGCAGACGAGTTGCAAAACCTACAAGTTAGCTTCCCTGTGAGGCAGGAATTCCTGCACAATGGCGGCATAGACTTACTTTGGAATAATAGTTGGGAGCAGCGCTGACACAGCGACTGGCGGCAGAGTAACTCCCGCACCCCTTGCCCATTCGTCACAGCATTCCGCACGTGGGTCGCCAATTCTAAAACTCCTTTCCTCACCCAGTGTGGCAGTGCTCTCCCTTCCTTTATGCCCGCGTCAAGAATGTCCCAAAAAACCTGTTCTCGCACAATGGCCTGTGCGACGGGGACTGCATCCGAAGCTGCGTGGACTGTAGTAGATGCATGCACTGGACCTAACTATTGCCGCGGAGTCAGGTTCTGCCGCCATTGTGCATGAACTTCTGCCTCACAGGGAAGCTGACTTGTAGGTTTTCCAACTCGTCTAGCCCAGGTATATTCATATACCTGGGCTAGACACCTTATCAAAATACAGCAAATGCGTTTCTATTCATAGGCATTTTTTATTTATTGCTCACTGCTTTAGCCAAGAGCGCAGATAACAATAAGCCCATTCACGAGAATTGTGTGAGAATTTTATTCTCGTTACTCGTTAGCAGATAGATGTATGTATAATGAAAAGACAAAGTACACTACCCAGTTCCCTAGTCCATTCCTCACAAGTTCCCGGAAGTTATATCTAAGCGGATTTTTTTTTCCCAATCCTTTTTATTTAAGCCTCACAAGTTCGCGAAAGTTATATCTGAACGCAAATATTTTTAAGTTAACTGAATGCGCTCTGCAGCTGTAACATAACGATGTTTTTATTCACAAGCACAGTTGAACCAAGAAGGTTGCCCGGTTCCAGGCGTACTGTGCGGGTCATCTCCAGCAGAAGATATCCGCCAAGACTCATGCACTTGAAAGCGACACTAAAATTTTGTCCTCATGCACTTGAAAGCGACACTAAAATTTTGTCGCGAATTCTTAGAAAGGACTGGGTGCAAACAATGCACTCGCCTCCAACACCCGATGGCCAACTCCTTCTTCTCTGCACCTCCCCCCCCCCTCATCTATGCTTCCTCTCACAAGACATCTGCAGCATTGTGAAAGAGCAGCCCTTTCAACTGGGTTCCTAATGCCTCTCGCTCATGGGCACTACAATAGAGAATTGTGCTCCTGCTGTCACCTCCGCCGATTTGGGGGGCGAGAGGTGCGTAGGAGCACAATTGCTTATTGTAGTGCGCTTGATCCTGTTTGGACCGGGTGCCTCTACCTTTCGCAGTGCTACAAACATCTTGTGAGAGGAAGTGTAACCTCAAGTTGTTCTATGTTGAAGCAATGAAGACACCTGACAGCAGTACTGACTCCACGAAACCCCCTGCTTTGTCCAGGTTCGACGATTTACTGACCCTTG
The DNA here is from genome assembly GCF_055883805.1 of Amblyomma maculatum. NCBI lineage: Eukaryota > Metazoa > Arthropoda > Arachnida > Ixodida > Ixodidae > Amblyomma > Amblyomma maculatum. Next base: position 46,947,598 of record NC_139348.1, read on the forward strand.
CTGCATTCTTTGCTCCTTTCACCCCTCTCATCCTCTACGCTGCGCGTCTACCCTGCGCGCTCCCTCTGTGCCCCGCGCCAGCACTCGTGCACGCCACGGCCGACTTGAAAAATGGACGGTGGAACACAGATGTGCCTTTTCGGCACAGGACTGCTTTCTGAGCGCAAACACATTTTTGCATTCCATGAATGCGCTTATCAGCACTAGCTGCCAAATGAGTCAGTATAATTTCTAGTTTCATTTTAAAAGTTGTATTTTGTACGCACATTCGTGGCCTAAAGTTTTGCGAGCTGCAGAATGCAAAACAAAAATAATAATTTATTGCTGCTTAGTCTCCAAGGGTACCCGAAAGTTCGCGTATTATTTCAGCACATGAAACTCTTATTTCTAATTATTTAGTTCTGCTTTTCATCAAGCACCTTGCGTGATTTGAACAGGTTTTGGTTTTAGTTTCTGAGCCTATCTTTTGTTTTGTTTTTTTGCATGTATGCGTAGATATGCTCCTAAGCTAAAACAGCTGAAATTTTCCCAGGGAAGGTGGTCATATATAATTTCTTCTACTAAATTTTCGTGCTCCACGCTCTTGTACATAGTGCCTGAGGGGCCGTATACAAAAGCAAGCGATACCTAAGTTAACATGGAGCAGTTTTTCTTTTTTACGCCAGTACCGTACAGGTCATCGCTAATGATGGTTGACAGAATTGCCTTTCGCTCAGCCTCAGCCTACTTATCTTCGGAGTATTTCCCAAAACTAGGGCTCCATTCGCTGTACACAATTGTACTTTTTGTTGTATCAATTATTTGTTGTAAAAATGCGCAGATGTTACTGGCTGGTCATTATGATTTTCTGGAATAAAATGCTGTAGTGTGGCGAGAACTTCCCAGCCTCAAGGCTGTTCTGTACGACCTTTGTTTTCACGTCTGCTTTGCAAAAGAAAATTACTGTTACTATTCTAATCAGACGCGGAGCGTACAAATACGCGGTGACGTGTTACTGCTTCGCACTCTTGATCAATCGGTATTTGTTGTACATATAGAATGCTGTCAACTCCCACATTTTTTATGGCCAGAAATATTTAGATTGATCCGTTTCTGCACGAAGGTTTCATTTCGTTTTGCTTGCAATGCCCTTCTGATCCTACATTCTGCTTTCAGGGTCAGCACCATTTCCTGTTATACTCTCCATCCCTTCTACGACTGCAATATAATACCTAGAGTATCATCAGCACCGATGCCGTAATGAAGCATGGAGAAGAAAGAAAACAAGCTTTTAGGCACTTGGAAGCTGTGTGGAGCGGTAGCAGGTGATGCCTTATGTAAGCTAGTTATACTTCACTACAGCTTATAACAGTACTACTTTTTTTATTGGCCAGCGCTTAGTACCTTCCATTATCCCCCTTTTCTCTTCTTTAACGCGGTGTGGAATGCCTCTTAGCAGTCAAGCTGTCCCAGTGTATCTCTTTTCCATGAAATTACACAATAATTATTCCTCCATGGACCTCCTCACGTGTTTTTTTTTTTTTTTTGCTGTAAATTTCGTTGCTGCACACGAACTTTGTCATGCGCCTGAAAGAAATTACGTCCTGCATTCTGTTCCCGCTAATCGTCTACGGTTGCGCGACGTTCGATATTGCTCGGCCTCGAGCCGAACAGCGCTCCGCTTTTTGCATTAACGGAAATAAAGCAGGAATGCAACCTGCCGCATTTTTTTTTTCTTAATTTGCACGCGCATGACTTTCATATGCAGTATAAGACGCCTTTGTTTTTTTTTGCAGGAAAACAGTTTTCCTTGATGCTTACTGTACTACGAACTTCCCATATTTCGATCATTGTTTCCTTGCAGTGTTGGCTTAGGCCACAACGCAAAACAAAATCCCCGGTAGTGTGACTATAAACTTAGAAACTTCGCTGCAAAAGAAAACGAATAAGCATATATTACCCGTCCTGCAATGTTGTGACAGGTGCTGCTGATATCTCCCTGACGGAGCTGCGACACACGATAACTGCGCGTGGGGAGCAGCGCTAACAGTATATTTGTTTGATTTTCTCTGTTTCCGCAGATTCCATATCTATTACAAGGACGACATCGACATCGCTGAAATACAGGTGTTCATCATGAGATGGTTTCCCAGAGCAATCGACCGTGGGAAAAGCTGAAGGAGACACCTGGTTGAGTTTTCTCAGACGGCATCTGGAACTGCCCACCATTAGCCTCTTGCCCTGCACTCCATACGGAAACTCGCCACTCACCAACCACCTGAACACCTAAATACAGATGCTGATACTGGGCCTTCCAGTGAGTTCCAACAAGCCTCTGGGACACATGCGCGCTCTTTTATTACTAAATAAAGAAATCTCATTCACAATACATATTTCTGGTTTTGCTTCAATGCATTTTTTTTTCCAATGAGTTGCACAAACATCTCGATGCATGTGAATGACTGCAAGCAACGGATTGGCAAAAAAACATGAAACCAACATATAAATCTGGATATACTAACATTATGAAAGCCGGTTTGAAGGCTTGGCTTACAAATATTGCAGTGCCAATGAATTTGAGAGGATGAAAATATTTAGAAGCCTGTGAAGAACATCCAATGGCAAATATGACGATGGCCGACAAATACGGTAGGGTTGCCAATAAAAACAGCCAATCAATAAGAATACGTGAAACTTCACTTGAACGAACTTCCAGGGACCTTAGGAAAATGTTTGTTAAAGTGAAAGTTCGCTGAACCGAAATTTTGCAGCACTTTTGAACTTAGGACTGCAGTGGTCTTGGCCTCAGTCACTGTGTGCAAGCTCCCGTGAACCTCGTCAGGCGCAGCGATCTGCTGGGCAGCAGAGGCATTCATTTCCTCCAACCAGATCATTCCTTCCGCAGATCACAATTAACCAGCATGTATACGTACGCCTTTCTTGGAGCTAAGAAGCTTTGTAGGGCTGAAGTTGTGGCTATGGGTGGCTATGACTGTCGATCCAATTAAGCATGCAAAGATAACTGTGATTCCACTGGATACAAGCAGTCAGTTGAGCTTAGAGCCAAATGACGGCCAGCTTTCGTCACGCGCTAATAAAATATGTTTCTCGAAATATTCAGTAAAAAGTGCACGTTGTTCTGGTTGAAATACTCAGTATGACGTGGGAAACACAGGATGACGTTATAGAAAATGTTCGTAGAACTGAAATGAACAATTGAATTTCGTTAAAATGAAGGGCGTTTGCATAGCATTTAATGGAGCTTCGGCGGGGGAAATTAATAAAGTTCGTACAACTGAATACTTCGTTTAAGTGAAGTTCGTTCAAGTGGTATTTTACTCCATATATAAATATTGGTTTGAAACTGGAAAACCAGCATCATAGGTATGCCGGCTTTTTCAATGGCTAAATATTGGTCCTACATCAGTTTTTAGCCCGTTTATATATTGGCTCGGGTTGCATTTGGGCCGAATGCCAATAAAGGTACGACGTTTGTGCCAATTTTTTCCAATGCTGTGCCGGTATTGGTCCGATGCTGTTTAGTGAAAGTAGCGAAAGTGTGGTTTGAATTATATAGTGGTCGCTGCCTAGGGAGGTCAGCTTGTTCGACCATTGACATTGTGTGATATTCTTTGTGAATGTGAGATCGGGGGTACGGTGTGACCGATGCGCATATGTTGTTGCGGATTATTGACTAGGGTGAGTCCCTCGTTCTGAATTAGTGTCCAGAGTTGTGCCCCTTTCCTGCAGTTCTATTTGTACCCCCAGCTAACGTGTCTGGCATTAAAGTCACCATGGACCCAAGCATCGCAGGGTGGCGCTGCGGGCGTTAGTGAACAGCGCCCTCTCCGGTCAATGCCATGTAATTGGTCTGGCAGAGTGAATAGCCCGCCTGTAGACTTTCGTGTCTTTGCGGCTTCTGCATGCGGAAGCAACTCGCTTTGCGCGCGCTCGCGTTCTTTGTCGCTCGCATTGTTGAAAGCTGCTTGCGCGCGCGCCCGCCCTGACCGCAGTCTACTCGCTTTGCGCGCGCTTTTGGCGCGCTTGGATTTCCGTGCTGAAAGTTGTCTTGCGCGCGCGTGCGCGCTCCTGCTTCTTCTTTTCAAACTCGCGCTTGGACGAAGTGGTGTTTTAAGCGAGTGTATAGCAATTTACACGCTTCGATGTGGTTTTATGAAAATAGCCGATTGCGGTGGCTATTTCGCAGCGCAAATGTCAAAAAGGGAGAGCTGTTAGTCAGGCATGTGCATTCTGTTGAGCAGATTGTAGAAGACAACGCTCTTATCGTGAAGACTAAGTTTGTTTCGCAGGTCAGCGATCACATCGTGTACGACGTTGGACTTGAGGCCTTTCATTTTTTTGTACCCATTTCATTAAGGCCCAGATTTGTAAGGCGCATGCAACCATTCGATGCGCTGTTTGCTTTAATTTCTGAAGAGCTTGCAGATGTAATCTAGTTGGTGCTTATGAACTTATTAAAAGATACGTGGGTTCGTTAGTATCTTAGGCGCGCTTTTCGATATATGCCGAAATGTTAATTTTGATGCCGATTGTCGTGCAATTGCATACTCAGAACATTTTATACGTAGCTTCCACCTGTATAGAATGTGAATTCACATGTATATGAAGAAACATCAACCCTTCTGCTGCAAGCGAGAAATTTTCGCGTTAATTTTCGTGAATCGCATTCAGCTCCTAATAACTGGTCCCGCAATTGATCGAGTAATTTCAATTCTATAGAGTAAATGAGACAGTTGTGGACAATATCTAGAAAAACTACTTTTCGCTGCGTGGTTAATATTTCCTTGTTCCTATAGCTATTATACTGGTATATAAGTTTTATTCAGTCACTCGCCCCGCCGCGGTGGCTCATGCGTTAGGAACCGCTGGTCATGGCGACGCGAGTTTGATCTCGGCCGCCGCTCGCTGTAGAAATTATAACTATTCCCAAACCTGGGAAGAAGCTAAGCCTGGACAACTTACGCCCTATCTCGCTTACATCTTGCATAGGAAAATGGCTCGAAAGAATCATCAATAGCCGACTCACAGACTACCTGGAAGACTAAAATCTACTGCCAAACTCGATGTTCGGCTTCAGGTAGCATCTGTCAACACAGGACGTAAGGCTGCAAATCAATCACGACATCTTGGACAGAATATCAGCCAAAAACGAAGGTATCCTCCTCGCGGTGGACCTAAAAGATGCCTTTGACAACATCAGCCACAAAGCAATTCTCGATAGCATATCGGAAACCGGGTGCGGGGAGAGAACGTACAGTTACGTCCGGGACTTTCTCAGCATCCGGACAGCAACGATAAGTGTCGGCAGTATAAGGACCAACGAAAGAGAAACTGCCGGGAAAGGAACCCCGCAGGGATCTATCATCTCGCCCCTTCTGTTTAATCTGGCCATGGTGCCGATAGCGAGGAAATTGGAAAGCATACCTGGAATTCGTCACGCACTCTACGCCTACGACATTACGGCGTGTACGAAGACAGGATCAGCGGGAGAAAAGGAAGACAAATTGCAAAGAGCCCTGGATGGCATTGAAGAAATTGCAAGAAGAAACGGCATGCAATGCGCCCCTGAAAAAACCGAGTTCATTAGAATTCACAAGAAAAACTTCAAGGCAGAGCCGATTCAAATCTGACTTCAAAACCAAGAAATCAGAGAAGTAAAAACCTTGAGGATACTAGGTATGTGGCTACAGAGCCACGGGGAAAGAACGCACACAATCAAGCTACTAACTCGGGCAGCCAGTCAGGTCTGCAGCATGATTCGAAGAATAGAAAACAGGAACGGAGGGTTAAAGGAGTAGAACGCGATCAGAATAGTAACGGCAACGATAGTCCCCCGCTGGACCACAACGTCACCAGAACGGAATCCCAGAAAATTGATGCGCAGTTTCGGAAAGCTTATAAACTAGCACTCGGATTACCAAGTCATGCATCCAACGAGGCTGTTATGGCAATGGGAATCTCGGCCACCTACGAAGAGCACAAAGAAGCAAAGGAGCTTCAGTGTCATGCTTTCTAAAGAAGAAACAATCTGCGTCTGAGCATGAGTTGCGAGGCAGCATCCTTGTTCTCTTTTGTTAGTTTTGCTCCTTACGTCGTGGGTTAGAAATGAACCAAACGACCCGTCTCTGTTATGTGACATGTTTCTTTGCAGCTAGCATGGACATGCCCTGAAAAGCGCCAGCTTGCGATTTCCAGTGCCAATTGTACCTGCAAGGCAGGAATTCAGGGGCGCTCCAAGCATGCTGCTGCGGTGTGCTGTTTCATGAACTCCCATGCAGATGAGTCCTGCACAAGTCAGGTACAAGAATGGGGCAAACCCAGCGGCAAAAATCCAAAGCCCTCTTTAGAGAGCGTAGTGGACTTGTTGCCTACTGAGTTTGTGAAGCGTTTTTTTTTCTAATATTTGTTTTTCTTCTCTTATAACCACATCTGTGTAGGGCTGCTCACAAATATATTTCGGATAGACAGCATTATATGATTGATCTTTGAGCTTTTATTAGCTTGAATAAACAACCCATCAGATGTTCCGAACATGCTTTTATTTGTCGATGCACAGTGTCATATCCTTATTCCTCGCTTTTAAAGAACAGGTCAGGAAACCACTTGCGCACGCTGTCACGAAGACCACATCGGGAATGAAGCGGCAAATGCTGCGGCTACTGCGAGGGAAGAGCCGCAAACGTCCCAAATTAAAAAGAAAAATACGAGGCCAACGGAAGAAGCGGGACAAAGCAGTCACAGCCAGAGGAAGAAATGGCCGGCGAGAGCAAAGCGGACGATCGTCATTCGAGATCGAGCTCCGTCAAAGCGCCTGCAAATCTGGCAGCTTGGAGAGAAATACCAACAAAAGACGAAGCCAGCGCAGAGTTCATGCGCCGCGGCGCCGGCGATGACGAACCCAATGTAGCCGTTCCGTAAACGAGATCGAGAAATACGACTTTAATTAACACACATAAAATCAGTTCTTGAGCGTCTGCGCCAATCTCCTCATGCGTAGTGTGGACACAGGCCCATTTTAAGTAACCGCTGTGCCACGCTACCACACGCAATAAATCCAGCCATGTTTTAAACTCCGCTGGAGGCACCTGTGACCTGTTTGCACGCCTGCGAAGCCACGGCGGCGGGCCGACGCAAGCACTCAAAAAGAGAAGTAACGCGAGCGACGCGAGCAGCACGAAGCCGCCAAAACACATTCGGTCAAGCAGTGACTTTAGGTCAAGAGCCGCATCAGCGCCGCGCCAGACCAATGCTTCAAAATTTTGCCGCTTGCGGAGGAGCGCGCTGCAGTCGCGCAGCCAAACTTGAGGTTGGGTTTAGCGCTGATATGGAGCGCTTTGCGTATGGCTGCGAGGAGGGGGGCTGCTTTACCTTTCGGGCTGCTGTATGTGTTGAGGATGTATAGGCTAGTGCTATTTCTAGTTTTTGGAAGGAGCTCTATTAGGGGACAATATATGTCTTCAACCTCTAGCGGGTGATCTGTAGCTGTGTATGCTCTGTGAACTAGGGTTGCTACCCTTTGTGTGGGTCTGTTCGTTGGCATGTGGGGAGTGTAACTGACTATAGAGAAGCTTCAGACCCCTGTAGTGCGATAACTGTAGGGACTTCTGTGTCGGAGAGAGATTGAATGTGGAGTTGCAGATTGCTTCGATTGGAGCGATATCCTCTACAATTCCACTGCCACACTCTAAATTCTTTGTAGTTCGCTGCCATCATTAGCAGCTCTGGGGTAGATTTGGTCGAATTTTATTAGTATGGGGGGAAACATTTGATCTATTTTGCTTTGCAGCTGAGCAGCGGTGGCGTCGTGGGCGCTAGATCTCTGATCGAGCGTCGCCATTCTTTTGTTAAGTTTGCTAGCCTATGTGTTCATGTCTTTGGCCATGGCTTCGAATTTCTTTTCCATTTTCTGTTTAAGAATATTGATCGCGTTGATCAGAGTTCCTAACGTTGTGACGTCCTCAGTGGTAGTGTTTCTTTTGCTCTGCGCTTGGCAGGTGTGCTTTGGGCGGGTGAGCTCGGTGTTCTAGCTACCGGGGTAAGAGAGGGGATATCTTGAGGGTTTTCCTTTTTTTTTATTGGTGGGATTCTTTTTAGCAGCGATTGAATTTGCTTGCTAAGGCTATCGATTTGTTGACTCTGGTGTTCGATTTGCTTGCTCTACTGTTCAAATTGTGCTTTCAGTTGATTATTCTCACAAACAAGGGAAGGAGATCGCGGGCCCCAACTCACCTGTTTGTCAGATGTGGGCTGTCCGTTCCTTCCCTGTTTCTGAAACCTGGGCTGTCTAGTCGGGGGTGGGAAGGACCGGGACCGGTGACGGGAGTTGGAGCGGCTTCTCGAGCTTGATCGCTGCATGAGGCAGGATTCTCAGAGGGGTGTTCTTTGTCATATCTTCTATAGGTGTCGGTCTTTTGTTGCCTGGTCGGTTAAAACGCTGCTTGCAGTCCTTGGAGCCCGTGAAGTGGGATCTATTGCAGATGATGCACTTGACTGCATACGTGGGTGGCTCGACTGGGGAATGATTCTCTCTGCAGCGCTGGCAAAGATTTTGCTTCGGTTTGACACAGATGTCGCTTCTGTGACCGGCTTGCCGGCAGTTGAAGCATACCTCGGCTTTCGCCAGGAAGGAATAGCAGTTATAGACGGCTTCGTAAAAACGTAGCTGCTTAGGAACCGACTTTGTGTTGACGAAAGTGACGAGTATGGACTTAGCCTTGCCCAACGGTCTAGCGTTCGTAATGACGTACGAACTACGTTTGTTGAAAGTCTGAAGTTCTTGAACTATCTTTTCAGGCGTATGGTCGTAGATAGCGTTATAGAGAACGCCCCGGATGGCATTGTCTAGTTGGGCGATTGTCACCTGTCGTGACGCTGGGGCTATGTCGACCCGGCCTTCACTTGGTAGCGTGCAGAGACTCGGGGTTGAAGTAGGATTGAATCTTCGAAGTTGGTGAAATATGTACAAGCAGGTTTAATGGCACTTTGAGAAACTTATTTACAAGATTATTTACACGAAAAAGAAGGGTACATCAGCAAAATGGCAAGCGTTAAGAGTTCATAGCGAGAAGCGACTGGATGAGCCGTTTACCCAGGGCCCAGAGCCATTTCGTGCTCTGCAGCGTCCTTAAAACCCCCTATGTCCAGCCCCTCTCTGAAGATGCTGACCAACCAAATCCAGGGCACGCCCCTCAGATATCGGCATCCAATCGAACACATCACTGCACTGATGGTCTGAAGCACTGACTGGCCCGGCATTGTTTCGTTGAGCCTGGTCACCTGTTGGCGGGAAAAGCTTGGGAACGGCGAGGAGGTACATTTCTATTCTTCAGCCAAGAATCGATAGGCAGCTGGTTCCGGCAAGTGGATTTACTTCTCAGAAACCCAAGTACACGTGCGCGCCGCATAGGGCTCCCAACATTGTCCCTTTTCGACAATTGCAAATCTTTCCTGCATTCCCGGGAAATCACTTAATGGCCGTATGAGTCATGCTCCTTTCTTGTCCTGCACGTCAGCGGACATGTCACTCTGTCGTCTCCTTTGGATAGGAGGCATTCATCACTGGAGGATAGCACTTCTCGACTGGAAGGGTGAACAAAAGAAAGAAAGCACTTCCTGCATTTCCCGCAGGGGGACGTTTCTTTGTGTTTTTCCAGACGTTCTCTTGGCAGGGTCAATTTGGCATTTGCAGAGTGTCCACAAAGCAAAACAGGCTTACAAAACAGGATTCCTGGAAACAGGCTCACTTAGAGCCATTGGACCATCACCACATATTCACAGCACTTATCCATGCCCACAGGCGAACAATAGAGCGCGCAAATGCGGATGCTTGGTCGTAACAGCCTCCTCCCCCGCCAGAAGAGTCTCGGAGGGCAGCAGTCCCAGCTGCTGCATGAAGAGACGACTTAATGGCCTGCACGTGAACGCTTGAAGCTCGCTGTTGCTTGTCGCGTTGTCTTGATTGTTGTAGGCCAAATTGCTCGAGCTGTCTGAAACTCAACCACATGTCGAAGCAAGCACTCGGCTCCCGTCTGAAGAGACCAGGTTAAAAGAAAACTGCCATTGTTGTTCGAGAAAAGCCCACTCTCAAGACGTTCAGGACCCACGTATTCCTAGAAAACCAAACGTGCTGCTTTACATAGCCACACATATACAAGCGCACGAAGAAAAAAAAAACCTGATTATCAATTTGGATACATGGTGAGGAACATCTCGGACCGCTTAGAAAGAGCGGCTAAGCGCGTCCGCATTCCCATTTAACTTCCCCTTTTTGTATCTTATTTCAAAATTGTACTGCTGTAAAATCAAGCTCCACCTAAGAAGGCGACTGTTCTTCGATGTCGCAGTTTGCAGCCAAGCCAGGGGACAATGGTCCGTCTCTACGGTGAATTTGGCCCCTCCAAGATAGCACAGCAATTTTTGAATGGCCCATACAATGCAAGCGCACTCTTTCTCTGACGCGCAATAAGCCCTCTCTCTAGAACTTAGTTTTCTGCTCAGGTAGAGCACAGGGTGCTCATTACCGTCGTCATCTCTCTGGCAGAGAACAGCACCTAGCCCTCGATCACTGGCATCACACTGGACCGTGAATTCTCGGTCATAGTCTGGAGCTCGCAATACCGGACGGCTAATCAGCACAGCCTTCAGGTTTACGAAGGAGGCTTCCTTTTGTTCGTCCCAGACTACATTTGTCGGTTCTGTCCTGCGGAGAGCGTCGGTCAGAGGGCTGGCCAAAGCTGAATAGTTAGGGATGTAGTGATTGTAGTACCCAGTCAGACCTAGGAATGCTCGAATTTCCGTCTTCGTGCTCGGCCGCGGATAGTCTGCTACCGCAGAAATCTTAATCTCGCTGGGTTTCCTGAAACCTTGACCTACATTGTGACCCAAGTAGTCCACGGTCGCCCTTGCCAGGCAACATTTCTCGGCCTTTACGGTTAGTCCAGCTTGACGCAAAAGGCTCAGTACAGCTCTTCGATGTACCATATGGTCCGCCCATGAGTCGGAAAAAACCGCAATGTCGTCTAAATAAGGCACTGCGAATGTTTCACACCCCTTTAAAACCCTATCCATGAGTCGGGAAAAACAAAATGGAGCATTTTTGAGCCCGAAACTCATCATTGTTGGCTGGTAGCTGCCCGTCGGAGTGACGAAAGCCGCGTATCTGCTGGCGCGTTCAGTGAGCGGTACTTGCCAGTATCCTCGAGTAAGGTCCAGCGTAGTCACATATGCCGCTCTACTGACCTGTTCTACTCTCTCCTCAATATTCGGAATAGGATACACTTGATCCCTGGTGAGAGAATTTAGCTTTCGGTAGTCTACCACAGGCCTAGGGTCTTTACCTGGAGCTTCTACTAAGATCATAGGCGAAGCATAATCGCTTTCCGAGGGTTTTATTACTCCCAATTCCAGCATGCGAGTTACTTCCCTATCCAGAATTTCTCTTTGCCTTGGAGAAAATCGGTAGCACCTTGATCGCACTGGCACGTCTGAAGTCAGCTCAATATCGTGCTCAGTCAAATCAGTCCTGCCTGGCCTGTCCACGAAGCAGGCCTCAAACTCTGTTATTAGCTCGCCCAGATCGGACAGCTGGGATTTCTTTAGTTCTCCTCTCTGCTCCGTCTTTTTGTGAAGCTCCTGAGCGTTGCTTCCTTTTCCGCTGAGGCAAATCAAGTTATCCCCCATCTCCTCGGGAAGGTTTAACGTTAGATTTACCACGGCTTCCTTCTGCACATAAGGCTTCATAAGATTGCAATGATAAATGCGCACTGCTTTACGCCTATCGGGGATTTTCACTGCGTAGTTAGTGTCAGAAAGCTCTGCAACGACTTTAGCAGGTCCTTCCCACTGTACTTCGAGCTTATTCTTGGGATCATTGGCTTGCTCCATAGCTAAGTCCTCTCGGGTTCCACTTAAAAGTCTCGTGAGATTACTAGACACTGGCGGCAAGAGGTTACTTTCAAGAACGTCCTCATTCCGTGTCTTATCAAGCTCACTTTCATGTTGACTTATCTGAGATGCCTCGCTCTCAAAGTTTTCTGGCCCGCTATTTTCCGCATTTACCACTGTTTTAACTGCCGTTTCCTCCGCTGTTGATTTTTCTGAAATGAGCAGTGTAGCTAGTTCTCGCGCCTTTGAACGTGTTAAGGCCTGCACATCTCTGTCTCCGAAAATCAGAAGGCAAGCTTTGACCTTCTCGTAGTTGTCCGCGTCCTCCTTGTTTAGCCGCGCGACAACCTCCGCTGCCTCGCAGGGCAGAACCGTCAATAATCTCTGAGACCACGTGTCTCGCTGGAAGGACAGTTCTTCGCAAGTTCGCTCAAAGTTACCCAGATACAGACCGATATCCCCTGATATCACATATGGCTGCATGTACTTTGACATCTTGAAATCTGCCTCCTTGTTGAGAAGAGGTACCGCTAGCTGGGGACAATTGCCCGACCTCTTGCTCAACTCTACTTCTAATTTCCGGAGCTCAATTTCTAGCTCCCGCTTTTTTGCTTCTCTCTCAAGCTTCTCACGTTCGTGCTCCCTTTCCTCTTTTTCCCTCTCAAGTTCACGCTCCCTTTCCTCTTTTTCCCTCTGACGTTCGCGCTCCCTTTCCTCATTTTCCCTCTGACGTTCGCGCTCCCTTTCCTCTTTTTCCCTCTGACGTTCGCGCTCCCTTTCCTCTTTTTCCCTCTCAAGTTCACGCTCACGCCTCTTTTCCTCTTTTTCCCGCTCTTTCTGCTGTCTGAGCTGCTCCTCCTTTTTTTGGGCGATGAGGTTCCATGCTTCACTGAGCTCCTCATCATCGGCTCCCAAATCTGTGATTGCCTTTATAATCAAAGGTTTTCGTGCCAAACCACTTGTATCAATTCCCAATTCCTCACACAATTGCAACAGTTCCGGTTTCTGCAGCTTTTGTAGGTCCATGATCGCTCCGAGTGTCGGCTACTTCCAAAACAACTGTGCAAACTACCAAACCTAAAGGCGTTTCCACACTCTCGTTACCAGTTCTAAAATCTAACCCTGTTCTAGAACCTGGTCCACATCAGAAGAAAAGCCAAGCACTCACCCACACATGCGATCGATGTTCCGAGCTGCTCTCTTGTTGGCCGATTGTTGCTCCTGCTTGTTGCTTGAGATGCCACCTCCGATCACCAGATGTTGTGGCTTGTAGATTCTGATCCACCTCGAATCACCAGATGTTGTAGCTTGTAGATCCAGATCCCACCTCCAGTCATCAGATGTTGTGGCTTGTAGATTCAGATCCCAACGCTGGTCACCAGTCGTCGTGACGCTGGGGCTATGTCGACCCGGCCTTCACTTGGTAGCGTGCAGAGACTCGGGGTTGAAGTAGGATTGAATCTTCGAAGTTGGTGAAATATGTACAAGCAGGTTTAATGGCACTTTGAGAAACTTATTTACAAGATTATTTACACGAAAAAGAAGGGTACATCAGCAAAATGGCAAGCGTTAAGAGTTCATAGCGAGAAGCGACTGGATGAGCCGTTTACCCAGGGCCCAGAGCCATTTCGTGCTCTGCAGCGTCCTTAAAACCCCCTATGTCCAGCCCCTCTCTGAAGATGCTGACCAACCAAATCCAGGGCACGCCCCTCAGATATCGGCATCCAATCGAACACATCACTGCACTGATGGTCTGAAGCACTGACTGGCCCGGCATTGTTTCGTTGAGCCTGGTCACCTGTTGGCGGGAAAAGCTTGGGAACGGCGAGGAGGTACATTTCTATTCTTCAGCCAAGAATCGATAGGCAGCTGGTTCCGGCAAGTGGATTTACTTCTCAGAAACCCAAGTACACGTGCGCGCCGCATAGGGCTCCCAACATTGTCCCTTTTCGACAATTGCAAATCTTTCCTGCATTCCCGGGAAATCACTTAATGGCCGTATGAGTCATGCTCCTTTCTTGTCCTGCACGTCAGCGGACATGTCACTCTGTCGTCTCCTTTGGATAGGAGGCATTCATCACTGGAGGATAGCACTTCTCGACTGGAAGGGTGAACAAAAGAAAGAAAGCACTTCCTGCATTTCCCGCAGGGGGACGTTTCTTTGTGTTTTTCCAGACGTTCTCTTGGCAGGGTCAATTTGGCATTTGCAGAGTGTCCACAAAGCAAAACAGGCTTACAAAACAGGATTCCTGGAAACAGGCTCACTTAGAGCCATTGGACCATCACCACATATTCACAGCACTTATCCATGCCCACAGGCGAACAATAGAGCGCGCAAATGCGGATGCTTGGTCGTAACACACCCGTTAATAATTAGGGGGTATTATTAACGATGCGCCCTTAACGGTGCGCACACTCCCAGACACCCTTAGAGTGAGTGGGGGTAGCTGCTCCGGTCGCAAAGGAGATGCCCTCGACCTGCGTGGCAAGCTCAGCCGGAATTCAGCTACCTTGTTGTGACAGAAGGGGGTGGTCGTTTGGTGCCCAGCGGTCGCCGGTTCAAACCAGAGTAAGGATCGGAGTCTGAAGTAACAAACAAAACACAATTTATGCACAGCAAGAGACGATACAAAGGAGTACACAAGATCACTTGAAATACAACAGACGAGAGGTTCACAGAATACGAACGCTAAGCATGCAACTACAGAATGATTCAATAACACAGGCTTTACAACAGATCAAACACGAGAGAGTACATAAACAAACACCAAATTGTTCACCGGGCACTGTTGCAGTCCGACGCCTCAAGAGTCACGATGTGGCCGCCATACGAGACGAGCGCCGCTCCCTTGAAAGTCCGTGGGCTTGCCAGCAGCGGGTGATCCCCGGGAGTCCAGTCGAAACACAGGCGAGCACGTCGCAAAACACTTGACGAACTGACTGACTGGCTGACTGACTGACTCATCAAACGGCGCGGTCTCTTTAAATAGGGCGCGCCGCGTCTGTTTGTTAGCACGCGTCAAAGCTAGCGCGCACACACACATAGCTTCGCTGGTTATAGCTCCCTCTTCTCCTCCCGTTGAGCCGCGCGTCGTCATTGGCCAGGTCCCATAGAAAGTTCTCGAAGGGCCTGGCACATTCCAGGCCGATGAACCACCGTCCTCCCCGGGCAATGGGAAAGAGGGTCACGGCAACGCGTACAAAGCTACGCGCTCTCCCGCGCGGGGAAGGGGCTTTTCTCTCCATGCTCTCCACGCGACGCCGCGCGCGCCCAGCACCGCACCGGCCCGATGAAAATGGGCGCCGATTTCGTGACACTGCCCCTCCCTTAAAGAATATTGTCCCACAATATTCACAACAACCACGAACATCGCGCGCACATGCATGCGCTCACAAATATATGGGGCAAATATCCATATTAACACATTGCACAAATTTCACGAACTGTAATAACCCATTACAAAATTCACACATCAATGCTATGAAATTCACAAACATAGCACTACACTGTTGTCGGATACACGTAAGAATCAACAACACAGAACCACAAAGTTACTCAAATATGTAGCGCACAACGTAAGGCATGCTTTCGCCTATATTTCCAAACTCGTGTTGCACTTCCTCCTTGGAACATATCAATTCCTCTCCATCTTTCAGATACGCAAGTTTTCATTCTCACAAAGCACTGGTTTTTATTTCTTTCGCGTGTCCTGACTCTTTTTCTGGTTCTAATGATATTTCTCATCCGCGATTTTGTCTCGCTCCTCCCTCTACTCTTGAGTTCTGCTTTCCGATCGGAAGCTTGGCCAGAATTAACTTTACTTTGTCTAGCTGCGCTTCGAGGACGCCGTCTCATTCTTTCTCGGTCTGGGCAGCTCTCCATGCGCTTGCGCATCCAGTCGTTCAGCCGCTTCTTCCTTCTTTTTCTATGAGACATTTCCCTGTCGACTTTGCCTGACTTGGCAGGTTTGGATTTGGTTCTTTTCGTTTTCACTTTTATTCGCACCTTTCGCCGAGGAACGTTTGATCCAGTTTTACCCGCATAATCAGAACATAGTTGTCTGTAAGGAGCGTCTTTTTGAGAACTTTGTTCTCCCTTAATCCTTTTAATTTTCTTAATTTCTTTACGACCTTCAGTCGTACTTTCTCAAAGCAGGACTCATTTTCAACTGGGAGTTCTTTCTCTTCACATTTTTTTACTTCTTGTTCCTCAAAATTTTCTTTGAATTCTTTCATCGCAGTGCAGTCTTCACTTTCTTTCCTTCCTGAACCCTCAAGGTTAAGATCGGTACTGTCACCTTTATCCCAGCTTTCGTGCTCACTGCAATTTGAAATCTCCTCATCCCGGTCACTCATGTACTCAGCCATGGTGTCATTTAATGAGGAGCTACAATCCTGCCCTTCTTCATCTTCAAGCTTTGAAAACACCGAGGTTTCTGGCTCGACATCTGCCGTTGCAGCTTCTCTGCAACCTGTCGTCTCGGAGGGCACAATCTCATTTTTCCGAGAATTCTGAACTCCAGTTCGGTCATCTGAAGTTTCTGTTGCAGGAACACGCTGATCCACAACCTCATTCTGGCTGCTGGAGCCAGTTTCTATAGTACCTGTGGCTGTCAATGTATCGCTTGGTTCGCTGTACTTTCTAATATAAGGAAAGGTAACCTCCGGGGGCTCGGTAATACCTTTCAAACGCCGAACTTCAGCCAGCTTTTTGAGCAGGATCTCTCTCTCTTTTAAGAATTTTTTTTCTTTTTCTGCCTGCTTCCTCAGCCATTCTTTTTCCCTTTCGGCTCTCTTCCTGAGCCATTCTTTTTCTCTTTCTTCTTCTTGTCTCTTTGCCTCAGCTTGTTTCCTCTGCCATTCTCTCTCTCTTTCTTCTCGTTGTCTCTCTCTTTCTTTCTCAGCCTCTTCTCTTTCCTTCTTAGCTTGTTCTAGAACCTCTCTTTCTTTTCGGTCCACCCATTCACGCAGTTCAGCTCCTTTAAGACCTTTCTCTAGGCCCAACGCAATAATCTCCTTGAGATTCATCTTCAATGTGCACTGCCTAATGCTAATACATAGCACTCTCAATGGACCTTACACAACCGCGTCAGCGCGGTACCTCTTGCTATCGCTCTGCTGCTACACCGTTTACGACCTCTTCGTAAACTCTTCTAACTCGTTCTCCGTCCTCTGAGCTTGAGTGCACCAAACGTCCTGTCGCGGACGCCAGAATAATTGTCACCCGTTAATAGATTAATTGTCACCCGTTAATAATTAAGGGGGTATTATTAACGATGCGCCCTTAACGGCGCGCACACTCCCAGACACCCTTAGAGTGAGTGGGGGTAGCTGTTCCGGTCGCAAAGGAGATGCCCTCGACTTGCGTGGCAAGCTCAGCCGGAATTCGACTACCTTGTAGTGACAGAAGGGGGTGGTCGTTTGGTGCCCAGCGGTCGCCGGTTCAAACCAGAGTAAGGATCGGAGTCAGAAGTAACAAACAAAACACAATTTATGCACAGCAAGAGACGATACAAAGGAATACACAAGATCGCTTGAAATACACAGACGAGAGGTTCACAGAATACAAACGCTAAGCATGCAACTACAGAATGATTCAATAACACAGGCTTTACAACAGATCAAACACGAGAGAGTTACACAAACAAACACCAAATTGTTCACCGGGCACTGTTGCAGTCCGACGCCTCAAGAGTCACGATGTGGCCGCCATACGAGACGAGCGCCGCTCCCTTGAAAGTCCGTGGGCTTGCCAGCAGCGGGTGATCCCCGGGAGTCCAGCCGAATCACAGGCGAGCACGTCGCAAAACACTGACGAACTGACTGACTGACTGGCTGACTGACTGACTCATCAAACGGCGCGGTCTCTTTAAATAGGGCGCGCCGCGTCTGTTTGTTAGCACGCGTCAAAGCTAGCGCGCACACACACATAGCTTCGCTGGTTATAGCTCCCTCTTCTCCTCCCGTTGAGCCGCGCGTCGTCATTGGCCAGGTCCCATAGAAAGTTCTCGAAGGGCCTGGCACATTCCAGGCCGATGAACCACCGTCCTCCCCGGGCAATGGGAAAGAGGGTCACGGCAACGCGTACAAAGCTACGCGCTCTCCCGCGCGGGGAAGGGGCTTTTCTCTCCATGCTCTCCACGCGACGCCGTGCGCGCCTAGCGCTGTACCGGCTTGATGAAAATGGGCGCCGATTTCGTGACAGCGATGTAGGCCTTTAATGGGTAGGTCACGTCGGAGATTTGAAGAAACTGTAGGGTAACGTAGAGTGATGTTCCGTTGCACCAGGGGTGCGCATCAGAGACGGTATACGTGGTTCAGCGGAAAATCCTTGCGCCAGATGCGCCCCGTCGGAGACGGCATGTAGTGAAGATTTGAAGGCAGGAGCTTGACAGAAGAATAACTGAATATTTTTATACACAGTATTTACAACAACAACACTAGCAACAGAGATGCGATGTGGAACTGGCTAACTGGGAAATATTCCCTCCTTGGCATAGCCGAAGATGCAGAGCATCTAAACCTAGCCCAGAACACCGAACTGGGCCCTCGGGCTCGGTTGGGACACCCTGAGGTCCAGCACTAATTTACACGACGTCCAATCACAACGAACAACCTCACTGATTGGTTGCGACGTCCAGCTCCCCTTTCAATTAAACCTAAACTAAGAGAACTAAACCTTCTCTGTCAATGAAAAAATAAAAGGAAAAGCAGAACTGCTAGGGTAACGCCCTTCCTACATTCCGCGGTACACGTGGCCGTTCACCTGGCCGTTCCGTTGCTACAAAAAAAAAAGAAGAAAAATAAAGAGTGGTCAATGGTGCTGGCCGAGCTCGGCTATCCTCACGAGTGTACCGCTTTTGTTAGTGCTCGCCACCACATTCCATCGGGCGCTTGCGTGAACGAGCGTCTCACCTGCGACTGCGAGGTCGAGCAAGCACGCTTAACCCGGTGTACAAAAAAAAAGGAAAACGAAAAGAGCGGTCGGTGGTCCTGCCACGGCTCGCCTGTCGTCATGAGTGCAGTGCTATTGTTAGGTGCTCGCCACCGCATTCCATCGATTGCCCGCGTGAATGTGTGTATCACCTGCGACTGCGAGGTTGAGACGACGCGTGCAAGCTGGTGTTCACCACGTCGTCTATATCTCCCACTTCAAGGACTCACTGACTGTCACTCAGCTGGCTCGTTATCCTAAATGGCTTTGCGTGATTCGCCAGGTGCCTCGCGGCGCCCTCCTGTTTGTACACCACCTGCGTCCACTGATATGATACAGACTACCCAAGAGGAGCTGGGCTCACAGCCGCATACTTTCCCTGAATTCTCGCGCTAATCTCTTGTGCCCGTCGGTGTCTTACACGCCCCTTCTAAGATTCTACACGGAGCCCAATGGCGCCTTTCAGAATTAGCTCATTCAAGGGACCGATGAAGCCCAGCGCACCTTCAGGGTTATGCACCACTGCCCAAATGCGACCACAACATTAACGACACTACATACGGACAAACAATACTCAAATATTCCGGGGGCACAATAACAACGAACAAAATATGCTCGCAAGCATAAGAAGCAAAAGAAAGTAAAAATCAACAGTGATCACTTCACAGAAACACACGATTTGCGTGCACAAGTTGCGCCTCACATAAACTTCAAGTTCGTGCGCAGGCATCTGCTCTCGGGTTCGCGCACACCATGATTATCCTCGCGTACACACGCAGATACACGCACACTTGCAAGGCTTCAGCACTCAATAGCGCCAGTGTCTCGCCCACGGACGCCAACCGGAGTCTCCCAGGTCGCACCCCCTGCCGCTGCGTGCACTCGAGCCAGCGTGCGATGTCTTGGGCCGCAGTCTCAACAGAGTGAGAACTCAACCGCTGATGTCACCCGGGGTCGAACACCTCCTGGCTATCACTAGGGCCTAAACACTCAGCCTGTGATGCATTCGAAGGTACGCTCTGCACGTTGTGCCAATACAATGTTTCTTGTACCTTTCCATGTTCACCACCTTTGCGTGGGCTAACGAAACCCTTGCGACGCTTGATCTGGCTTGTTGAACAGTAGATAACACGGTACCTCCGGTGTGCTCGCAATGTGTGAGCTATGCACCTGTCTGCTCGCACCTTACATCGATGGGCTTCTTTCGCCCCATTCCCTTCGGCACTAACATTAGGAATGCCGTGCCCTGCTTCACAGAAGTTTTCCGGTTCCGTGGAAACATCTAACACTGCAGCTGGATGAAATGCCTTGCTGTTATTTGACTCAAATTTTTCCGGCGGCCCCTTTATTCAATAAGAACTGGTGGACGAGTTGGTCTGACATATATCTAGTGAAGGAGCGCAACGGCACAAGGCCAGAGGAAGAAAGGGACAAAACACAGCGCTGAGTTTTGTCCCTTTCTTCCTCTGGCCTTGTGCCGTTGCGCTGCTTCACTAGATAGGCCCTTTTATGTTCTCGGGTGATGCGATCTGAGTTGAGTTGAGTGCATTTGAACTGCCTAGCACTGTCTGAATTTTGCCCTGCTGGCCCGTCTCCATCCTCAGCCTCGAATGGAAAGCTCTTGCTGTGAACGGCAATACAGTCTGCAAAAAAGTCAGCCGGAGTGTATCTTCGCGACCACAATGAACTTCCGCCCGCCGCTAACTCGATCCCACAATATTCATCGTCCTCGAGAGTTTCAAGCTGTGCGAACCGCTTCTTCTCGGAGCTCGCCTGAGGCTGTTTTTGCGGCACCGCAGACTCTTTCATGAGAACCTTACTCGCTTCTTGCCGATACCTGGCCGCTTTCCCCTCGATCGCTTGACGCTGGAGAGACCGCAATCTCGTCACTCAAAGAGCATGCCAGTAATTCACAGCTGTTCAGTCTGTCGTCAGGCACTCCGAAATCGATTATCTCGATTACACTTAGAAACTTATCCATGCGGACCCACGCACCCTTAAAACTACACTACCGGCTCGAACGCAGACAGAGACCCAAACAATGGGAACGGGAAAACTGATGGTTCGATGTGTTGATCCCCTTTCAACGCTGTCCAGTGTCGATATCCGCCGCCACCTTCACTGGAGCCTGCGATGCGCTGCCGCTCGCCTCGGGACTTGGGTGCGTTGCTGCCTACTTGCGTAGACCCGGCGCTGACCAACGCACTGCGCTACTTAACCGGATGCAGTCCCGCGTCCCTGATCCGTTCTTTTCGTTCTTGCTGCTACCTCTCCTGGTTTCCTTTGCTGCTGCTCCTTGCTGCCTACACCTGGTCCATCCGGGTAGTCGATGCCTTGATTTGCTGTAGTCTTCTCTCCTACTTCCGCTGCATCCCTTGTCTCCTACTTGGCCAGTAGAGACAACCTGTACGACTGCGCCAGTAATGTTCCTTTGCACCAGGTGTGCGCCGTCAGAGACGGTATAAGTGTTCCAGTGGAGGTTCCATGTGGTAGAGGTGCCACGTCGGAGACGTTCTGTAGTGAAGACTTGAAGGCAGGAGCTTGAGAGAAGAATAACTGAATATTTATATACACAGTATTTACAACAACAACATTGACGACATAGATGCAAGGTGGAACTGGCTAACTGGGGAAATATTCCCACCTCGGCATAGCCGAAGATGCAGAGAATCTAAACCTAGCCCAGAACACCTGACTGGGCCCTCGGGCTCGGTTTTAACCACCTGAGGTCCAGCTCTAGTTTACACGACGTCCAATCAAACAAACATCAACCTGATTGGTTGGTTCCGACGTCCAGCTCCCCCTTCAACTTTAAAAGATCTAAACCCTCTCTCTCATTGAAAAAAAAAAGAAAATCAAAACTCCTAGGGTCACGTCCTTCCTACATTCCGCGGTACACGTGGCCGTTCACCTGGCCGTTGCAACGTTCAAGTCAATGGGTACCGTTGCTACAAAAAAAAAGAAGAAAAATAAAAAGAGTGGTCTGGGGTGCTGGCCCAGCTCGGATATCCTCAAAAGTGTACCGTTTTTGTAAGTGCTCGCCACCACATTACATTGGGCGCTTGCGTGAACGAGCGTCTCACCTGCGACTGCGAGGTCGAGCCAGCGCGCTCAACCCGGTGTACAAAAAAAGGGAAACGAAAAGAGCGGTCAGCGGTCCTGCCACGGCTCGCCTGTCGTCATGAGTGCAGTGCTATTGTTAGGCGCTTGCCACCGCATTCCATCGGCTGCCCGCGTGAATGTGTGTATCACCTGCGACTGCGGGGTTGAGACGGCGCGTGCAAGCTGGTGTTCACCACGTCGTCTATATCTCCAGCGTTTCCCCCTCCCGAGCTACGGTGGCACGTCCAACAGGGCGCTTGACGCCCCCATCGCGGAAGCAGAAGTAAGGGCGGAAATTGTAAGACTAAAAACTAAATCAGCACCGGGCCCCGATGGGATCACTAATAAAATACTAAGCAATATGGACGTTGACTCTATTACTCTTCTAACGTAATTCATAGGGAAAGTTTGGGAAACCAACCAGTTGCCAGATCAATGGAAAACGGCAAACATAATATTAATATCCAAACCGGGAAAACCCCCGCAATTGGAAAATTTGAGACTGATTTCCCTAACCTCATGCGTAGAGAAGTTGCTGGAACACGTAATGCAGACGAGATTAATGTGCTTCATGGAGCAAAACAACCTGTGGCCGCACGAAATGGTCGGTTTCCGACCACACTTGTGCACGCAGGACGTAATGCTCCGACTAAAGCATGATATCATAGACTCGCGATCGAGAGACGCCAAAGTGATCCTGGGCCTAGACCTCACCAAGGCATTCGGCAATGTCAAGCACGAGGCTATCCTCGAAGAGCTCGAAGTGCTCGGAGTAGGAGAGAGAACGTATGACTACATAAAAGACTTCTTATCGGGCAGAAAAGCCTGCATGATATTTCAAAATTTAGAATCTCCTACGATAGAGTTAGGAAGCAAAGGCCCGCTGCAGGGCTCAGTGCTGTCGCCTTTCCTATTTAACGTGGCGATGAGAGGCCTCCCGGGTAAACTTAACCAAATCAAGGGGCTAAATTTTAGCATGTATGTGGGCGATACCAACCTCTGGATTAACCATGGGAGCGATGCGAGTACGGAGGAACGCCTGCAGGCAGCGACCAACATCATTGTCCATTACGCGGCTAAAAGGAGACTTTCGTGCTCCCCGCATAAATTTGAGTTGTTCGTTTATAACCCAAAGTACCACCGCTGCAAGAATAGCGGGGAGTTTCATATTCATGTGGAGGGCAAACCGGTGCCAAAAGTAGATCAGATCAGATTCTGTGGATGGTCATCCAATCCCACGGCCGTTATGGTGAGGTCCTGAAAAAAATGAGAAAGTTACGCGATGCAAACCCTCGGGCTCTTGAGGAGGGTCGCCACTAAAGGAAGGGGCCTCAAGGAGAGAAATTTACTAAAACTAATCCAGGCGTACGTAATAAGCGGAATCAGTTACGCCACGCCCTACCTGGACACCAAGGTCGGCGAAAAAGAGAAGTTAGACTGCCTGATTCGAAAATGCGTTAAGAAGGTGCTAGGTCCGCCAATGAGTACCTCGAGCGAATGACTGGTCGAACTCGGGGTGCATAACACGTGGGCAGAATTAGCGGAGGCAGTGCGAGTCTCCCAATTAGAGAGACTAAGCACGACCGAGACGGGCAGGGCAATCCTTGCAAAAGTAGGCCTCAACACAGACAGAGGAGTTAAAAAAAGTCACAATTAATAGGGAAAGCAGGAACGCCTTGGCAGTCCCCCCTTCCCTAGAAATATGCATCCAGAATTTAATATCGAAAGAAAGGCCAAACGAGCCGAAGCTCTAGAGCGACGGTTCAAGAACATGGGAGCGAAGAAAGTAGTCTATGCTGATGCGGCAAGTGGTAGAACAGGTGCGGCGGTAGCTTCGGTAGTCGATGGCCGAGGGGCACCGGTATCCACGGCAGCCATCAGAGGCCGCAACATAGAGACTGCGGAGGAAGTTGCGATAGCGATAGCTTGCGTAGGAACGGAAACCAAGTTCACAGTTAGTGACAGCAAAACTGCCATTCAAAATTTTGGAAATGAGCAGACATCGCCGGAGGCGGCCAAAATCCTCACCCAAAGAACGCTGATTAGAAAAATTCAGTTAATTTGGACACCCACTCAGGCTACCGTCCCTGGTAACGAGGCGGCTCACAAGCTAGCTCGAGATCATCGAACATTATAAACTGGGACGTAGACTGGTACTCCCGCCAGATGTTAGCCTAAATAATAGAGAAGCTGTCGCGTGGAGGCGGCTACAAACTAATACGTTCATGAACCGGTCTGAGCGTTTCACGCGCTACCAGACCTTAGGGACAATGATCTGTGCAAACACTGTGGGGCGAGAGGGACCCTCGACCACATACTTTGGGAGTGCCCACAATCTCCAGGGTTAGGACAAAATATTACGAGTGGCCTGGGATACCCTGCTGCGAAGCGCGGACCCTGCGATCCAGTACTAGGGTGCCTCGATGCGCGCCCGCTCTGAGCGGGCGCGCATCGAGGCACCCCAGATTTTACGATCCAGCACCGCACCGTCCATCTGGCGGAAGAAGCCGCAACTAGCCAAGGGCTGCCTGCCAGCCTCTAATCCGCGGGCGCACGACTCCCCGTCTTCCCGGCACGCGTGCCGGGGGTGGGGAAGAGGACGCCCATTTCCGATGGAATTAAAACTTGTGCAACCAACCAACCAACCAACCAACGAACCGCTTCAAGGACTCACTGATTGCCACTCAGCTCGTAATGCTCGTCATCCTAAATGGCTTTGTGTGCTTCGCCAGGTATCGCCAGGTGCCTCGCGGCGCCCCCTTGTCTGTACACCACCTGCGTCCACTCATGCTACAGGCTACCAAGAGGAGCTGGGCTCACAGCCGCATACTTTCCCTGAACTCCCGCGCTAATCTGTTGTGTCCGTCGGTCCCTTACAGGTGGCGTTCCGCTCTGTTTTCTGATAGGGTACTGACAGTGAAAGGGTTGTTTCGAGGATTCATGCGTATGGCGTCTTGTTGACGTACTGCCTCGTGTTTAGTTTCAGGGCGGCGCACACAAGGGATAGTATATGCAGCCCCCATTGTGTCTGCGGAGATCTAGGACTCCGCTAGGGCGGTAGATAATTTTCAGGTCTTGGGCGGGTAGCTTGGGTAGCGGAGCCTGACGCCTTATAGTTGGTGGATGAGACTTTCCTTGTTTGGGCTGGGCCGGTGCGGCTGCCCCGTCCGGTGGCTTGAGAGGCGAGCTCGTGGCGGGGGGCTTAAGTACGAGCGGGGCTGGGTGGGCCAGTTTACGAGCTGCGAGGGCCCTGGTCCATCTAGGATCCGTGGCGAATTCTTCAGGCGAGATTGCTTCTGCGGGGACTTGGCATACCCGGCTGCCGCAGGCAGGCTCAGCGTTTGGTGAAGCCATGTGCGCACTGTGAAGCTAGGCCTAGCCTAGCCTAGGCGCTGCGATTTCCAGCTAGGCCTACTGCGAGGCCCAGCGAAGAGTCTGCCGCCCCGTGTCTAGCACAAAATACGGGCTCGAAAGTCCCAAAAAGTGGATGTAAAAGGTGCACAACACCTTCACGAACCGTTTGCAGCAATTTCATTCCATGAAAAGCAAAAAAAAATGCACAAAACGATAGAAAACTCCGGAGCCGACGTGAGACGCGTCCGCTAAAGCCCCTCAATAAACTAAAAGTAGCGCCATCTCCTCTCTCCTCCTCCGGCGGTGCCGCTCCTCCTCTCGCATTTCGACCGTGGCTCCACCTACGGGGTGCGCGACTAGCGCGCGCTTTCCGGAGCAAACGCCCTTCACAGCCGTCTCGATCAGCGCCGTGCGCACGCCGATCGAGGCGGCCGTGCGCCGGGTCTCACCAGAGCCTTGCATTTTGTCGCAATGTGTTCAGGTTAAAGTATTACTCACTGCTGAAACATAATTACCGAATGTTGACAGGGATTTCCCGCCAGAATAGTTTCAGCTGTGAGTGTCATACACCACATATACGCGATTTCGGCGTTGGTACAACTCGCCGTCATCTCCGTGTGTCCGTAGTTCGTCACATTTGGCCACTCAGCGCGCTTTATAAAATTTGTAACTAGGCGGCGGACAGGAACAATTTTGGAACAGTCTGTGTATGGTTTCTTTGCAGCGTTGACTGGATTGCGAGCTGCCGGTAAACTTGAGAAGTGTGGCAGCAGCTGTCTTCCATGTGTTTTCAACTTCAGCTGCAGATCAAATTAACTATAGGCGGCGGAAGCTGCAGTCTGTGTGGAGTCTTTGCAGCTTTGATTGACTTGTGAGCTACTGGTAAACTTGGGGAGGGAGGTAGCAGTTATTGTTTTTTATATTTGGCATTGAGACGGTGCCGTGTTCAGCTGCCATGGTGTGTTACCATACGTACACGAGTTTGGCGTCGATTTAACTCGCCTTCACCTCCTTGAGTCCGTCAGCCGTTGACAGAATTGCGCAACATGCTTGAAAAAGAAATTAACTAGGCTGCGGAAGCTGCAGTCTGTGTGGTTTCTTTGCAGGTTGGACTGAATTGTAAGCTACCGTGAAACTTGAGAAGCATGGTAGCTGTTTTTTTTATATTTTGCGCTGAAACGGTTCCGTTTTCAACTGTCAGTGCGTGACACCATTTGTACGCGATGTCTGCGTTAGTTGAACTCGCCTTCACCACCGTGCTTCTATCAGCCGCCGGCCAAAGAGAGCAACATGCTTGAAAAAAAAATTAAATAGCCAGCGGGAACGATTTAGTAGCAGTCAGCGTGGCGGCAAAACACACGGCGATATGTGCCGCGCGCGCGCCGCCCGCCCCGCTGGAAAGGAGGAAGCTGCACGCCCAGCAAAAAAAAAGCGCGCGCGCGCGCACGTGATGGCGCTCGGCCAATGAGAGGGTCGAACGACGAAGGAGAGCGCAGGAGAGGAGGCGGGCGGCAAACTTCACATGTTGGCGCTACTTTTAGTTTATTGAGGGGTTTTAGCGTCCGCATGCTTCGACAGCCACCTGGCGGTCCACCAGGGAGCTGGAAAGAGTGTCGTTAGAAGAGGCCTGCAAGCGTATTCCCATATAGCATATGGTCTTGGGTGGCGTGCTTCCCGTCACCGCTGTGGTAGACGTAGCCGGTATAACAAGCAAAACTGTTTATTTATACATCAGGTAATGGCGCCCGTTTTCGCTCTGCTTGGCGCGGTCGCCCATGCCAGGATCTCCCGGCGGTCCGCCTGGTTAGCTTGCCGCTTGGGGCGCTGTCGTCAGTGGCGCCCACAACACCCCCTTTCATGAAAGGTTTGATCTCACAGGTCCAGGCGTTCTGGACGCTTACAAACACGTCCACTTCTTGTGGTGCTCGTGTCCTGCAACAGTTTCAGGTGTCTTGCTGTACGTCTTGCTTGTCCTCTGTCGGTTTGTGCAACGTAAGACCTTGGTTCTGATGTTGGCTATGTTATCACGCCGTGTGATGCAGCTCCAGCGAGGATGCGCACCGCTGTGCCTGGTGGTAAGCGCTCTCGGCTCCGTACCTTGTGCCGGGTGTCGTATGATCGTTTTGCGCGAGCTCTGTAGGCTTCATTATTTTGTCTGAATTCGCTGTCGTCCCACTTCGGGGCTAGCAGCTTCGAAGTGGTTGGTACTGTGGTGTTCAGACGACGACCCATTAGGAGTGCTGCTGGTGAAAAGCCTTGCACGCTGGGTGTGGCCCTGTAGGCAAGCAGCGCTTCGTGTATGTTGGAAGACTTCCTCAAAAGCTGCTTTGCTGTCTGGACAGCCCCCTCAGCCATACCGTTGCTCTGCGGGTAGTAAGAGCTTGAGGTTGTGTGTGAGGCTCCCCAGTGATGCACTAGTTCTTTGAACTCTGTGGAAGTGAACTGCGGCCCGTTGTCTGTGCGTACTGCCCGTGGAACACCGTACCGCGCAAACATTGGCTCCAAGACTAGGGCTCTGTTTTTTGTAGCTGTCCACGGCAGTTGTTCTAGCTCGAAAAATCGGGAGTAGTAGTCTACTACTACAACATACTCTTTCCCCTCCAGCGCGAAGAGATCCATGACGACTGTGTCCCAAGGGTGTGCTGGCAATGGGGTTAGAAGCAGGGGTTCTGTTTCTGACTTTCTGTGCTCTCTGCAAGTTGGACACTTTTCCACGTATTCTTCAATGTGCTTGCCTATGCCTGGCCACCATATGCATTCTCTTGCCCTCGCTCGGCACCCCATTGTGCCCAAGTGGCCTGCATGGAGTTTTTCCAGAACCTCTACTCTGATGTCTGGCGGGATGATCATTTTGTCGCCTTTGAATAGCACATCTTCAACGAGCGAAATCTCAATAGTCACCTTGACGTACCTTTTCATGCCAGGTGACAGCCCATGCACAGTTGGCCATGATGTAGTGCAGAAGGTAGCCACGCTGGAAAGTGTCGTCTGACTGGATGCTTGCCCTGATTCTGTCCAGCATCTGGTTTGAAGCAGGGAGCCGTTCAAGTGCTAATTCTTCAAACTCGCGCACAGCACTCTCGAGATTTCTTTCTTTGTCTGCTGGTTTCCCAGATGGCTTCCGGGACAGAAGGTCAGCTGTGTACATCTTTTTGCTGGGAGTGTGGGACATGGTGTAGTCGTACTCCAAAAGGCGCATCCTGAAACGTTGAAGGCGAGGACTCAGCTCGTCAAGTCGTTTAGTCGTCAGCAGCGGTATTAACGGCTTGTGGTCCGTTTCCACGTGAAAGGTTGATCCCAGCAGGTATATGCGGAAATGTTCGCAAGCCCATGTGATTGCCGGTGCCTCCTTTTCGATTTGGGCATACCTTTGTTCTGTATCCGGAAGGGAGCGTGGTGCATATGCCGCAAGTAGGAGCGTTTCGTGCGACTGCTGTAGAAGTACAACCCCAAGACCGTATGAGGAAGCATCCACAGACACTGTGTGAGGCGACTGAGCATCGCAGTGAGTAAGAATCGGCATCCTGCTTAAAGCTTGCTTGAGTTTGTCAAAACCCGGCTGCTGAGCTGGGCCACAGTGCCAGTCGGCGTCTTGGTGGAACACGTCTCTGAGAGGCTTCGTAAAGTCTTCTACCTATGGAAGAAATTTCACTACGTGGTTTGCAGAGCCCAACAAAGACCTGACTTCTGACACACCACATGGTGGGTCGAGCTGGACGAGCTGGACTATGGCCCTGACCTTTTCCGGGTCGGCGCTGACTCCTGTTGAGTTCACGTGTCCTAAGAATGTTACTTTGTTTGTCGAAAGGAGCACTTGTCGATGTTGAGGGTAACACCTGCATCTTCCAGATTCCTCAGCACCAGCAGTAGGTTGGTGTCGTGTTCCTCAGTTGTCTTCCCTGAGACAATGATGTCATCTTGTAGACAACTCACACCATCTAGTCCTTCGAGCACACGGAGCATTTCTTGTTGGTAGAACTCTGGCGCTGTGGAGATTCCGAAGGGAAGCCTCAGGAACTGGAACCTGCCAACTGCTGTGATGAAGATTGTGTATTCGCAAGAGTCCTTGGACAGTGGCACCTGCCAGTACCCTGCTCGTGCATCTAGGCGGCTGAAAACTGTTGCACCTGCTACTTTTGCAAGACACTCGTCCACCGTAGGCATGAGCACACGTTCGCGTATTATTTGTTGGTTGAGTTGACCACAGTCCACGCAGGTGCGCAGCTCATTGTTCTTTTTTCGTGCGACAACCATTGGAAAACACCACTTGGTTGCTTGCTCGATCTTCTGGATGACTCCCAAGTCTTCCATCCTTTCTAGTTCTTTCTTCACAAGTGGAAGCAGTGGAAGAGGCCTATGATAACTGACTGCGTATGGCTCAGCATCCTTTTTAACTTTGATGCGGTACTCAGTCTTCATGACTCCAAGCCCAGACGTTAGCTTTGGGTATGACGCCAAGAAGTTGGGGACATCAGTTGATTGTGTGAGGGTTTCTTCTAGCTCAAGAGGGCGCTGTAGAATCCCAAGTGATTCTATAGCTGGTCGACTGAGCAGCGGTTCTTTAATCCTTTGATGATGAAGACTGCTTCTTTGAGTTCAATGTTGCGCCAGGTGACTGTTGCATCGATGTAGCCAACAATGGCTATCGCTGTCTGGCCTGGGCCTATCAACAGCTGATGCGTTGACTTGATGGGTCCCATGACGGTTCTGTCGTACTGGTCGTGTGCGATTGCAGTCACATCCGCGCCGGTGTCGACCTTGAAGGTAAAAGACAAGTTGTTCACGGTAGCAGTAATCCTTCACGGCGTGTTCACTCCCATTTTGATTTCGCCTAGATATAGCTCTCCGAGATCTACTGATCGTGTCGGATACTTGAGGTCTCGTCCTTCGGCTTAGACATGCAGACGCGGGCGTCGTGGCCTTTTTTCCTACACTGGTTGCACGTCTTGTCTATCGCGGGACACTGTGTCTTCGTGTGGTCACGCACACCACCACACCACATGCAGCGTTCGTCTCCCGCCTTGTGTGTACGTTGAGGGCGCGACTTGAAAGGCACTTTCGCTTCGTTCCGGCGAGTTTTGACGTTTGTCTGGCCGCGAACTCTCCCATGTCGAGAGCTGGCTGTACGATGGAGCGAATTTCATTGTGTTGAAGTTTCACGCTCTCTGAATTGCGGGCAGCTGTGATGGCTTTTTCGAGAGTGAGTTCTGCGTCAAGCTGCAGGCTTTCGCTGAGTTTTCCGTCTCGCAAGCCGACCACGAGCCTGTCCCGAATCAGTTCGTCTTTGAGAGTTCCATAATCGCATCTTTCGGCCATCTTGAACAGTCCAGTCGCAAATGCGTCGACGTTTTCATGCTGCTCTTGTTTCCGAGAATTAAATCGCGCTCTCTCATAGATGACATTCTTTCGAGGTAGGAAATGCTTTTCACAAGCACTCACCACAGCGGAGTATGATGCCATCTGTTCGTCTGTCAGTTTCAAAGCAGCGAGCACGTCCTCCGCTCCTTCGCCCATGGCGTAATGTGTTAATTTACGTCGTCTCTTCCTGTCCTGTCAGACCGGAGATGCGTCGGTAGCGTTCCCACCTGCGGTGCCAACGTGTCCAATCTTCGGGCTTGCGGAAATCGAGCTTTGTCGGCAGTTCCACGGCGAGCGGGTTGAACGTCATTCTCGGAGTGCCGCTCGCGCGCTCTTCGTTCGCGCCGCGAGTGTCTGGCATGACGCTGCGGCCGCTTACGTTGGGATCGCTGTCCTTCAGGGTGTCACCAGAGTCCTTCAATGCTTTTTCAGGTCACGAAACTCCTCCGTCACGCTATGGGAGAGGTTCATATACCGCCCGCGCCTGCCGCGCTGCGGCGCCACTGGGCACTGAAGGGCATCGTTCGGCGAGCCAGACGGCGAGCTCTCACTATCGCGGCCGGCCGGCAAGCGCTGCTGCTGGTAATTTGAGTACGAATTTCGACGTCTGCTGTTGTGTTGTGCGTTGACATCATGTAACTCGTGTGCGTGGCACCATGCCGAACACTTGTTGCGTACCAGGATGCCGTTCCGGCTACAAAGGCGTGACAGAGAAGGTCTCGTTGTTTCGCTTCCCTGCTGACAAGGAGCTGTCGGAAAAATGGAAGCGTGCAATACCTCGGGAGGAAGCTGGTGACTTCAGTTTTGATTCTAGATATGCGCGTGTTTGCAAAAAGCACTTTCACGCTGCGGACATCATTCGGGTCGAGGAATTCGTTGTGAACGGCGACGCAGTATCATTGCAGCGGGGTAGGCCAACGCTCCTCCCTGACGCTTTCCCAAGGATTTTTGAAGGCCTGTTTGCTGTAAATGTTGAAGAATGCCTGATGACGGCTGTGTAATCATACTTTCCTCTCTTTACATATTAAACACGGCTGTCTGTTAAAACCGACTTCCTATTGCTTTTTCATAAGTTATTCATATTTAGTTTTCTTATGCCTACTGTGTATAGGTCCATATTTTTGCAGATTGGATGCGATGGTGCAAAAATACGTAGATAATGTTTGTAATTTTTGATAGCTTTATGATGATGTGAGCATTATAAATAAAATTTAGCTTGTGAACTGTATTACAAGGAGCATTAAAAATAGGCTGGGTCAGTGGTAAATTGGCACCTAGGGTTTTGAAAATAATTAGGCCAATGCGCCTTCTGTGGCAATCATATAGAATTTTGCGGTGGGAGAACTACCGATAGTTTCTCTTAGCATCGAAGAAAAATTAGGTTCGGACACACAGACCAGAGATATGGTCCACGACTGATGAGCCGCTGACCGTATGCATGAGGTATATGGCAGTTAGTAACACAGATGCCTGCTAATAACAATGCAGTTACAGCAGCTTAAAAAGGAGCCTAAGTTACAGAAGATAGGGCACAAATGAATACACGCCGCTGACCGTATGCATGAGGTATATGGCAGTTAGTAACACAGATGCCTGCTAATAACAATGCAGTTACAGCAGCTTAAAAAGGAGCCTAAGTTACAGAAGATAGGGCACAAATGAATACACAACTGAACAAATGCAGACCAGTTGTATTGAGGTTTATTGTCCTTCCAAAAAATGAAAGAGGGAAGTTTTGGGTATGAGACATCAGGGTAATAACAGAGACCTTCAATGGTAATAACTACAGAACTAGTGACAACAATAAGGACTTAGAAGGCGTTAGCTGACAAAACAATTGGAAGAGAGGTATGTAGGGAGGAAAACAAAAGAGAGGTCAATATAGAGGGGAAGCGGGTGCTTAGCTGCTGTGATGGCGATCTCCTATTCGAAGGAGGGCAGGGCTGCAGGTAGGTCCAGCAAGGCGGAATTTTGAGCGAGTTGCTAAGTGTTCATCATTTTTGCACACAGCGTAACAAGAACGGGACACGAGACGATACACAGAGCGGTTGTCTGTGGTAGTCTTTCGTCTCGTATCCCGTTCTTGTTGCGCTGTGAGCAAAAAAAAAATGACTGCAGGTAGGTCGTTGCGGGGCTGATTCAGTGTCGAGGACGTTGGGACCAGAGCCTGACGTTGGCTCCCAGTGGGGCCTTGGGGTAACGAGGGTTGACATGGTAGGTTCTGATCGGTGTCGCGATCGCTAGCCGATCACATGCTTGCCTGATGCACGCTCCCGTCCGCACGCATCGACTAGCCCAAACGCTCTGTCCGACCCTGCGCTTCCAATGCCGGCTACATATACGCGTCTTGAAAGCGAGATTCACGCTTGAGCTGTCAGACCACAGTTAGGAGGTGTTGAATGGGACTACGGTCATGTTTCTGCGCGTATTTCGCCAACTGCAAGCTAACGGTTACGCGCTTCAAGATTTGAGATCGAAAACGACGATGCGAAAGCAGCAGACAAGCAACTGTCCTCGTAGCGCATATCACTTCCTTCTCGCAACATCGTCAGCGTTATATCGTCGTCTACAAGGCGTAAGTGCGCCGCATCACGTTCAAAAATGTATAAGGGGGAGTTCAGAATAAACAGGAAGCTGCGCAGTTGTACACAAATCGTCTGCTTCAAAGAAGTATCTGTACGTCGTTGCGTCGTCATTTGCTTCCCTGCGCCTTTCTGGTGGAAGGTCGTCATAGTGTTGTCAGACAAGATTGGAAGGAAAGCCAAACCGACTGTCGCTGAAATTTTCCACTAATCGGATGCAAATACCTCCCGTGATTTAAAGCCAGCTGGGCCGGGCAAACGGCTCCGCCGCGGCTCGGTGCCCTTCAGTGCCCAGCGGCGCCTCTAGCGGCCAGTGCTGACCCTATATGAAACTGAGGCGGAAGTTTCGTGACCAGAAAAAAGCATTGAAGGACTCTGGTGTCACGCTGCGTTGATTATTCCGCCGCTGCCACCATGTGGTAGACGTAGCCGGTATAACAAGCAAAACTGTTTATTTATACATCAGGTAATGGCGGCCGTTTTCTCTCTGCATGGCTAGCATGGCGCGGTCGCCCATGCCGAGGTAAAACCCCTTGATACTTTGAAAGTTACGCCAACGATTGAACTTTGCCGCCGCCGCGCTACCTCCTCGCTTCCTCCTCGCCCCTTGCGCGCCCCTTCGCTGAAGGCCGGCTCTCCGCCCGATTTCCTGAGCGACGATTGGTCTCCCTGCCGTTGCCATTGGAAACCGACGCGCGTCCGGCGTTTTTCTTGTGTTTTCTTTTTCCTTCGCGCCATTTTTCCCCTATTCTCGGCGAGCGAATATTGCGCGCTGTGCTTTTATTGCAGCGTGCAAGCTCTATGCCGTGCTGTTGCGCGTACAACTGCAGCAAGCGACCTGAAGGCGGTATTCATGATATCTCAAGGCAAGCGTGACGGCTTGCGCACGAGTCAATGGATTCACAAGATTAGTCGAAAGACGTTTATTCCTAGAAACAACAGAGTTGTTTGCGACGTCGAGTGCCTTTTTCACTCCCCGTAATAACGCGTCACCTGACGCTGCGTTTTTTATTCCTGCTTGCTGCTCAATATTTTTGCGGCGGCAGCATGTTCATTGTATAAAAATAAGGTTGTCCTCTGCAGCAAGCTGAATATTCTGCGAGGCTCCAAGGCTCCATCATTTAACACGCTTCGACTTCTGTACAGTGAGAAACAGGGCGCTATAATCTGTTTTTTTCTGTCAGAAATAACTGGAAAATTACAGTCTCTCGATTGCATTTGTCGCGATTATGCTAGGATCCCTGGACTCCTTCACTAAAAATCAAAATTCGGGCTTGTAGAGGAGCTAGCCTTTCCAGCTTTTACTTGTAGTGTGCGTCGGTTACTCGGGAGCATTGAATGCTGGCCCTGAAAAACTCTTTGGCAAGTAAACCCGAGGTATTGCGGGTAATCTTCACTAGTTAGGTCGTATGGCATTTTTTTTTTCAATTCTTGAATGTGTCTTGCCATACTTCGACGCACGCGTGGGTTAAAAAATATGCGTTCGTTTTATCAGGGATACGGCCAATGTGCAGGAGGTGTTCATATGATCACACACACTTTACTTTAACCATGACTACTAGGCGTTGGCAGGTTACCTTCGCTTTGAAAGCTGGAGCTCTAAAAGCGCGATTCCGCGTATTCATTTATTGCTAGAAAAGTTATCCCATCGATGTCAAATCAGCCGGAATCATTGCATCAATTTTCTGTATTTACGAAACTTAAACAATCAATGATGATCATAGTTATTATGTAAAAATAGGGGAACATTTTGCGAGTAACAATTCTTAACACTGTAACATATTACTCATTTCAATTGTATGCAAGATTTTTTTTTTTCACCTAGCCTGAGTAATTATCTCATCGCTCTATGTTCTAGCTACATTTCACTGAAGACCAGTTTGAGCCGCCAATATTACACAACTCGAAAAAAAAACAGACCAAACGCAGTTCCATCAATTTCCTCTCACCGACCTGTCCTGAAGTAAAGGAAGCCTCCTCGACAGAGACATGAACCTCGCGCTGATAGTAGTCAGTTATTTCTGTGACTTGCTCTTTTCCCACCTCCATTTATGAGAAAACAAGAAAGTATAAGAATTAAAAGCCAATGTATAGTTGTCTCGTCAGATATTATTAGATAATAGAGATATGACTGACAACGTAAGTCAATGAAAATTGAAGTATATCAATGGGTCATGGGACGGCATCAGATTAAATAGTGATGGTTATGAATAGTGATAGGTAATGATGGTGACTGTTACGGATAATAATAGTAAATTATAGTAATAGGCCCGGATAGTGAGGTGATAGTGTTCGTTGCGGATAGTGACAGTTACGATAGGTCTCTGGCATTAGTAGATATAGTGATAGATAGGATAGCGATAGTTAATGAATTGGCAGTTATATGCTTTCTCATTTCCGCACGTTGAAGACCTATGTGCACCTCGTAATTTTTTTATTTGATTGTTGCGTTCAATGAAATCAAGCTCTTTTACACAGCGCATGAGACCACAGCATGCTTGCCCCAGAACTTCAGTGTATCGGCAATAGGGCCCACCACTTCCCCCAGTGTACCCTGCTGTCTTTTAACCACACGCGAAGTCAGTGAGGGGCCACGTACTCATAAAATTATTTAATTCCTCCATCAGCATAATATCAAGACTGCCGTGGCAAGCCTGTTCCTTGCCTCGAAGCAGCAAGGAACAGCTCAAAATTTGATTTTATACAAAATTAACTAATGAACGCAGATTATCGAGGATCGCTAACTAGCACAGTGCCATTACACTTGGCCTAAGCTTTCCAACGGTATACGGTTCGGTGTTGCAGCTAGAATTTAGATTTTAATTGCAATTTACTAACTATCAATTAATTTGGCCCAGTAATTGATTGAAATACATGTACAATTAACCAATAATCCAATATCATGGTTGATCACGTGACATATACTATGCTTAGAGAGATAGCTTGACAGTAGCGAAATAGACTAAGTCCTGCTTTAACCTTCTCTAATCTTGAAGCTCAAAGCACCAGCCTGGATCGTTTTCTGAAGTTTTACCGCGGTGACAGATTTCATGCTCTAAAAAAAACAAACACAAAGTCAGAGGCAGTACTAGATTAAGTGCACAAAGTAAAACCTTATCATGAGACTTAAAAAGTGTCTGTAGCACAGAACTCGCCTGAAAGCTTTGTTTATCAGTATTCCCCATTCAAACAGTTCTAAGAAGAAAGCATTCAATTCATGAACTTTACTATAGGCATTCTCAATGCTTTTCTCGCAATTTTTCAAAAATTTTGTGCCCTCCTGGAGCGCAGACCTGGCCCAAAAGCTCGCGCTTCACTCACTGCTGCGGCCGGCCGGCGGGCGTCAGGGGGAAAAAGCGTGTCGTGCGCAGCGCTCGCCGCCGCCGCGCGAGGAGAATCGAGGAGGAAAGCGCGGCGCGGAGGAGGTCTCCCGGCGGTCCGCCTGGTTAGCTTGCCGCTTGGGGCGCTGTCGTCAGCGGCACACACAACCACCGCAGTGCCGGCATGCAGCGTCATATTCACCGTTTGTAGTAAGATATAGTCGGTAGGGGCTAAAAATGGCCTTTGTTTGTAGGCCGTCATATCTGAGTGTCGTAGCGTGCACTCGGTTAAACTCGGTCCAGGTCGGAGTCAGGGGCGGGGTACGTGCATCTTAGCTCGTGATAAATGTATGCAATATCCGCGTATCAGTGCGGCGCTTCGGCGGGCGTGCCCGTTCCCGATAGGTTTCGCGTCTCCCGGTTGGTTTGTCTCGGGCTAGACTGTCGACCCTTTCGTTTCCCGGAGTTACCCGCGTGAGCCGGAACCTGATGTTGTGACCTAGAGTTCGGTTATGCAGAATTCGTCAACAGACGATTTCTGCGCAACCAAATTCTGCACAACAGACGAATTCTAACAGACGCGAGAGGCCGCTCATAGTGACGTTAAAGAGAAAAGGTGAAAGTATGGTGCCTTGCGCTGTTTCTCTCGTCCCTAGTGTAATTTTGTCGCTAATTTTATCCCCGAAATGGACGTAGTCGTACGCTCGTTCAGAAAAGGTAGCAATGTAGTCGTATGTCCGTTTGCCTCCGTTCATCATGAAGAGTGAGGATAGAAGCGTGACAGATTGTCAAAGATCTTACGTCAAGTCCCAGGATGGTTCGTGTGGCTCTTATGAGGTTTTAACATTAAATGTCATGTTGGATTTGCCACATGATGTCCTGAATCAAGACTTAGCTGCTCAAAACCCAATCAAGGAGGGGGGGGGGGGGATTGTGTCCTCCGCGTCGGTGTGCATGAGCAGCCTATTTAAGACAATGTGTTCTATAATCTTCCCAAGACATGACGTATATATAGCGAGATTATGCGGAGGTTTCCCATATCGAGGTTTTAGCCCGGTTTAGTTATGAAAATAATTTTAGCATGCTTTCATTTTAAGTTTCGCAACATCTTGTTGGTGGTGCGATCTTCCCCAGGTGCCGATGTGGTGTTAATTTAAGAGCAGCTCTGTTCTTCTACAGGGTAAGACTACATTTGAGGATTATCCAATCCAGAGTACTAACTTGGTGTGAGTGTATATTATTATCATCATCAGCCCGACTATACCCACTGCAGGGCGAAGGCCTCTCCCATATTCCTTTAATTAACCCGGTCCTGTATATCATGGGAGGTGTTAACGTATACCGTACTGACCTTTTAATGTTTTCATGTGCTTTTCATCGGTGCCCTGGAAAGCTTGCGCGATCCTATTGTGAGATTCAGTTTAAGTTTCTGTAGGATCGAGTAAATGCCTAAGTAGAAACCAAGTGTTCTTGTTGCCCAGTTGCTCATTAAGGCGGTCGCAAGACTGATGCCACTGATCTCGGTTAAGTTACCACGTGTAAGTATTGATTTTCCTTTCAAGCCGGATTAGCCGAATTTTCAAGCCTCGGTCATGCTTATTTTTAGGCCATCGAGCTCCTCTGTGCTTCATCACGCGTGCTTGCTTAGCGTCCGGGCTGGGACCGCTTTCTTCCTGTGCCACAGTTGTTGAAGTGTTTGCTCCGTCTATTGTCCTAAATCCGGTCTTTGTGAGCAGACATATCTGATGGCGTCCCGGTTCGGGTGGTTTACATCCCGCCCGGCGACGCATTTTACAGTGCGTCGTTCGGAAAGCGGTACATAAAACATATAGTGATCACGTCCTATGTTAGTATTGAGATTTACCCTTCTCGCATCGGAGGTATCTCTAGCAAAGGACACGTATACCTGGTTACATTGTTACCAATGCGTATAGGTCTATCAGGGTCGATGAGTAAGGCCCTAGCGCCTGAGCCATCTCCCATAATTCAGTTTCCTTTCTACGGTTAGTTGAAGTCTCCGACAGTCAGCAAATTTCCATTTTGCGCGGCTACATGCGCCTTACGGAAGAGAGTAGCCATTTTCGTGCTGTTGTGTTTAGGTAGACTGTATACGTTGAGAACCAAGATAGGAGATTGTGCGTGTTTGTTCGGTAAGATTTTTACAAAGGTATGAGAGACCTCAGGCGTTTCCAAATCTAGTTGGTTTGCGCTATAGATTGCGGTATACAGTCTCGCTGTGATTGGCCGGCGCTCAGCCGACACTTTCTCATTGTGCATGCTGTATATCCCGCAAGCTTTACTTCTGTACTAGTTCCTTGAAGTGCTATGACAACTGGTCAGTTTAATTGTCTCATAAATTCTGCGCTGCTTAGTTGTACACGGAAAAAGGAACTGGACAAACGCTTAACCTCAGCGTTTGTCCAGTTCCTTTTTCCGTGTACAACTAAGCAGCGCAGAATTTATGAGAAGATGTTCCAAATAGCCCAGTCCCAAGCACTTCAGTTTAATTGTTTGGTCCAAAACTGCACATTCCAGAGCCTTACGCGCTTGCCTCCGAATCCCTGCAGTTCCATTGCCACATTCTAACGGGTGCACTAGCCATCGCGTATCGGGTTCCGCTCGGGCGGGTTTCAGTATACTGGGTTTGCGAATGCTACTGGCGGACGCACGAGTCGAAGCACCGTCGGGTGCGCAGGAGAATACAGTGTGGGCGGGAAGCAAAGAGCCTGCATTTAGCGTTTCAGAAGTCAGGGTCAGGGTCGACACAGCATGTCGAGTTTGTTATATTTGGGTGACAACAGATAATGATGCAACAGAGAGCGGACGCCAAAATAATGTAACAGAGCCTCTTCGGCCCCTGCGTGTCACAGTATATGGAGCTTCATGGCACTCACTCACCCTCATTCAACCATTACCTCGTCGGGGTGGCACAGTGGTTACAACGCGCGGCTGCTGTTCCCAAGGACGCGGCATCGAATCCTGGCCTCGGCGGCCGATTTTCGGTGGAGGCGAAAAGCAAGGCATCCGTGTGCTGTGCGATGTGAGTGCACGTTAAAGAACCCCAGGTGGTCGAAATTTCCGGAGTCCTCCACTACGGCGTCTGTTATAGCCTGAGTTGCTTTGCGACGTTAAAAACCAAACCAAACCTCATTCAACCATCGAAGCATTTCGAGACGGGCAGCAATCCCGTGGAAGCGTGTTCGGAATGGAAGGCGGCCTACCAGTTTTACTAAGCAGCATGCGAATATAACAGTTTAGACAGGACAGTTTCAAAAGTAGATGGCAAATTTGTTATCGCGCCGGTTACTTTGTTAAGCTGTGGTGCTAATTTCTTTATAGTTTCCTCCACCTTGACGAGTCGTTGGTTTATTATCGCACACCTCTGTTCGTAATTATTATCTAAGTCATCTGATTCTGACCGAGAGGTAAGACGTGCCTTTCGTTTGGACGACAGATACCGCGCCTTTCCCTTCCTGTGAACCAATTATTATTATTACTCATATTATATTAATTATTATTATTATTATTATTATTATTATTATTATCAGTACTTGTCTAGCTCTGATTTTTGCGTTGGACTTAGCTAAGTGCTGTTGCAGTTGTTCGACTACCTGGGGGCCGGGTGCTCGGCGTCGCTTCCCTGCCAAATGTTTGGCAGGGCTTCCTTCTGGGCGCTGTCGCCGGTGTGCAGCATGCGCTGTACGCCGATGACATCACCTTGTGGGCCACGCAGGGCTCCCTCGGAGACATTGAGGCCAACCTGCAGCAGGCGGCGACCATAGTGGACCGTTACGCTCGTCGCTGCGGCCTCCAATGCTCCCCCAAAATGTCTGAATTTGTGCACATACGCCCATCACCAAAGTGCACAGCCAAAATTGCGTTGTCTCTTGAGACAGGTCCAATCCCTAAACATGTCGAAGTCCGGGTACTGGGGCTTTTCATACATCAACACAGTCAGAAAAGACATTGGCGAAACTGCGTAAGGTGGGGGACCAGTTGGGCCGCATGGTTCGCCGGGTTTCTAATAAACGCGGGGGGGTATATGATGCAAGGACGCCTTGCGGCTGGCGCAGGCATTTGTAACCATGCAGTCGAATTCTATATTCGACTCCGTGCCTCCACCTGCGGAAGCAACACGAGGATGCACTCGAAGTCCCCCTCCCATCCTCCGCAAAATTATTAAACGGTCCCTGGACCTCCCGTGAACAATTCCAACCAGCGTCTCCTGGGGCTGGGCATGGTGAACACGTTTTGGGAGCTTCGGGAAGCCCACTTGAGAAACCAATATACACGTATCTCGAAGACATCTTCGGGTCGCCGACTTCTTGCCCGACTACATATCCAACACGTACCACTCTCATGGAAGAGCGCGTACGTAGCGGCGGTGACCTATACCTGTCCCAGCCCCATCAGGAGGAACTCCACTGATGGGACTGGGACAGGTAGGTCACCGCGCCTCTTGCGGCGGGGACTAGCCTGCAGCCGAATTTCTATCTGTTGTAGGCCGTTTGTACCAGCCACCGCTTCGGTGGTGGACGACGGCCGTTGCGGCGCGCGTCTTTCTTTCTCTTCCCTTTCTTTCTTCTCTATTTTCTCTTCTGGTTCAGGTGTTCACAGAAACAAGTGTGACAGATACTGAACACCCATGCAGGCAACACGGCCGCTCACTCCCAAGCCCGAGCACTCGTCAACCGGGCTGAGAGCGACCTGGTGCCTTCGTCTCGCAGTGCCAGAGATCGGCTTCTTAACTACCACGACTTCACCGCATTTTATAGAAATTCCCGCCTGCTGTACCCTCCTCCGCATAAATCTCTTTCCCAAAAGCGACCAGGCTTTCTGGCGCAGACTTCAGACGGCCACAGTCATGACCCCTTTCCTTCTCTCTATTATAAACCGTGGCGAAACCTCTCCTCCCTGCCACTTGTGTCCTAGCACCAGAGCCGACTTTACTCACGTCTTCCTGAACTGCCCGAACAAACCCAAGCCCCCGTGGCAAGGGCCAAGACATCAGGAGCGATGGGAGGCTGCTCTGCGCAGCTCGCTGCCGGAGGTACAGCTTCTGACAGTGAGCTTGGCCCGAGGGGTCGCCGAAGCTCAAAAGTGCCCGGCCATCTAGAACGGCCTGAGGGCCCATCGTCGTCCTGCTCTGCTCCCTCACTTCCCTTTACCCCCCCTCACTTGGTTCTTTTTTGAACAATTAAAGTTGCTACCTACCTACCTACTGCGCCTTTCCCTTCCTGTGAAGCAATTATTATTATTATGCACGAGGCAGCGGAGGTGGCTCAGCTACAGAGCTAGTAGCAGGCCCTTGCGCTTTTTTTTCCTCCTTCCTACAGCCACAACAAGAGGTGCCGTAATGGAGGGACCGCGGTGTTCAGGTGTCCACAGAACATGTGACATAGTGCACCAAACTTTTCGTGTTAACCGGTTATTCAAATGCGGTATTAATGTTGATATCGCTGTTACCCGCATCTTTCGCTAGCAACACTAGGTTCAAGCTATGCTTAAACCCCAGAAATTTTTTTTTTAGTTTTCGGGTTAGCCGGTAGGGCCAACGTATACGTGGATATGCATGGGTGGCCATCGCACACCATATGGCACTCTGGTTTGGTTTGTGGGGTTTAACGTCCCAAAGCGACTTAGGCTATGAGAGACGCCGTAGTAGAGGACTCCGGAAATTTCGACCACCTGGGGTTTTTTTAACGTGCACTGACATCGCACAGCACACGGGCGAGTTGCTTTTCGCCTCCATGAAAAAGCTGCCGCCGAGGCCGGGATTCGATACCGCGTCCTTGGGAACAGTATTCGAGCGCCGTAACCAACTGGTTTTTAACTAGACATGGCTCACAAGATTAAACCAGTGCAATCTAGCTACAAGCTCAAGAAATCACCCGGCATTCGGTCCCGAGATAGAGCGTTCGCTCTAAAGGCAGATCGCGGGAGGGTTGCACATTTCGATGAATTAGGCAACGTCTGTGCACGGCAGCTGGTCTTTTCCTCACTCTTTGCCGAAGGGATCCTCAGTACGTTGCGATGTTCACGAGGCTGCGGGCTTTCCTTTCGTAAATGCTACTTGCATGAAAGGACTCACACACCAGTAAATACATATATTATGCTGAGGCATGCGAAAGGAAAGAAAAAGTCTCTGCCCGTGCCACAAAGTATAACGGGCTACCGGTAAATACAGTAGCAGTCATTATATACCAGCCTGCTAGTGATGCTAGTTAGTGGTCTAAACCTAAACGAAGTGTAGCTGTAACCTAGCATGCGGCCGATAACGAACAGAGCCACACGGTAGCGGCTAAACTCTACTTGACCTGTGTACACTCGAGCTCTGGATGCTCCTCCAAAACTAAATTCACTCATTGTTCGCACATTTTCTTATCAGGTTGCGTTTCGTGGATGCCGTCAAAACCGTGCGGAACCTGCTCAGTGTATGTACCTACCAACTCGGCCATGTCATGGCCCTATGACGCAACACCTCGCTGGCCATCTGATCTGCGAACAGATTCCAATTGCTGGAGACGTTTACGTCACACCTAGC
The DNA here is from genome assembly GCF_055883805.1 of Amblyomma maculatum. Lineage (NCBI taxonomy): Eukaryota > Metazoa > Arthropoda > Arachnida > Ixodida > Ixodidae > Amblyomma > Amblyomma maculatum. The sequence continues at coordinate 46,990,675 of NC_139348.1, forward strand.
TCATTACATTACGACCTCTCCCGACCAAAACCATTTTCGAGTCTGGTACCAGTTCTTTTCTCAATATTTTCTTAATTGTCCAGGTGTCAATGCGGACTTCATAAGGTGCCTTCACCTGCACGAGCGCATCGGCCTGCGGGCAGGTCACAATACTCAACCAATGAGGTATTTTCACGACGTGCCAGGTGCCACCCAATTTTTCTTGGAATGTAGCCTTCCATGCTATTACCATAAAACCGCCAATGCAAAAGAAGACTAGCCATGAGGAGATGAAATTATTTTGCCATAGCAATGTCCGGGGAAGGGCCCTTCCACACATTTTTGCTGCATTCTAGGTCTATTCCGCTTGGATAAAAAGTAGCCGCACCGACAGTCACGAGAGGAGGTACTGCCAAAAAATGATGCAGCAATGAATTCCAACTGAAGAAAGTGCAGTACACATTCATCTGTTCCTCGGGTGGTTCGTGTTGTATGTCACCATTTTGTATTCTTGCTCGTCTTTCACCGTTTCATAATCCTGTCTTGGCAGAGCATGATCAACCAAGACCAGTCGCTAAGAGACACTTAGCGCCGACATTCACCTAGCATGGCACAGGCAAGCTATGTGATTTGGACTCTTCACATAGCAGAGCTCACCCTCAGAGGAATCACTACTAAAGGTAACCAAAGAAATGCAATAGCCTTTAAATAGGTTAGCTCTCTCAGAGCTCGTGCAAACAAGCACTCGCCCTGTCACCTCTAATACACATCTTGTATACGAGTTAAAAGCCCAAGTTCCAGCAGTCTCCGTGTGGCATGACAGCATAGAGTGGCAAAGCCAGTGTCAAAGCTTGCAATTTCACCGTTTTTGCTACCACACATAGCTCTGCACAACTCCAAGTCGGGAGCATACCTCTGCAGAGATATGACACAAATGAAAAACTCAGCTTCGAAGAGATGCAGGTGCAAAGAATGAAGAAAACGCAAGCTGCGTCAGTTTCGCCTATTGCCATGCCTTCAACAATGAGCTACCAGAACTAGCCGAAGTGAGACAGTCACTTGTAAGCAATTTTTTTTTCCAGAATCACACGAACAAGCAAAACCCAATAGGCAGAGAAAGACTGCAGGAGATTCAGAGTGCACTTCCTGCCTGCATTTCATTTATTGTAAAAAGTGAGCAAAAAAAAAAAAAAAAAAATGGGAAAATCACTCCAACATATGAATGTAATATTGATACACAGTTGTAAATTGGGGCGGTGTTGAATGCTGGAAGTGTAAAAATGCGTGCTAGAAAAAAAAGTGGGAACTGACCTTGCAGGGGACCGGAGAACATTCTGCAGAAAAAAACAAGTTCTTTTCAACAACACTAAGGCCCTAAGGCAAGAGCACGCTCCCACAAATTTATTATATAGGGAAAGGTGGGGGAAACTGCGTGATCCACGCAATAACAGGACATCACACCCGAATGTGCCACCCCCTTACCGGCACAAGAGGGCATATACGTGGCCGGCCCGATTACAAAAAGAAACAAGTGTAGCCCAAGGCCAGTACATCACGTGATCAGGCTGCAACCCTCTACCGCGGTTTCCAAATTGCTCCCACCAAAATGTCAGCTGCCCAGGGACCTCAGAGTCTGCAAGTGGCCATGGCTCATAGAAGCCAAAATGTTTTAAGTAATACAAGTCTGTGCGTTTTTCCGGCCACAATTTACTCCGACCTCGAGCCAGCCAAACATTACATTAGTCAGGAAAAACTGGTTGCACTGAGGTAGCCTGTTTTCTGGAGACTGCTTTAGCAGCTCATCCAACGTCAAGTTTCCCCAAGGGAGAATTCATTGTGCGACCAATTTCATGAACAGGCCAAGAGGGAATTACAGTGCCTCTTAGCTGTGAACTTACATGGACAATATGGAAGGGAGGATTTCGCAGTGCTGTGGCATACGTCTGACAAGCTGACGAACTGCCAGTCAGAAACAAACAAAAGAAAAAAATAGAAGACAGACTTGGAAAACAAAGTCTCCCTCCCACCCAAACTCTGTATTAACTAGTGCCACCCTGCCACCACTCATTATACATGCAAACCACAAATCAAATCATTATCTTGTGCGTGGTTAATGCAGCTGACTGCAGGTATTCGTTTTGCACATCAGACATTTATATAACGATCATACAGTGAATGCTTAGAGTGCACTGCACTGCCTCAAAAGAAGCCTCGAGCTCAGGCATAAATGCCAGATTCAAAACAAAAAACAAGGGTAAAGTTTGTTGCCATGGTATCAAAGATGAAAACGCAGAGTACGCTGATTTCCCAACTTCTTCTTTTATAGAGGCCAACTCTTGGAGATGGTATCGGCATGCAACAAGGAAGAAAAAAAAAAAGTCCTCTGCACAGTGCTCGACAGTCCCGAATGCGGAGGAGCCTGGGCGCAGGGCTAAGGTCCCTAGCACTGACATCACGGCGGCAAGAACGGACGCAACAGCAAGGGGCATCCCGGTGCCTGCAGCAAACGTTTCACATGGCGAGGTCAGGACGAGTTCTAAAATCACTGATGACAAAATAAAAAAAAAAATAAAATAAAAGGAATTATATGGAGAGGCAAGGGTGAGAGTTGGAGGAGAGCAAATGGTAGTGAGTCTCTTGCCAAAATGAGAAAGGGGGAAAAAAACAAACAAAGGAATAATGAAAAGAGGAACAGGGACGATGAAGCCAGCGGCGAAATCAACCAATTACACAACTCCAACAGGAACGGAGAAAAGGAGTGAAGGAGGTGAAAAAAAAAAAGAAAGGTTAGGAAAATGTAAACAGACAACAGGGGGAGGAGGGGGGCCAGAAATAAACATAGGTCCTTTCTCTCTCTGTCTTCATCAAAGGTGGTGGTGGTGGTGGCGGCGGGGGACGGGCGGTGGTAGCGAAGTCTCACGCGCGCGCCTTTTTCTTGCCACTATCAGAGGACTCTTCATCCGACTCGAGGTCCCGTTTGGCGCCTTTCCCTGATGGTGAGACATCCGGCACAATCGCATCATCTGTGGCAATGGCTGACGAGGAACTGTCGTCTTCCGCTGCTGCCGTGCCGTTGTTTTCCGCTGGTCCGTCCTGGCTGGAACTCTCGTCATTCGTGACCTGCGCCAAGTCTGCACTGGACCGCGAATCGGAAGGGGAGGACAGGGGCGCGTCTTCGGCTGCCCCATTTGAGGCGACGTTGTGATCGTCGTCTGCCGAAGTTGTAGTGGCCGATGGTCCGTTGCCGTTGGAGGCCGGCACTTTGTCCTTGTGCTTGGAGAGGTCGTCTAGGAGCGACGGCTTCAGCTCCCGTGCCACATAATGTGCCCAGAGGACAAGCTCCACCTTGTGCGGTGTCCACGTGCTCTCGGGGTCTGCGCAAAAAGAAAATGCGCGGTTGAACATGGGTTTGGTTCGTGGGGCTTAACGTCCCAAAGAGACTCAGGCTATGAAAGACACCGTAATGGAGGGCTCCTGAAACTTCGACCCCCTGGAGTTCTATAACGTGCACTGACATTGCACAGCACACAAGCGCCTTGCTATTTGCCTCCACCAGAAGTGATTGGATCCTGCATCTTTGTGCACAGTGGTCGAGCATCCTGACCACCATGGCGGGGCAAGCAGTGAAGTCAAACATGCCTTTACCAGATTTACTCGCCTTTCTGCAGTGTTTAACTGTGAGACACGCAAAAATCAAGCATCACAAGAATTGCGGTAGAGCAAACAAGAAGTGAAACTGAGCACTTAAAATGAAAAATGCAAGTATAGTACCGCAACTGAGTCCGAACTGAATTTCACAGGCATATGCAGATGGCTGCCATTAACTTAAAAAGGCAGTAGAATTTGCACATGCAATAGACTGTATAATCCTCTTCCCCTTTGTATAAATCAGCAAAGTTTGCCCTCAAGACCTCTGCTGGGTGTGTTTGCAATGAGGCCTGCCTAGCTCCGTCCCCTTAAACTCATCTTCCCCATGATTCTGCGCCCACCCCAGTTACCCCAACTATCAAAAGAGGGTGCCTGCGTCAAGGGCACTAATGCCAAAGATGATCTGACCACTGCGGCCATTGGAAAACAGGTTTCTGCGTTTTCAGCCTCAGCAACTCGACGCATTCCAATGTTTTAATGTGGCTCCGTTCTTTACTTATGGGATGAGGCTTCATGAGAATGTATTCCGCCAGTCTGTTCTGACCAGCGTCAAGCGCCTTTCCTGCTCCTGCATGGGCAAATATTTGCAATCTTACTGGTGGGTGGGGCAATTCTAGTTCTTCGGCGTGCTTTGTTGCTAGCTGGTGTAGTGTTCCTGTAGCAGCAATAAATTCCTGTGGCGGCAAATGTCACCCTTCCTCAGTTTGCACGGTACAATTCATTGTCACAAAACCAACCACCACTAAAACAGAATGCCAATATTTGCCCAGGAAGGCGACAGAGTGGATCATTTGTTCAGCCCGAGCAAGCCACGCCTCCCACTGATGCAGCGTCACATGAAGGCCTGTCACGTGCTTACACTCGCTCCAGTGCGAATACTGTGGTATGCACAACATCCCCAATGCGGCTGACAATGAGCACATCTGCTGAAATCTATCAGAATAAAATGAACTTGAAAAACTTGATGAATGTAGGTGACCACGCACATTTACCAAATTTTTCATGGTAGTGTAAACTGCACCTTGGTGGCGCAGAGGTACCACTGTTCGAGCAATAGGTATACAGTCGAACCCGGTTATATCGAATTTTGGTAATATCGAACTCGCGGAATATCCCCTTGAAATTCCCATGTAAAAGTATAGGCAAGCCGCGTCATATATCGAACTTGATTCCACTGGTCGTTCGATATATCGAACTCCGCACCACGCACTGGAAAGTGAGCCTTCCCCAAAGACGATCGCATCACCCTTGGCCGCTTGCCGCGTGACGTTATGAGGGGACAGTTCGGTGGCGACTGCTTTGGGCAGCGCCGCGCCCATTCCTCAAAGGCACGCGCATCTACAGTTATTGTTTCCCCGCGCGCCAGTACATGACGTTTACAAGCCATGTGCGTGGGTGTGCCCAGTCTTTTGCCAAGCTATCTATTTCCTTCAGCACGCGCTACGCATGCGCCAAGCCAGCTCAGCCCGTTTTCAGACAGATGTCGGACGCTTTCTCCAGCGTGTGTTGCGAACCCCCTGCGCCCGGCGGCTGACGTGGCTCTCTCTCTCTCTCACTCTTTTCCTTTTTTGCGAGAGTCATTCATTTTTATCGGCGTGCTGTACGCACGGCATAGCGTAAGATATGGCGGCTGTGGACGTTAAGAAGCGGCAGGGCTTTTTTTTTTTTGGCGGGAGTCGTTTATCCTTGCATGTATGAATCAACGAAAGCACACGGTCAGCTGCTGCGATCATGATGCCTGCTCCAAGCGCGGAGTGATAAATCGAACCAGGCTTGTGCAATCAAGCCATCACGGCACTGTGCCAAGTTCGCTCCCCACCCCCGCAGGAGCTATCAAAAGATAAACGCGCCCTGTATCCCTGCGCAGCATCTTGGCACGCTGCCAAGAAATGAGCTGTGGATGAGAGGACCCAAACGGAGTGACGCACCATCGACATGCAAGCGAAAACGCTCGCGATTTCTGATTTCTGCCGCGGCGACACAAAAACTGGCTCGAGCGACGAGAGGGACGCAGTTGCAAGTTTGAAAATTTTCGCTCTGTCGCTGCCGCATCGCATCGTCGCTGAGATCGCTCGTATGTGAGCGAGCTGGCCTTAACGCTTTCTTTTTTTTAAATTCTCGCGTGCAAAAGTGGAGGGTGGGTATATCATGCGAGTGGGTTGATTACGCGACAAATGTGGTATCGTTTTTTCGCATCGTAAGTACCGTCACAAGCCAATTTCTGTATATCGAATTATCAATATATCGAACTATTTCGCGATCCCCTTCGAGTTCGATATATCCGGGTTCGACTGTATACTCTCCTGAGACTAACTTAGTTAAGGTAAACTTTTGGACAATGTGAGACTATTAAAGTCCTTGCACTGCTATTCCAGGTGTCTTAGACTGCACAAGTGAGGCTATAATACTAACCGATGTCCAAAAATGCTGACCACTATCACGTGTCTCTTTTGCAAAAAAGCTAATGATTGGATCATGCTTAAACTTCTTTAACTAACTGACAAGGCACTGAAAATGACATCGTCGAATGACTAGTGCATATTTTGGTACACCCATACCGCACCACTACTGCACACAGCATAAGCACCATGTACCCGCTTATTTAGGCAAGGCGAAGTTCATTAGCAAAACAAAGTCACAATTGCACTAGTGGACCGGAGGGAAATGATAATACCACAAGATGCGCAGAGCACTGACCACTTGTGTTTCTCTGCTCATGGGAGCAACTAGCAGTTTCGCTTTTCACCGAGAAGTGCCAACACTCCTACATTTGCCCGAGAACTAGTAAATCCCAAATTCTACAACACCGCCGACAAGCCCGATCAGGCATTCTACCCTGCCTCTCTCCATCCCACAGCGGTGCCCTAATGAACCCATGCGCACCAACCTTTCTTCGCCAGCTGCTCGGTGCAGGTCTTAATGCGCTCGGCATAGTTGAGGTACTCGGCGAGTGTGTAGTCGGTGGCCTCAACGCCCGGCGTGCTCAGCATACTCTCGTCGGCCATGTAGGGCGCCTGTTCAGGAAAGGCGGCCGCTAAGATGGCCGAAGCCGTGGCCGGCCCGATGCCCTTCAGGTTGGTCAACGCTGTGATGGCCCCCGAGAGGTTGGGCAGCTTGCGGAATGCCTTCTTGCTCGTTGACTTCACCGCCAGCTCTGTGTTAATGCGCACCAGGTCCAGCAATTGTGGCCGGTACTTGCCTCTCTGCGCACGGAGGAACACGGGAGAGGGAAATAAATGGCGCTGACCTCAAGATGTCTTTGTCATACTCTGCTTTCTTACAAAGTCTCCTGAAATTTCACTTGCAGTAATACTCTAATGCAAAAAGCCCATAGATGTGGTCCTTACGAGTATGTGAATCAAATTTGAAAGCTATGTGTGCAGCACATAATTTACAAATAATTAAACAAAATGTGCTCCTGGCAACCGCTCACAAGCGGTGATACATCCCCATGCTCAACGCGTGTGAACCTCCCACGTGATGTCGCATGGATTTGCTGGTAGCACCCGCTCTTTATACACTCCCACACAGGCAGGAAGGACGCGGAGCGACGGGGAGCCATCACGACTTGTTTACTTTTTTCTTGCACAAACAGTACAAACAGCATCCGCTACATGTTGCGAGAAAGTTCAGTGCCAACGCTACCTCCTTGAAGTAAAATTGCTTCAATGAAACATTCTCGGTGTGGCTACGACTTGGATAACCTGCCTCACTTTTGGTGGCCTCATTTATTGTAGCTTAATTACTTTAATATTCTACTTAGGACTGCTATTTATAACTCGATTTACTTCATGCAATATTTGAAAGTAAGGTTCGCTTCCTTGATTGCCAAGCTTGAACAACTCATATACCGTATACACGCGTGTAATGGCCACACGCATGTAATGGCCGCACCCCGAACTTTAGAAAGAAAATTGGGGGAAAAAAAAACTTTTAAAAAATTTCCCGAGTAAAAGCCGCACCATGAGTTTCAGGAAGTTGGGCAGTGCAGTCTACTGTGCGGTGCAAGAAATACGGAACGTTTAGTGGTTACTGCCGCCAGGTGAGGCCCAAAAATCAAGTGAAAGCCAAAATGAAGCGCAAGGTTAGAAGTAGAATTGCCAATAAGAATTAAGAACAAAATATTTGAGAAACAAAAAAGTCGAGCATGGGGGCAGCGGCCACCACCTCCGTTAGAAAGGGGGCGCTCCTAGCCGCAGCGATGCCCGCCCGTTACAAAGGGTGAGGCCAGCAAATCCAATCCAACCCAATCCAAGTCTGTTCGCTCCTCCGTTTTACAGCCATTTTCTCGATCGCCCGAAGCATATCACGTGCGATCTCGCAATCTGAACGCATCGCTGCCCTGATTTGTTCTGCGCTCGTGAGCTGAAGATTTTCTTTTTCCTCGATGGAAAAGTACGCTAGTTATACCGCTCACTTTAAGCTGAAAGTGATTCACTATGCGAAAGAAGAAGGAAAAAGAGCGGCTGGACGAAAGTTCGCTGTATGTAGATCTGGGACAAGGACGAGCCTGAAGTCCCAATGAGTTCGGAGGAGGAGGAGGACGACGACGAGGAGTGATGTTTTGGACACGGGACGAGCTTGAAATCCCGACGAGAGAAGGACGAGGAGTTCTTTGACAATAATAAAGGCAGGTACCACCGCAAATAATTTTTTCCGCTGTCTTTTTTCTCATGTAATCACCGCACCCCCTGATTTTCACCCCAATCTCCGAAAAAAAAAAAAAAAAAAAGTGCGACCATTACACGCGTGTATACGGTATTTGCTTTCTCATTACCATTGATTCCGACGTGGCTTGGAACCCAGCAGAATAGCGTGACCTGTCTTTGCATTGCGGCTTTTGTTCTGCTGCATATGGTGTCACTAATCAATGGCGTTAACTGAATCATTACTAGAATGATTTTTGCCAATGGCTACAGCTAGAGACTGCATAACATACAACGACAGTAGACGCACAACAGTGAGGCAGCATTACTTCTCCAGTTATGTTGGCCTACAGCACCTGATTTTGAGTTGTCCATGTAAACTGTGTAGTACCTTTTTTTTTAGCATATGACATATTCTTGGTAAGGCTGTGCTATGGCAGCAGTAGATCCTACCTTGCAGCAATATCTGAGAATGTATCCAGTACTCCCAAGTTGGCATTTATCCTCGAAGCGGAGTAGCGAATGCCTGATTGATTTTGGTTTATTGTGGAACAGTGTTTTAGAGGTGCATTTGATAACTATGGGGTAGCACACATTTTGGTAGGGGCAATATTTTCAGCACACATAAGTGAGTAGGCATGGATCTCTCATATTTAAAAGAATGGTCCATTTGTTACTGTACAGAAGCTATTTGTAGGAAACGTTCTGAAACCCACTGCTGAGAGAGAGACGAACCCTGACTATGCACTGGGCCCATTTACTTCATGTAAAATGGCCTTACAGACCCATTATCAAGATGAGAGCATACAACAGTGATAAATATGTCACGGGTTGACCTATAGGGGCCTTTTTTTTTGTGAGAACACTCTGAAGGAGCCAAAAGACTGCGAGGCTTTCTTTTTAAGGGTGTTCATGTGAGACAAACAGTTTATGCGTATTGTACGATACTTCTCGGACCTCTCAGTCCTAGTACCAACATACAGTTTTTGAAAATAATGAGAAACACAATTATAAAACAAAAAATCTAGAAAACCAAAGGATAAATTGAGGGATACAGTCGCAAGACGCTTGTTGTGCTTGTTGAATAAAAATAGTGACTGAGAGTGATAATTTTGATGCAATTATTTGTCTGAAGTGACCAAAAGCAAACTTCAAGCTTTTTTTTTTCTGCACACACAAGGTAAATAATGGTAGGCGTGCAACATGTCATAACCCGCACACAAGGCTGCCATTCAAATTACTAGTACTAATGAGCAAAATTGCTTTGCACCGAAATAAAATTCTATCAGAAATTTGGCACAAACAATGTGATACCAAGTGAACCTTCAGGAGAATGCCCAGAAGTCTGAAAAACTGTTGTGTGTGCCGACATTGTGAAGCACAGAGACATTTTCGCACTTTGCCCCCACCAAAACTTGACTGCCGAGGCAAGGATGAAACTCGTAACGACGCGGTTACCAGCCGAACATCAAAGCCACTAAGACAATGCTGTGGCTAGCACTGCAAAAGGAAACCGCGCGGTCATTCCACTCACCATTAGTTTCCACTTCATTATTTTAACAAGCTCTTCGTGAACTAAATGCTTGTCCTTGCGGGACTGTATGACCTTGGGAAGCTGCTCCTGGTACCTGCAAACAAGAAGACAGCAGCAATGAATAAAGCATCCTTGCCAACAAAAACCTCCAACCCAACCCATATCCTTTCATACCAATGGTTAGGTATCTGGCTATTTGAAAACACTTGGCAGAAGGCAACCGGTAACGATTACACAAGGCACTAGTCATGACTAGCAGAGGCTGGGCAGTGATTTGAACCAGTTGTTTCATAAATAATAGGATGCAAGAGCAAAGAATGAGGAGAGAAAGGGCAAAACACACTAAACGTAGCGGCATAAACACAGCAGATATTACAAATCCTTAAACTTGCAAAACACTGACTAGCATATCAGCACCCCCCCCCCCCCCCACACACACACACACACAACTGATAAAATATTATGCACCCTGCATTAACTAGACACAACAGCTGCAGTCATGTCTTTGTGAATGTTGCTATAACATTCCTACCCTGCAACAACCCGAGGACTGAGTTCACAAGAAACTCACTTGAATATTTGAAAACGGCCTTTGCCAAAGGAATATAAGTCTGTCAAGTTCAGTAATTGTGCAGCAGTAGAACATAGTATCAATTCACATGAAATAGGCCTGACTTAAGTGGGCAGCAGCATATGCTCTATCTTAGATATGTGCTCTACCTGTATTGCTGCTGTTCTTGCTTAGACAGCATACCAATGCCACATCGCTGGAATAAGCGGTCGTCCTTGCCATTCTGGTGTTCGCCAAAGGCGCTTAGGCAGCACTTTGTGGCAATGCCAACATCTGCAGAGTCCTCACTAGTCCTTACTTCAAACACGCCCAGTGGTTAAGGACGGCAATCATCGGTCCCACCGAGCAAGTGATGGTGCCCCCTCTCACGTTTTCCACATCGGACAAAACATTGCCATTCCAGCTAGAATGGACAGCGGGCTACAATTTCACTAAGCACACATATATAAACATGCAGGCATGTGAAGAAGTGGGAGAAAAGTTGCAGGCGGCTATTTCTGGAGCTAAAATGCCTCTCTAACAGACTGGACCGCCTCGACACAGTGAGGCATCAGATGGGGAATATGCAAAGTATGAAGCTAGTGCAGAAATTGTTCTTTATTAGTAAAAAAAAGCATGAAATGAGAGTTTGGAATAAAAAAAAAAAAACAATTCCGTCTTTGTGGCTGTACTAACTATAGTGGCAACCCATAAACTGAACTTCAGTTCAAAATTGCTCCTGAGACAAAAGCAGTTTTATGCATAATGACACCAAACCAAACTAACTGAATCCTAGCTAGCCCTCAATTGCAACTACCCTCAAATTCTGAGGAATAGAATAAATATTTCCACAAGACAACTTAAAACAGCAATGCTGGGCGCTGTGTAGAAAGCACCAAGAAAGCTGCAACCTTGCTTTGTTTTTTACCAGTGTATTCGTTGGAGGGCACAAAACATCTTCCATTTGCATACATTTTCAATTTTAGCTTCTAACACATCACCAACGCCCAAATTTAAGAAGAAGCAATGATCCATGACATTATGAGTACTCGACTTTTAAAAAGCAATGATCTACGATGGGTATCAAACAGTTTTCTTGCGTTATCGCTTGCCCCGTTCACTTACTAAATATGTATTTGATGATCAACACAAAGGCTACGAAAGCCAGCAAGGAGATCAGCACACAAGGGAAAAGGTACTGCTTGTAAAAGCAATCGCAAACTGTTACACGAAATCAGTTGGAAGTTAGATAACGCCCACCGAGACAAAACTGCACTGGCGTAAGAGCCAAAACAAGCTGCGATGGCCTCGACCTTACTATCACCCTTCCTTTCGAAAAATGGAGAAAGAAAGAGTAACGATAATGCAAGCTGAGTTATGCCTTGTTATCACTGCTACAGTGGCAGCGCTGGCAGTGTGTCAAGAGTGCTTACCCACAGCCTGTAAACATACAGAGCTTCTTAGAAGGTAGTAACGCTCAACATCTTAGCTGTCTGCTTGACCTCCCTTCACAACCAAAAGCCAGCACTCGCCTAAAAAGCTCCCACAAGGAGGCACAGGATACCAGTAAGTTTTGTGCAAAGGGCAAATTAAATTGTTAAAGAATTATCACCTGGTTCAGGATCATCAATGAGGGTGCTAAATAAGCATTAACCATGGCTCCAGCCATGCCATTTCAATGCAAGTATCAGCAGCAATTGGGGGTTTACGGTGTTCTTAAAGAACTAAGATGCCAAAGGCAGCTATGCATTAGTAGGCAAATGTAATTGCTGAACAGTTTTGCTAGTTTGAATTTTCACAGCACCACTATTGCCACGTGGAATCAGCAATGTTGCACTGTTCAGGTGCTCAGAAATTTAGTATCAGTGAAGGCAGGGACCTACAAATCTCTCCTCATGTTTGCATAATTCCTATGTTAATTTCTCTGCTTCCAAGCAAAATTTATGCTTTGTGCATCTGTGCTTCAGCAGCCTACTCTGTACTAATTTCATGAAAGCTGCTTTCCACATTATGATGTATGATGTTTCACATTCATCATAACCAAGGAGGGTTAAGAAAATACTTTTAAACCTCCTTGACTGCGATATTATTGTGCTTTCACTTAAAATGTCGTATAACACTTACTTGAGTGCAATATGGAAAAACTTCATGGTGACTGCACAGGCAAAAGAGCAACTCCACTTAATTTTAGCCTTAAGTAAAAACTAACTGAACCCATGACTATCTGTGTACACTGGTGTCTGGCAGCGAAAGATGCATTTATTGTCAAATAAAATGGAGGTCTGTGTACAAAGCAACTGCTTTGATACTACTGAAGATCGTCTGCAAAGATTGCCGGCAGCGGTGATCCCTAGACTGAAATTTTTTAGACACCTTTGCTAGTTCTCTGTTTTTCAGTTTCAAATAAAATACTCCCCCCCCTGTGTCATCAGACTGCAGAGATATTTATGCAAGACAGATCTAATCTCTCATCTGCAACCATTTAACTGCGAAAACCCAGCTTTGACCAAACACGCACTGCCAGCCGCCAGCCTAGTATCGAGCAGCGATTTGATATACCTCATATCGAAAGATCCCTAAATGCTTATTTCGACTCTTGACAAATAGTGACCTTTACCTTGTCTTCGTTTGTGCCGGCTCATATAACAACCACTAATGGTGAACAGACTATTTACTAGGCCGATGGCCACCCTCCACATCACCAAGCATACAAGTAACCTCTCTGCTATTTTCAGTGTTTAGCGTGAACAGTATTGATGAATCTCAATAGAATTTGTACGCCAGAGAACAGGTACATAAGCTGTGGAAAGGTAGCGCTACATGTCATTCATAAAAACGTCACATTGCACAACGGCCCATCTGCCTGCACAGTTCTACAGTTGGTTTGTGGGGTTTAACGTCCCAAAGCAACTCAGGCTATGAGAGACGCCGTAGTGGAGGACTCCGGAAATTTCGACCACCTGGGGTTCTTTAACGTGCACTGACATCGCACAGCACACGGGCACCTTGCTTTTCGCCTCCATCGAAAAGCGGCCGCCGAGGCCGGGATTCGATCCCGCGTCCTTGGGAACAGTAGTCGAGTGCCGTAACCACTGCGCCACCCCGGCGGGGTCAGTTCCACAGTTGTAGCCCTAGCTGTAACCACAGCCCTTTGGAATAAAACAAATTCTGAGCATACGGAATCAACTTACCAAGTAGCAATGGTCATAAATAGTGTTAAAAAGTTGATAAGAAAGTTACAGCAATATTATTCTAATATAGAGAATTCAAATAATATTAATCATTAGCTTAACACTAAAACTAAGCATGGCGCTAATGCTCTATAAGATATGACGTTACAAAGCGACATGTAATGTCAAACAGCAGACAATGTTTAACACTGTGAAATTGAACACTGTTCTGCTACTGTGCCCTGAATGTTATAGTGCTTATATCGTAACTGCAAAACATTACAAATCTATTTCAAGCACTGTGTTCCCAGACTATTCTGTTTTGGTAAAGATGTGCTTAAGTGGTAGCACTTTGCAATAAATCTCTCAGATTTTGTGGCTTACACAGACTAATCACATACACAGACCCATTATTTGTTGCAATTCCCCGGTTGTTACCTTTTCTAACATCAACCCTCATGGGACACCCTTCAATAATGACAATAATAACTGTCTCCATGCCATAGTATCCGTACATAGGTGAGCGAGTAGGACATATTGGTTTCCATGCAATGTAGAACTGGAGTGCTGCCATCATTTCCGGTCCTGCCGAAGTTCTGGTCAAAGTTGTGAACTACCAATCGCTGCAACTACCGAAGCTTTTGGATCATACCAGTCGCGAAACTCCCCTTCAAAAAGTGAGCGGATTTTGTATGCATTTTTCGGGTGTCTATGAATTGTCGCGCCATCTGGAAGCGCTCAATACAAGCTCTTTGCTATTGCCGCCATCAACATCAATAGAAGTAAGATCAGTTGCCAAACTATCCGGTTCTGCATGCTGCTGAATCGGTGCCTTAATTTTAACGCAAGGTAGCGTAGCCGTCGAAACGCAAGAAGACGCCGCTGGACCGGCCACCCGGCTGAGCATGTAGCGTTCGGGAATGTTAAATTAACTGGCGTCCCAAATACCGCGCTTGCCATTATTTACGCTAAAGAAAAAAGTCAAGTCTGAACCCCGTGTGGCGTGCATGCTACAAAACTCTGCTGAAGCAGAGCTAATATTCTAGAGCAGAGCTGTACAGGTGATCGCTGCTCAGCGAACGCTGGCTGACATGGGTGGCGGTTATCTTTTGAATGTAACTTGGTTGTACGAGCTTCGTCCCCGAAGTGGCATATATGAGACATCTACACTAAAGGCGGAGGTCAGATTATCGCAAGACTCATCGTAAGGTCACTAATAAGCTTAGGTCAGTGCAAAGGTCTGGCATGTGCTTCTGCTGTTCCTGTGCCACCGCATATGTGCTTAATGACCAATTAGCAAGATCTTCACAGCACAAAGGACCGCAATTGCGGCAGTCTAAAGTTGACCACGAGTAACTAAGCTGTGGTGTGGTTTTCCGGAATAAGCGGATTATGCGCACAGCAATAATTTCGTCAATGAGCATATGTAGTTACTGTTATCCGTGCGCCACGCGCAACCTAAGCCGCGAAGGCAGCAAACTCCTTCAGCTTTGTGAGTTGTCCGTTCCTCTCTTCCCGCAAGTAAAGAGGGAGTGTAGAGAGGAGCTCCGGCGCAAACACCCCGAGACAATAAAGTTTACTCTTTTTTGGGATTCAGTACTCTCGGTTTATCGTCCCTGGCCAGCGCCAGCATCGCAAGTATTTATTTTGTGATCATTCGCGCAGTGTGTTAAATGCCTCACGGTTTTGTTGCTCCTGTAACCGCTCGCCCAGCCCGGCACGCAGCTCGTCGGCTTGACCATTATAAACTCTGTATGCAAGCATAGGCAGCACAAACAACGATCACTACAGCAACCATGTTGCCAGTGCACTGCACTCTATGCTGCGCGACTGTACGAGTTCAGCCACCGATCGGACCGGCTGGATCCTGGTTCGACTGCAGCGCCACCCAAAGCAGCCAGTGACGGCAATGTCGCGAAACAGCTCCCAGTTTGGCAACTGACCTATTTCTATTAACGTTGGCTGCCACTGCCTTTTGAAAATCACATTTTTCTCTCCTCTTTTCCATCTTAACCAAATATAGGGCTGTTATCCTAATAACTTTTGCTGCTGCAAGTCTTCAACTAATTTTATTTTCCATTATGGTCGTGCATTTATTAACAATCAGACAGTTTGGAATTTAACGCAGTTTCCTTTAATGGCCGCAGGTGCCGCCACCATTTGTAACCACCCGAATTTTGACCAATCAAAAAAGCAGTTTTTTTTATACATGGGCCCTATGGGAACTTTCGCAACTGGTAGTATTGAGGAGCGCTGGCAACTACATGCTCTTGTAAGTTTACTTTCCAAGTTTAGATGAAGTTAAATGTTTTATATTGTTGAAATGTTGAACTGCAGTTAGCAAAGGGTAATTATAACAAAATATTACAAAAAAATCAAGGCCAATAATTAACACCTGCAAAAATAAAAAAATACTAACATGCACTGTTGGCAGTTTAGCATGAAAGAGGGAGAGAGTTTGGCAAAGTGTTCAGAAGTCTTTAGTTGGTTTGGTTTTGGAGGAAAGGGAAGGTTCCGTATCTGTCTCGCTTCACAGTGGACACTGCACACGATTGGAGGTACGTATGTCATTATTTTGAAATCCCTACACTAAACAAGCCTTCAACTTCTGACTGGGAAGCGAAATGGTATGAAAGCCCCTTGAACACTGAATAAAGAATGGTTGCGTCACAATTTTGATATGAAATAATGTTATACTTTGTTGCCACCTCCTGTACACATGCCAATCGATCATAAGGCAGGTAAGGATTTTGCCTTAAAAAGCAAAATCATAATGTCCACGCTACCTGGGTTCACTGTTACACTACAAGGCAAAAACAAATACAGTCAATTACTGATAATCTCAACTTGAATTGAAGTGGGAATTTGCTTCAGTTATGGGGGCCCTATAAAACCAATATTTTGATGTGTCAGTTTATATATACTGCTGCTAAAAACAATTGTTTCACAATACGCCGAACAGACCTGCAACTTACTTATTCACACAAGTGATCCAAACTCCTGAAGCCATGTTCTGCTTCATTTTCGCAATTGGAAAGTTAGCGTTTCACAAGCAGGTTCGATTTCATTTGCAACCGTTAAGCAATAAAAGCAGCGCCAGCATCGATTGTTTTCATACTTGCACGACTGTGATGATGACCGAAGGCGCATGATTGCGAGATTATTTAAAAAAAAAAAAGAACAAAAAAATAATCTGTAGGCTTAACAAGACCGAATGCCTTTTCTCTTTTCATCACGGGACTGCGGTCAACGCGCTCAAATTCACCGGATGGTCAGCAATTCTGTTTTTGCGCTCCGTCCAAAAGAAAAAAAAAAAAAAGCCCGCGATGACGACGAGTGGACAGGAATGAACGAGATTAAGAGGTGTACTACCGAAAGAGTGGAAAAAGTGACGCAAAAGCCAAGCAGAAGGAGAGCGCTCGCACAGACCGGCGGCGGATCGCTTTTTATCCCCGAGCCGGCGAGCGGCCGCTCAAAGTGAACGGCGCCAGCAAAAACATCAGGAAAAAAAAAAAAAAAAGAAGGAAAACCTCGCCCACCACACCACATCGAACCTAGCAGCGGGAGCAGCAGCTCGGCGCAACGGCGGCAGCAGCACTGAAGCGAAATCTCCCCACCGCCGCGGCGCTTCAGCTGCGCCGGATGTTAAAAAGGAAAATATATATATATTTTTTTTTCCTTTTACAAGGGAGAGAGAACAGCACAAACATAAAAGAAACCCCATCGAGCGAAAAGTTCCCCTCCGGGCAGCAGCAGCGAGCCGGCGCGGCCCAGCCTCCGTTCTCGGAGGCCAGGCGGCGCTCGCCGCACCAGCAGCGGTCGTCGCTCGTTCTCTTTCCAGCAACGTGTTTTTCGCCTTCAACCGTGCGCCCATTTTTCTGTTGCTGCATTCCCTTCTTTCTTTCCCCTTCTCTCTTTCGCCACGGTCAGCGCACGCGGCTGCCGGCGACCCCTCGCACACGGCGCCGCTATCGCGCACACGTCCTCCGCACGAGCAGCAAACGCCGTCGAGCTCCCCAGTGCCAGCAAGCGGCTGCACCGAGAACGTTCCGAGCCAGCAGCAGAAACGACGGGCGAGAGATAGAATGAGAAAGAGGAAAGGCTCTGCGCTCTTTTCGTGACGCCAGCACACGCTTTTCAATGCGTTCGCTTGCCCCTCGTTTGCTTTTTACGTCCCGGCGGGGAAGCTCTCCTCCCCTTCGTGCTGGGTTTCCCCCACCCTCCATTCTCTTTCCTCTCATCGCTCTTTCCCTGCGGCGCCGTGAACCCAGATAGGCCTAGCCGGAATCGATGTGCCGTGCAGCACAGGCAGCAGCAGCAGCAGCAGGCCGTGCCGTTTCCTTCCCCTCCTCCTCTTCCCTCGTCACCTCAACGCCCCGCATACAGCCACCCACGTCTTCTCCCTCCCCACCCAGTGCGCGCCCGACCGCTGCCAGGCCAACGAGAAAACAAGTAAATAGGGAAGAAAAAGGTCAGGAAATAAAACGCGGGATTGCGCCCCAAAACAAAAGCGGGCCGAGGGCAATTCGGAAGCGATTGGTGTCCCGGGTGGAAAGGAAGTGTCGACGACGACACGCACAACGTCGAAGAGCGCGAGGGGGAAGACGAAGGAAGAGGGGGGAGGCAATCCGTCCGCCGCACTCGAACAAAACAAAACGCGCACATCACGAAAAAAACGGAGCGCGGCGGTGTTGGGCAAGAGGCTGTTCGCCGCACGCGACGACGGGGCAGCAGAGACGGTTTCGCGCGAGCAGTGGGTTCGGAACGGCTTCGCTCGCTCGGCCGATCCGCCCGCTGTCAAAAGCCGCGGCGGTCCGGCCGTGTGCGTGCGTGCGAGATCGCGACGCCGGCGGCGTTCGCTCGTTCGCTACGGCAGAAGTGACTGCGTCGGTGGGGGGACACGGGACACGTACGCTCGGGATTAAAACACTGCTCGACACGGCAAAAGAAGCGTCGAACTCAGCGCGCTTCGACAATGCGTTCGCCGCTGTTTTCGCTCGCTTTCAGCGGCAGCGCGACAGGGGCCTCACGGCCTTGGTTGAGGCTGGCCCCGGCTAGCTTTTTCTGCTCCATCGCGACAAGGGAGGAAAGAAAAGTTTTTTTCCACTTACCAGGCGTCGAGCTTGATGAGTTCCTCGGGGCCTCCCTTCTTGGTACGCAGCGCGGCCTTCTGTTTAAGCACTTCTTTGTACAGGGACAAGACATAACTCCACTGGCTCGGCGTCGCCTTTGTGAAGAAAGTTAAAGTCGTGTCGCTCGGTTCGGCCATGGTGTGTAGCTTGAACACGTACACTTCTATGTGACTTGGCTGCGGCCTTTCCGGGAACAATGAGGCAGGCGGCGCGAGGTTTTCTAGGCCCAACAACAGATGGCGGCACCGTACTTTTGGGTTTGTTCCATTGGCCGCGCACGAGTATCGCGTCGCATTGCCAAGAGGTGTCTGCAAGCGCTGCCTGTAGTCTCAAAATTTGACGTCACATGACGTCACTGCTTTCAAAAGCGTCTGCTGCGCCGCAGCAAACAGAACACCAGCGACGTTTAGCAACCGGAAAAATGGTTTCGGTTTATTTTTAGTTGGAGACAGGCAGCGCCCAGGTATGCAGCGGACAACAAGAGAAGCTCGCGTCAGGCCAGCTCTGCGTGTCAAGCGGGTCCGTCGCTTTTGGCCTCAGCTGAGGCGAAAACTTAAGCTTTACATCGAAAAGTGGTGTTTCGGCTCAAGTACGTCGCCTCTGGTGCGAAGTACGGGACCTGCAGGCATTCGCAGACGCCGAAACGCTCAGTGGAAAAGCACCGCAGCGTGGGATTACGTCAATGCCGAGAGGGCGGCCCAGTCTGTCGAGAGGCCACGGGATGATGCCTGGGCGTCCGTGGAGGGAAGCTTGAATGTGCGATCGGCAAACTTCGCAGTATATTGTTCCTCGTAGCGCGCCACCGATGTCGGGTCGTTTCAAAATCCGTCGCTGATCGTCAGTGACCACCTCGTCGGCGTCATGAGCAACTTGAACGTGGAACGAGGTGCTGTATTTCTTTTGTATCTGCTTGCGGATGTGCTACGTAGACGCACTGAAAAGTTCATCAAAGAAATGCACGCGCCACATGTGTTGCCGCGTGACATTTCGCACGCTGTAGCGGCGGTGGCATGTCTCGGCGGTGAAGCTGATGAATGGTGCATTCAGCACGGCGTCGCTGGGAGGGCGAATTTCGAAACCACGCGGTTTCGAGTTTCTTGTCACCTTGAAACCGGTGTGGCGGTTTGTTTCCGAGAGGCCGTTTTTCAAAGCAAGGGCTTCCGGATTGCCCGATTGGATTTCGTTTTTTGGTCTCTGCATGTGCCGTTACTGGTAGGCGGTATTAAAAGATTTCTTAGTCTGTGCTTGAAGTCGAGCAGACGGTGGCAAAAAAAAAAAAAAAAGCCATTCACATTTGTCCCTGATCTAAAAATAACACAAAACATAACCCGGATGAGCATACCTGATCGGATTATTAGGGGTAGCTATTAAGTAGAAGTGGTGCTGTGTGCTGTCTACTTCACAACACGCGTGGTAAACTGCATGAGAAAACACGCACAAACAGTATAAGGGCACCTGAACCGGAGCTCCTACGAACGAGAGTGGGTAATGTCAAAAAAGATCCTTTATACACGTACACTTCATTTCTTAGCGCGGGTCACATAACTTCATCAATTCCCACTCGCAGAAATACAGAAGAGAACGAGAAAAAGGAAGGTAATCCACTAAACCAACAGGCTATTATTAACTTGAGGATGTCTGGCTATGTGAATATTGTTCAGGAAGTTGAGCGGTCTCTCTAAAACAATAGAACAAAAAGGAAAACAAGATGGAAGGGGTCTGGGCAGTTTTTGAAGAGGCACACATTATAGTGGGTCAAGCACATTTGCAATGTGGGAATTGTGTCCTCTGTGCATTAAGGATGCAAAAGGCAGCCAATGTATGTTCTGTTTGCAGTATTAAGCAAAAAATTATTACTGTACACTTGCCTGGTCACGTTAAAGCATTTATAGCGTAAAGCTGGCTGCACTGTTGCTTTCATTGCATGTTGGTTAACTATTGCACTCTTATTGCGTGTGCCCGGGAAGGAATATTAAAGTGGGCTTTTGTGCAAGCATGTGGTTACACTCATGGGCAGTGTTTGCACTCACATACCCAGTAATTTGGTTCATGTATTATGTGCATTAATTCATATCAAATAATGCAAATTACGGCTCACAAGTGTCAGGTGTTTGGTTAGTTGGTATTGCATACTTAAGAACAGCGTTAAGAAAAACCCGAAAACACACAGAAGAAAGGATGTATACAGCGCCTGCGCATGTCCTTTATCCTCTGTTGTCATGCTGTTCGTAGTGCTGTTCTTTATGCATGCCAATTATGGTCCTGCACTGAGTGGCTGTCAGATTCTGTGTGACCTATTGCTCCTAATTGCTTCTGCAAAGTTCATGAGCACTGATTCATTAACTCTGGCGTAACAGGCTGGGCCAGTAAATAAGTTTGAACCATGCCTGCATGCCAGTATCGGCAGATTCCTGGTTCTGCTGATTGTTACTTTCCTGTCTAATGGTCATAACAAGTACAAATGCGTTGCTTTTCATTATACTTTTCTTCCTTGGCTGAAAGTCTACGCATTTGAAGAAAATCGATATTAGTGTTTCAGTTTGTTTCCATTTCATGGACTTCCATCTGCAAGAAATCTTGCTCCATACCTGAGATAAACAGATATGTGTAAAAACTAGCAGCAATTTTAACAGCATTTCGTTTTGCTGCAACAGGTTAGAGTAGGTGTTTCAAGTAGTTTAGCAAGACCCCAAGTAGCACAATCACAGACTTGTGCTAAACCCTTTGTCTGTGTGCTAACAACTTACACCTGTATTCGTTATGTGAAGAGAAGTACAGAAGGAACCCGTGTACTGTGTGATGTGGTGCGCAATGAAGAACCCAAGTTTATTGAAATTAATCCAGAGCTCTCGCTACAGTATCCCTCATAACTTATGCTTTGCTTTGGGATGTTGAATCCCACAAATATTTGCATTTACTGTCGTGGTCCTAAGCTAATGGTGGGAAACAGGTTCAGCCTATACTCAGCCTGAGGTATGTCAGGTGAAAAGAAATGTATGAAAATAGGATCTGCAGGCAGAGATTTGCTTCGAAACTTTTGTTACTGCTTGGGTAGCTAAAAACAGTGCATTTGGTTGGGATTGCAGTGCAGTACTTTTAAAAACATTAAGTTGCAAAGTAAGTGTTAACAAGAATAAAAGTGCTTAACTTTCGCCGGCTGTAACTGCAGTTATCAGCTGCACAGTTGTGTTGGAAACTGGTGTCAAATTTACTTTTCTTTTTTTTTTCATTGTGCGTGTATTTTGACATTTCAGCATATGTTTTCGCTGAAGAATTTAGTAGTATTTGAGCCATTCTGCAGAAGCATTACTAGAGGGATATTTTTTCAAAGCCCAGCTGTTATGGCTATTCATAAAATTGCGTGCTTCATTGTTTTGTCATTCTTGTATGTGCTCGGTTGAAAGGAAGGTCTGGGGCTGTTTCCGGTGGCGTGACCTAAGCCAGCTGCCTTACTTTAATATTCATGAAACCAGCATGTCTATGCTGAGGCTTTTGTGCCAGGATTCGATCGATATGAGGTTTTGCAATCAACATGACACAACCAGTTCATCACCTGTCCATGCACATATTTTGTCTTTTTTTAGTGTTAAGACAGGATATAGTTTTGCACTGCTAACTGTCAGTGTTTTGATTTGATATAATGGCTGGAATATTTACCTATAATTTTGATGTGTATTATGCATGCTTTGTGCCCGGTTTCTTCAGTTACTAGCAATGAGGTCTTGCGTTGCTTGCAGAACTACGACTTGGGTGAAAAAAATGGTTGAAAGAGTTTGAGCTAAGGTAAAAAGGAAAGCTGTGCTCTTCAGCTCAATGCTTTTGCGCATCTTTTTGCCTTTACAGTGTGAATTTCTCCAGGGCTGGTTATGGTGCCTAATTATCTTGTCACCTAATTATGTTTTTGCCAGAATAAGGTAAAATTGATTGTGCCACTGACAATTTAAGAAAAATTACAAGAGTTCAACGCTGCTGAACCAAATATTGAGTGAAAGCATTAGCTGCGGGTGACCGAGCGTTCTTCTTCTTCTTCTCTTTTTCTTCTTCCTCAGCCCACATATAAAGCCCTACTTTAACCAAGCTGTATGAATATGCCTTAGTGGCCTAGAGGGGTAAAATGAATGCCAGGGTTCTAGCAGGCTGATTCTGACATGACCATTCCATGTGAAACGAGAGACCCAAGTTGGCAGCTCCTGCCAACTGAGCCGCGGCTCCCACCACGCCTGCCGACTGCTTGAGTTGGGAGCTTATTTCTCGCTTTTGTGTCACATGGGGTGTGACGTCACAGTGTCACGTGGGTAAGACGTTGCTCCCGTCGCGCTACGCCAACTGCTTGAGTTGGTAGCCTAGCTCTCACCCTAGTGTCACGTGGAGTGTGACGTGGGTAAGACGTACGTGGCTACCGCCTCGCTACGCTGAAGGCTCGAAACCTAGAGTAGTATTGCTTTCACAATAAAAAGTTATCCCAGCTATCCTCTTGCATGTGGTGTGGTATCAGTGTACGCTGATACTGCATAGATATTGCACCCGGTTCTTTGCTTTGGCGTGTGGAGAAAAAAAAATTTTCAGCTTCTTTAGCAAGCTCGCAGTAGCTGACATTTTCATTCTTGACCCCGTTTTCCCTCGGCCGCAGAATGCCTGGCGCTCGTCAACAAGCTCATTGTCCGGTGCCAGTTGCCGCACCCTCGCATTGGCAAGCTGTCGTCCCTCTCGTACCAGCTCATCATGATGCTCTACAGGGCTTGCTGTGGCATCCAAGTGCCAGGTAGGGAGCCTAACTTCTCAAAATGAAGAGCGGAACTATGCGTAGGCTGGGGATAGTGCTATTACTTCTTTTTGTTCTATATTATGCCACTTTTCTGCGTGAAGGTCACACATACCTGTGTGGCAGAGTTGTAACCGACTGCATTATTTTTGTATGAGGTGCATGGCATATTTGCACAGGCATCTTGAATCAGTTATGACAGTTGGATTGTGTGCACAGTGTATTCATCTTGTGTTTTCATTAGTGTAGTTTCTAAACCTTCTGCTGTAACTTTTGTTTTGCATTTGCACTACCATTGTTTTAATCGAATTTATGTTGGGGCTTTGAGTGTAGCTTTTATCTGGGAAAAAATGTACCTTTAATTCAGCAGAAGCCCACTTGCATGTTGATATGTCCTGAAAGTAGTCTTTACTAAAACGGTTGTGCTACCTCGTAGTTACAAAGTTTAACACTAATCCGCAATAAACCCCAGTCAATCAGTTGCTTGCTACTCCACTTCAAGGAAAAACGCCAGGACAAATACTGCACGTGCTTTCCAACATTTCCAAAGAATAATTAGTGAACTGCACAGAATTCTACACAGGTGGTTCAAAAACAGCAAATTATATTGACAGTTCTGTAGTACAAGGGAACTGGGAAAAAATAGTAAGGGAACTTGATTGTAGTACATCCATTTTTACTACCTAGTGTTACACACTGTCTGTGACTCTAGGAAACAAAATTGTCAGAGTTTTTTCCTGGCTTGAACCTAGTTATAGAGGGAGAGCTGTGAATGTTGGAGGGATGGCCTGTTTACACCCTGCTTTTCAATCCACATATATTTTGTTTCATAATTTTTATTAAGTGATAACACTAAATTGGTTCACAGAAAAGGAAAGGTGCTGTATCTGTCCCAGTCCCACTTGTTCTGTGGACACCAGAACCATGCTGTAAAAGAAGGGAGGAAGGTGGGATTGAAAGTAGAAAGAGAGAAAGGGGAGTGGTAGGGAAGGGCTATGGAGTAATTTTGACCTCCTGTAATTTTTATTAATAATAATAATTGGTTCGTGGGAAAGGAAAGGTGCAGTATCTGTAACATGCTCTGTGTACACCTGAACAGTAAAGAAAGTGGGAGTGAAAGGGGTGCCTTAGTAGAGGGTTGGGGGGGGGGGGGGGGGGGGTGAGGAAGGTGGAAGTGAAAGCAGAAAGTGAGAAAGGGTTGCCATAGTGGAGGGCTCCTGTGGGCACAGTAATTTTTATTTAAATTACATTTTGGGGAAAGGAAGGAGCCTACGGAATTGCCTACACCTAACCAGGTCAAGATCATGTTTTCATATTTTTTCTTGTATGCTGTACATTGGTTTATAAGAAAAGAAAGGTGCGGTATCTGTCTTTGACCTTCAAGGTTGTTCCAGGTGACTGCACAAGGTAATAATGGTTCACAGGAAAGGAAAGGCGCAGTATCTGTCACACTTGTTTCTGTGGACGCTACACCCCCCACCTCCATTGAGTATTGGAACATTGAGTATAGCATCATTCCTTGAGCATACTCGCAATATCTTACGAAATATGATCACGCATTAGTTGGAGTTATACGCAGCATTACTAGAGCCACATCATGAGGAGGCCAAAATTGTGCTTGGTTCCCAGCCACCATCTCTGAGGACAGTCCCCATCAAATTTTTTGTTGTATTAAATCTAGGTTGTTTGCCTTTTGTACCTTTGTTGGTTTTCATTCAGCAGCGAAAGTTCTGGTCATTGCTAAAAGATTCAGTTTCAAATTCGATTATTATTTTCTTTGACACTAGATTAAAACTTTTGACTTTGATGCTTTCATAGGGGCTATTATGAACTTCATAACTGCAGGCTGGAAATGGTTACTGGTTTGTCCTGGCCTTGGAAAACTAGCTAAAAATAATATGTATTGATACGTCATCACAATTTGCCTATGTGGACATGCCTTGGTAAAAGTACCCATGCTTTATATATATTTTTTTGGCCTTCACTACCTTGGTAAAGGGCCCTCTTTAGTGTGAGTATAGCCTCTTGTTTATTACAATGTTTTAATCAGTAGATCTGAATCAACTCCAATATGGCCTTTGCGTCCCTTTAATTTCATACGACATTTGCTTTGCTGTTATTCATCTGTCTGTCTCTCATAAGCGCCAGAGGTCTCTTTGGCTAGTCACATCTATTGCGCTCTTTTTCTTCTATGTTACTTCTGAGGAATTCCCTTGTTATTTCTTTTTCTCAGTGGTCCACACTAACTTAGCGTGTTAGGTAAGTTCTGTGAAAAAGTGTACTGCTCAACATTTGTGCAGGGCTGATCGAGCACCCACTGACTCGCGAGGAAGAGGTGTTCAACGTGCAGGCTGCCATCGACACTCTTTCCTACCGCGTCCTGCTGACGTCGTTGGCACACATTGAGGGTCAAGACATCATCGCAGGAAGCCCACATGCCGTTTTTGACTTACTTGAGATTCTCTCCGGGTGCCTTGACCTTATGGGAGCCTCTTCATCGTCTTCATCTTCATCGTTTGGACCATCATCCCCAGACTCCCCGCTTCCAGCCTCTTCTTCAGAACGAGTCCCACCACGTTCGTTTTATTGTTTTTGCAGTGCATTATTGATGTACTCGTGCTGATATTATTGGTAAAGATGACATGCCCATTTAGCAATGCGAGTTAGTTACCAAAGCAATGCTGAATGCCTCATCAAATAATCTAAATCTTAATAATCTGTCAGGTATTGGAAATCATATCTTAAATGAAAAAGATACGAAAGACAAATTGTGAACTTTCATTTCTAACCATCCTGCCTATGTTCGTAGCCTCCCATTAAAATTGGAGGGAGTTCGCAGATTTAGTCTGCAGTAGTGTCACAGCAAAATGCGAGCAGATTTCAGGCATAATTTAATGTGCACAAGAGGACGCTTCAGAGATATCACAGTATTTAAAAAAAAAAGAATATCGTGTCTCCAGGAAGACTTCTAGCGTGACTCAGTTCATAGGTCAAGCACTCCTGCCAAAGGTCATAGCCAAAATGCAAAGAACTTGAAAAAAGTAAAAGATTGTTAGTCAGTGACTTTTCCCGCAAGCCATTTTTGTGAACCAAGGCGCCTCTGTCATAAACATGTGCCTGAACTAAGGAGGAAATGAGATTGACATTTAGTTCTTCACTGTGTAAGTGCCTAACGTAATTGGAAGGATAATTGTCTGGTGAATTTTCACTCTACAGTGTTGAACGTCATCAGCTGCAGATGCACGCTAAGTGACACATAGATTCAGCTCTCCAATGTTTTAGTGATATTACGGTCCCATTGTCGAGCGCCGAGGGTCCCAACAAAGGAATAGTATGCGCACGTGCACATAGCACGTGCCAGTTTCAGCATCATCTGTTTGATTCTGCTGACTGGGTGCAGCTGCTGCTGCTTCCCTGCAATTGTTGCAAGCAGGTGAACAGCAGTGACCAAAGCTTTTTGATCGTACTGGTTGGCAGACTGCGCTCCAAAAAGTGACTAGCTTTAGTGTGCACTTCTTGGGTGTTTGCAGATGGTGGTGTCATATGGTAGAAGCAGCCAGTAAAAGCTGTTTGAAATCGTCATGCTTTGCTTTTTGAAAAGTGTCTCTTTTCTTTTTCTTTTGCCTCTTAATCGTCGCTGTTGCATTTAAGGTTTTTTTGCTGCTGCATCTCTACTTCTTTCATGACTAGGGGCGCTGCTAATATCTGTGAACACCCGAATTTAGAACAATCAGAACTACCATTTTTCAATGCTTGAGCCCTATAGAAAGTTTTCTTAGCTTAGCCGGCAGAACAATTAAGCAGATGACAGTGCAACTGGCAAGCACCCGCAGGCATGTGCTCGCCAGTTTCGCCACTGCGGTCCTGAATGGAATGCTGAGCAACAATTTGGTCGACACTCCCATTATATTTATAAAAAGCTGGACAGCAGATATTGTTAACTGAGCACATATTCGTTGCTGAGCAAAAGCAAAACAGAAGTCGGAACTGTCTTAGAAATTTGTCACAGCTAGCACAGGTGGCCAATTTCATTTGGTTATGCTAGTTAATTTGTGATAATTTAAACTTGAATGGGGACTGGAAATTTGTCGCAATCATACACAGTTCAAATTAACGGGATCCTCTCTAATAGACGATGTTGATGAGAGAAAAAGCGCCGCTCAAATAAACCAGCATTGTTGGATTAAACAAGCTTGAAACAACGAGAGCAGGGCCCGTATTCAGAGTTTGCGTCGTTATCGAAAGTGTCGCTATCTCCCCGACCTCGAGTAATCTGATTTGGGGAAACCCCGGAATACGATGTGGCCACCTCTTCCGGTTCCGTATTGGCAACACCCAGTTCCGGTGTTTCGACCAGTAAGATAATTCGAGGTCACATGATATAGCGACACTTCGATAACGACGCAAACTCGGAATACGGGCCCAGGCAATGTTAATATCTTTGATGTAATTAATTAGTGCCCAGCCTCACTAGTGTGATGATTCCAGCATGCACATTTTGCTCTGCATGTGAGCTTTGTCGTCTGCTTCGGCTCCTCGATTTTGTCTTCAAACTTTTTCAACGCTCTGATTCTTGTGCAGGCGATTTCTGTCGACGCTGCGGTGCTGGTACCAGCATCACTGGTCATTCGACTCCTACAAGCTCAGAATCTCAAGATTCTTGCTCCCCGTACAGTGAAACTTCATGCTTCCTGTGTGACTATGTCAAGGCTAAGATGCGAACCGGAACTGCCATGCGCCAGCCACCCATTGGAGCCGACCGACTTCCACGAAGTCGACACGTGCCCGATACACCCTCGCCCCTGACAAGTCCGAACTATGTGACAGCGGAATCTGGCCTGGACGATGTTGATGCGGTGAAGTTTGCAGACGGCACTGCCGGACTCCGCCAGCCAGGGACTTACCTTGGAGGGAGAAGGCAGGAAAGTAGTCCGTACTGGCTGCGTGGCATGCCCCAACCGGAAGAGTCGGAGACGACAGAGTCTGACAGCAGTGTAGAGGAGAGACTGAAAGCAACGTTGGCCGAACTCAGGCAACGACTTGCGGCAATCGATGAGGTGCGGTCGGTCTCATCATCGCATGAAAGGGCAAGGGTAGAGGAACGCATGGTATTAGTTCATCGTTTGCTATCATGTTACCATTCAGCTTTAGTTTTGTAATCTCATTAATAAGTTATTCGTTCCCTTTACGCTGCTTTTAATGCACTAAATGCTTTACAATACAAAAGAAACTAGACACAAACAAGATGAAGCACGGACTGACAACTGTTTAAGAAACTTCTGTTAGTAAACGGTTTTCAGCTCGCATCTCATCTTGTTTGTGTCTAGTCTTTTCCATTTTGGAAGAATTTAGTGCGTTAAAAGCAGCTTGTATAACCAACTAGGGCCAGTCCTTGCTGTCTTGTGTCCTAGCAGTCGTTTCCTTCATCTTATGAGGTAGTTAAGGGAGACACTAGACAGTGGTATGAACAAGTCTAGATTACGCTAATTTACAAGGGTGTCATCTGTGAACTGAAGCAGGCTTTTCTATTAGAGCAAGAGCCTTGTCAATTTTTTTCCGAGTAGTCACAAATCTCACAGCCTGATAAAATGGAGTTTTTAGTTTATTTGGTGGGATCTTTTACTTTAGGACACATTAAAGCTATGAAAAGAAACTAGTCAATGAAGAAAGTGCCACAACGGGGCTTGGTTTTGGAATACATTTGATGAGAATTGTGCAGCCCCTGTGTTGTAAAATACAAAGTTATGGCCTAAGCTACTACAGTCGAACTCGGATATATCGAACTCGAAGGGGATCGCGAAATAGTTTGATGATTCAATATACAGAAATCGGCTTGGGACGGCACTTACCATACGAAAAAACGATACTGTATTTGTCACGTAATCAACTCACTCGCATAATGAACCCACCCTCCACTTTTGCACTTGAGAATTTGGGAGAAAAAAAAAGCGTTAAGGACAGCTCGCTCACATGCAAGCGTTAAGCGATCTCAGCGACGAGCGGCAGTGACAGGGCAAAAAATTTCCTACTTGTTGGAACTGCGCCGTACAAGCCACCGCGGCAGCTCAAAACAAGGTTTCTGTGTCGCCGCGGCAGAAATCGTCAGCGTTATCGCTTGCATGCCGCACTCTGTTTCGGTCATCTCATCCACAGCTCATTTCTTGGCAGCGTGCCAAGGTGCTGCGCAGCGATAACGTCGCGGCACGTTTATCTTTTGATAGCTCCTGCTGCGGCGGGGAGCGAACTTGGCAGACTGCCCGTGACGGTTTGATTGCACAAGCCTGGTTCGATTTATCACTGTAGAAGAACGGCTGATTGGGTGAGTTGGTGAACCATGATGGACAGTAATATAAGTGCGCAGCAAAGACTACAAAGACGAGACAAAGAGGAGAAGTGGACAACGACGGCGCGGAACTGACAACTGATTTATTGGAAGAAGAGAGCACATATATATACACGCACTTGTTGTACCCACATGTGCATAGTCAAAATCTATAAAAATATATAAAAATATATCAGCACGTGTAAAACGCCCCTCATCACACGCACGTGGTGAAAACTGCCGACGCACTATCGATTGTGCGGCATGGTCATCTCTTTTTCTGTCAATGCGACGGATGTTTTACTGACACAAACATTTTACTGACAAAAGGATCTCAGATCCTTGACATTTTTGCTCGGAATGGTACAGGACTGAAGTTCACTTTTGAGGTTCCTCAGAAAAATGTGTTGCAATTTTTAGATTTAAAGTTGACTTTTAATATCAATCATGTGTGTTGGCAGTACTCTCCTAGGAGTGTAAAGCCTCTTTTAAACTGCAAGTCATGTCACTCCAAACTTGTTAAATCTGGAATAGTAACAGCTGTTTTTAGGATGGCTGTCAATACGTCTTGTGCACATCAAATGTTTGATAGCCTTGAAATCCAAGCTAATAGATGTAGGGAGGCCGGTTATCTAGACTCAGTGCTTGTGGCTAGTGCTGATAAGGTTCTGCGTTCTCTGAAGTGTTCCGGACAGATAGAAAGAAAAAATGAAAGAAATAAAATTGCAGTTGTGCCTTATATACATGCATTGTCACATCGGTTTAAAAAAGTAGGTGCAAAGTATGGCGTACAGGTGTTGTTTTCCGCCCCTAACAAGATTGGCAAGGTAGGTGCAGCAGTTCAAAAAAAGCTGGGGGGCACAAGAAGTAAGAACAGATGCCAAGTTAATCACGCCAAGAGTTTCATTAGTTGTAGGATGGGTGTAGTTTATCAAATACCATTGTCCTGTGGCCGTACGTATATTGGGCAGACAGGCCGTTGCATCAACATTAGGCTGATGGAGCATGCGCAGTCCTTAAAAAAGAATGAAACAAACTCAGCAAAACATTGTAACGTGTGTGAGTGCGTACCTTTCTTTGTTGATACTAATATACTGTTTTTTCATAAAGACCAGACTACTCGAGAAATCGCCGAGGCTTTCCATATTAACCGGAAGAAAAATGTTTGTGTCAGTAAAACGTCCGTCGCATTGACAGAAAAAGAGATGACCATGCCGCACAATCGATAGTGCGTCGGCAGTTTTCACCACGTGCGTATGATGGGGGGAGTTTTACATGTGCTGATATATTTTTATATATTTTTATAGATTTTGACTATGCTCATGTGGGTACAACAAGTGTGAGTATATATATATATGCTCTGTTTTTCCAATAAATCAGTTGTCAGTTCTGCGCCGTCGTTGTCCACTTTTCCGATTTATCACGCCGCGCTTGGGGCGGGCGTAGTCTGCCGCCACAAAATCATTGGAAAGCGTGATAAAGTAGCTGCAAATGCTGTTTGAAGCGAAAAGTGCTAAAAGCCGGTGTCATGATCGCAGCTGACCGCGTGCTTTCGTTCATTCATACATGCAAAAATAAACGACTCCCGCAAAAAAAAAAAAAAAATCAAGCCGCTTCGTAACGCCATATCTTAACCTACGCCGCGCGTACAGCACAACGATAAGAACAAACGGCTCTCGCAAAAAAAAAAAAAAGAAAAAAAGAAGTTCTGCTACTTAACTTCCGCAGGCACCATAGCCACGTCAGCGCAGAGGGTTCGCAACACACGCTGAAGAAAGTGTCTGACGTTCTGTCTAAAAACGGGCTGAGCTGACTAGGTGCATGCGTAGCGCGTGCTACTGCGAACGAAGGCTGGGAAAGAGGAAGGAGAGAGATAGCTCGGAAAAAGAATGGGCACACCCTTACGCTTCGCTCTATCGCGTTTTCCCCCTCTCGTTCCCACCGGTTCTCTTTGGTTCATTCATGCACATGGCTTGCAAACGTCACGTGCTAGCGCACGGAAAACGATAACCGCAGATGCGCGCGCCTTTGGGGATAGGGCGCGGCGCTGCCCTAGCCGAACTGTCCCCTCTCATTCCTTCCGCACGTGGTTTGAAAACGTCACGCGGCAAACGGCCGAGGGTGATGCGATCGTCTTTGGGGAAGGCACACTTTCCAGTGCGGGATGCGGAGTTCGATATATCGAACGACCGGTGAAATTGAGTTCGATATCTGACGCGGCTCTCCTATACTTTTACATGGGATTTTCAAGGGGATATCCCGTGAGTTCGATATAACCAAAATTCGATATATCCGGGTTTGATATGTCCGGGTTCAATGGTCTTTTGCTAAAAGGGCAATGTTATGTGCCAAACAGTTGTGAAGATTATACTGGACTTTGGTTGTCTAGTTAAGATTAGCATGTTTTACGGTGTAGGGTTTATGGTTGGTGCACCGAACAGTTTTTCTAAGCATAAATTTTTTGAAATATTACTCGGTCCTGCAGCAAGAAATATTCGGAGAGATGGGCTGCATTGCCTTTTGTCGCAGTAACACACTCTCTCGTACTGTTTTCAAGACATGTTAAAGATATGCTATAGGAACACACACGACAAGATGTGGGACGAGCAGAACACTGAAAACTAATTTGGTTGAAACTTAGCTTGTTCATATTAAAGTGGGAAAGATAAAAATTGAGCAGGCTTGGCCAGGAAACGTGCAACTTTGGAGACATGGAGGTGTGCATCTTACAGTACCTTTTCCAAAATTGCTCCTTCTCTTGCAGATGCTACACTATACTGCCTTGTTTCTCAAGCTCTGCATGTTTTCTGGCTGCATATGCTCAAGTTATGACTTTTTGCCTCATACATGTGCTGGCAAACTGTCAGTTAATTCCATTTTTTGTGTTGCCGTCATGTTAGTTGTCCTTGCACAACTTTACTACTACCATGACTGAAGATTTATCCTGACTAGAACAACAAACTGCCTCACTCACTGTACTGATGTCTTCATCATATACTGTAAAGTTCTCATGGAGGATCGTCTCAGGTGGTGTTCACTGCTAGGTGCCATTAAATGTTCAGTAGGTAACGAATCTTCAAGCAGCAGTTCGTGCTTTATGTATGCCGAAAGAATGCCTGTTGTAGTGCAACTACAGAGTTCCTTACCAAAACATATTAGTTTTGTGCATATTTTACTGAAATATTTTGGTCAAGGAAATAAGGAACTTTGAATGTAGGTTTTTTTTTTTTTTTTTTGGCTTCAATATCTCTTAATGGGTTTGTTCTAGCGTGCTGACAAGGAGCGACCAATCCGGAGGCAGCCTCGCACAGTGAAGAAATCAGGCAGGTCACCTTTGTTACATATACCTCCGATTGTATAATCTAGACAAGGGGCCTTAAACTCATTTCACCGTTAATGCTGCGTTAGCACACTCTTCTCTCGGGCACGCTGGTGTCAGGTGTCTGGGAAAGGAGGGGAGAAAAGGAGAGGACTGCTCTACCTCTCATGGCACTTACTACGACTTCAATTTTCCTTCTACTTTAGATGTAGTGAAAAATCTAGTGCTGGCTCAAAGGTAGGAATTGTGTTAAGGTAGACAGTTATTAAACCTCTATTTGTGCACCTAGTCACCATTTTTTCAGCGTGAGCTGTGAGCAAGTGGCCGATGTCAAAAGATGAGTGCCTGTAATGCGGGTGCTCGGCTTCTGGGAAGAGGAATGAACTTGTTTTTTTGCAGTCGGCTCTGATGATCAGTGAGCTTGGGTATCAGAGCTCAAGACGTAAGCTCTGCTGTGTAGGGCCACCCAAGATAAACAGGTGACGGTAGAGAGTTCTGACAAAATGTGATTCACTGGAGAAGGTAATGGCAACCCACTCCAGTATTTCCTGCCAAAAAAACCCTATGACCAGTCACAATAGCATTAATGATATGGCGCCGGAAGATGAGACCCCAGGTTGGACCACATGTTACTGGGGATGAACAAAGGGCGATTCCTAGTAGATCCAGGACGAATGAACCGGCTGGGCTAAAGCCAAAAGGACGCTCAGTTGTGGATGTGTCGGGAAGCGAACAGAAAGTCCGATGTTGCAAGGAGATATATCACATAGCAACATGGAATGTAAGATCTATGACGCAAGGTAAACTGGACGTCGTCAAGCGATAAATGGACAGATTGAACATTGATATCTTGGGTATCAGCGAGCTCAAGTGCACCGGATTGGGAGAATTTAATTCCGGCGACCGTTATGTCTTTTATTGTGGTCACGATTCCAGGAAAAGGAACGGGGTCGCTCTCATAGTAAACAGAAGAATGGGCAAAGAAGTGGTAGGGTACAACCCCAAAAACGACCGAATGATTTCACTTCGCATCCAAGGTCACCCTTTCAACATAACAGTTATCCAAGTCTATGCACCAACCACTACTGCTGAAGAAGCTGACGTTGAGAGATTTTATGCTGACCTGCAATGCCTTTTAGACCGCACTCCATCTTCAGACGTCGTTTTTCTCATAGGAGACTGGAATGCTGAGGTCGGGAGTGAAGAAATATCCAGAATTACAGGCAAGTTCGGTCTTGGTGAGCCAAATGAAGCTGGGCAGAGGTATAGTAGAGTTTTGTCAAGAAAACAACCTGACCATAGCGAATACTCATTTTCAACAGCACAAAAGGCGCCTGTACACATGGACTTCACCGGACGGTCTGTACAGGAATCAGATCGATTATATTATTTGCCGGCAGAGATGGAGAAGCGCTATACAAGCAGTAAAAACAATTCCTGGGGCTGATTGTGGCACCGATCATCAGCTTATTGTTGCCAAAATTAAGCTTTGATTGAGGAAAACGCAGAAAACTAGAAGGGCTTTCAGGTATGATCTGGATCAAAGTCCATCAGAATATGCTGTGGAAGTGAGGAATCGATTTCAAGAATTAGATCTAGAAGACAGAGAGCCTGAAGAAATGTGGACTGGTGTTCGTGATATAATACAAGAAGTTGCTACTAAGGTAGTTCCAAAGCAAAAGAAATGCAAGAAAGCAAACTGGTTATCTGAAGAGGCTTTGCAAATAGCTGAGGAAAGGAGGATGGCAAAAGTTATGGGGGAAAGAGAAAGATACAAGGTTCTCAATGCGGATTTTCAGAAAATAGCAAGGAGAGATAAGAATGCCTTCCTGAACATACAGTGCCAAGCAGTTGAGGACAGCCAATTAAGGAACACAAGAGCTCTGTATAAGACAATCAAAGATATCAAAGCAAGCTTCTGTGCTAAGCTGGGCGTGATAAAGGACAAACAAGGCAAGGACCTCACTGAAGCGTCAGAGATAAAGAAGAGGTGGCAGGAATACACAGAAGAACTGTACAAGAAGGACCCAGATGTGCAAACCAAACATAAGACGGCTGTGATTACTGATCTCGAGCCGGGCATCCTGAAGAGTGAAGTTGAATGGGCCTTAGCCAGCCTTGCTAAGAACAAAGCTAGCGGAATTGATGGCATTCCAGCTGAGTTGCTTCAAAACCTCAACCACGACGCTGTTAACACACTGCATACATTATGTCAGCAAATTTGGACAACCCTGCAGTGGCCACAGGATTGGAGGAGGTCAGTTTACATCCCCATTCCAAAGAAAGGCAGTGCCAAAGATTGTTCCAACTACCGCACGATCGCGCTTATTTCGCATGCTAGCAAGGTGATGTTAAAAATCCTGCAAGGTAGGCTGCAGCAGTATGTGGATCGGGAGCTTCCGGACGTGCAAGCTGGGTTTCGCAAGGGCAGAGGAACTAGAGACCAAATTGCCAACCTTCGCTGGATCATGAAAAAAGCAAGTGAGTTCCAGAAACCCATTTACTTCTGCTTTATTGATTATGCGAAAGCGTTTGACTGCGTAGATCACAGCAGATTGTGGCAAGCTCTCCAAGAGATGGGAGTTCCAATTCACCTCATCTGTCTCCTCAGGAACCTTTATGAAGGGCAAGAGGCCACAGTCAGAACTGGGCATGGTCTTACTGATTGGTTTCCGATTGAGAAAGGGGTGAGGCAAGGCTGCATACTGTCGCCCTGCCTATTTAACCTATATGCTGAGTGCATCATGAGGAAGGCCAGTCTAGACGAGTCTTCAGCTGGAGTGAAGATTTCTGGAAAACGTATCAACAACCTCAGATATGCAGATCATACCACTTTAATGGCAGAAAGTGCAGCGGAACTCAAGAGACTTCTGATGCACATACAAGGAGAGAGTGAGAAATTTGAGCTTAAACTGAACTTTAAAAAGACAAAGATCATGGCGTCTTGCCCTATCAAGTCCCGGAGCATCAAGGGGCAAGAAGTGGAAGCTGTGACGGATTTTCCCTTCTTGGGCTCCAAGATTACCCCGGAAGGAGACTGCAGCCATGAAATTAGGAGACGCCTGCTTCTGGGAAAGAGAGCCATGGCTTGTCTTGACCGCCTAGTAGAGTGCAGAGACGTTACACTGCCACCCAAGATCCGTATAACTCGTACTATGGTCTTTCCAGTTGTGATGTATGGATGCGAGAGTTGGACTGTGAAAAAGGCTGACCGCCGAAGAGTTGACGCGTTTGAATTGTGGTGCT
The DNA here is from genome assembly GCF_055883805.1 of Amblyomma maculatum. Lineage (NCBI taxonomy): Eukaryota > Metazoa > Arthropoda > Arachnida > Ixodida > Ixodidae > Amblyomma > Amblyomma maculatum. The sequence goes on from NC_139348.1 coordinate 47,026,983, forward strand.
GGCCAGACTGCCTTGGACTGCCAGAAGATCAAATCAGTCGATATTGTCGACTATTAAACCCTGACTGCTCATTGGAGGGTCAAATTTTAAAGTTAAAGCTCAGCTACTTTGGTCATCTGATGAGAAGAGAGGAGTCGCTGGAGAAAGATTTGATGTTGGGAAAGGTTGAGGGTCACCGGAGAAGGGGTAGGCAGCGAACGCGATGGTTAGATGGCTTCCTCGAGGCGCTGCAGATGAAGTTATGTGATGTTAGGAAGGTAGTGAGAGACTGGAAAGCGTGGTGTGATATGGTCCATAGGGTCACGAAGAGTCGGACACGACTGAACGACTGAACTGAACTGAACTGATGACGAAGGCTTGTGAATTGGCCATTGGCGTTTGGAGCATTTGTCTGTCCTTGTGACAGAGTGTTGAATGTCGATGCTTGTTTGAGCTTACCTTGAGCTGCCTTGTATTTTTTTCTGCGGGTTGTGAGATTTTTCTCCGTAGAATCTCTCTGTAGATGTAAATAAGGAAGGCAGGAGTGTAAATTTCCTACCACAGGAAAAAAAATTTACGGGAAGAAAAAGGCAAAGAATGAAAATTCTTGATAGAATTGTCAGCATTCCTTTCTTTTTTTCTTTTAAAGTGAAATTGGCAACAAAAAGAGAATACTTATTTGAAGAGATCCTGTGGATGTTAAAGGAGCTGATATTGTCAAAACGAACCTGCTGACCACCAATGTGACACGCTTCATAAGCAAACTTTCAAGTTAAGGACATGATTCATTCTCTGCTTTTTTCTTTGTCTCAAGGATGAAGTCAATGGAACAGTGTGCATTTCTAATATGTCAAGATGAAAAGTGCGAGGCTAATGGTTGGCTACCTCTCCCATCTACATACCGTATTTACTCGCATAATGATCGCTCTCGCGTAATGATCGCACCCTGAATTTTGAGGTCAAAATTCCATTTTTTAAATTCCCCGCGTAATGATCGCACCCCGAACATGGAGCCGCCTGGTGGTTGATCTTTAGTCATCCCGCAGCGAATGCATTCCGACGAGTTCCCAACCTAGTCTAGTAACGTTGGAGTTCCCATGATTCCATGCTTTGCGGCGTTCGCCATTTTGCAATTCGGCAGCGTCGTAGCGTGCTTTGTGTTTTTGTGCGAGTTTACGCCATTTCACCATGTGGCGGTATGCCAGTTACACCGCCGCGTTCAAGCTCAAGGCTGTCAACTATGCACTAGAGCATGGCAACCGCGCTGCTGGTAGGCATTTCGGCTTGGATGAAATGAGGATACGCTATTGGAAGAAGCAGCGCGAGAAGCTGATGGCTACGAACAAGACACGGCGGGCTTTCCGTGGACCCAAAACGGGCAAGTTCCCTCGTGTTGAGGAGCCGGTCCTAGAATACGTGAGGGACCTGCGCAAGGATGGTTGTGCAGTGTCATTAGAAATGATACAGACGCAGGCGCGCACAACTGCCAGGAAGCTGGGAATCGCCGCAAAGGATTTCCGCACTAGCTCCGGTTAGGCGACGGAATGGACTTTCCCTGAGGCGGCGGACGTCGTCGTGCCAGCGGCTCCCAGCCCCCAATGAGGTAGTGGCTAAGAGTTTTAAGAAGACAGGCATATCTACCGCTTTGGATTGTGAAGATGCTCCCAGCGATGACACTGCCGTTTCCGATGAGTCGTGCAGCAGTGAAAGCGAGGATGGCGAGGATTCATACTTTGATTAGAGTACTGACGAAAAAAAATAAATGGGCATTGTGCACTCCATGTGATGCTTAATGTGCGTGTTTATTGCGAAGGTAAGCCTTAATCAGCTTTTATTTTTTGTTGTAATCGAGATATATGTTCTAAGACGTCTGACCTGCAACTTGTTTGCGTTTTCGGTGCTCAAAAAGTTTTTGTAGAAAATTTACCCCGCATAATGATCGCACCCCGAAATTTGCGTCAGTATTTTAAAAAAAAGTGCGATCATTATGCGAGTAAATACGGTACTCCAGTGGTGTCCTCCAAAAGTTCTGCATTTGCGCAGTTTTTGCAGTCTTTTTCCCTTTTTGTGTTTTTCTCTGAAACTTGTGCAAGCTCATTTGCTACATGTTTTCAACGTCATGCGTAATGCACGATTTCGGCCCAGCCATTAATCCACTCATTCACTTGGTGAAACCAAGCATTCCAGCTCACTCATTGACATTATCAAGGGTTAATCACTTCCGCCATTCTTGTGCTTATTTGCATGTATTGTCTTATCACATTTATGCTCTTACATTTATCTTATCACACCAATTATTGCATATAGTACCATTTGCTATCTTATCATATTGCGTAATGGCAGCATGATAAGGCTTATCGCGTGTGCACGCAAGTGGAAGTGTGCTCCCAGGACATTGATGCCTTTTTTTTTCTCGATTGTCGAGATTTATGTTGTTTAGTGTTTACTCAATAAACAAACTAAACAACTAGTATTAACAACCATTAGACACCAGCCTTGGGTGAACGGTAGATAAACGCCTATTTTACCTTACTGCTCTTAAACAATATGATAAGACAGCAGAGCGGTACAGTGGAATTGGCATGATAAGACGTATATTGGAGGAATAATGAAATCAAAATTTTTTTTTTGGTTGCTAAGATTTCTTTTGCTTGTTTATTGACTAACATTTTTTTCGCGGTTTTTATTATTGCAGTACTGCTGTCTCCTTCTGTCCGTGGCGTGAAACGTTCGAGGAGCAGCACTTCACGAAAGCGGCTCCGACCAGTTGCTGACGGTAGGTTTCTTTTCAAACCCGGCTTTCCACAAAGGCATGTCGTTTTAGTGTTGGCCTTCCTGAACTGTGTTCCTCAGAATGTGTGGGTTTCTTGAACCGGCTTGCTTTGCTGGGTCAGCCACGAGATAGTGTGGTACGTTGCCCTTCGCCCACATGGTGCATGTCCGAGCCAGAGTAAGGGGACGGGTACAGCCAGCATTCACTGCGTGCCTGCGCTCTTGCTCTGAGAGAAGGAAGGCGCAGTTGACTGAGAGCACAAGTGGTCATTACAAAGAAAGCTGCGTTATGAGAGACTGCACTAACTCCCAGGCCTCAGTACATGAGACTAATGCGGAAAGAAAGGATGGGAGGGTGACTGACAGTGGGTCTAGGAGGGACCAGCAACCAAACTACCGTCCCCTCCCTCCTACAGTGATCCCATGAGGATCTCAGGTGAACAAAACAACGGCAATGGCCACTCGCCCTTGTCACTCGTAGATCACAAACCACGCTGCCTTTAGTTCTATTTTGGGACTGATTGCAGTGTAGAAAGTGCCTGTATGAGACTGTGTCATTTTACATGCAGTGATTATTAACCGAAGTTGGTCATTTTTTTAAGGGCCATGCCACATGTCTGCATGCATATTTCAACCAAGAGAGGGCAAAAGCGTAGACATGCTGATTTTCTTTGCACTTTTCAAAGCTGCTGTCTATCACCTGGAAGTAAAAAATTTTAAAACCCCTTGTTTTAGCAAAGATCTCTAAACTGACTACATCATATTGGAGTTGAAATGTATTATTATATTGTCTCAGGGTTGTTTGCCTGGATGCATTGTCCATATTATTAAAAAGGATGGGTGGGGGGAGGGTCAGAATGTTTGCCCCTTTCATTGGGCGTGCTGTCTGCTCTGTCTATTGTGCTGCCTGTTACAGCTGCCTATTCATTTATTCTGGCTATTGTAGCTGGCTCACATAAGGCCCGTCATGAGTTAAATTGATAAAACAGCGGCCACATTTCAGTTCTCTTCTGCCTCATACTACCCAGTGTCCTCCTACACATCATGACTGTCATTAGCCTGTTTAAGTAGCAACACCTTGAGGGAAGTAGAAATTCACTTCATTAGTTATTTTGAGGGCCTGGGCACATCACACCTAGTGTTCCATGTGAAGTAAGGTCTTGTGCACTATTTCAAAAGCACATGGATTGATGGAAAAAGGACTTTTTTTGTTGTTGCTGTTCAGTGGCCCCGGCAGAGGAGTCCTCCTCAGAGGGCGCTGACATGTCGCCCCATGCTGAGCGTGTGCTGCGGCGCCTCCACGATCAGCACGTGCGGTTTGCCGTGCATGCCGCCTCGTCGGCTTCGGACGTGGCTGTGGACGTGGATAAGCTGCAGCGGAAACATGAGGAACTCCTCCAGAGGCACGCAATCAAGATGGACGCCCTGCAGAAGGACCTGGCTCGCCAACGCCGCCTGGTGAGGAAGTCCTCTAACAGACTTAGCATTGCGTTGTTCCAGTCTGCGGTGCAGTGTTTGGCGAGGCTGAATGTAGAACTCCGGTGCAAAGTTCGAATGCTGCATTTGTTTGCAAGAACAGCCAACCTTGGAAGGACTGGAACGGTCATCCTGACGTTTAATGTTGCCAACGCAGAAAGAGTCAGCCTTTGCACTAATTTTTCCTATAGCCTCATTCCTCCAGTACTGCCGACTGTTTCGTTTAGTCACATTATCTTTTTGTTGTGGTCATTTATTAGCAGTACTATACTGTTACAGTCGTACCCAGATATATCGAACTCAAAGGGGATCGCGAAATAGTTCAATATATCGATAATTCGATATACAGAAATCGGCTTAAGACGCCGCTTGCGACCGTGAAAAATGATACTGTATTTGTCTCGTAATCAACCCACTCGCATAATGAACCTACCCTCCACTTTTGCCTCCAAGAATTAAAAAAAAAAACAATTACGTCCACATGCAAGCGATTGAGCGAACTGAGTGACGAATAGCAGCGACAGAGCGAACAATTTCCAACTTGTTGGAACAGCGTCGCTCGAGCCGCTGCGACAGCTTAAAACAGGTTTTTGCATCGCCGCGGCAGAAATCACGAGCGTTTTCACTTGTATGTGAAATAGCCAGTCGGTGGCGTATCCCTCCGTTTCGGCCGCGGCATCTGCAGCTCATATATTGGCAGCATGCCAAGATGCTGCACAGCGATAACGTCACAGCGTGTTTATTTTTTGATAGCTCCTGCGGTGGTGGGAAGCGAACTTGGCACAGTGCCCGTGATGGCTTGATTGCATGATTGCACAAGCCTGGTTCAATTTATCACACCGCGGATAGAGCGGGCATAGTACACTGCCACAAAAACATTGGAAAGCGTGATAGCTGCAAATGTCATTTGAAGCGAACAATGCTGAAAGCCGGTGTCATGATCGCAGCTGACCGCGCGCTTTTGTTCATTCATAGATGCAAGGTTGGGCGACTCTTGCAAAAAAAAAATGTGCTGCTTCTTAACATCCGCAGCCACCATATTACGCTATGCCGCACATTTAGCACGACGACTAGAATGGATGACTCTCGCAAAAAAAAAAAACGAAGAAAAAACTTATCTGCTGCTTCTTAACGTCTGCAGCCGCCATAGCTTACGCACGTTTAACACGAGACGCGCATCGCACGTCAGCCGCCGTGCGCAGGGGCTTCACAACGTGCATTGGAGAAAGCATCTGACGTTCTGTGACTTCTGTCTGCCATGGGCTGAGCTGGCTTGCCGGCGCATGCATAGTGCATGCTGCTACGAAGTCTGAGAGAGAGAGAGAGGAAGGAGAAAGCTTGGGAGAAGAATGGGCACACCCTTGTGCTTCGCTCTATCACGTTTTTCCCCTCTCCCGAACAACGTGGCTGCGTCTGCTTTGTACCGGCTGTTACCAAACCGGTTCCCTCTAGTTTCGTTACGCACATGGTTTGTAAACGTCACGTCCTGGCGCGTGGTTTGCGGAAAGGGCGCGGCGCTGCCCTAGACCAGTTGTCACCAAACGGTCCCCTCTCATTCCTTCTGCGCGTGGCTTAAAAACGTCACGCTGCAAACAGCCGAGGCTGATGCGATCGTGTCTGGGGAAGGCGCACCTTCCAGTGTGTGGTGCAGAGTTCAATATATTGAACGACCGGTGAAATTGAGTTCAATATATGACGCAGCTTTCCTGTACTTTTACATGGGATATTCAATGGGATATTCCGTGAGTAATCAAAATTCTAATTATCCGATTTTGATATATCAGAGTTCGACTGTAGTGAAACTGATACTCTCGAGCTCATCTACAGGGTGATTTTTTAAAGCATTTACTGTCTTGTGTTTTATAAACTATGAGATATATATTTGTGCAGTCTTTCCAGGTGTGTTTTACAGCAAGGTAGACATGTGCATATAGAGCTCCATGAGTAAGCGATTAATTAAAATGAACTCATCTTTTTTTATTTTTTATTGAGTCAACTCTATGACTTGAAATTGAACGCTGCCAATATCACAGGTGATAGTTGTTTCTGAACTTCTTTAAAGGTATACCGAATAAAAAAATTGCCGCCGAGATTTCCAGCGCAGATGGTAGCTATCGCATTGGAAGTGACCAAAAAATCCACTTATGAACAGAAATGAGCGGAAAGTAAGTATTTTAATGAATATTTCTCAAATTGCCGCACCTAGTGGGCTTTTATGAAAGCTCTGACAAAACCGGATATCACGTCACAACATCCCCATCGCGGCCGTTTGCACCTGTTAATTTTTCCTTTCCTCTGTCGCACTCACAAAGCACAGGGACGGATGTGCTTTATTTTTTTTTTTGCTGCTCGTGTTCCTGCGCACTATTCATCGTTCCCTCCCTGCGTGCAAACAATTTTCCGCAATACGCGCCCTTCGTACGCGTCCCCCTCGACCTCCCTCGTGTTAAGCATTCCACATTTCACATCATTGTTCACGGCGCGACGCGGGGAACCGACACTGCGTGTAGACGGTCAACCAACTTCAGGTGCGGGGGCGGCGGCGGCGGGATCGCGGGACCATGACGTTGCTGAGCGAAGTTGTGACATCACACCCGCCAGTTAACAGTCGGGAGCGCACTGCATCTGACCCGGCGGCTGCTCAGAAAACGTCAAAAATACAGCCATCCGCTCAAAACTAACCCGAATTATGTGCCTGTACTAGTGTAATCATGTCTTAAGAATGCAATTGTGGTGCTTTCTTAATATTCCTTGATATTTGTTCTGTATACCTTTAAGCTGTCGCCTGGTTCAAGATATTGAACCTCAAAAATGTGCACTTGAAAGCTTATACGGTGCTTTTCATCACTACATGTTCAAAAAGGGCATCTGTTGCATTTCTTATGCAGCAGATACAGGTGCCATTTGTGTATTTGATGTACAAATGTTAACATACAATGCAGCAAAGCTAGCTCATCAAGCTTTCATATTTGCATTTTCGACATTTGATATTTCCAACCACACTGCTGATTAAGAAAATTTTAAAATGGGGCTCACATTTATGTCGACGGCCTTCTATTTTGCAGCTTAATATTGCCCCTCAAATATAACAAATTGAATAGGTAATTTGAATTAAATAACTATCTAATCATCAATCTCTGTGACATGCTTGATGTCCACCTTGCTGTGAAACTCATCTGCACAGATTTTTCTTCTATATTTATGTAGAAGTTAGTAAATGGTAAAAGGAAAATCACCTGGTAATGTGCAAAGATGTATGTGTTGAATTATTTGATATATAAAAAACATAGACTTTCTGCTCGAAACAACTGTGTAAAAGTACAGGAAAGATGTACAGTCAAACCCGGATATATCGAATTTTGGTTCTATTGAACTCGTGGAATATCCCCCTGAAAATGCCATGTAAAAATATAGGAAAGCCGCATCATATTTCACCGGTCGTTCGATATATCGAACTCCGCACCACACACTGGAAAGTGTGCCTTCCCCAAAGACGATGGGCCGTTTGCCGCGTGACGTTTTCAAGCTACGCACAGAAGGAATGAGAGGGGGCAGTTCGGCGACGGCTGGCCTAGGGCAGCGCCGCGCCCATTCCCCAAAGGGGCGCGCATATGCGATTATTGTTTCCCGCGCGCCAGCAAGTGACGTTTGCTAGCCATGTGCATGAATGAACCAGAGAGAACCAGTGGTAACGAGAGGGGAAAAACGCGATAGAGCGAAGCGCAAGGGTGTGCCCATTTTTTTGCCGAGCTATTTCTCTCCTTCCTCTCTCTCGGCCTTCGTTCGCAGTAGCACGCGCTACGCATGCGCCAAGCCAGCTCAGCCTGTCTTCAGACAGAACGTCAGATGCTTTCTCCAGCGTGTGTTGCAAACCCTCTGCGCGCGGCGACTGACGTGGCTATAGCGCCTGCAGAATTAAGAAGCAGCAGATCTGTCTTTTTTTTTTGCGAGAGTTGTTCATTCTTATTGTTGTGCTGTATGCGCGGCGTAGCATAAGATATGGTGGCTGTGGACGTTAAGAAGCGGCAGTTTTTTATTGAGGGGGGGGGGAGTCATTTATCCTTGCTTGTATGAATAAACGAAAGCATGTGGTCAGCCTGCGATCATGACACGGGCTTTTAGCATTTTTCGCTTCAAACAGCATTTGCAGCTATCACGCTTTCTAATGATTTTGTGGCAGTGGACTACGCCCGCCCCAAGCGCGGCGTGATAAATCGAACCAGGCTTGTGCAATCAAGCCATCACGGGCACGCTGCCAAGTTCGCTCCCCGCCACTGCAGGAGCTATCAAAAGATAAACATGCCGTGACGTTATCGCTGCGCAACATCTTGGCACGCTGGCAAGAAATGAGCTGTGGATAAGGCGATTGAAACGGAGTGGCGCACGCTATCGACATGCAAGCGAAAACTCTCACGATTTCTGCCGCGGCGACACAGAAACCTTGTTTTGAGCTGCTGCCATGGCTCGAGCGGTGAGAGGGACACAGTTTCAACAAGTTGGAAATTTTTTTGCAATCCCCTTCGAGTTCTATATATCCAGGTTCGACTGTACGTCTACTGAGGTCCAGTTTTGCCTTTTGTTCAGTGTATCAAACCACATGCATTCGATGCAATGTGCTATATTTACCAGAAACAGCACTTTTGTAATAAAATCCAGCGAGGTGCCAGTGGCTGCATCGGTGGTGGGTTCTGATAGCCCGCTTGTGTCCCACTTGTGTGATGATAGCTCTGAAGAATCGTTATCTCGCCTTCTCAGTGGGTTACCTACCTTCTAACACAAGGACAGCAGAGTGGGGAGCATAGTACAGTAAAACCTCGTTAAGCCATAGTTAGCTGGAACTCGAAAAGTATGTTCTAAACGGTACTACGGCTTAACAGGAGTAGCGTAAAATTACCCACTTACCTGCCAAAAAACAAGCTGAAATGGGCAGTAGGTTGAAAAAAAAAAAATTCAGCCTTTATTTTGCACTACCGGAGTCAGTAACCTTAGTCTGACGCCGCGGTGCTCTAGCAGCTTCAAACTCATTCAGGCCGCGAGCCAGCTTCTCGGCCAGTCCCCTTTTATCAGCGAACAGCCGCATGACGCTCACAGCGCGCGCATCTTCTGCCACTCTTAGGCCCGGGTCTTCCACATTTTCTGTGTCGTCGTCGTCGTCACTGTCAGTTGGAGCTACTTCCGCCACCACTGAGGCAACGATGGCTTCATCCAACATGTCTGGCGAAGTTTCCACTTCGTTGTCGATGTCCCTGAATTCAGAGAAGGTAATGCCTTTGGAAGAACTTTCCCTCTCAAGTACTTCGGTTAGCAGGCTCTCACATGTTTGGTCCGGGACGCCAGTGACATCGCTTGCGTCGTCTGCGCCACCCGCATACACTTCGCGAAAACCTACGTGCTTAAAACAGTTCTGCACGGTAGCAGACTCGACCTGCCGCCATGAGTTTTCCAGCAGGTGAATGGCGTAAACTTTGCCGCATTCCAGTGCAAGCAGCATCCTGCGCTGTAGGTTCTTCCTGTAGAGCTAGCTGCTTGACAGCTTTAATGATGCCCTGGTCCAAGGGCTGGGCAGTCGCTGTGGTGTTTGGTGGCAAAAACACTAGCTTCAGCGCCTTGAGGCCATCCACCGCAACGTGTGCCGATGCGTTGTCAAGGACAACAGCATTTCTTCCTTTCGCCTCAAAACGGCGGTCAATGAAGCGCACATACTCTTCAAAAAGCTTCCCAGTCATCCATGCCTTGGTGTTATTCCTATAAAGGACTCCTGATGGCAGGGGGGCGCCTTTAAAGCACCTTGGCTTGGCTGCCTTGCCAATGACGAGAAGTGGCAACTTCTCGCTTCCAGACATATTGCATGTGAATGCAACTAAAATGCCGTCCTTGTCATGCTTGCCGCCAGTGCACGGTTCTCTCTCGAATGTAAGCATCCTATTCGGCAGCAGCTTGAAGAAAAGCACGGACTCATCGAGGTTAAATATGTCGTCAGGCGCATAGTCTTCCAAAATTTGTCCAAGCTGGCCATTCCTCCAATCTTCTGCGCCTTCAGTGTCAGCCGCGGCGCCTTCTCCAGCTACGGTCTTCGTGCTTATTCCATGCCTTGCTTTGAATCTGGCTAGCCAGCCATTACTGCACACGAAGTTGTCATGGTTGAGCTGTGAAGTGAAAACCAGGGCTTTCTCAACGAGGAGAGGTCCACTAAATGGTAGGTTTTTTGACCGAGCTGTTTTCAGCCATCGCACCAGCGCCTCCTCCACATCCGGAAATGTTGATCCTCGTACTCGGCATCTTTTCGTAGTCGCGGCAGCACTGCCGAGTAGCTTTTCTCTGGCATTCGAAATGCCACACACAGTAGTTAGCGGCAAGTCTCTGTTACGTGCCAGCACAGATTTTTTTTCCCCTCTCTTGATGGCACGGACAATCTCCACCTTGTCATTTATACTAAGCACTCGATGTTTCTGTCCAAGCTTCGGCATGATGCAGACGGATGGAGAACTCGCAACGCACACCGCTCAAAGTCACCTCGTCACACGTGCGAAAGAAAGTGAACCAAGGCCTAGGTGTGCAAAGGGCACGGAGTAAGAAGGGGTGGTCACTCGGACTGGTCAAAAATAGGGCCCGTTAGGGGGAGGACGGAGTATGTGGACGACTTCGTGATCGGGCACGGCGCTCAGAGGCCATGGTTAGTTTACGGCTTGGATTGGCGCGCTCGCTGCAAGATGGTGCTAGTTGTAGTCCACTTATAACGATATTGAGAAAACCTGATAATCCGATCGTTATAACCGATTATCGTTATATCTGTACTGGCGAAAAAAAAGCACACCCACATATTTTCCCATGCATGTAGGCTTGCCTACTACTAGCGATGAGTAAATCGGGTTGAACAAAGCTAATTATCGTACTGAGCACTAAACACTTCATTACAGTATACATCAATAGCCATAAAGTAACTTAAGCATACTTAAATTCGGAAATTCGCGCTTGCTTGAACAGCAGCTGAAGCTTGACAATCACTGTGAGCATCGCTTCCAGTAGCGTGTACGCTGGCGGCAATCTTTTTGCGTGCACGAAACCGATTAGTGGCTGGATGAACTGAAGGACATCCCCAGCCTTGATGATCGTTAAAATCTTAGAATGCAAATGTCCGTATCACAAGGCTTCCAACCTTGAAATCCTGCCAATAAATCCGATGAATCTGCCATTTCATCTCGTGAGCTATCGCGCCGCCCGCAATGTGGTCGTCGCCATCTTTCACGGACACAGAATCGGCGATGGCGATGACGATACGGCCGCAGCAACACCCTCTGTGCGGCTATGATTGCAATGATGATAGTGCTCATTTTCTTCCGTTTTCGCTGCATATGTCGAGTTTTCACGTCATTGTCTTCTTAATTTTTTACATTTTATTGAATATTCAGTCAAATTTTCATGGTAAACACCTATCGGGCGGCAATAAAGCTATCGTCGTATTCGATGTACTGCCGATAATCGATCGTTATATCTGGTTTATTTTTACATGAGGGCAATGGGAAAAATTATAAATCTCAAGAATTTGATCGTTATAAGCGATATATCGCTATATCTGGTATCGTTATAAGTGGACTGCACTGTATTATCATCATCATCATCATCGCAGCTGCATTTGGTAAACTTGGCTTCGATTTGTCATTGGCTATGTAGCTTGCTATCGCATCGGTCATGTTTATGGAGGTTTGTCACAACGCTAGTCAAACAGTCTTTTGTGACGCGGTTCTACTGCCGTGAATTGTACAACTAAAATTGAAAATGGTACGTGCTAACCGATACGTCCGCGATAAGCTGGTACGGTTTATGCGGATGCGAATTGCAATATATTGAATAGGCGCCGACTCGGGGACTTGACTTTGTTACTTTTAAAACGAAACTACTGTTAAAGCGGGTACGTTTTAACAAGGTTTTACTGTAAAGTGTTACATTTAAGACAGCACTATAATAGATGACAGAGAGAAAGGCTAGACACAAACAAAAGCGCGCAGCAAGTTCACAAACGTAAGCTCTCAACTGCGTCAGGCTCTGTTCTGTCAGCTAGATGTCCGATGAGGTGGTGTCACTCCGAACAGTGAAAAAGCGAATATGCTTTCAGATATCCTGAAAATTATCAGAGAAGCGCTCCACTCATGTAGTATCACCTTCTGTTTAGCTTCTTTAGGAAAAGTTTCCCAGCGCAAGCCATCAGCATGTAGTGCGTGAGGCGCTGGCATGCAAGACGGCATATTCCGTGAGAAAAATGTTCAGTCAGCCGATGCATGTTTGTCAAGAAAATGTGGGCATTCCCTGCTGATAGCTGTGGCCGGAAGGCAGCAGACACAGTTAGGCGGTGCATACTCTGAGTCTTTTCCGTTTGCAAACAACACAAAACATGCTAGTGTTAAAATTGTAACGACCATGGAAGTCAATCACAAGGGTTGCTCGTGATCGTACTGGGACTGCTGCTCATGTGGTCTTGGAGACCCCTCAACAGTTTCCAAGTACACTTCACAACGACATACAGTGCTTCCAAGGCCATACTTCGTTATTGTGAACAGATCTACAGATACATAAGTGTGATTTATTCTGTAGTCTGTGGTTAAGTTTGATAACTTCGCAATTTCATTGCCGTTTGTTCTGGTTGGTTTTGTAACACATTCCTCACTGTCACTGTAACCTCTTCTCTCCCTTTTGGTATTCCCGTCCATGACTCGAGACTTTGAAGTACATCATTGATTTGGGTCCTATTTTTTGTTGCAAAATTTTCTGTGTGTTCGACATGTGTCTGCTACATTTGCACAGAGTTCACATGTGGCTGCAGCGCGTTTACTGAAAGTGATGCCGCCTGTTTGGCTGCAAAATTCTGCCTCAATCCCGAACATTTTCTCGAGGCACTTTACTTATTTGCTCGTAATAAACTTCTCACACCTGGGGAGGATGTGCACAGCTGCACAGACATTCTTTTCAGTCCTGCGAGAAGAAGGATGGTGGTATTTCATGCTTTTCCCGACTGCCGACCAAGTGGATAAATATCTTGATATGTTGTCATTATGAAAATAAATTTGCTGTGAGTGTGTAAACATTCTGGCTTGATCTGTGTTAATAATCGAACCAAAGTTTTTTTTATTCATTTTAAAACTAAGCTCACTATTATTTCGGATTACTTCATAATCACTGTTAGATTGGGAATCATCCTTTCCTTGAATCTGTAATTATTTAAAAAAATATTTAATGAAGTTGTTTAGAGCCTGGTATAACAGCTTACACTATGTGACCGTTCCTGCCTTGGTCGCAGAACGAACTCGACACGCAGAGACAGGTGCACCAGGCCATTGGCGCACTGGAAAATGACCGGCGGCAGCAAGCAGCACGACTAAAGCGTCACCACGATGAGCGTGACCGGATCATGCGGTCACGCCGACTGTCCTACACGCACCGGCAGCAGCAGGTCTGTCCATCCCTTTGGTGCCTGCTAGTGCTGACCGAAACTGTCCAGCACGCTGCTTTATTTTGTTCTTTTTTTTTAGGGTACTGCATGCTTTGATTTTTGTTTTTAATGTAATTTGGGGGGGGGTTCCTGGTCTTAATTTCTTGGGGAGCCCCGGTTGGTGTCGAGAGGTTTTTAAAAGTCCTCTGTAGTTTATCTTCGGTCCTTTTCTTGATAATATACATGAAAGGAAAAAAAAGGAGATGATAGGTCACAGGCAGATTGGCAAAACAGTCTGCTATAAACTATGCAGTGTGGACGGTTTCGTACTAAAGTGTTTAGTTTGGTTTATGAGGTTTAATGTCCCAAAGCGACTCGGGACTCAGGATATGAGAGACGCTATATTGGAGGGCTCCGGAAATTTCGACCACCTGGGGTTTTTTAACACTTTCCTGTCCGCGCCTATTCCCATCGATAGCCTGCTATCGGTTTCACGATTTGAATTTTCTCTCTTTCGGTGCGCTTCTTGACAAGTGGTGTCATCCAATGGGAAATGGAGGAACTGTTCTTTCAGTTTTGCTTTTAATTTAATTTTTCCGTCGTGCCGCGCCCATCCAGATGGCCTCCGGAGTCAGGTGACCGATACTCCTTGTTTACATCATGGCGTCGACGTTGCGTGCTCCTGCTGCGTGGAAACTGGCGTTTCCACGGAAGTTGACGCATCGGAAAGCTCGTTTTTGAATGTGAGCAGTAGCAGTGATGACTCGGAAGACGAATTCAGCTCTTCAGACTTTAGCACTGACAGCTGAACTATGTCAAACCGAGCCGTAACGTGGACAGCCATGCCTCGATACGTTTCGCGTTCGTTCCCCCAAAATTTCCGCTTTTGCAGCGCTGATCGGAAGAGATCACTGTTCTGAAGGTCACAACTGTTATCTGCAGGGTGACAACGTTTTTGGGTAGGATTACTTGCCGCCTGCAGCGCAGGGAGTCGTGTTTTCCGTTAGGACATCCAGGGGTCGACCTCGGCATAGTCGACCTACATTTTTTTCACTGATAGTTCCTTTTTCACCATTTATAAAATAAATATGTGAATTGTCACTAATACCATTGTAAAGAGGAATTCCTTGTCTACAATTTGATACTAGACACTCTTGTACCAAGCGAGTTTAATTAAAGAAAAAGGTATTAATGACACTACCCAAAAACCACACCTTTTCCCGTGGACAGGAAAGTATTAACGAGTACTGACATCACACAGCACACGGATGACTTGCTTTTCGCCTCCATCAAAGAGTGGCTGCTACAGCCGGGATTCGATCCCGCATCCTTGTGTTTAGCAGTCGACTGCCCTAACCACTGCACCACCATGTTTCATACTAAAGTAGGTAAAAGGAAAGAAAGACTTATTACAGTAGAATCTCGGTGATACGAACTCGGCTGATACGAAATTCGGTGTGATACGAATTCATAAAATTCCCCGGCCGAATCGCATTGCGTTCAGTGGGCAAAAAATCGGATGTTCCGAACACTTTTTCTTTTCGCTACGGGTGATACGAACTTCGGTATCACGACCGGTCGAGGCCCACGCACACACGCACAGCAAGAAAAGCGTGCGCAGCGGTGCAGCACTGATAGCACGGATCACGCACACGCGCGCGAAAGAAGAAAAAAAAAATTACAGTGGGAAAAAACCGGCTTGGCAACCCGCGGCAGCAGTGAAGTTGGCGAAGGAAGGAGGCGATATATTCCCCCCCCCCCTCCCGCTCTCTCTCTCTTTCTCTCCCCTCTCCCCTCATTTTGTTCTTTTTTTTAGTTGTGCGCACGGCCATGCGGCCCTCTCCACATTTCTCCGCCGCCCTGCAGGCCACGCTCTTCCGCTTTCCAGAGTCTCCGCTGCAGCGGCAACACGTTGCTACACGTTGCTTCGTTTTCTCGTTTGTTGAGGCTGACATCGCGTTGATAGCACGTCGTTTTGTGATCATCTCGGCAACGCGAAAAGGTACATCATACTGCAATGTCACGGAAGAGAAAGGCGCTGACCTTTAAAGACAAATTGGAAATTTTAAATAAGGTGGACAAAGAGCCCAAGAAAAGGAGCACTGACATGGCCAAGGAGCTAGGCCTGCCGCTGTCAACGTTGTCAACGATCGTTGGTCAGCGCGACCAAATTATGCAGAATGTGCAGCACTTCGTGATGAATTCTAAAGAAGCCAAAACTGCCCACCATGTGAAGTTGGAAGAGGTTCTTCTAACGTGGTTCAGAGAGGTCACGGCGGCCGGCGTCAACATCGACGGAAAAGTGCTTCGTGAGAAGGCAGCGGACATCGCACTCACACTTGGAATTGGTGACTTTCAGGCCTCCGGTGGATGGATTCACCAGTTCAAGGTGCATCATAATCTTTCCTACAAGACCGTTTGTGGCGAAGGAAAAAAAGTCGACGCCTCCGCCGTGGAAGACTGGATAACAACCACACTGCCGTCTTACATAGCGGGATATGAGGCACGTGATGTTTTTAATGTAGATGAAGCAGGGCTGTTTTACAATCTCCAGCCCGAAAAAAGTTTGTGCTTTAAAGGCGATGCCTGCCGGGGCGGACAAAAGAGCAAACAATGTATCACAGTTTTGTTTTGTTGCAACGCCGATGGATCGGAAAAGATGCCGCTGACAGTCATTGGCAAATATCAAAAGCCCCGATGCTTTAAGGCAGCCGGTCGATTGCCCTGCGTCTACAAGGCGAACAAAAAAGCATGGATGACGTCTTCTTTGTTTATGGAATTCGTCACGTACCTCGACCGCAAGATGTCTTGCCACAACAGAAAAATAGTTTTGCTGCTAGACCAGTGCACTGCCCATCCAAAACAAATGACACTACAGAGTGTTAAGGTGGTGTTTCTGCCCCCGAACGCAACAAGTCATTTGCAACCACTGGATGCTGGGATTATAAGGAATGTTAAGCACCATTTCAAAGCTTTGTTGGTGCGCCGCCTCCTCGCGAAGATTGAAAGGAAGGACGCGAATCTCCAGATCACTCTTCTGGACGCTGTGCATTTTCTTGCAATTGCCTGGGATCGCGTCGTTCCTACGACCATCGCCAATTGTTTCGCGAAGTGTGGGGTTTTCAAATCCGCTGTGGCTACTGCCTCGCAAGTGCCAGACCCGATTCCCATCGATGTCTGGAATCAACTTGACGTCGACTGTTGCGTCGACGATTTCGTCACCGCGGACGACGACCTCGCCACCTGTGGTCTCCGCACGGTTGAAGATATTGCGGAGGAAGCGTCATCACAGCCTGGCATTCCATGCAGTGACGAAGATGATGACGACCAAAGCGTTGATGACCCACCGCCGACGGCAGCAGAAACGATGCACGCCATCAATGTTCTGCAGCGCGCCGTGACCTCCTAGTCTGTGCGGGAGAAGACAGCGGCCCAATTTTTCAGTTTTCAAAACTCTCTGTTATCAGATCTCGCGGAAAAGAAGGTGCAGAAGGATATACGCGATTTCTTTCAAGGAAAATAAATATTTCGTACCTGTTGGAAGGCTTGAAAACGGATTTCGCTCGTTTTTTGGTGATGGTGATACGAAATTTCGGGTGATATGAAAATTTTCGTCTCCCTTTGAATTTCGTATCACCGAGATTCTACTGTATTTGAAACTCAGCATCACTAACAATGCCATATTTACTCGAATATAACGCGACCGCGAGTGTAACGCGAGGGGTGACTTTTCATGCTGCCCAGTGGGAAAAAATAAAACCATGAATGTAATGCGAGATAAGCACTTGAAAAAGTACCTCTAATAGACATTATGGCCATTGCAGTCCAATCAGACGCCCTCATTCGTCGTCATCGTCGGAGGCTGAGTTTTCAGAAACCCAGTCTTCCTTTTCACTCTCGTCCTCCCAGATGATTCGGAAGCCGTTGTGGCCAGGCCCACGTTTAAAAATTATCTCCCGCTGCATCCGCCACCCATGTAAGGTAGATCAGTAACGTCTAGCCGTCGAGCAGCCGCAGAATTTCTGATTCCTTCTGCCATCATAATAGGCTTTCAAAGCACCGTCGAGCGGCGCTGCTGCTCCTGACAGCGAGCGCCATCTCTGACAGAAAAATAGAAACTGGGGATACACGCGGCGGCCCCACCTAGGCATCTCGTGCAAGTTTTCTCCTTTCGCTTGCTCGCTTCCGCGCACGTGCAGACATCTCGCGCTGCTTTGTCGCGCGGACAGAAAAGCACACACAGGACGCCGGCGGCTCAGCTCACTGCCCTGACGGCATGCGCCGTGCGCTTTCTCTCGCACAAGCACGCGCCTTGACGCGCCCCCGCAGGCACACCGCAACATGCCATTTGCATTCCATATTGATTGGGTAACCTGACGCGTATTTTCATGAAGGATACTTAATTATAGGCGGGAAACTCTTTATTCACGTCTGCACTGCAGATCAGACAACAGACGGGGATGAGTACATATTGATTCTGAATGCGTCCCACGTTAGCAAAAATGTAGGAAGTGCACCTCGAGGTCAGTCCGCTATGTAATTATATTGTCGTATATAATATATTTAAAAACTGCTAAAGTATCATCATTACTGTGAAATAAAGTGGCCCACTCATTGACCATCGTTTTGGCCTGTAGCATGCAATCTATATACGGATTTGTTTTTTATTAATACGACGTTACCAAAGGAAATCTTGTAGTAGAAGAATAAGTATATAGTCCGGAGGAGGTGTTTCTTCAAAGACGAGAACGCTAGCAGTCTCATAAGCACATGCGTGCTCCGTGCGCTGCACGCAGCCGACTCGCTGTCTCGGGAGGCAGGTGAAATCCAAGCTTGTACTACATAGTGTTTTATTTCGGTTCTTATTAAATGGTTGTGCTTCATTTATGATCATATTTGGTTTGCACTCACGAACCCAGTGACGCGAATGGGGTGCTCCGTGCGAGTAGTGTCAGTCTAGCCATAGCTAGGATCACTTTTGTACTGCACTTCCGACATATCTTTGTTATTAATAATAATAATAATAATAATTGGTTCACTTATTGGCCAATTTGCAAAAATCTGTAAAAGCGTCTCAGCAAGGCATGTTTTCTAATGCCGCCCCCACCCCGAAAGAAAATAGGGCCTCGTTCCTAGATAATTTTTTTAATAACGTTGTTTTTTGCCTCAGGGCATAATGGAATATATGTAAAAAAAAAAAATTAAAGGGGGTAATAAATGAAAGAAAAAAGGTTAGCTGTTCTAATAAAGTTCAAGAGAGAGTGACGATAAGACCTTTGAGTCCATGCGATGTTCTTAGATATTTTCTTGGTCAGTCTAAAAATGAAAAGGCAGCTGTGGACACTTAGGGCACATTCACACATCAGTCTCGATCGCGGACGCCGCATCTGTTGATTTGATTGCTTTCAGAGCACTCACGAATCAGGGAGAGAGTACAGAAAATCGGCGAAACTAGACACGTGGGGAGCGAAGAGTAGGATAATCTTCCATCCTCTTCACTTTTTATGCATGGTGTTAAACCACTGTACTTTTTTGATGCCTCTCCAAGCCGTATTTGTCAACTGTCAACATTTCTGAGTTTACGAAGAAAGAGGAAATTGGCTCTTTTCGTTTCCACAAAGAACACGAGACTTCTCAGAACGCTGTCATGCGGTTGGAAAACAGGTCTTGCGGACACGCTTCCAAAGGAATCTGCAAAGTTTCACATGTGAGCCTCGTCTTTTGGTGCTTCGCCTACTATTGTGGCTTCCCATAACACAATGCTACTTAGTACATCCGTTTCGCATCAGCGGAAGCGTTTTTGTACCGCCAAATAACCGCCAGGCTCAACGCGATCACCGCCAGTGCACAGGAAGCTAGCGGAGCGTCTGCTCCGGCGAAGCCCCATCGTTTCACGTTTCGCCACCACGCCAGGAATGCGGCGCTGCCGTCGTGCGGCGAAACTTGAGCTTGGGTTCCCTATAGCCTTTTGGGGCGAGCATAGTACCGTGCACAGCGCGTTGCCATCATGTGAAATGCGATAACAACAGAAGTAACCCCGCTAATCCACTGTGAAAAATGTGATAAGCGCGTGATCAAGGGGACAACATGATTCTGAGCCCAAAGCCTAACGTTTGGACTTTGGATGGATTGGGATTTGGCTGATTTTGCTTCCCTGGTACCCATGTTGGCAACATAACGTCATAAAAGTGCGGAAACCGAAACCGAGTGGTGGCGGATTCAATATGACTGCACCTCGATACTTTGCAGTATTCGATTATAATGCGAGGGTAGACTTTGACAGCCAAAAATTATGAAAAAAAATTGCGTTACATTCGAGTAAATACAGTAGTTAGCGTTATTATTCCTCACCAGGTGGAGTAAATTCAGAAATGCGTGAATATGACTCGCATTGCGAAATGGCAAGGCATGCATGGATGTTGGTGCTTGGGGGACGCAAAATGTTGAAAAACATCATTAAAACCCAAGAGTTCATCTTGATGGCATCTTTTCTCGCATTCTATAGGTGTTCATAGCATGCCTTGGTTGATGTCACGATTTAAGGTCCTTGCTTGTGGTTGTCACAGCTGTCTGATCTTTTGTCCAGGAAGAGCATATTTTGCTTTCTTTTCCATCCTTTTAAGGGATATGGTAATGGGGGGTAATTTCCTCATTACCTGAATACATTGTTCGAGGAACGCTGTGTAAGGCTTTGCAACAAAAAGGAAAACTGAGAGGGTGGGAATGAGTTTGGTGATGTGTTGTCCATAGTTTGAAATGTTCTTGGGCAAGAGTAGGCATTCAATGTTAACTCAAGTTAATGAGCTGGAATACTCCAGTACCTATGTGAGTTGAGCAGTTGCACACCTGCGAGCAACTTGTCCATTCGCTCAACTTTGAACTTTCACTTGGCTTCAAGAAGCATGGTTAGATAGTAGTGAGTAGCCTGCCATGCCTGTGGGGCACCGTGTGTAGCCTAATTCGTTCAGTTTCACGTGCTCTCGAGCATGATGGCAGGCTAGTGGCTGTGGCCCAAGGGCTGACTGACATTCAAAGCTGCTTATTGAAACTACTTGCTTTTCGAGACTGGATAAATTACAGTAGTAAAACTTTCTTACAAGAGACACTCAAGGGACCCGCAGAAGATGTCTCTTGTAAGCAAGGTCTCTTGTAACTAAAAATTCTAACCGACTCGTATGTGTGGCAGTTTAGATTGCCTTATCTAAATTCTGTTCCATACCAGTGTCCTGTTTTGTTGCAGTATGTCAAAAACGAAGAAGTAGTGCCTCCTCTGGAATGGGAAGTCAAAACGTCCCCATTGTTTCAGGCACTGTCATCACATTCCTGTCTGATTAAAACTACAGTAACACTTTGATTTCCCATTCAAGAAGAGGTGCTGCTTCTTGGTTCCTGACATACTGCAAGAAAACAGGACACTGATATGGAACAGAATTTAGATAAGGAAATCTAAACTACGACACATGCGATTTCGTACGAGTCAGCTGTGATGCATGAGCACACCAGGGTTAATTGTGTCGCTTCTAAATAGTGAAGAAGTCACTTTAAGGACCTGCAAAAGTTGTCCTTAGTAACAGAGTGTCTCTTGTAACCATGTCTCTTGTATGCAATGTTGTTAACGTGGCAAACATAGGAAAAACAACCAAACCGTTTTCATGTGTCTCTTGTAACCATGTCTCTTGTAATGAGATTGTACTTTCATGGCTGAAGGCTGCTAGCCATCAGTTTTTTTGTGTTGGCTTGTTTATTGTAAAGTCCATGCGTGTAATCCGCAGCCTAGAAAGATGCATTTTGTTAGCATACAGCAAAATAAAAAGTATGTTTCTCATTATTGCTACATCATGCTCATTCACCATAAAGAAATGTAATAGTGAAACCCAGAGCTAGATGAAGGAAACAAATGAGATGAACCTTACCTTTGCATCCTTTATTGTTCTTTTCTTGTGCCTTACCTTCGATAAAAGCAAAAGTTTGCCATGTGTGCAGCCTGAGCTAACTGTGTGTACCTGTTTGCCTTATTACAGGGTTTATTCTTGAAGGAAGTGCATGGACTAGATACGGTAGTCATCTTCTAGCAGCCCTAACAGTCAGAGCTGTAGCCGCCAACTCGCTTTGCAACAAGTTTCCACCATGTTGGGTTTGAGCCAGAGAGGATAAATAGGAGTATTCCACTCGAATGAGCTGCACACTGTAATAATCAGACAGCCTCAACAGCAGTAGAGCATTCTGCATGCTTACAGGGAGGGAAAACCCCAAAAGGACGGCTCCATGGCTCTATGGTGATGGCCCATGGCAAGTAGTTATGTGTACGACTGTTGGGTGATTTAGTGATGATAGCGGTCTGCTTGGCAGATGTGTCTAAACTGTGCACATACATGGCTCCGTGGTTCCCCACAAGAGGACGAGGGAGCCCAGAGGGAAACTGGCTACTCCCAGTTGTGGAGAAGGAGGTCTTTGAAAGGAGAAAGAGAGGAGGGATGAGAAAGGCAATGAACATAGCATGTGTTCCCGCTTCCTGCAAATCCCCGAAAGGGCTTTCACATGACATCATGCAGTAATTACGTGTGTCTGATATGTACTGTGGTGGCAGAAGATTTATCTTGCTTAAATCTTGAATTTTTAAATATGTGGTTATGCTTTTATTCAGTGTTAAAAAGGAAAAAGCCACTTGGGAGGCGCCAGCTAATTAATGCGTTGGAAGCAGTACCTTTGTGTGGTGGCACAATGACGGACCCAGTATTGTCATGTGGAATGACGGACAGGAAACTGAATGCTCTCAGCGGCACCCCGACAACTGGTTTCTCACAGACTGAATTAGTGGGAGCACAATGAAATTTGTTTTTTCGGTAGGTCACTCTATTCCAATTACAAAGAGGGTCTGCCTTAGCCAAAAACGGAACCATTATGATCTAGTGAAGCTTGCTGCTTAATTAAACACTGCTATATATTCTCATTGCTGACTGTCTTTGCAAGCAAGATGTGGTGATGTGAAGGCCGGTTCTTGGTAGTGGATCTCTGAGGCTAAGTTACACAGCCATCGACATCCAAATGGTGATCGTTCATTACGGTCTTTGCATCACGATGGGTTCGAGATATACACTGGCTTTTACGAAACATATGGTAGCCTCAGTGTCCTTTCAGGGGGATCACAATCTCGGCCTTATGGTTTCAGATATGCTTTGAAACATGTTAATTGGATGGGTACTGCTAGGCTCAGTGTGTATTAGAGTCCGAGAGCTGTTTACTGGGTGCTGTTAGGCTTAGGCTGAAACTCTTTATACCACGTCTGCTGACATGGTGATAGCTGGCCGCCATTCCTGATATGTTCATGAATGCAGTCTGTGGCATTAAAATTCGGTTGGGTACATTTATTTCTTTTATGTCTGCCCTGTGGCTGCAATGCATACTAGAATGTCTTCTGCATGGGGCACTGGGGATGACATGGCAATCTTAAATGGTTGTCGATTGCATCCGAACATCGCTTCAGCCTTCCTCAATGCAAGACATAATCAGAGCACTCTGAGATATTCGAGAACCGTAGGGTTGGAGCGCCCACCTATGTTGTCACTGTGGGAACTCGTTTTATGTATACATAAGCTACAAGGAAGCGTCACGTTCCGGGGGCACAACAAGCTCAACTTTCCTTCTACCTCTCATTTTTCTTTTTCATTCCGTCACCTTGTTGCCCTTTAGTACACTGTGAGCTATGTTGAATTATGTTCCTTCTGATGCCTTTTAGGTAGGGTGGTGCAAATATTGAAATATGAATACGAGAAAAAAATGACTTCGAATATTTGTTCGGTGAAAAGAGAGTGGAAAATAAAAAATAGCAAACTTAGTTGATCTTATTTATTTCAGAATTTACATGGTATTTGCAAATAAAATTAAACTATAATTGTACAGAAGTGTAACCCTCGCTGGAAAACCCAGTATATACGTTTCATATAGAATTCCGTGTATCTGTACCTGCTTTTTTGTATAGGATGGACCTGCATGAATTCGGCTGACGCTATCATATCACTGCTAAATAATTCAGCCTTTAAGTGACCATAAAAAATAGCCAAATTAACCGAACGCTCAAATTATGCCTTGAGAAAATGTTGGTGAAACTGTTTGCAGCACAGTAATTTTGTCTGATGAACACCTGAATAGTGGTTGTCTCTGCATTCGTTTATATTCGGTTTATATTTTAAATTTTCAATGTGTATTCGCACACTCCTACTTTTAGACTCTCCTTGCCTTCATTGGTCGTACTGTGAAACTTTAACGATAGCATGTGTTCTGGTGCTGTGCAGATGCTGCAGGAGGCGTTCAAGGAGAGCATTCGAGCCCGGAAAGCTGACCTCACTGACATTCGGGCCACTGTCCGTGAGCGGCAGCTCCGGGAGCAAGACCGGCATCAGGTCTACCTGGCCTCGCTGGAAAACTTGTATCCTTTCTACCACCAGGCTGGCCCCCCTTATTCCTTGTTGTCAAGATTTCGAATTGGGTGTCTAGTGCCTGCTCAGTGGCAACTGACTGGCTTTCGATTAAGGCTGAATGTGAAAATGGTTATACGCGCACCTAATTGTACTTGTGATGATTTCGTTGTGGTTGAAATAATTTGTTGCAGTTGAAATAACTTGGTGCAAATTAGACTTGCTCCAAACTTTGTGTTGCGCCCTTTATTAATATGTTTCTGCCTATGTCAATCTTTTTTCAAGCTCATGCCTGTGCAACTCACATACAGTTGAGCCTGTGTAGAACAAAGTCATACTTTCTCATTGAAAATTCGTCATTTTATTGCATTCAGGATTTTCTCTTCCAGTGGCGCAAGTGATATGGTGCATCCCCGAGACCTTCCTGTTCTGCTTTATTTTGCCTATGTTCATTCGCGAGGCTAATACATGTAGTTTTAGATGAACCACCAGACAAAACAAGCTGCGAGAGTAGTATAGTAATATTTTATTAACCCAAAATCACATATCTCAAATTATCGCAGGAGTCCAGATTTTCTATCAAGCTGAGCAGCTCTTCATAGGCACCAAGCATTTATATATTGCCCTCTGAGCGTTTTCTGACCGAACAGCAGATATCTCGAAATCCTGACTGATGGCTGGTGATATAAATGCCATCACCGAAGATAGCAACTGCCACAGAGCGGGCGCTTTCGTCAAATATGAAACCAAGCAATGCTTTCATCATCATCATCAGCCTGATTATACCCACTGCAGGGCGAAGGCCTCTCCCATATTTCTCCACTTAACCTGGTTCCGTGCTAGCTGCATCCACTTGACCCCCGCGAACTTCTTAACCTCATCCGCCCACCTAACTTTCTGCCGCCCCCTGCTACGCTTTCCTTCCCTTGGAATCCAGTTTGTTACCCTCAGCGACCATCGGTCATCCTCTCTTCGCACTAAATGTCCTGCCCATGTCCATTTCTTCTTCTTAATTTCTACTAGAATGTCGGTAACTTGAGTTATTTCTCTGACCCACTCTGCACGCTTTCTATCTCTTATGGCGATTTCCACTGGTCGGTACGGAGCACGTTTTCTTGCTCCGGGACGACGATTTCGATTTCCATTGGTCGACCAAGATAGGTTGCGCGTATTCCGCTGGTCGTTTGGGGCAGCTCGGGCCGCTCCAGCTCGATCCGCCGACCGAAGTCGGATCTCGCCGGAAGTCCTAGTCGCTGACGCGGTCACTTCCGGATGCTGCTGGATTCTTCTGGCTGTTTTTGACCGTTTCAGCGACATCGGCAGAGGACGCTGTATGTCACCGTTTTTTGCGCGAATATGTCGAAGTGCGTCTATCGAAAAACGTCTGCAGCGTTAAAAAAAATGAGAAAGCAAGTTGTTGAGTGCCGCACTCCTGCCTATTTATCAACCGCAAACATTTTGGCGCTGAGATGCGGCTACAACTTTCGAAACCGGCTCAGCTTTACTTCCGCCGCGCGCTCTACACGTTCCGCTGGTCGACCAAGGCTGGTTCGCTCTGTGGCGCTTTAGGTCGGCTCGGGCGCCCAGCTCCGATCGACCAGTGGAAATCGCCATTAATGTTACCCCTACCATTTTTCGTTCCATAGCCCTCTGGGTTGTCCTCAACTTAAGTAGAACTCTCTTGGTTAGCCTCCATGTTTCAGCCCCATAGGTGAGTACAGGCAAGATGCAACTGTTGTATACTTTCCTCTTGAGCGATACCGGTAAGCTGCTAGTCATAATCTGCGAGTGCTTGCCAAATGCCCTCCATCCCAATCGTATTCTTCTTGTTATTTCTTTTTCTTTGGAATGCTTTGGAAGTTCATTAATGGCGTCAAGCAACCCTGTGACCTGTCACGTGCTTTTGCCGGCTGATGGGAACATGACTTCCAAGTATCAGGTTGCTGCAAAATAGTGCAGCTGATTTGGTTTGCTTCGTGGACCATGAGTGCATGCACACTGGCAGTAATTAGCCTACTGTGCACTGTATTTGCATTTCATGGGGCTTATCATGACGAGATTCAATGGTTGTGATGGTTTAGTCTTGCATATGGAGTTTAACATCCCTAAATGACTCAGGCTATGGAGACGATGTAGCAGAGGGCTCTGGAAATTTCCACCACCTAGGGTTCATAACATGCACTGATGCTTGCATAGCACAGGGGTGTCATGCTTTCCACCTCCAGTGAAAAGTGGCTGCCGCGACTGGGATCAAATCTGTGTGCTCTAGACAGCATTGCTGCAGAGGTAAGAACATCACTGTGGACATCGGACGGTCATGTGTGCTATTTCAATACTCGTACACCCAGGGCCATATGCCCAGGGCAAAGTTGAGGGGAATAGCTTTCCCTTTTTTAGCTGCATAGCCTCTACAGACAGCCTTCACATTTTTGCAATAAGCAAAAAGTTTTTGTTTTAGTTCCCAGGTCGTAGAGTTTGCCCAAATTTGCTTTTTATGCTCGCAGGAGCTTCACTGTATCGTAACTGTGGTGTGAAACTGCTTCTTTAAATGAAGAAAAAGTACATGCTTTTCGATGGAAGCAAGAAACTGAAGCAAACAAAAAAGTTATTTGAGTCTCAAACTTCATTCAAACTTCATTATATTGAGGTTCATTAGATTGAGGTATTACTACGTGCTTTGCAAAACAGAGTCCACTAATTACAAATGTTGGCCTAATGCTGTTCAGTGCTGAGTTTATGCCACTAGCTTGGGGAATATTAATTGGAAAGCTTCCTAACAAAGGTACTGGAAGCTAATACTACAGTCGAACCCAGATATATCGAACCCGGATAATTCGAATTTTGGTTATATCGAAGTCACAGAATATCCCCTTGAAAATCCCATGTAAAGGTATAGGAAAGCTGCGTCGTATATCGAACTCAATTTTACCGGTCATTCGATATATCGAACTTCATATCACGCATTGGACGGTGGGCCTTCCCCAAAGACGATCGCATCACCCTCGGCCGTTTGCCGCGTGATGTTTTTCAAGCCATGCGCACAAGGAGAGAGAGGGCTCAGTTCGGCGATGGCTGGTCTAGGGCAGCGTCACACCCTTTCCCCAAAGGCGCGCATCTGTGGTGATCACTGCCGTGCGCCAGCCGTTTGCAAGCCATGTGCGTGAAGGAATGAGAGGGAACCAATGTAGCCGGGTGCTTGAGAGAGGGGAAAAACGCGATAAAGCGAAGCGCAAGGGTGTACCCACTCTTCTGTCGAGCTTTATCTCTCCCCTTCCTGTCTCTTTCCCGGTCTTCGTTCGCAGCAGCATGCACCATGCATGCGCAGACAAGCCAGCTCAGCCCGTGGCAGACTCTTTCTCTAGTGCGTGCTGTCAGTGTTCTGCGCGCGGCGGCTAACGTGCGGTGCACATTTCGTATCGTCGTGCTGAATGTGTGTAAGCTACGGCGGCTGCGGACGCTAAGAAGCGGCAGTTATTTTTTTTTTTTTTTTTGGAAGTCGTTCATCCTTGCCGTCGTGCTGAACGTACGAAGTAGTGCATGCTATGGCGGCTGCAGGCATTAAGAAGCAGCAATTTTCTTTTTCTTTCGCAAGAGTCGTCTTTACTTGTCATGCTGAAAGTGCGGTGCAGTGTAAGCTATGGCAGTTGCGGACGTTAAGAAGTGGCAGGTTTTTTCTTTTTTTTTTTTTTTTTTTGCGAGAGTTATCCATTCTACACTATATGAATCAACAAAGCACGCGGTCAGCTGCGATCATGACACTGACTTTTAGCATTTTTCGCTTCAAACGGCATTTGTAGCTATCATGGTTTCCAATGATTTTGTGTCAGTGGACTACGCCCGCCCCAAGCACGGCGTGATAAATCGAACCAGGCTTGTGCAATGAAGCCATCACGGGCACTCTGCCAAGTTCGCTCCCTGCCACAACAGGATCTATCAAAAGTATAGTGAAAAGATGAGCACGCCTTGACGTTATCGCGGCTTAGCACCTTGGCGCTGCCAATAAAAGAGCTGTGAATGCGAAGGTCGAACCGGAGAGACGCGGGGCACCGAACGAATTTTTTCTTTTTTTCAAATTCTGAAGAAGAAGGGGGGGGGGGGGGGGGCAAAAGTGGGGGGTGGGTTCATTATGCGAGTGGGTTGATTACGCGACAAATACAGTATCATTTTTTTATGATCACAAGTGACGTCTCCAGCCGATTTCCGTATATTGTATTATCGATTATCGCGATCAACTTCGAGTTCGATACATCTGGGTTCGACTGTATTAGTAGACGATGGTTTACAATCCCCTGTGTACTGACGCAGAATGAGGACAATGAAAGGGACAAAGGGACTGTCACGTTTGGTTAAATGCATGCAAGCTTGTGCCACACTATCTTCTTGAGTATGGTACTTCGCTTATATGTATAATAGCCCTGTTACCCCCGTCGCATATTTTGCCTCTTTTTTTTTCTTTATACAGAGTCTGTCCCAAAAGTTCCAAAAATTGTCTTTGATAAATCATTTACTTGATATCAGTTGACAATCTTTCCAGAACTTTTAAAAAGTATTTTCCCCCTGCTTGACGAAAACTGCTTGAAAACTCGACGCACTTTTTGAACAGAGTAGTCTGTTTGTGATGTCGACAGAAGTCCTGAGAGGTTGTCATCGTTGATAGACTCTCGCACTTCCCAGAACCTCTTCTGCCACGTGAAAGCTTGGCTCTGTTTCATCGCATCATCACCGTAGGCTTTTCTGAAGCATTTCTAGCATTTCCACCCTGTTTTTACCCTGTTTCACACAAAACTTCATTGCATAACACTGCTGCAAAAACTGGCGCATTTTTTTTCGATGACGATGCAGTAGATACATCTGTGCGAAGCGTGACCTGCGTCATCAACTGCCCGCAGGCAACTGAGAGTGGCCTTGTTTCGAAGCTTAGATTCCCACTAACTTCTCCATCCGAAACTCCACCCTGCTGGTCAGCGTAGCCGACAGCAAAAAATCATATAAGGAAGTTTAGGGACAGAATCCTTTTATATGCACAAGGGCGACATAAATTTATTTTGCACAAAATGAACATTTATTGAAGAGTTGGTATAAGTTTGCACAGCCATCGTGCTGTCTCTTAGTTTTGTTCATGTTGAACATTGAATTGCTCAAGTTTGCAAACAAAATTTGCCATTTGTATCTCACTTGTGTGGTCTTGTTGTGTCTGACTATGCTGACTCAAAAGTGTTCGCTTACAGGGCTGCCTTGGCCGGAGGTAGAATTAGTTTTTGGCAGGCAAGCACCAGGTCTAAATTAAACGTTTCTTTTATGCAGAAATGCTTTTATATCTGCTAGAAACACTTCAGCAAATCAGAGGTTATGTATAAGTCATGTAACGGAAGTATATTTATGTACATAGTCATGAAAGTGTGCTACTGCAAATTGCAGATGCAGCTGAGCAGAAGTGGATATGTTTGTGTCGTCTGTTGGAGATGTTTTTTTTTTTTTCACTGCAAACTTCCATCTACAACTTTGGCCATTGGGCGCAAGTTTTGCTTCATTTTTAGACATACATGCCTTTGTCAAGTGCTATCTTAAATCTCGTTTTCCTCACAGACTGGCAAGGTCCAACATTTGAACCTTGAAATGCATTACCTTTGTATCTTCACATAACAGAAGTGGTTTTTTCACTGTCCCATAGTTTCCTGTTCAGTTCAGTTGTCATTCAGTCGTGTCCGACTCTTCGTGACCCTATGGACCATGTCACGCCACGCTTTCCGGTCTCTCACTGTCTTCCTAACAACACATAACTTCATCTGCAGTGCCTCGAGGATGCCATCTAACCATCGCGTTCGCTGCCTACCCCTTCTTCGGCGACCCTCAACCTTTCCCAACATCAAATCTTTCTCCAGCGACTCCTCTCTTCTCATCAGATGACCAAAGTAACTGAGCTTTAACTTTAGAATTTGACCCTCCAATGAGCAGTCAGGGTTTATGGTCGACAATATCGACTGATTTGATCTTCTGGCAGTCCAAGGAACTCTCAAGAGACTTCGCCAGCACCACAATTCAAACGCGTCAACTCTTCGGCGGTCAGCCTTTTTCACAGTCCGACTCTCGCATCCATACATCACAACTGGAAAGACCATAGCACGAGTTATACGGATCTTGGATGGCAGACTAATGTCTCTGCTCTTTACTAGGCGGTCAAGGCTAACCATTGCTCTCTTTCCCAGAAGCAGGCGTCTCCTAATTTCATGGCTGCGGTCTCCTTCCGAGGTAACCTTGGAGCCCAAGAAGAGAAAATCTGTCACATCTTCCACTCCTTGTCCTGGGATGCACCAGGACTTGATAGGGCAAGACGCCATGATCTTTGTCTTTTTAATGTTCAGTTTAAGGATATCGTGCTAGAAAACCTGGCCACCCTGTATACGCAGTGCCTGGTGTCATCGACGGTACCGGAACCATGGAAGAATGCAAACATTATCCTCATTCACAAGAAAGGGGACTCAAAGGACCTTAAAAATTACAGACCAATCAGCTTACTGTCTGTTACGTATAAGGTATTTACTAAGGTAATCGCTAATAGAATCAGGACAACCTTAGACTGCAATCAAGCAAAGGATCAAGCAGGGTTTCGGAAACAGTACTCTACTATCGATCATATCCATACCATCAATCAGGTGATAGAAAAATGCTCGGAATATAACCAGCCCTTATACATAGCATTCATTGATTACGAAAAAGCATTTGACTCAGTTGAAACCTCGGCGGTGATGCAGGCATTGCGAAATCAGGGGGTAGACGAGCCATACGTGAAAGTGCTGGAAGATATATATAGCGGCTGCACAGCAACCATAGTTCTGCATAAAGAAAGTAACAAAATTCCCATAAAGAGAGGTGTTAGGCAAGGAGACACAATCTCCCCAGTACTATTCACAGCTTGTTTAGAGGAAGCATTCAGAGACTTGGAATGGGAGCAGTTAGGGATAAGGGCAGATGGAGAATACCTCAGTAATCTGCGATTTGCTGATGACATTGCCTTGCTAAGCAACTCAGGGGATGAACTGCAAATAATGATTGATGACCTAGACAGGAAAAGTAGAAAGGTAGGCTTGAAAATCAATATGCAGAAGACCAAGGTAATGTTCAACAGCCTCGGGAAGGAACAGCAGTTTACATTAGGTAGCGAAATACTGGAAGTAGTAGGCGAATATGTCTACTTAGGACAGGTAGTAACCGCAGACCCGGACCACGAAAAGGAAATAACAAGAAGAATACGATTGGGATGGAGCCCATTTGGCAAGCACTCGCAGATTATGACTAGCAGCTTACCGGTATCGCTCAAGAGGAAAGTATACAACAGTTGCATCTTGCCTGTACTCACCTATGGGGCTGAAACGTGGAGGCTAACCAAGAGAGTTCTACTTAAGTTGAGGACAACCCAGAGGGCTATGGAACGAAAAATGGTAGGGGTAACATTAAGAGATAGAAAGCGTGCAGAGTGGGTCAGAGAAGTAACTCAAGTTACCGACATTCTAGTAGAAATTAAGAAGAAATGGACATGGGCAGGACATGTAGTGCGAAGAGAGGATAACCGATGGTCGCTGAGGGTAACAAACTGGATTCCAAGGGAAGGAAAGCGTAGCAGGGGGCGGCAGAAAGTTAGGTGGGCGGATGAGATTAAGAAGTTCGCAGGGGTCAAGTGGATGCAGCTAGCACAGAACCGGGTTAAGTGGAGAAATATGGGAGAGGCCTTCGCCCTGCAGTGGGTATATTCAGGCTGATGATGATGATGATGATGAAGCCCAAATTTCTCACTCTCTTCTTGTACGCGCATCAGTAGTCTCTTGAGTTCCACTTCACTTTCTGCCATTAAAGTGGTATCATCCGCATATCTAAGGTTGTTGATACGTTTTCCAGCAATCTTCACTCCAGCTGAAGACTCGTCCAGACCGGCCTTCCTCATGATGCACTCTGCATATAGGTTAAATAGGCAAGGCGACAGTATGCAGTCTTGCCTCACTCCTTTCTCAATCGGAAATCAATCAGTAAGACCATGCCCAGTTCTGACTATGGCCTCTTGCCCTTCATGCAGGTTCCCGCATGCTGTTTTGCTATTTTCTGAAAATCCGCATTGAGAACCTTGTATCTTTCTCTTTCCCCCATAACTTTTGCCATCCTCCTTTCCTCAGCTATTTGCAAAGCCTCTTCAGATAACCAGTTTGCTTTCTTGCATTTCTTTTGCTTTGGAACTACCTTAGTAGCAACTTCTTGTATTATGTCACGAACATCAGTCCAGATCTCTTTGGGCTCTCTGTCTTCTAGATCTAATTCTTGAAATCGATTCCTCACTTCCACAACATATTCTAATGGAATTTGATCCAGATCATACCTGAAAGGCCTTCTAGTTTTGTGCGTTTTCCTCAATCGAAGCTTAATTTTGGCAACAAGAAGCTGATGATCGGTGCCACAATCGGCCCCAGGCCTTGTTTTTACTGCTTGTATAGCGCTTCTCCATCTCTGCCGGCAAAGAATATAATCGATCTGATTCCTGTACAGACCGTCCGGTGAAGTCTATGTGTACAGGCACCTCTTGTGCAGTTGAAAATGAGTATTCGCTATGGTCAATTTGTTTTCTTGACAAAACTCTACTATCCTCTGCCCAGCTTCATTCCTGTGCCTTTGACCAAAGATGAGCCCAGTAGGACTGTGGGAATAGTTTTGTGATGTTAGTGACATTTGCACTTACCATATGCTTGCGAGTGAGGGCTGCTCATTTCTTTTTAAACCTTTGGTGGGCTGCATCATTTACTTGAAAGCAGCATTTTTCGGTTTCCTTTTCAAGTGATAATCTGGGGAATCTGCTTTATGGTTCATTACAGTTTGATGCTGTATGTTGCATCTAGTTCTAAATAGCTTTAGGATGATTTATCGCTGTCATCGCTGTCTGGAAGTTGTCATTTGTAGCAGAGTGGCAAAATGCATGGTTCAAGGTGGTGCACAAGTAAAAATGATGCTGAAATGTGGGACGGAACTTTCAGACCCTCACAGACAGTACACAGCTGTTCAGTGGTGCATGCTGGATAACGACAGTAAAGACAGAAGCAGGTTGCTGTCGTTACTTGCCAGCGTCTCGGGGAAAGCATGCGTGCATGTAGAACAGTTTATTTCAGCCTCTCTTTCATTCTTTTGTTAAGATTGTTGCCTTCTGCTTATGGGGAAGTGGCCCATCCAAGAGTGTGGCTCTTATGTCATATATTCAGCTGATGCTGCTACTTCTGCGCAGAAGGGTTCAGCCAGAACTGCTTGTTTTTAGAGTAAGTCGTAGTTCATGAGCTGTGCATCCTTTGACTGGTTTTTCTTGTCACACTTTGAACAACGTAGCAAATGTTGGTCAAAATAGACATGCTGTTCCAAAGTTTCTGAGATGTTAGGAACGTGTGGGCACTGCAGTGAGCGTGAGTTTCCTTGACTGATGCCTGTCCACGCCCAGCTACCAGACTCAGCTGTCACTGCTGACCGAGTCACTGGCAAAGGAGAAGACGGAATTGAAGCAACGGGCTGCAGCCCAGAGCAGGGTGAGAGTCACTGGTTGAAACCTCCCTTGCTGTGACCCAAGCTCAGCCACTCTGGGTGTTTGACTGTGCTAGTTAAACATTCTCATGTCTGAGTAGCCCTTTCACATGCTTTATTTGCCTTGCATCGAAAAGGAATACCTTTCTTGCCTAAATGGGATACTACTCTTAAACCTGGGCATAGCAAAATTGAAGAATGTCTGCAATTTTTCGTTAAATCTGGATTTTCTCCAAATGCAGTTTTCGTGGCAATACTCGAAAGACTAGTGCAGAATGGAAAACAGTATAGGACATAAATGTAAATGAATCGCCCTAAAGGTGTTTACTCCGAACCCCCCTTTCTTGTAGCTGTGAATCGAAAGAAATGTTTTACACAATTGCGCTGATAGTGGCACTACGAGTGGGTTGAGGGAGTCGGAGACACCATGGCTGGGCTAGAGCAGAGTGCTTCCGCAAGAGCTAGACTGGCCTTGGAGGCAAAGGCCTCGTCTGTGTTTAGCTCTCTTTTTTTCTGCCCGCCACTGTTGTCTTGCAAAGCGTACTCTTGGGTGGGAATGCTAATGGCTTTTGGTGTGACATTCCTAAAGGGAAAGCAGTGAAGGTACAGCTGTGCTAGCTGCATGGGTGTGTTGAGGACACTGAAGCATGACACATTTTGCCACCAGCTGTAGCTCGTTGTAGTAGTTGTAGGTGCTCCTCTCATGACAGTTTAGGTTGTTTTTATCAGATCACCAAATTTCGAGCAACCTGCCACTTGCAAACCGAAAGTTGGGGTAGC
Organism: Amblyomma maculatum; assembly: GCF_055883805.1. Taxonomy (NCBI): domain Eukaryota; kingdom Metazoa; phylum Arthropoda; class Arachnida; order Ixodida; family Ixodidae; genus Amblyomma; species Amblyomma maculatum. The sequence continues at coordinate 47,061,375 of NC_139348.1, forward strand.
GAGTTTGTCACATCAAAGTTAATCGCTTCAACACTTTCTTTACATCGACTACTCAAATATACATGCTCTTCAATGGAGTGGCGTTGTGGAAGTGGGAAGTTTTGTAAAATCGAGGCAGTTGCTGCATGGAGGTTTGTTTCATCCGGGTTTTATTTATATTCAGGCCTTAAGAACGGTAGCCCGTTGTTATCCTGTGCAAAATTCTAGCAGTCAGTGCCTTCCAGGGATGTGCAAAATTTCATATGATCATAATCAAAGGAAAAAGCATGAAAATTCTGTGTGTTATGAACTAAGTGGTATGGTATAAGGAATGTGGATGTAATTTCTGTTTTGAAGGTGCACATTGCATTTGAAATTGTGAGCAAAAAACTCATTACTGCTTGTGGCAAAATAAGTCTGCCCAAAAATATGGTCCACACACTGCTACCCTGCTCGCTGTTTTCCAAAACATTTTTTGCTTTGTTCACTACATATGGCATAAAAAAGCTACACTCTTTGTACGGTGAAGGCTGCAGAATTGGGCTGAGATAAAATCACTGCTATGTGCAACACACACTCGGGAAAAGCTGCGACGTTGCTTTGTCCGCAATTGGGACATAACTGTGTCAAAAGGGTAATACTCGATTGTGCCAGTTGTTTATCAGAGTGTAGTGTTCTTTGCTGGTTTCTATTTTCTCTCTGCTGTGTTGGATACTACTAAGCGCAGTGTTGACATTAACAGTGTTTACAATACTTGACCAGTCATATGTCTTTATGATGCAGCTCAATGCCATTCTTTTCCTTGCAGCATGCTTATGTGCACACTGTTATCTCTGTATCCTCTCTGGAGGTGTCTGGGGTTCATGCATTTTACTGAATTTGGGGTGGGAAGCTGGGCTATTGGTGGTTCATGCATCCCGTCTATTCCCAAGTCCATGTCCAAAGTGCTGTGACGTTTTACTGAAATCTAGCTTAAGCTCTCCTCAGATTCATGATTTCTTTTTTTTTTTTTTTTTTTGTGAGGGGGACTAGACCGCACTCATGCATGCAGTTTTTTGTTTCAGCATTAATTAACCTTAAAGTTCCGGTTTGGTGGCTTTGATATGAAACGCTGTGTCGCAGTAAACTGGAATCTGTGATGACTCAAATTAGTTAGCAGTTGATTCACTCTCTGTCGACTTAACGAAAAAGACATCTGTCCTTGTTTGCAATTATATTTCATACATTTCATGAGCAGAATCACCTATCGCTAGCGGTCCCCAGTTTAGTAAGTCAGTATCGCTGGTGAGAGTTGTCACCAATGCTGTTTGTGACAGTATGTGACTGTTTTCTCGCTGGGCTGAATTTGTTTCACCATTTATTTTAAAACTTAGTTATTGAAACCAAAAGAGGGACCGTTCAACACGTCAAGAAAATAAATTTGGGGGGGGGGGGGGGGGGGGGGGCACAGCTGCATAAAGCATTGCAGTCGACACGAGAGCACTTGAAAGGACCAACAAACTCCCTCTTCTGAGACGATGACAAATCCACTTGTCGAAATGTTGGCCTGGCTTGCGAATTAAGGCCCCCCTCGACCCTTGTTCCTTGTTCAGTGCTCTTTTTTTTATACTGCGTAGCCATCTCCTTTCTCTTGTTGGACCCTGGATCCTCTTTTGAGGACGGCACTTGTATCCTTTGGTCACGGAGGTGTTTCCACATTTCCTGTCTTTGAGGCTTTACATGACAAACAGTGTGTTGCTAGCAGGGTAAGGAAAAAGCTGTTTTTGTTCGTGGGGGTTGTCTCCTCTACTCCTTGCTATGTTAGACCTTCTAATGAATGATAGTTTCTAGATGGTAGCACTTAGTGGCGCACTTGGGCTCATTTTATAGTGTGGAATCGGTATATCACATTTACCTTTTGTGAAATTTTTTCTATGCAAAATTTATTCGTCCATTTGGTGGTGCTATGGCAACCATGGCTCATAATGCACGTCGTTCAAGGCTCATTCGTATCAGCGCATTTGTTCCCAGCGACAATCAGTACACCATTCAGCAAGGCATGCTGATCTTTAACCAGTGTCTAGCCCTTGTGTGTACTCTACTGAAGGGTATGTATGTTGTACGCACATGTTCCTTTCACCACTGAACGCATGTGAGTTGATAACTTTGGCTCCTCTATTGGCTGCATATGGGGAAACTTGTCCAAGGTTCAGAAAGAGCTCTACGAACGGTTTTCTTCTTAAATTATTGACAATTTGCACACCATTAGATACCTTGTGTTTGATCATGTTCGTGTAGAGATTATATCCTCCCCACGCTGCTTGAAACAAAAGCAAAGGCGGCTGTCACATAGTGGCGACAGCAGGCGAAGAGGCTAGCAAAGGCTTTGACAGCCAAATGCTGCTTTTTTCTAGATGGAACTGAGTGTGGCATTCAGCCACATGTGATGGTCATGACTGTTGCAGAATGCCGTGTTCGTATCTCATACAGAAATCAAAAGTGAAATAAGCCCGCATGTCGAACACTGTAAACAAGGAATGCATAGAAATACACACAGCAGGGTTCTCAGCACTGGAATGGACACTCCATGCTCCTCAAGCTGTGTGTTATGCATTTATTGTTTGCGGGGAATCCCCTTGAGCATTGGTGCTAACGAAATCAAATTATTAGGCACAAGTACATTGCATCGCAGAAATTTTTAAAAAAACACTTCCATTTGGAATTCCTACCTTCCTGCTATGCCCGATTGGTAGCAGCTGTGGGGATTTGGCCTAGGCATCTGCTTTTGAAAAAAAAAAGATAAGAAAAGGAAATGCTGAGATTCAGAAGTGAATGAATCAGTCAGTTAACATGTTGTAAGAGTGGGTTTAGATATATAATAAGAAAGGAGTGTTTTTCATGATGGTTGATTGGAAGGTGTGTTTCAGAAGTTGGGTCATGCCTAATATTTAATGACCTCACGGCCTTTCTCACTTGGTCATTGCAGGTACTCGAGAGAATGCGGCGAGACTTCAAGGAACAGTTGGAGGCGGAGACGCAAAACCTGTACAATCTCGTAGCCCAGCCAGAGGACGGCTGGGTATCCACAAGCCAAGCCGCACCAAGCCGGAAACGGAGCAGACGCACCTGACAGTGGCGTGCGTGCTAGGCAACAGACTGTCGTGTTCATTTCTCGGCTTACCTTTCACTGCTGTCCCTTTTTGCCATTGTCGTCTGCTGTTGGCCTTTGAACATTAGGCCACCAAGGGTTGATAATGGCCGATTCTTGCTAGTGTCACTTTCAGGGTTTGGGTTTACCGAAGTCGTGCTCTTAGCCCAGCCGCAGGACAGCTTGTTATCTGCAAGCCAAGCCAAGCTGAGATTGAAACGAAGACGGTTGATGTGACACTAGCAGGAGACAAGAAGCTGTGTCATCTGCTCTTAGCTGCTTTACCTTCACTGCCATTTGTGCCAATGTAACTATTTACCGGCCTCTTTACATTCCACCAAAGGAGACCTTGGTGAAAATTCTCAAACTCGCGTCCTCCGGGTCTCGTGTACCAAGATTACAGAAATAAAGAATTTTATGTCTGTACATTTCTCATTCATTATATTGATTATCAGCTGGGGAAATGTGATCAGTCCTTCACCCCAAAGGCTTTGTGTCCAGAGACTGTACTTTATATGCCTGTGGAAATGTGGGGGTGCATATCATGTGGTATTGTTCTGCAATTGGAACTTTAGAAAATGCATGATGTAGCATATTTGCAGATGATTTCTGATTCAAACTAATGGGTTGGCACAAAGCTGCTGTATCTAGCTGGAAAGTTAAGGCTGCATCAACCAAGATGGCCTCTACCATAGCCTCTACTCAATCATGACAGATGGTGCCTACATATTTGCTGCCAGGTTATGGTGGTACTAGTTGTGAACTTTTATATTATATGATAAGTGCACTACAGTACATAACCACACAACCTTCACTGCCAACAGCTCTAGCATCTCCTACAGCTAACCTGCCACACAGTGCAGACGTCTGGCTGGGAAACCACTGTTCATAGACTCACTCCTGACAAAAAGGCACACTATATTTTCTTGCCATGAGGTTGTTCAGGCAGTGGACACATCGCATTGGTCTCTTGTTAGGGACAGAAATTAACAGGATGAACCAGTTCGATTCATAAATTTCATTTACAAAGGAATGCAACCACCTCCTGTGTCGCTACAATGTCTTACCACACCAATTCAAAGAAGCTGTATTTAGTGTTGTGTATCACTTCCACCCCTTCTTCAAGGACATGAATGTATGGAAATAAGTGCTAGACAGCAGTCGCATATCTAAAGAAAAGGGTCAGTTCACATATAGCACAGTCGCAGCCAGTTTAAACCATGCCACACTGTTGGGAATAGGCAGGTGCACGTGAGGAGCTCTGTGGCAAGGTACTATTTCAATACAAACATGCATTCACAAAGTTCAGAGGCTAGAATCGAGCCATACTTTGAAATTGAGGCTGCTTATCTCTACATGAAAGACCCAGTAACTATGGCCCAGCTATTTCCTAAGTACACAGTCAATCATTTGCGTGGGGCACTAGGCTCATGCAAACCACACAGATAACACCACATCGCTCCCATCAAAGCAGCTCCGCTATGATTCGGCTTTATATTTACTCCATAGCAGATCGCTTAAGCGCTCTAGAAATGTATGATCGACTTTGTTCTGTTCAGTTAAGGGAACGGTACACCAACTTCTTGTTCAGTCTTTCAACAGGTTCGAAAGATTTTTGAAAGGAGGTTTTTCGCTTCAGACTTCTAATGACGCCACTTCGAAGATCATGCCCGTCTAACGGGAAAGGGTGCTTCATTTGCATGCTGAAATAAAGAAAAGCACGAGGAGAATTGTATTGACAGGTTCGAACGGCGATTTTCATTCTGAAACATCCTAAAACGCACTCTAAGATGCAGGAAATCCTGCCAAGAAAATGACCTGCTTGGCATGGTGTAAACGTTTGCTTGTCCTACGTGTTCAAAAACAGTGCAATGGCATACTGTGCAACAGAAGCAATGTTGCTGATTGCTGCCAGGTGTGCTTTTATCCACCTACATAAATATATTTTACACTTGATCTCGTAATCGCTTGGCTATTCACTTATTTCTCACCATCTGTTTATGTTCAAAACTGCACAAGATTACAGAGATTTTGCAAAGGTGTCATAACTCATAAGCACAGTCACATGCTGGAGAATTAACATGGCCATGGCATGTTTTTCAGTGCTCTGAGCTACATATAACACTGGCCAAGGAGAAAGGGAATAAAGAAACCGAATCAAGATGGTAGGGAACCATGATGACTTAGCCATTGTTTATTACTTTACATCAGCAGCCCTAAGTGAAAACCAAGAAGTGTCAAGACCAATCACTCCAGAGTCCACAGTTCACTTAGCAGCTCCTCTTTCTGGTTCAAAAGTCCCTCCACCTTGTGGAAGTTTGTGGGTGCCTCTTTGTGCTTGGCTGCCTTGGCACGCTTCATCATCTCTGCGTAGCCCCCCTCGAGTCGCTCTGAGAAGTCCCACTCCATACGAGGCAGATTGTCGTCAATGAACTTGGCCTTCTTGGCTATTGTTGGATGCCAGTGGCTCTGCAGAGTCTTCAACTCCCAAAGAGAGCTATCTGCAGCCTGTGACTTGCTTGGGTTTGCCTGCTCAGCATCAAAGGCGTCGACGGAAGCATCCTGGTCCGATGGGTCATTGATCATTGTGATCAAGCTGCGATGCCTGATCAAGAGATTACCAATGAACGGTATTACGTACAGAAGGGCATAGGGAGGTGCCGAAAGGGCCATGCGCGCCAATTTTTTGGCGAAGGAAGCGACCAGGTAGGCAGGAAGGTGCGTCGACGAAAGGAACAGGTCGGTGAGGAAGAAGAAACGGGCCCGGTATTTTTCGTGGAAGACGCTCGGTTCCAGAAGTGCGTACAGCTTTTCGTAGAAGTTCGGATAGTCCAAATGAAACCGGTGGGTAAGCACGAAGAGCCCGTTCAGGGCCATGAGGCTGTGGGAACCACCGCGGTTGTACGACTCTATAAAGAAGTCTGTAACTAGAAGAGGGTTGTGCAGGTATGGGACCACTTTTTCTGGCAGCATGATCAGCAGCTCACGGTATAGCCGGACGGGCAGCTTCTGGCGCAAGAAAGTGATCCACACGGTCGACAGGCGCTTCACATCTTGTTCACGGTTGATAACATATCGTGTGCTCTCACCTCCCAACACGGCAATAGGCTCTCCGGCATTGGGCGGTTCCGCCGCCATGTCGAAGCTGAGGAGCATGTGATATACGTTCGTCAAGTAGCGTTCGGTCAGTTCCGGCTTCTTTGGCTGCGTTGGTTCTTCCCCATCGGCTCTCGTTTCCGCAGGTTCTTGAGTGTTTAGTTGGTTTACTCTCCAAGTCCGCGCTATCCTGCCCAACGCCTTGAGCGTGTAGGTTTTGACGTCGGCCAGGCCAAGGTACTGGCTAAACTTCGAGATGACGCTCTTCATGTCGTGTTCGGCATCCAGTAGCACCTCGACTACAGTCGCCAGCTTGTTGATGGGCACGTGGTGTTCTCCCTGCTTTCGGTGCACGGTCTCGAGTTCGATCCATTTCATGGCCACTTGAAGCGCCAGGCTCTGCCTGCGACTGGAAGACTTGCCCGACAGCATCGCAACGATGTGACGCCATGCGTCAGCATAGCGGTCCCTGAGCCAGGAATGGTACTTTTCTAACGGGCTTTCAGAATCGGTGGGCTTTCCGGCGAGGTTACTGCTCTCATACAATGCCGCGCTAGTCTTGAGAAAGTGGCAGAACACTTTGTTAGCGGCTTGGACACCTGCGATGACGACGTCGTCAGACTTGGACGATAGGCAGTCAATGATGTCGATCAGGAGATTTGAATTTGATTTGTCTGCGATAATTAGGGAGGCGTCCTTCTTAATATCGCTGATGGAATACTGAGGCTTCTTAGCTTTCGCTACGTCCTCATTTATGAGCGATTCCTTGGACGCATTCACATTATTCACAGCATTGGCGTCGAGATCATGAACCTCCTTGCCTTCCGTTACCACTTCCTGGCTTGGTGATGACGGCGTACATGCTTCTCCGTCGTCTACAGTGCCGTTTTCATCAGGTTCTTTCGCTGAAGTCGCCGCCTTCGTGCTTTTTCTGCGCTTTGCCATTGTTTCTGTGGACAGTGACGGTAAACAAACAGCGCACACAAATTTGCACGTGTTGCTAGAAGAGGCTGGCTACATGGCTGGCTACGACTTGATTGCGTCCACGGTATTCTCAAGGTCAATGTACATTCTAAGCTCGATCGGTTTCAGTTTTGATCTTTGTTTTCAAAACAAAATGTGCGCATTCTACTAAATTTAGTAAACCTAAAGTAGTGCAACCAACGTTACTAGAACAAACTCAGTTGAGGAGCGTGTCCCAAGGGGCGGTCGCGAGAACTAGCGGCGCTGCGGTCGACTCTTGCTCCTTCCCGGGCGCGTCGTCTGCTACACGCAGCGCGGAAGCATGGAACGGCCAGCTCACAAATGGTTTTAGCGAACTGCGGTTGCGCTCTACATGGCAGCAGTAAAATTATAACTAAATTACGAAAGCTTTGGCTTCGAAGCTAAGTGTTACCTGGGAGAGCACGTTTATGTGCTGCGAAATTCCCTCATTAATGCCATGAAACAAATCTGACAACGCCGTCGACTTGCTCACCAACGCTCTTCGTTACTTTGCCCACTGGCTTCTGTTTTGTAGCGGGTATTCCAGTACTGATTAGACGAAGATTCAGTGCCAGCAAACAGCCTACGTCGTTGTCTAATCAGAACGTCTGTTCTTAGTGTCCTATTTTTGAGGTCTAACGCAGAATAACGAACCGTTTGCATTTCTAAAAAAAAAAAAATAAAAAAAAACGTTTTGTAGAACGTAGGATGAGTGAAGTTAATTAGCGAATCAACTGAGAAAGGATTCAGCGGGAATGGACATAAGCAGAGCAAAATCAAATAACTGAACAGACACGAGTCCCTCTCTCTAAAAAAAGAAAAAAAAAACATTTATAGCAAGTTGTTACAGGTAGTTGGGATTTTATTCGCACAATAGCCTCGAGAACCCTCCCCCCCCCCCCCCCACACATACAAACACACACACAGAAAACAAAAGAAGTAACGACACTATTTTATTGCTTGTAGAGGTAATTGTAATGACATTCAACTGGTAACGCAACTAAAGAAAAATGAGCAAAATTCAGTAATTGTCAACAACAGTAATGTGCAGATGAAGTGCAGCAAGCAACAAGAACTTGATTTCCTCAACGTTAACAAAAATTGCAAGAATCGGCAGCAATTCAAAGAACAACACTGCTTCCTCTTTGGCAAATATTTGACTACGCAGCACAACCTATTATTTTGTTTGAGGGAGAATTAGCATTTAGACAAAGATTAATTCGGCAGTGATACAGCGAATACGATTGCACACCATTCTTATTTATATATAAACATCACAATCCACGTATATATATAATGATTGCACGTGTATTAATAGTAAGCACAACTGCAGAGAGCGATAATTCTATCAGAGCAGCTTGGTCTTTCTCTATGCTACTACTCTGACTCTTTCTCCAAGCTCCACGCCGCTCTAAATCTTCTTCTGAGTTATTTTAGAGGTTTTCTTTTAACTGCCAGGATGGCCCTTGTCTGTGACTTGGGAGGTGTCTCAAGGAGGTCTTTGTACAAGTACAACAGGGCGTCCTTGATTTGAAAGGAGCGTTCGATAACGTTCTACATAAAAATATCCTGCAAAGCCTCGCCGATACCAACTGTGGCGCAAGAACCTACAACTATATCAAAAACTTCTTATCAGCTAGGCAAGCCACTATAAACTTCGGTGGAATAAAATCAGATCTCATCACTCTAGGCCCGAGGGGAACTCCGCAAGGGGCGGTACTGTCACCCCTCTTGTTCAACTTAGCTATGAAAGATCTACCAGGCCTTCTTTCCGAAATTCCCGGCATCAAACACACATTGTATGCGGATGATATCACTGTCTGGTGCAACTCGGGGAGTGACGCCGAGATCGAGGAGCGTCTTCAAGCAGCAGCGGACACGGTGGCCCGGTACGCCAGGGAGAGAGGCCTCCAGTGTGCGCCGGAAAAGTCCGAGTTGCTAATTCTGAAGAACCCGAGGACACCCCTAGCACAGAACATCTCGGTGTATAAAGAGCCACCCAGTACAGAAACCCACGGAGATCAAGATCCTAGGGCAGTATATCCCGCAGGGGCGACAGAACACCACCACAATGAAGAAGCTTACAACATCCACCGAGCAAATCCTCCGGATGATACATCGTATCCGAAATAAACACCATGGCATGAAGGAAAGGGACACCATCCGCTTAGTGCAAGCTTTCGTGATCTCGCGGATAATGTACGGGACGGCATTCCTTAACCTCTCCAGGTCGGAAATTGAAAAGTTGGAGACACTCATCAGGAAAGCCTACAAGACGGCCCTGGGGCTACCGAACTCCACGCCAACGGCCAAGCTCATGGCTCTAGGAGTACATAATACCCTCGAAGAGATGTGGGAAGCACAATGGCTCTCACAACTCAATAGGCTCGCACTTACAACACCCGGCAGAGAACTGCTCGAGAAGATCCATGTTAATCAGCCCTATACAATTGACCAAAGGGAAGAGGTCCCACGCGATGTGAGAAGACGCATCAACGTGTACCCCATTCCGCGGAATATGCATCCCGCATATAACATCGAGAGGAGGATAGCAAGAGGGGAAGCCCTGCAGAAGAAATGGGACAAGCAGACTAACACCCTTTACGTGGACGCAGCAGGACCACAGAATGGAGTCATGACTATTGTAGTCTCAACGCCTGCGGGGTCGATGGTGAACTGCGCCTCGGTGAAAACATCTAACCCCACTCACGCAGAGGAGGCAGCTATTGCATTAGCTGTAGCATCTAACCCCAACGCCGTTGTGCTCACTGATTCCCAGAACGCCTGTCGCAACTTCAATTACGGATTAATTCATAAGTCAGGGTTGTTATTGCTAACTAAGCACCCACCCAACCAAGCATCAATCATCTGGTTTCCCGGTCACCTGGAACTACCAGGAGGAAACGAAGCCGCTCACAGGCATGCCCGAGCTCTTCTATACCGGGCGTCTCCCCTTGATGACCATGAAGGGTGCCGTGACCTGATAGGTTTAGCAGTGTATGCTGACAATCTCGCTCCATACAGAACAGCCAGAAAGGAGTACCCAACACCACACAAATCCCTCAATAAGTTAGAAGAGAACATCCTTAGGAGACTACAAACCAACACATACCCAACACCAGCTAAATTACACCTGTGGTACCCTACACTATAGGGGGTATTCGCATGACGTCACAGCTGACGTCAGTATGCAGCCGACGCCATCTTTGCGTCCTGTTCTGACTAGTACTAGTGCGGGGCGGCGGTTAGCTTAGCTCTTCGTGCGCGTCCGTTTGCTCTATCAATCTGCCTCTTGCTAGCCCCGTTGTTATGAAAACTCAGTCGGTATCAGTGACAGTTCGATTTATCAGCAAAGTGTGCGCGATGCGAACAGAGACCTGTACGGAACAAAACATTGGTACCGACACGTGTGCAGTCGATATGCGCAACTGCACGGTCATTGTCGGCCTGTGCCGACACATAAGTATGTGCGACATTCATGAATTCCTTGTCCTACGGACGAGCTTCGTCACAAGAAACCAATCGCAAGCCTACTGACCACTCGAAGAACGCAACTACGTTACAAGCGGCTGGGTTAAAAGCCGCGGTTGAAGCAGACGAACTCGCTCTTTCTGCAATTACGTGCGTGCCGTCCAACGTTTATACCAACTAAACCGCTGAGTTTTTGTAGCTGATATTCTGCTTAGAAATGGCGTTTGGTAGTCAGTATCTATTACACAAAACATGTTTGGTGTACTTGCCTCAATCGACCAGAAGAAATCGGATGCTTGCAACGTCTGTGGCGGAAAAGAAACCGCTGCCACAGGCCACAGCGATGACACCTGTGGCGCCACCTCGTTGCCTTGCGGGCTCGAAATAACCTTTGCAACAAATCTCTTGAAATACAGCGCAGTTTTGGCGAAGCTAAACTTGATTTGTTATTAGAGATAAATAAGTTTATAAAGTTCTTCAATCCTTCTGCAAAACAAGTCTGCCCGCCTACGTTCCTTCGCCGAATCTGCATGCAGTCTGCTTTGATTAGCAGCCGACACAGACGATGCGAACATCCAACTTTTTCTGATCAAATGAGGCAAGTACGACAAACAAAAAGTTTATCGAGCCCTCTTTGGAGGATTTTATAGCAGCAAAACACAACGAGAGGGTGTTGGCGGAGCTCTGAATGTATGCGCATGACTGGAAGCTATACATTCCGCGCTGCTCTTTTACCGGGAATGTGTCCTCCGAGTGCGTGAACAGTCGTGCACGGATAGTGACAAGAGCTGGCTGCTAGGGCACATCCGGAAGATTCCAGTCGAGCCCATTTTGACATACATTTCTCATATTCCATGATACTTGCGCGGTTGAGCCGTGCCAGCCATACGTGACGTCGCATCTCGGTGAGGTGGCTCGTTCGAGTGGAGCTGTTCGTGTGCACTTCCGGAACCTTAAAATGCCGAGGTCGTTCGCGCAGCTCTTCAGCTTCCGTTGTTTACACTGTGCACGCGCCTATTACAACCTACGATAGCTCAATAAACAACATATAGCTGCGGATACCACTGCTTGTAGAACCGCACGAAAGCACTTGATACGTATGTTCGCCCTGTTCGTTCCGTGGACACAAAAATGGCCGACTGCGCCTCAATTACCCACAATGCACCGCGCACAGCGCGTCAGTGAATACCCCCTATACTCTCCGCAGTGCCCACACTGTGGAGAGGTAGCTAACCTCTACCATATGGTGTGGGCATGCCAATTTAATCCCTTAGTTGACCCCATTCCCAACCCCTCGGAGGAGCAGTGGGAGGCTATTCTGCTCAGAGATGATCCTGACCGTCAGCACTGGCTGGTGGGGAGGGCCAGCGCAGCAGCAGCCAATGGACTACAGGACTAGGCGGCCCACCCACCATTCTTTTAACTGCGCTATTTCTTCTTTCTTTTTCTTGTTTGCTGGCCAAGCTCGCAGAAGTGCTTTTCTTAGCAGTCATGTCTTCAGTTGTTGAAGTCGTTTTCTTTTTTCTGACCCTCTTGCTTGCCGAATTTTTCTGCGCAGCCTTAAACAATTAGAACGAACTTGTCGCGAATTGTTAGCACAGAGCAGCTTTTATGATGCATTCGCTCTTCGCATAAGCTCTGAACTGCGGCCCCCTCATACAATTTCATTTCACTGGCCTGCTTAAGAAGATCTTCTACCTATCCAACCCTTTGCACATTATATAAGAACTTTTTGTGCACTTTACCGGTGTACGCGTTCATGACAGCCGCGTGTCGATCACAAAAGTCTTTTTAACTAGCAAGTTTTCTCGAACTAGACGACGAGTGTAAAACAGCCCGCATCTTTCATCTGTCTCCTCATCGCGAAAACACTCAAGTTTCCATTGAGTTGCCGCCAAAGTTACAGACTCCAGGAAATCGAGATTAAAGTCCGAGTCCGTTTGTTCAGTGGTGCTGTCCTGTTCGGGCTGCTCCGATACGGAGTCTTGTAGGTTCGCTTCCGACACCACTGTCGAAATCCATGTGGAAGCGCGATCCTTTGGTGACTTTCTTTTCGGTTTAGAATGCTTCGGTTTTGAAATGTGTGCTGGCAATGAAAGAAAAACCCTTGGTAGAACGCCTGGTGCCAACATCCATTTCCCTCTATCCAAAATTACTTCCTTACCTTGAATTATATGCCGATAGGTCTTTAGGACGTTTTCCTCTTCAAAGTGCAGATCACAAACCTTGCATTTCGAAGTCAGTTTTTGATCTTTTCAGTGAAAGGCTTGCTCCCATCTTTTAAATTCGATAGGGTCTTTCGGTGGCGCGAAGAAATGACGGCCTTTCGAGTCTTCCTTTCGATACCCACTTTTGCACCCTGGGGCAAAGCAGGTCGGCATGGAAAGTACCGATGTCGCAAAATAAAAATAAAAAGAAACAATTAAGCCAAAAGCAGCCGACGCGCAGTGACTGGCGCGGGCACGTGTTTAAGAAGACCGTTGCAGCCACCGACGCTGGCGGCCGCGGGGCAGAAAGTGGCGACGAGGGAGCAAGAGTAGTTATAATTTTACTACAGCCATGTAAGTGCAACGGCGACACGTCGATGGGTTATGTGATATCTTGAGGCGCGGAGCCTTATTCAACCAAACCTCCCCCATCTGACAACACCATGGCAACACGTAACAGCTACGTGTGTGCCGGCCGCTCCATGCTTCCGCGCCGCGTGTAGCAGACGATGCGCCCGAAGGAGCAAGAGTCGACTGCAGCGCCGCTAGTTCTCGCGACCGCCAGTTGGGATACCTGTCCGGGCGGAGCTGTGAAAGTGAGTTCGTTCTAGTAACGTTGAGTGCAACGGTGTATATAGATTTATTCAAAGCATTGTGTAAGGACAGTGGAATATTGGAGTGAATATAAACATTGAAGTGAACATAGACACTGAAAGGGTAGAAACAATTTCCGAGATCACATGCAGAATCTGCTCTGGAGAAATGCGAAGCCTGAGCGTTGCTGTGTTATCCGCAATATTGGATTGGGTTGGTAAAACTTTATTTCCCACAGTAGGGGTCCTGAAGGACACTTGGCTAGGCGCCAGGTGTAGAGGGCAGCTCCCACGTCGGAACAGAGAGCCCGAAGCTCTCCGCCGCCGCATGGGCCTCCTGGACAGCCCGAAGCTGATCATGTAGTGAAGCACTTTTTAACACTTTGTCCCAATTCTCCTTGTTCTTGGCGTAGGCGTCGCTCGATGCACAACCACACAGTCTACACGCTCATTGTACCGTTCGCACACGTGTTGTCCGTCGTAGTCTGGGTCGATGTGCTTCATGCGCCAGGGGCTGGGGTATGAGTTCGTTTGGAGCAAGCGTAACGTGACTGATTGGCTGCGGGTTAATTTTTTATCCGGGAGGGGAAATGATCGTCTGCCCAGATAAAAGTACTTAGTGAGCTCGTTGTACGTGAATAATTTATCTCTGTACTCGATATGTGGAGTAGCAGAGGAAACCGGAGGGACGCGGTCGATGAGTCCTAGCGCGAGATGCACCAGCGGAATTCCGCGAGTGACAGGTACCGCGCCTTCCCTTTCCTGTAAACCATTTATAGAATGATGATGATGACAAATTTATTTTTCCACCAGATAAGGAGGCGTCCAAATATTTCTAGGCATTATACCCCAATCCCCGCCCCGGCACGCAGGCCTAAGGGACGGGAGCCGAGACCTCCGCGATCAGAAGCAGGCAAAGAGGTCTTGGCTCTTCGCGGCTTCTTCCGCCAGGCGGATGGCATGTTGCTGTGGAGCAGGGACCTGGCTCCGCAGCAGGGCTTCCTAGGCTTCTCTACAATTTATATTTGTTTTAGCTCCTGGGGAGCTAGCACATTCCCAGATTATATGGTCGAGGGTCCCTCTCTCCCCACAGTGCTCTCTCCAGAATAGGGAGGCAGTCGCCCTAGGTAACTTTGTAAACCCGGTCTGGGCATATTATGTCCAGATGGATGATAGAAAAAACAATAAGGTGAACTTTGATGCGTTCAACAGAACGCTGGATGTGTTCGACATGGGACGCGCGATGTACCGTGTGCAGCAGCAACTCTCAGGCTTTCTCATTTCTGCGCTGCAGATTCTGCAGTTGGTTGGTTACCCCCGTTTACACACTTTCTAACCATTCCCATCCATTTGTGCACGCAAATTGCGCCCTTTCCCACTCGTTCAATAATAATATAATAATAATTGGTTCACAGGAAGGGAAAGGTGCAGTATCTGTCACACTTGCTCTGTTGACACCTGAACCGCGCCGTAAGAGAAGGGGTGAAGGTGGAAGTGAAAGTTGAAAGAGCGAAAGGGGAGCCATAGTGGAGGGCTGCGGAGTAATTTCGACCACCTGGGGATCTTTAACGTGCGCTGACATTGCACAGCACACGGACGCCACTTCGTTTCGCCTCCATCGAAACGCAGCCTACGGGGTCGGGTTCGAACCCGGGAACTCCGGCACAGTAGTCGGGCGTCTTACCACTGCACCACCCCGGCGGGGCAACATTTCAAATTTTCCGCCAACAAAAGTTAAGCTACATGTCACCGGAAGTCGAGTACCACGTGACCACCTTTGGACGTCGACATTACCACTTCCGGCTATTTTGACGGAAATTGGCTGCTGGCGTCTTGGCTTCCAATTACACGCTTAATTGGCTCTAGGTACGTAATTAGTCGACATCAATTATTTTGTCAGTTGCACACCTTTCCTGACGCTCTATCCGATGGTACCATTCTTCTTCCAAGTAGTTCCACTTTCGCAGCTCCGACAATATCATCCACACAACGTTCACGTATTAACCGCTTGAATGCGAGAATGTCTTTGCTAGGTTAGTTAATGCATTAAGGTGTATCCACACGACGGACCACGGACTGGGCCGCGGACTGGTCACGTGGTCGATCGCGCACGGTCCGGCTAGGTCCGGCCCGCGACAGCATCCACACGGCGGGCCAAAATAGCAGCCGACAAGCCGGACCATGGGGTCGGCCGAAGATATACACTATATTTACTTCGCCGTTTCGCGATGCGCTCGTTGGAGACTGCCTCCGATTTTTTTTTTTTTTTACATTATTTCACAATGCCGAATTTAGCGTGCATTTGGCCAATATTCAGGTGCGGCCTTCGTCTATAGATAAACATGGACGCACCTGTAGAGCCCTAACAACGTACCTAAGTTGACAGCGCTCCACTTAATCCGTTTAATGCCAGACGCAATGATGAAGGTGATAAGGACCACAGCAACATACGCGGACGCCTTAACTGTGGACCAAACTTATCCCTTACAAAAATGCATGTAGGGTTTCTATAGAAATTCGAAAGCGTTGTGTCAATACACGCTGTTGAAAGTCTGTTGATAATCGGCAACATCTTGGATGATGCAGTGTTGACCTCTTGTTGAGCGCTTATGAAATAGTGGCCCATGTGTTTCTTAAGAGCGCTTTTGGAATTCGCGCAACTGAAATTCTGTTGATTTCAGGCTCAAATGCTTCAGAAACTCTGCAAGTGACGCTTTTTGATTTTCTGCTACCTTTCCACTCCTGAACAACAGAAAATAGTACACGACCATCGGTTTGCCAGGAGCAGACACGGGGTGATTTTCATTAATGCAAAAGTAGTACAGTACATCTCCTAGCTGCGATAAGTCACCACATTCTATGTTCTGCCCGACCAATCAACAATCCTGTCTGATCAGTGCTGGTTAATGATAAGCATAGTGAGGCATAAAAGAACAAAACAGATCTTGATCTTTTAAGCCCCATTATACTTACTCACTCATTAACCTACACTAAACTGACTAAATTGTTGATTGATCGAGCAGAACATAGAATGTGTTGACTGACCGCAGCAAGGATATGTGCTGTTCTACTTTTGCATTAATGTAAACCACCTCGTGCCTGCTCCCGGCTAACCGTTGATCACGCAGCATTTTCTGTTAATCCGCAGCGGAAAGGGAACACAGAATAAAAAATGCGCGTTAATGAGAAAGAAAAAATATGCATCTTTGGTGAACCCATAACATGAGCTGGGCTGTTTATTTGCTTTATTTCAATTCATATGCAAGGTATGACGCCAGGCTATTCTTTGCGTAAAACGCTGATACGTCCGGGAACTCCTCGCATGTGATGCTGAAATAAACAATATAAATCATAATTAAGTTGCGGTATATACTAACTTAAAAATAGAGGAAAGGCATTTGTGCGCTGCTCCACGTCATAGCTCAAGAAATTTCTTGTCTAAAATGAGTTGTCACTGTCTTTCACTGCTTAGACGGCATCGACCGCCGCTTCCACAGCTCGGCAGCACTGCCACATCGTTCATTTCTCCCTGATAAACAATATATGCTGCCGTCAAAGATCCTATTGTGAATATAAATAGCAAAGTGCAAGTCACAAGCATTACTACCCAGAAAACTTGAAGCAGAATTACCAACTATAGGCACCAAAATGAGTGGAAACAAAAACAAACACTGCAAAAATGGTGGAGCTGCACAGATTCAATAATCCACAATGTGTGACAGAGGCATATTATGATCTCGATAATGTGTCCGTCTCAGCGCGAGTAGCGTATCGAAAGAGTACAGCACTGTGCCGAACAATCCGTCAAAAACGGTCACCTTGTAAAAGAAAGAAAATGTCGCCATCCCAACTGGCGTTCCATCGGCCCCAGCGTCCGCGTTAAGGCACGCTCACACAAGCGGGAAAACGCGCAACGCTGGACGTTCTCCGCGCGCCGCTTCCCGCAGAAACCGGTTTTTTTCCCGCAGGCTAACTTGTTTGACGTTCCGCGGAGCGATGGGGTCGGGAGCTATTTTTCCCGTCCCGCCGTCCCGCAGAACGGAGTAGCCAATCGGAGCGGAGCGCAGACCGTGACGTCAGTACAAGTTCAATGACTCCCGGCGGCGGCTGCGTGGGCGACGGGAGCATCGCTGGTGTCGCTTGAGTAGCCCGCTCACTTGTGCACGAGAAAAGCGCGTGCTTTCCCTTCGCTCTTGTCACGTGACTACTCTTTCTCGCTCCGCTCGCCTTCGCCTCCTCTACATTCCACAACAAACGCAGCGAGAAAATGGGCGTAGTGTGAGCGTCCTTCCGAGGAGCTGCGACGCTGCGGCGCCATGAACGTTGCGCCGTTGCGGGAAGTTTCCCGCTAGTGTGAGCCTGGCTTTAGAGACAAGCCTGGTTCTCTCTCTCTCCCTCCTTCTTTTCCGACGAGGCTGGCTTGCCTGCTAGAAATATTTACATGCTCGCTTCCCCTTGTAGCACACACTGTACAAGACTGGCACAAACACGAATAGGAAAAAGTAAAACTCTCACCAAAGTGCAGACGCTCCCTCCGCCCGTGCCGGCTTTTCGCCCAGAATCCAAAACGCCTGCGACTGTTGAACTTCTTAAACACGTCCTCCTTGCGCAGAAGCTGCCACCCAAGAGCGGATTCCTCCGAAGACTTAAATGCGTACGTTCGCGCTCAAATTTGAACAAAACGATCTTCGTGATAATCACCAGCGAAAAACCTACATACGGTGCTTCGCTCACAGTGCAAGATGCGACCACGGTGGCGGGAAAACGCCAACTGAACTGGCACATCGCCGCACTCAGCGTACCCGCGTCCGCGTGCAAAGAAAACAGGGCGCGGAAGAACAGCTTCGGTGAAAAGGGGGAGCCGCCGCCCCCGCTGCGCGAGCTATGCTGCAGCCAAGGTCATCTCCGTGAAGACAAACCACGGAGAAGGCAGAGAGCAGAGACCCAGAGGGAGCAACCCCTCCCCCCCTCCCCCTTTTTCCCCCCAGCCGACAGGAAGTAACTCTCGACCCTCCGGACATGCTGGCGCCGTTCGCGGCACGGGGGAAAGATGGGTGTGGACAGTAGCAAGGCAGTGGCCGAATGCTTCTTTGAAAAGACGAGTCGCGGATAGAAGACGCGTGTAATCCTATTTTTTTTTTCTTTTTATTTCATACGCGAATGTTTTTGCTATGCGTGTTAACTCTATAGTATGCGTGGGATCAATCCGTCATTATTAGAACCCCTCAATGTTTAAAGTGACTTCATTTTAGCATGGTGTCCACTTTAAGAAAGGAAGGAAAAGAAAAAAATAACAGTTAAATTCTCCAAAGACATACAGGATTCCAATACAGACTGCACCTCATTTTGCGGCAAAAGCTACGGGCAAAAATACCTAGGCTTGGGCAGAATGTCAGACCCTGAAGCATATATATAGTGAACTTTGCAACTGGTTTAAAAAAGCTTTGTCCTGCCCTACATGGTAGGTTCAATCTAGGATCCTGTTTGTTAGTATGATGACTCACTGAACTTGTTTTATGATAAATATAAAATATGTCCTACCACTAAAGTTACCTTCTGCGACATACAGAAGCTGATTCATTACGGATTCTGACTGACATTCAACGATGTATTTGCATTATTAGTGGAGGCTTTGCCATCATGAAGTTTTAAGGGCATATTTTCACTGTGTTGCGAAGCTTGAGCTAAGTGTGCACCGTTAATATGTACTTTTATATAACATGAACGAGCACGCAACTGCATGCTGCTCTTATATTTCCCTTTGCAGAATGTGGCCAATAGTTGATTACAAGTGAGACCAAAAATTCATAACGAAATTGTCACATCATGTTCTTATCATTTGTGCCTAAAACTACTTAAAAACATGGGTCAGCTTGAACAGTACACGCTAATTGTTCGTGAACGTTGAAAACTGACAACAAAAAGCACATAGAAAAAATAGCACAAAAAGTCTATTGGGTAGAACACAATGAAAATTCTGTGGGCCCTGTAAAGATTGCACTCAGCTGGGGTTGAATGTCTATCGAAATTCAATAAATTCAAAAGGCGGTCAATAGTCCAACAATAGAGTTTCAAAACTCATTTTTGTAAGGGATCCGCAGTTAACGCAAATAGCAGCTCACCACTGCTGCACAGCGCGCAACCGTTACCCTTTAGGCGATCAGCATAACGAAGCAGCGGTTACAAATATCCCAATTATTTATAACACCGTGCGTGGAGATGCTTCCAACTCGGGAATAGCGCGCTCAAGCATCGCCCTACCGCCGCGTCGAGGCGTGCTACGGCAGCGGCGGATATCTCTTGCGCCAGCGTGCGTAGTGAAATAGTCTTTCCAAGAATAACAAGCCTGGCTAAAGGCGTATCGGAACTGACCACTTCGTGGGGATCACTGTGATAACAAGCAAGTTTCTGCATAACAGCTGCCGCATGTGCAGTGCCGGCTCACCCGGCCTTCTTGTACACTATCTCCGCTGCTAAGACCTCGCCCATATATGGTCATATCCTTTTTTTTTTACAGGACAGTCGGTAGACTTCTTTCTTTCTTTTTTTCACTGGGCAGGCCATTTACAGCAGTGCTGGTCAAATCTAGAAGCCACCGATGTGAAACAATCTAGGCCTAGTGGCGACTAGGGAGTATAGGCGCGGCCAGTGCGGCGTCGTCCACCGTGCTTGCGGCGGCACCGCTCCGGCAAACTCGCGGCATTCGACGTCGAACGTGTTCATTTGGGAACTTCTCTTTAATGATGCAGCTGGGTCCCGATTTTTTTTACACTTTTCACTAAATACGCCGCTGTAAAACACTCGTCCGGGACGTGACAGGGCAGCTGTACGTAGTGCTGCACGTACCGTGGTACTTGGTACTCGAAGGCTGCATAAAAACACCGTCGTACGGCGCCACTCTTGAAACTGCCTATATGTTACTTGGTGCTCTTCAACACGTGTTCAAAGTGCACTTTGTTGATGTGGGCTACCTCACACGCTTTAATCGGGCGCAAACGCACCTCCTCCATTCACGAACGCCGCCAGGTCCGTGGTCCGCGGTCCGAGAAAAATGCCCAGCCATTTTCGCCCGCTCCGGTCAGCGGACCTGGCGCGGACCTCATAAACCGGAAGGGGAACGTCACGTGATGCTTGGTCCGCGGACCAAAACAGGTCCGTGGTCCGTCGTGTGGATACACCTTTAGACGTGACATTCCAGACAACACACCAACACGTCCCACTTAAATCCCTACGTCCCACATCCTAGTAGTGTGATCTGCAGGACGTCCCTGCGAGCTCCCTTCTGGGCTATTTTCCAGCCTCCAAAGAAGGATCTCCGTGGGACGTTCTATTTGTCCTTTTATAAGACCATGATAAATAGATTCCAAGGATCGTGCACCTGTCGCATGAAAGCGAGTGAGCAAGAACCACACAAATTCGCTTGAAATGTAAAAACAAAAAAACATACTGCATGGTCATCACTATAACTAGAAATTGGCGCCGTCCCTGCTACGATACTCAGCAGTTGCTAACTAAATTTCAGTTGTGCTTTTTCAAGAGTCTATGTTAGGGGTTGCAACTGATTGCTCGTTGTTTTTCAGAGCATATGAACGGCGAATGTAAGCTCATATCTGCATTAGCTGATGCATGGGAATTAGTTCCTTCAGAAAGTATATAAAAGGCGGTCACGAAATATGCAGCATTACATGCAGCCTACCATGATATGAGAGGTGACATTCAATGTGAATTGTGTTCGCAAAGCGTGGCGCCCAACTAGCACGTGGCGCTCAACTTCGCAGAGGACAAACAGCTCTAATGGCTTTATTTTTATTGTCGACAAATAAATAAATGTAGAGGCTCAGTTAACATAATGTGGCATGTGACCATGGTTAACTGTACAGCTAACAAAATATATAACTATTCAAGAGATTATTTTATATAGCTTTGCCCATATGCAGTCTATTGCTTGCACATATCAGGACACTCTTGTTGTGAAGTATATATAGGAGTGCTTGAGAAGTGCGGTGGTCTCAAAATTGTGACTCCTCTATTCTTTGCAAAATGTGAGTATGTGCGTAAGTTATTAGTGTGCAATTTCGCAAGAACTGCAAAGTTTTCGCTCTGTGTTTATTGTGCATAGTATGCGACACCCAGTATATAGACCATTTTACGATCCTTGGAGAAACCGGTTTGACTGGGCTGTTAAGGGGGGAAGTCATCAACACTTTCCTGTGCTAAGATAACAGCCAAGCTCACCAATATGACAACACCCTTCACCCCTTTGTAATATCGTGTATAGGCATATACAGAAAATGTGTATAGTACAGGCTGCAGCATGCAGTGTTCAAAGCCCCCGAATATTGCTTTGCACATGGGCGTTCATCGAGTATGTAAATGTTTTAGCCAAATATTATTATATATGTTTATTATATATCATTAGTTCAACACAAAATAATTATAACTGGAAATGTTGAGAATGATCAGCTTCAGCATACTGGCATTTCCCATTGAAATTCAACTCTTCCTCCAATTCTTCCCAGATCATCCCTGCCCTAATTGTCCCATTACAAAGTAAAGATGGCAATGTTGAGTCTGCTCATAACACCAGCATGAGTTGAGATTCATATTGAGAACTGAAAACAAACGATTTTTGAAAGACAACATATAATTGTATGCTTCTCACGAGGCCTCTGCAAGACTGGACATTGAATAACAAGCAGAGGAAAATCTTCGAAACAATGTCCCAATCAGCTCCTAAAATACCTCAAACATGTCCCACCTCGGTATTGTTTGGGACGTCCTGAGGAAGTCACTTCTTGTTTCATTTGGGATGTTTTCAGGATTTTTGTGGGACTTCTCCGGACTTCCCTAGGACATCCGAATCTCCCATAATCTAAATCCCTGGGATGTCCCTGGTATGTATGAATGTTGTCTGGGAAGATAGCGCTGTGTACGTTCACTTCGCTCCTTGCTAACAATTCAATTTCGGTGGCTTGATTGCCGCTCCTAGACCAATCTAGTAACTTTGGCCTCGGAGACTTCTGTTAATTGCCTCTGTTGTTCCAGCCGCAGTGGCCAAAATTGTTCAGTCGTAACACTTCCGGAGCAACGTTCGCGCTCTTTTTGTATCAGCTGTTACGGCCGCTCAATGAAAACGCAATACTCGGGAGTTGGGGACAACTGCTCTGTAGCGAAAACTCAGCAGCTCACATCGCAGGAGAATATAAACAGTACTCTAAGAAATTTCATTGATCTTCCTGAGGATTATGACAGTAGATTACGGAGTTATTATTATAAAATCAAAATTATATAGCAGTAGAGCATAAGTATAGGTTATCTTGGTTCAATGCTATGCGCATGCCAATGACTGCGCTGCCTGTCGTCATTGTGGAAATATTATTCTAGTTCACTGTAATTGTGGCAAAGGAGGCAAAGGCGCCACTGAAAATTGCCTAGCGGTCGTTTTCAAAAGTATTTCCTGGATACGAGTTGTGGCTGCTCATGCATTGCTGCGAGGATTGGCGATGTTGTCGGGCGATTTTTTTTTCATCTCCTGCCGGCTTTTTTTTAAGACAACCGGCTGAAGCATAAGTCAGGGTTGTCCTTTTTGTTGAGGCGAAAACATTGATGATGCTGCAGCCATTTGGGGGAAACCATTGCGTACACAAGCCAGGTGGCTCCTACAAATGCGCACATAGTGACCAGCTGCATTTTTGGGCCCTGCTTTTCTATGGTATGCCGCATCGGCTGATCAATTCCTTTAACAGAATAATCGCTGCTTTTTTTCTTTTTTATTTGCCTTCTTTGTAAGCTCGTTAAATATGTGCTCACAGTGACGCGCCTCGATCCAGTATATGAATGTTCTGTTCAGGCAACGCGCGAACTTAACTCCGGCGCCGACGGGAGCGCCGCTCGTGGCGAGGGGCGCAAGTGTTGCAGGATACGCTCGTCGGCCGCACGTGGGAAACGGCTGCAATCCGCTTGCTGCGAGGATGCGGCTGCATTCTTAGTTAGCAAAGACAGCCGATTTTAAACATAAATCGCTGCGTTGCCGATTCTGCAGGCATGAACATATAATATTACTCCATAAATCCTGTTTGACAGCTTACGCTAGTGATTTGACTGCGGCATGATCTTGGGGGAAACCATTGCGTACACGAGCCAGGTGGTTCCTACAAATGCGCACATAGTGACCAGCTGCATTTTTGGGCCCTGCTTTTCTATGGTATGCCGCATCGGCTGATCAATTCCTTTAACAGAATAATCGCTGCTTTTTTTCTTTTTTATTTGCCTTCTTTGCAAGCTCGTTAAATATGTGCTCACAGTGATGCGCCTCGATCCAATATATGAATGTTCTGTTCAGGCAACGCGCGAACGTAACTCCGGCGCCGACGGGAGCGCCGCTCGTGGCGAGGGGCGCAAGTGTTGCAGGATATGCTCGTCGGCCGCACGTGAGAAACGGCTGCAATCCGCTTGCTGCGAGGATGCGGCTGCATTCTTAGTTAGCAAAGACAGCCGATTTTAAACATAAATCGCTGCGTTGCCGATTCTACAGGCATGAACATATAATATTACTCCATAAATCCTGTTTGACAGCTTACGCTAGTGATTTGACTGCGGCATGATCTTGCGGCAAACGTTACCTCAGGCTGGATACAGTGCTTTTCGGTTACCGCAGGATGAGTACTATCTATGCAGCTTATGCAACATCGATCTAAATTTTCTTCCCAAACGTCAATAGAGAATAGGGAGCAAGCATTTTTTTTTTCTCGTTTCGAAGGCAAATGAAGAGGCCCATCCTACGTTTTATAAAGCCGACACTCAGACCAATTGCTAGGCGATCGATATGTATATTTTTAAAAACTTTCTAGAAAAAAACAACAACAATCATTCAGAATTTCTGCCGCGCTATACGTCTACCGTCACATATAAGTTTTCTCTACCTGCTGTAGTTCGGTCCCATCCGATTGCAAATATATGCCGATTTCCGAAACAACGGCACGTGGGACAGACTACTGTAAACCAGATTTTACCTGAAGCATGCTATTGAGCCCGTCGTAAGTGATCTAAACTAACAGCTGGCAAACTTTTAGTGTACGCTGGGAGAATGAAAAAAAAAAAGGCATAGTTTACGATTTTCTTTAAATATTCATGCTTATTTGTTCAGGTCGTTGGAAATGATTATCACCCGTCTCCTCCAAAGTGAAAATATATTCAGTGATGGAAATGTGTGAAGGAAACTTACTACAGTCTTAGTTCAGCGGGAATCAACTATGCACTAACTTGGAATATTTCATTTCACCTTAGCCAGACGTAAACTAGCAGCTGTTTTTTTTATTTTTGCATGCTATTCTCCTAATATGTCCGACAATTCCTCCGTTGAACATTTTATTTACCCGCGTAAACATGTCAGACTTGCTGGTTCGTTATCAAATTTCGTATCTTGAATGAGTAGCGCAACAGCTGCAGCATGTTCACATATGTTTAGTGCACTAGACTAGAACTTAACACGGTGAAATGCAACCACGAACTATGCGTGAAGCCTCTGCCGAGCACAGAGAGAAAAAGCAGTCGGAAATGAGCGGGCTCGAATCCAGTAATTTCTTGTGGGAAGCGGATACGATGTCCGGTAGCTATCACCGCAACTGATCACCCCGCGTGCAGAGTGCAACCATACGATATAACAATTGATACGCGCGTCACGGCGCTGGCCGTACTAGCCATGCAAGAACCCTTGAAAAGCAGCCAAAGCTTTAAGCCATTTAATACAGGTGTTTTCAAGAGGAAATGCGGCTGCGCGTTGATCATTGGTGGCATGCAATTTGCTGTGCTTTCAGAGGAGCTGGGCATCCCCTTCTTCACTGCATATACGCGTCCTGCTTCAAAAAAGCGCGCCCCTCTTCTGAATTCATACTGCAAAATAAAAGAACTGATAATTAAAACATCTAACGCATAAATTGCGGCCGGAATAGCCATTTATTCGCATTATTTCTTTTGCGATGCCTTCAGTTTCGCGCTACGTACGCTACGCTGCCCAGCCTCCTATGCTGACTGCGCCGGAACGATCCTGCAATACTCTCCCCGCTGCTCGCAGGGCGGCGCTGGCTTGCTAGGAGACCATCATCATCACGGCGGCTTTTAGCGAATGCCCGTTGCCTATAGACGTATAACTTCATTGGCCGAATTCACAAATTTTAAACGCAGTGTCGCTGTAGCTAACGGTCCCGTATCGCAGTATCTTCGGTGTCGTAGTTCACAGTGAACGAAAAATCTCGATGGAAAATTCAGGAGCAGTTTGAAATGTTCAGATTAACGCTAAATTTCTCAAGGAAGTTCCGCAACTGAAGGAAGATAAATGAGTGGAGATGAAAACTAAGTCAAATTTAAGTGGGGGTGCAAGTCGAAACCACGACTATCGTGTTGCGCGAGACAGACACAGACTCATATGTTGCGAAGGCTCGCTGGTTCAAGCCGAATGAAGGTAGACGAAAACGCAATCGCGTTCTTATATTAATAGGCGATGCTTAAATATGCTCCTCGATATAACGGAAAACAGCGCAAGAAACAAACATCAAAGCAGAGAACCACGGGACGAGGCAGCGCTCTTTCTGTGGTTCTCATGCTTTTGTGTAATTGCCTCTTGCTCTGTTTTCCAGTCAATATGTTCCACCAACTTGCCCGTTCGTCTAAAGTGTTGAGGCGCCCCGATGTATAAATACCCTCCCGGGAGCCAAGTCCGCATTGACACAATGCATAATTCAATGAAAAGAATAGCTTTTTTTTACTCCTCCGTGATGTGGTACTTTTTGCCTCTTATGCTGATTTTGTCAGGCCGGTCCGGTATAGTAGTGCAGTAGTTTTGTTTTAGATATCTTCTTACAGCGTTTCTCTTACCGAGCCATTTTAGGATTAATAGCCTACAACCTGGTTTTAGTGACGGACATCTTTTGCATCAGTCTTGGTTCTCTGGCGCTTTTCTTTTTATTTTGCTGTGTCTTGGCTATAAGAGCATTGAAGAACTCTGGCTATGCCTTTCTCTTCCTCTCCCCTTTGTGTTTGGTTTATCAGCACTTTCTCTCATTTTTTCTGTTTCATTTTTCTGCTCCTTATTAGTTGATTTTTTTTTTTAAGATTTTTGTTAACCTACCGTTACAATTCCAAACTCTATTTCCACCCCATTTTATGTGTATTTCATTTCTATTTGTTGTAGACTATCCTGCTTACTATTTTACCCCAGTCTCTCTTTTATTGCGAAATCAATACTACGCCATGTCTAACCGCTCGTCGCTGTGTGCCGTGTCCGTGGTCCCCGAGCCGGCGCTGCGCCTAACAGAAGAAGAAGGTGAAGAAGAACGCTCGCGGTCACCCGCAGCATATGCTTTCACTCCATATTCGGTTCAGCAGCGTTGAACCCTTCTAATTGTTCTCTTTTGTTTTTGTGTTCTTTCCATCAGTCTCTCTCGCCGCACTGTCATTTTTTTGTATATCCGTTGACGTTGAGAGGTTGAGGTTGTGGCTGAATACAGGTGGGATTAGCCTTGCGATTTCGGCCAGCAATTTGTATACAGTCGTGCGCCGTTAATATGAGCCCCGCTAATATGGACGACTCGAATTATGGACAGTTTTTTTCTCGAGACGAAACTTTTCAATGTATTTATGCCTCACTAATATGGAAACTCGCTGTCTGGACAATGGACTGGGGAAGAATGCACACAGCCCGCTTGGGCCCATGTATTTTTGTCTCGTTAATAAGAACAGTGCATGAAAAAAGCAGGAGTCCGAACGCACGTTAAAGAAGGGCGCGCCACCTGCGACGCGACAGCCGATACGGCCGGATGCCTGAACGAGTCCTGTGGGGTTGGAAAGAACAAAAGCGGAGTGTCGCCGTTTTAGGAAGGGGGGGGGGGGGGGGTGGAAGCACAGAAGCGGGGAGGACTGTACACAGCAAACCGAGGGTCAGCTAAGTAAGAAAGACTTCGAAAGGGGGAACCGGGAGATTTTTGGGTGCAGCGGAAGCGCCGCAACGAGAGCCCGCTGTCGGGAAAGCAGCAACATGTGGTTGCAATAATTCTGCTGAACGTGAACAGAGAGACCGGTAAAAACGTAAGAAAGAAATCACAGGAAGAAAGCCAAGTGCCTAAAGTGGCGGCGGGAACTGAAGTTTTTCTTTCCTAAAGCAGAACGTTCGTTCAGTGAAGCCTTTAACGCTTTTCGGTCATAGTTAAGACACAGTCACAAAGTAGAACGACTAAATAAAGGCGGCGAGCACGTAACCGGGACCGGGCGTCCCGTCCTGGACGCGCTTCCCTCTCATTCTCCTGGTTTTCGTCCCTCTTGCGCTGCTGAACTGACACATTTTGCACCCCAGGCGTTCCGTATGTCGGCTTCGCTTTGAGTCAACGATGCAGCCTTGACAAGGTCAGAGCTCTTCGTAGCCGGCTAGTCGTCGTTCTAAATTGTACTTCAGCTTGCAGTATTTGTTTCATAACAACACATACAAACGGCGCCAGGACATGATAGCCCTCGATAGCCAACGTGACTCCTTCGCTTCCTTACGAAAACAGTACGAGGCAAGAAAGAGATAATCAGAAAAATGGAAAGGCGGAAAGGTTAACTAGGCAAAAATGTGCAAAGCATCAGGAGCCTGTAACCCTCAACTGTAGTCTGGCTTTTAGCATGGCGGGAGTTAAACGCAGAACGGAGCTGAACGTAGGCACGAGGCAAGAAATATGTGAATACAAGCGGCAAAAGCCATCTCAGTCAATCCAAGCCGTGAGGGACTGGGCCAAAATAGGCCTTAGCCTCTCCAGGTCGACGGTAGCGTCGATACTACCGGGCTCCAATAAGTGGCTCAACGTCGGCATCACAGCGTCAGCCACAGACCGAAAGCGCCTAGCACAGTTCGAAGAAATGGAGTCAGCCTTGTTAATGTGTTTTATTTTGATGGTAGCGTTAAAAACGAGGACCAAGAGTAGGACACAACACGAGCGCTTTTTTTTTTCACAACTAAACTTTTTATTGAAAAATACGGAATGAATACCCATCTCTCTCAACAAAACACAAGAAAACAAACGTGATAGCATCAAGTACAAATAAAAAAATACTTCAGCGCGACTTCAGCGTGAAATCACGGAGGCTTTTTACATATCAAAAAGGGAGTACATGCATAAGCGCACCGTCGATTGCTATAACACAAAAAGAACTGGCATATATCTAGACCACACATGGAACTAATCTCTCCCGTCGCTTCCTTCGTCGTTTTTGGTAACTCCTGTTTGCTTTCGTGACTATGAGGCTCTTCTTGCTTTTGTTTTTACATCTTATCTTAGTAAGCTCCCCCATCAGCTGTATCAAACCCTACATTCTTTTTTTTTTGTACTTGATGCTATCACGTTTGTTTTCTTGTGTTTTGTTTAGCGAGATGGGTATTTGTTCCGTGCTTTTCAATAAACAGTTTAGTTGTGAAAAAGCGCTCGTGTTGTGTCCTTCTACTCTTGGTCCTCGTTTTTCGCGCTACGATCAAACTGAACCAGATTCAACTCGCCCAAATTTCAACCTTATTACTTGTTAATGTGGTTTGGGAACGTGCGCACGAATGGTGCTGTTGTGAGCGACGAAATGCTTCAAGAGATTGCTCGCTGCCTCGGCAACATTATGGGTACGTACCGTTCCTTCTCCGCCTTGATAGATTCTAGCTGTGATGACTTACGGAATATTTTATTCAGTAAAACAGGGTGATGTTTACTGAGAAAAAATTATTCTACGCTCTGTCTAGGCGTCAATACTCAAGAGGATGCTTGACAAGGTTTAAGAATATACATGGCATCTCGAGTCCACGGATTCATAGAGAAGGGGGTAGTATAGACAGCTCGGCTGTTTCCTCGTCTCAGGAATATCTCAAGCAGCTATTAGCGGCTGCTTAGCTCAGGGACGATGCCGCTCGAGCGAAACTGAATGCATATTTTGCGCTGCGAGTGAACTCAACATTTGCTATCTATAAATTTAGTCAAGCTCGGCAAAACGTTGGTGTGTCACTGGACGCCTTCTACGCGCGCCTCCGGCAGCTTTCTCGCCACTGTAACTTCGAAAAAGTCGACTCTGAAGTCAAGAACTAAATCATTCTCGCCACAACGTCGTCTCGCCTCCGAAAGTATGCCATGCTTCATTCCCTCACGTTGTCGGACTTACTTAAGCAAGGAAGAATGCTCGAGGATGTCGAACGGGATGTATCCGAAATTGAAAAGCACGTCGATAACAATGCGGCGGTGTTCGTAGTACACAAGGAAGGACAACATCATGGCCAACACCCAAGAAATGAACGTCGCCACTTGTCGCACCTGTGGCGACAAGTGGCCTCACCAAGGCGGTCGATCCAGTTGTGCTGCATGGGGCAAGACTTGCAAGGCATGTAACAAGGTTGGTCATTTTGCACGATTCTGTCGCTCAACCAGGAGAACAGTACACGCAGTGGACTGTGACAATGACTCAGACACACAGCTAGCCTGCAGTAAGAAGAGTTCAAGTACTAGAGAGCCTGCAGCCACGTGTGACACCAGTACAAGCAGCGACGAGTACGTTTTTGTTGCCATGACAACAGAGTGGTAACATTCGGCTAGATGCCGATTACAAACACTACAGAGACTGTTGGAAAGGCGCATGTCAATGGGAACGCCACTGTTGGAAAGGCGTAGTCAATGGGAACGCCGCTCCCGAGTGATGCATCTGACAGCGTAGCCAGGCCAAAAGTACGACGGTTTATTTCCAGATCAAGGGGTATTATATAGTCAGAGGGGTGAGGGGAAAGAATGAAAGAAAGAATGAAAAGGTTGGTGCCGTGGCCTGTTCATAGATGGAGATAGCATCGACTGGTGCCGTTGCCGGTTCATAGATGGCGATAGCATCCCTTCCTCCTAATAACCATAGCGACCCACAGGTTCCTTGACCCGGGTAGACCTGCGCAGCTGTGTCTCTTGGGGAGCAAGGTCTGCGGGCTCTGACGTGGATACGTTGTTCTGAATAGCCAGCGGGTGGTCCACTGGTTCTGCTGCTGGACTGTCTGTACCCGTGAGTGTGGATCCCTCGACGTTGCGCTTGCGGATTTGATCAGCATGACGACGGACCACCACATTATCCTCCGTATTGACGGTGACTAGTCGAGCTCCTGTTGTTGACTTTACCTTTCCGGGTGTCCACTTGTCACCAACACCGTAGTTACTGACTAGTACAGGGTCCCCCGGAGCTAAACTCCCGCTGGCGTCGTCCGACTCTGGTGTAGCTGCTCTGCTCTGGACAGGTTTGTTCCTGAGAGGAAAACACATGTCAAGTCTGGTGCGTAGTCGATAACCTAACAGTAACTCTGAAGGTGATAGGCTCGACTGCCTTGGGGCATTCCGGTATCGACACAAAACTCGTGCGAGTGCGGTTGAGAGATCCACGCCAGGCATCTTCTTTAACCCATCCTTAACCGTTCTGACCGCGCGTTCTGCCAGCCCATTGCTTTGTGGGTGGTAGGGCGGTGTTCGAATGTGGGCAATGTCATTCCTGTTCATGAATTCGGCGAAATCCGACCCGGTAAAGGGCATGCCGTTATCAGTTACTACAGTGCGCGGTAGTCCGAACTGGCTGAAGAGCGTACGCAGCGCGTTTACCGTGCTGCTTGACGTTGCACTCGAGAGTGGAATGGCCTCGATCCATTTGCTGTGGGAATCAACCACGATCAGCAACATTTTGTCCCTGATATGTCCAGCGAAATCGAGGTGCAATCGGGACCATTTTTCTTCTGTAGCTGGCCAGTTTACTGGTTCACGTGCTGGATGCATTGGTAAAGCCTGGACACAGTTTCTGCATTCATCGGCTATTCGGCTAATGTCCCGGTCGATTCCGGCCACCAAAATTTGTACCGTGCTACCTTCATGGTGCAGACGCCCTGATGGGCTTCGTGCAATATCATCAGCAGTCTACCGCGCGCCTGTTTGGGGACTACTACACGATGTCCCCACAGTAGGAGGCCATCCTGAACAGATAATTCATGTCGCTTTTTGTAGTAATGCAACATCTCCGTGGTACCGGAGCAACATGCTTTGGGCCACCCTCCTGGACGTACCTGCGGACAAGTGCTAGTACCACGTCCGTTTCTGTGAGTGACCGCAATTCTTCTATAGTGATGGCCGACTGGTCCCACTGGTCGATGGCGAGGACAAACTCTGCGTCTCCTTCCGGTGCGGTCTCCGTTTCCTGCAAGGTTTGAGGTAAACGGCTTAGGGTGTCCGCGTTAACCATCATTTTTCCGGATTGGCAAAGCAGCTTGTATTTGTACGCTCCCAGCAGAAGAGCCCATCTTTGTATTCTCGCGGCGGCCATGATGGGGGTCTGACGATTCATTCGTAGAAGGCCGAGCAGTGGCCGATGATCCGTCACCAGGGTGAACTCCCTGCCAAGGAGGTAGTCCCGGAAACGTGAAACACCAAAAACGAGAGCCAACGCTTCACGTTCGATCTGAGAATACTTCTTTTCGGCCGAAGTTAAGGTCCGGGACCGAAATCCGATGGGCCTCATTTCCCCATTAATGCGATGGAAAAGTGCCGCTCCCACACCGTGAGGTGAGGCATCGCATTCCAAAAGTAGTTCGAGCTTCGGATTGAAATATGTCAACACAGGGGCTGCGCAAAGAGCCTGTTTCGACAGTTCGAATGCTGCTTGTTCTTTATCGCTCCACATCCACCTGGCTCCTTCCGTCAGTAGCTTATACAAAGGCGCAAGTAAGGTGGACAGGTTAGGGAGAAACTTATGGTAGAAGGTGATAAACCCAAGAAAGGCACGCAACTCTGTAACATTACGCGGAGAAGGGGCTAGTCTGATAGCGTCGATGTTCTTTTCAACCGGGTGCAACCCGTTTTTATCAATGCTGTGACCGAGATATGTAACTGCTTGCTCGGCGAAGCGACATTTGTCAGCGCGCAGCTTAATGCCATTTTCCCTGAAGCGTTGCAGTACTGCTTTCAGGTTTGAGTCATCTTGGCTCTTGTCAGATATCAGCACATCGTCAAGATAGACCTGCACGCCGGTTAACCCTTGGAGCACGGATTCAATTTTCCGCTGAAATATTGCTGGCGCAGAAGAGATTCCAAATGGTAGCCGATTGTAGCAGTATAGCCCTTTTTGAGTGTTGATGACGGCCAGTTTCCGCGACTCCTCGTCCAACGCTACCTGGCTATAGGAGTCTCGCAGGTCTAGCACACTGAACCGTTCTCCCCCAGCTAAATTGGCAAACATGTCGTCAATAGGGAGTTTTAGAATAGGGGGACCCAAGGCTTGGGGCCCCCAAGGAAATAGCGCGCGGCAGCGCAACGTGCTAGCCGAGCGGCGAGTTTTAGAATACGGGTTTTCCCGACGCAGCGGAGCCGGGCTTGCGTTCGTCGATTGCAGCGCCACGACGGTAGCCAAGGAAAAGAATTTTAATATATAAAAGCAAACAACGTTATATTATTCATCAAAAAGTACTATTATTGTGCAAAAACTATCTTAAGGCTACCGGTTATATAAACCGCTTTCGTCAGACAAGACGAAATCGGCCAATTGTCAATCCAGACCGAGACTGGGAAACCTCATTTGAACCTTCCGCGCTTTCCGCCGTCTGGTCCCCATGGCAACCAAAGGAGGCGAACCTGCTAAGCCTAACAGCTCGGTAAGTCCGGAAGCAATCTGAAAATATAGTGCGTTTTATCGCTAAAATTTGGTTGTGCGGGCATCATGAGACATAGCATAAGCTTCGTTGGCCTTTCGTTTTCCATGAACGCGTGACACCATGGAGCGGTGACGACGAATGCGTGCCGAGGCGAGCGGCCGCCGCGCGTATTGACAAACCATATCCCGTAGGAGCACTCGAGCAGACGACGCTCTGACGCGCAAGCACGTGACACAACGTCACTTCCGCGAGTAGCAGCGACGCTGTTTCTCCCTAGCGCCTTGTGACGAGACTACTCATGGTTTCAGTTTCGTTTCATGCAGGGCTCGCATTTACGTTTTTTTCCCGCTAATGTTTGTCAAAGGTAGTCATGTTTCGGTGTCGTTTTCGCGCAGCGCCCGTATTTTCGCACGGCTGTCGGTTGAAGTTCACGTAAAAATAACGCGAATTGCCGTCGGCTAAAAGTTCGGTCACGCGATCACGTTAATTTCGGTCCAGTGACCACTGCGCGAGTTTTTTGCTCTGGTGTTCTGTAAACGTCTGTCGGTTACCGGTCACGTGTTACGTAAATTTCAGTCCAGTGGTCACTTGCGCGGCTGTTCTTGTTCTGGTATTTTCTGGAATCGTCGCTCGGCTCGGCTACACCCCGAAGTTTGCACTTCTCCCCATCCGCATAGCTCCACGCATTCCGTCCGGTGCTTCTGGGTTGTACGCACGTGCACTTTGCTCATCCGTTGCGCGCTGCGCTAACCAGGGTGATTTTGTGCTTGGCGAACTTGTGTGTCAATTGCGGATAACTAGAGATGATGGACGAGCTCCCAGAGCCGCTCGAGCTCGTAAAAGATGAGCTCGCGTCAAAAGGGCTCGGATCAGTGTATCGCGCGAACCTGACAAACGAGGCAGCCGTCAACGAATGGCTGGAAGCCTACAGCGTCGAAACCAACAAGTATTGGATTGTGCAAAAGGTTCAAAAGGATGGAGAAAGATACGTACTTTGCCGATCAGCCAGTATTGCTCATAGTAGTATATTTTTAATCATTGTCAAATAATTTATACTCGGCTAGTGCTATATGTGGGTTGAATTTCAGTCAATTTAACAAAAAGTGGAGCTATATTTCTCACTTATACTGGAGTCGAAAGTACGCGAGCGCAATATATTAGGCGATAGTTTCCATGCAGACCAATGCAGTTAGCTGGCAAGCGCGAGAGAAGATACTTTTGAAGGAAGTCATCACCTCGAAGCTAAATGACTAATTGTAGAAATGATGACACAAAGTGCTAGTCACATGCCGTCAATCTGATAACTTTCCCTTGTAAACGTTCGTAAAATCAGTTTACAGAAAAAAAAAAATCTTAGCCAAAGAACTTATACTGAGTGAACATCTAGTGAATATCTGCGGCAAATGTTAATAATATATCATTATAGTATACATTATATTGTCCACGTTGAAGAGAGTAGAAAGTGGACATGTACCGAATACCCACATATGCCCACACATCTCTTGATGAGATATTAAATGATATTCTGTAGATATGTAGCCAACATCTTTTTAGGGATCAGAGCAATTGCTGAAAAGTGCCAAAGAAGATAATTGTTTATCCAAGGCAAAAATTTCCTACTGGTTTCTTGCGGGGATCCTACTAGTTCCAGTAGTACTGGTTTATAAACACATTCCCCATAGCCACTGGAATCGGTAGCGGCTGGGTCTCCCTGCAGAAGGTCGGTTGGGTGCATTGGTTCTGGTGGGCCTGTTGACCTATGAAAATCTTGGTGCAGCAGCTGCCTAGGGCCGCACTATCAAAATGAAGACAAGGGCAAAGGTTTCATAAGTGTGAATCATACTTTATTATTTTCCATGTCTACAAAAGTTCTGCAATCTGCGTGGACACTTTTGTCTTGCTGTGTGGTACTGCTGCAGGTGTTCCAGCTTCAATCAGATGTTGCAATGAAGTTAGCTGCACAGCAAGATTTTTTTCAGAAAAACATACAGCACCACACTACTTTAATCTAAATATCAACAATTTGGAAAGCAGCCATTCAAGAACAATGCATTTGGATTGTTTGTGTACTTGCATCACCAAGGGCTTAGATTACTTCCAACCAAAGCCATCATCTCAGCTTTTAGACATTAGTTGATGGCATGGTACCCTGTCAATTTAACAGTCAAACCATTCCATATGTGACACACCACAAATTGTTAGTGCTGTGCTTCGCATGCTATACA
Organism: Amblyomma maculatum; assembly: GCF_055883805.1. Lineage (NCBI taxonomy): Eukaryota > Metazoa > Arthropoda > Arachnida > Ixodida > Ixodidae > Amblyomma > Amblyomma maculatum. The sequence continues at coordinate 47,096,720 of NC_139348.1, forward strand.
GCTGCTTACAGTGCGATCAATAATGTTTCTGTCTAGTTTGAGCTTTTTCAGAATCAGTGCGTGGCGAGCCTGTGTATGCATTTGGACCAGAATATGAGAGTGAAAGTGTGTGCAATGACAACTGGTGCATGTGGAGAATATGCACTTCATGTGTTATATGTCGACTATGCGAGACAAGTGCAATCTACTGTGTGCGTGGTCTTCTCTATAACTCGAACCAATTCACTGCACTACAACATTGTCATCAACCATTTGTATACTCATTCTCATTTTATTTCCCTTTTCTCCCTTCTCTAGTGTGGAGCAGCACGCTAGGGTCATATTGCTGCTGGCTGAACTCTCCATCTTTCTTTTTGTTGAATTATTTTCACCGCTATCTTGCTTATTCACTGTGCTTTGGGCCTCCTTGCAAACACAAATGTGGCTATTTGCAATTCAAAGTAGGTTCTTTGATGGCTGCATGGCTGCCCAGTGTCATTTGTGGAACTGAAGTCACATCTGCCACTTTTTCCTGCCAAAAAGTTGAAGGCATTTGCCAGTAAAACAAACTGCTTCTGCATAAATGGTTTACAATGTATTGCTTGCCATGCATTTACTAAACAGCAAAGGCATTGTTTCACCTAAATTTAGAAGCAGCGTATTTCAGTTTTGTTTAGTATAGTGTCCCAAATTGACTTAGGCTTTGCAGGATTCTGTAGTGTAGGTCTCCGGCTCATTTTTGACCAATGATTTCTTTTTAACATGCACTGACATCACACAGTAAATGGGTGCCTTACATTTTTCTCTATCAAAACATGGTCACTATGGCTGGGATCGAACTCAGGTTCCTCAAATTTAAATGCCTAAAACTGGTTGTTTCATACTATTTCCTAGACGACTTTCATCGGGGTAGCCTTGTAGTACCTAATTTACTATAGCCACAAGTCCTTGTAGTACCTAATTTACTATAAACACACTTGTGGCACATGATGATGACATTAACAAGCGTTTCTTTGAAATGTTGGATTGCTAGCTGACCAGTGTGCAAACCATAAGGGAGTGACGTCAAAATACTCTGATTCTCCCCTCTTCAAGTGTTGCTATAATTTGTGAGCTTAATCCTTTAATTTTGTAGCAATGATTCCTTCTTCAAAAAGATTGGTAGGCATAATGGTGCATGTACAACATGTCACCTAATTCAGAAGCTTTTGAAGTGGCTGTAAGATAGTTTGGAATTCAAGTTAGCCAAGGTCACTTTGAGATGTATACATGGAATAAACAGTTGTTGTGAAAACCAGCACTTATTTATCTGACTCAATATTGAACGGCACCATTCTGCGTAAGCATGTTATGGGGTGCCCACAACTTCAAAAATAAACACTGTTGTTTCTTCTTGCCATGACACTTGAGCAGAATACCAATCACATACATAAAGAGTTACAAAAAACAAATTACACAGCATGCTATGCCACTGCCTCTGCTTAACAGGTGCAGATAAGTTAGCTATTGCGCTCAACAAATGCCTATTCAACGCAGTGCTCTCAAACAAGCGTGAGTACTTTAAGAGGGTGGAAATTCTGGCTGGTTGGTGCATGATCTGTGGCTAAAAACAGCACTAACACGAGACGAAGCAGACGAAACAGCGTCGTGTAACCACTGCTTTGTCTTGTGTCAGCGCTGTTTTTAGCCACAGAAGCGCGAGTACTTGGTTATCGAGTTCACCTAATATCCCACTACTTTCAGAATCAATAGTTTGACGTCGCCAGATTATGGGCTTCAGAAAAGGGCGGTTGCCGCTATGACCAGGGCGCCGTAATCATGCGTGCGTTCACAAAACGAGAGCATGTTTTCATTTCAAGGATTATTACCGCTAATTTCAGAAAACTGGCTTCGCTGTTCCAGCATGTTGCCATATAGAAACATTTCCGTATTTAAATGCCGGAAACTGGAAAAAAAAAATCCTGAGTGAAAACAGCTGCTCACAAGGTAGCATAAAATGAGAGACGGCCTTTGAGGTGTAATTTAGCATCTGTAGTAGTCTACATTTGCCCTTGGGTAGGCCAGCAGCTTTAGCATCCTTAGCGAAGACCCCCGAGCAGCGATGCAGCATCACAGCAAATGTTGCACAAATACACCACTTAACCACGTTTTTTTTTCCTCTCTTTTTTCCCCCCTTTTTACCCCCCATATTCCAGCGGTGCTTATCTAAATATTGCAGTGCTACTAACCAAGGCACTTTCAACGATTAGTGGCTCCAAGGCGAGCGCCAACGGCGCTGTGCAGCTTTCTTGGAATCGACACACTTGCACATCCAGCACCAGCACAGTCGGCATCCAGCATGTTTAGGCAGCAAAAGTTCAGCAGTCGTGGCTTCACAAAATCGCTTGCTGTCAGAGTCAAACACCAGACTTCGAGATGACGGCCAAGACACTTGTTTCGAACTGCAAACATCACAGTATCCAGCATCCAAATGGCACGGCTTGGGCCACTGCATTTATAAAGCCTCAAAACTGCGGCCGCAGCACCCCTTAAGCCACAGGCACTACCACTAAGCCATGGTAGACGTTTGTCTGGTTAACCAACGCCCCAACGCCAGCGTCGGCGAAGCAACGGCGCGTGCGTGTGCGCCGCCATCTTCCTTTAGCATAAAAAAAAATAGAAACAAGCAAAAAACAACTTAAAAAAAGTGACGTCGTGTCACGTGCTTGCGCGTCAGAGCGTCGTCTGCTCGAGTGCTCCTACGGGATATGGTTTGTCAATACGCGGCCGCCGCTTGGCCGAGCGCCGCCATGTTGCCGTAACCCAAGCGATCCAACGGCGGCTTGGGGCGAACGCTATTTTGGCAAAATAGGGGCCGCCCTAAGCGTTAACCCAAGTATAACCCAAGACCCCAAGCGCGCCTTACGTTCTGCGCATGCGCATTTCGACGCCCCAAGCTCCTTGGGGGCCCCAAAGCTTGGGGCCCCCTATTTTAAAACTCTCTAATAACTGGTAGCGGGTATTGCTCAATCTCACACACAGGATTTAGTGTGGCTTTAAAATCTCCGCAAAGGCGCACTGAGCCGTCCTTCTTCAAGACGGGAACAATGGGTGTGGCCCATTCCGAATATGGTACAGGCGATATTATCCCTGCTTTCGTAAGCCTATCCAACTCCTGTGAAACTTTCTTTGTACGCAAAAGGAACCTTCCTTGCCTTGAAAAACTTGGGGGTTGCTCCGCTCTTGAGATGAATCCGTGCTGGCGGGCCTTTCAAGAGTCCGGTGCCCTCGCCGAAAAGATCAGCATAGCTGTTCAGAATTTCCCCGGCAGGTTGATGGGCAGCTGGCGGAACCGTGCTGGCCACATTAGTCTGCGCCTTTACGTGCAGGAGAGTCATTCCGGTGTCCTTCAGTTTCTGCAATAAATCCCGGCCACAAAGACTGGGGCCTTTGCAGTTTAACACCACCAGATTGCATTTCACTGTAGTTGCTTGATAACGCACGTACATGTTCATGACGCCCAACACTGGGGCCGTATCCAGCGGAGGTTCCTTTCGAGAACCGTTCTCTTTCAAGATGACGTCAATTTGACGTCAGCAAGACGGCGGGCGCCACCTCACGGCGAAGACGGGAAAGACAGCGGCCAATCAGCGATGGCCCCAGATCGTAGGCGTGTCCATCACGAGCATGTGGCTTTTTCTGGTACCAAATACTTGTACCAAAGTGGTGTTAAGCACGAAATAAATCTAATAATTACATGGTAATGCAAACTAGTGAATAATAGACTGAAATATTCTTAGAAGCATCCTGTTAACAACTGCCAAGCAAATATCTTGGCTCATGAGTACCTTTCTTCGCCGCTAGATGGTGCTGCGCGCGCGGCGGCGTCGTCTGCTTTCTCGCTCGCTGTGAAGTTTTTGTAAGTTCTGCCTTTCGCACAGAGTGGCAAATATCCTAATAACGATGTCTACAACGCCCGTAGTATGCAGTCCGAATCACGCTAGCTCTTTGACGGAGGAGTTGCTGCCGCCGTTGCGAGTACGAACGAGCTGCTTGATACCGGCACCGCGCCGGCGCGTCCGCGCCTGCCTATGTAGCGGGGCAGCGTCCGTAGCCTTATCGGCCGCTCAAGCGTCGTGAGTATGCGCGACCTTTCCGTGAATAGCTGTCAATGTAGGACGCAGCCGATGACACATGGAATCCGACTGCACTCGACCCAGTCAGCCACCGTCTGCTCCCCTTCCGCTGATGTAGAAGGAGGGAAAACTCAGTCCGCACTTAGGGACGCGAATTATTTGTCTCTACGACTGCCGGATTCAAATGGTCGCACTGCTGTTGGCCGAGCTCCCGATCGCTAAGTAGCGATCGAAGCGCGTAGAGCACCTTTGCTTCTGACGGCAGCCCGGCATACCCCTTCGTCCCCACTTCGCTTCGCGATCGGCACGCAGCCTTAGCCAGTGTTGCCGCAAAACCTCCTGCGACATGTAGAAGGCGTTGTCTCGTTTTTCTTTTTTTTTTTACTGCGTCAGTTTACTAAACCCGCAAAGCGCTGCCCAAAAAAGACACACACAAAAAAAAATGATACCACGGCAGTACTCAAGCAGCTGCGCGGCGCGCGCCGTCGCTCGACTACGGCCATGAGGCGCCACAGCGAGCGCAGAGCGGTTCCATCTCGAAGCAGACCAACTCGTCGCGGTTCCTGCGCCGGCCGGCAAAACGGTTCCTTTCGGAGCGGTGGCCCCGCCCCGTGCCGCTCCGTGACGTAGGCGAAAAACGTGGAGCCGCCTCCGGAAGTTTTGGGGGTCACGCCGGACGTGACGCAGCCACCAATTAGGAGCGGCGAAAGGAACCAGTTCCCGAACGGAACCGTCGCGGGATCTGGCCCCTGGTAGCTTCCCAAGATAGCACGATAACTTTATCGGCGATTTCGCGAGCGGAGGCCATTCATTGCGATGTTTGTCATAAATAGCTTTTGAAATGACGCAGACTGGGGAACCAGTATCAATGTCCATTTTTAGGTCAACGCCGTTCCATGTGAATGTTTCCTGAATGGGCGGTAGCAGCGTCTGCGCCGCCGTACGGAGGGACCATATCTGCGATGTACTGCTATCACTGTCTTCCGATTCCTGCCGCTTCTGTGCTTCCATGGTACCAGTTCTGTTAACGCTGTCAGCCGCTGAGCACATCTTCGCTAGATGCCCGTATCGTCTGCATTTGAAACATTGCCGTCTGTTAAAGCGACATACTGCAGTCTTGTGGCCGTAGTTACCGCAGCACTGGCATTGCGTTCGCGGTTGCGTTCGTATCTCTGATTGGCGCCGATGAGTTATCTTGAACACGTTTGGATCCCTAGCCTCACCGGTTATGCCTCGCGAATGTAGTTCGGCGCTTTCTGCAGCTAGTGCTAGAGCCTCTGCTTCCTTTAGCGACAGGTCTTTTATTGCCAGAAGCTGCTTTTGTAAACTCTTTGATCGGACGCCACACACGATGCGGTCTCTGATCATTCTGTCTAGCATAGACGAAAAATTGCAGTTCTGTGCTATTTGTCGTATAGCGACAATAAATTCCTGCACGGATTCTTCTTCTTTCTGATAGCGGTTGAAGAACTTAAAACTTTCTGCTATTTCGTTTGGTGTCGGATCATAGTAGCCGTTCAAGGTTCCGACTACCTTGTCGTAGCTCAACGAACTTGTTTTTGCTGGCGCTACTTTACTGCATAAAACTTGAACGGTCTTCGTCCCAAGGGCGGCCAGGTGAAAATTTTCTGCTGGTTTCCTGCTGGCATCCTGCTGGTTCCAGCAGTGCTGGGTTATTAGCACATTCCCAGCAGCTGCTGGAACCAGCAGCTGCTGGGAATCTGCTAATAACCCAGCACTGCTGGAACCAGTAGCTGCTGGGACCAGTAGCTGCTGGGACCAGTAGCTGCTGGGACCAGCAGCCACTGGGACCAGCAGCTATTGGAACCATTGGCTGCTAGGTTTCAACCGAGGGCTGCATATAGTCAGAATTTGGTGGATTGGTTCTCTGGGGGCTTGTCAGCCTACGAGAATTTGGTGCTGCTACTGCCTTGGACTGCACAAAGAAAATAATGGCAACAGCAGAGGTTTCAGTCATGACTCATAGTTTAATTTTATTTTCCATGCCCATATAAATTCTGCAATCTGCATGGACACATTTTCCCTTCGAGACTGTGGTACTGCAGCAGGTGTGCTCCAGCTCCAACTCGGATGGTGCCATGAAGGTAGCTGCATGAAAAAAAAAAAACAGACCAGAAAAATATGCTACCAAAACCATGCTACTGCACATAAAATATGAATAATGGAAATTGAAAGCATCTACCCAAGAACCACATATTTGGTGCAAATCCACATGAGAACTGGTCAAGTGTGATGCAAACCACGTTTAGAGAAAATTTTCAATGAGCAGCGCTTCTACTAATGTGTGGATGGCTAGCTTTTGCATGTGCCTGTGCAGACTGCACCAATGCCCACACGCACCCATGGTGTTTCATTCATTCAACCATGAGAACGCCACTCCTAGGAAAGTGTCTGCATTGCTTTAGGCAGATGCAACGTAACAACTGGTGTGGTATTGCCAGAAAGGTTAGATGAAATGAGGGGCTCGTTATGATACAATTTAAAGGAGCAAACAGTCTAGAAGTCCAAGGTAAACATTGGGGATAATTTTTCTTATTAGGTTTGTTGTCGATGTTGACAAGAATGAGTGTTAAGATGATTTAGGGAGAAAGAATATTAAATGAAATGTGGAAGGAAAAACAATGCCGCTTTTCATGCAATATTATTTCTCCCTAAATCATCATAAGACTCATTCTTGTTAATAACAACAAACCTAAAAAAAAAATTATACCCAACGTTTACATTGGACTCGTAGACTGTTCGCTCCTTTAAATTAAATCAGAGAGATTAGAGGTATACCCATTGCTAGCCAGACATGACTGTTTAGCGGCATATTCTTTTAACCTTGTTTGGTATGCCACTCGTCATACACCCATACCCTGCAAATGGATTGGCATGGAAAGACAGTCTAGTTAGTCTATTTGCAACGAACCGTATCGAATGTGTGTTAACTTGCACAGTGTGTTAACTTGCGATTAGACGTTCTTTGAATCTTTGGCTGTTCACCATTGTTCGTACAAAGCGAAAAACAATAGGGCGACAAAGATATTTTACTTGCCGAAAATAGCACCAATGATACTTCGGCAAAATGATATGGCCTATTTTAAACTAGGGATGACAAAATTACCAGCTCACTTAATAGTCAATTACTAGTCACTCGACTAGTAAGCGGCTCTCATCACTGCCGAACTGCGCTGGCAGTGGTGCGCGCTTGAGTCACTGTTCCCGCTTGCTTCACTGTTCTTTTCCTCCGTGCCTATAATAACCTCTCGCAAATCCACTAGACGTTACACAACGCGAGGACTACAAAAAAAAAAAAAAAAGAAATGAGATGCACTTTTTTACTTACCAAACACACGCAGCTCCTAGGCCTTGCAGATGTCACATCACATTTCTCAGTCTTGACAGAAGTTGTTACACCACCTTGATCGGTTCAAACTTACGTAGATGTTTCAGGTAAAATGCCTTAAATAATTCATACTGACGACGACGCTTAAATATTGTAAAAAGCACAAAATACTCCTGTATTCGCAAACACGAGCCAGCACAGAACAGCTCACCATGCAGCTCACTACGTAAATGTCTAAACTTCGGAACGGCTTCTTTTGGCTTGTTGAGCATCAACCGGAGACTAGTTACGATAGTGTCGTAAGCGCTGAAAATGCGCGTTTGTCAAACGGTACGAAAAAATACTCCTTAAATATTTCAAATTGTGCTAATATTACTATTTGTATACCATCTTACATGTAATTGTATTCGCTCTGCTCTGATCGTTGCACCAGATCGTTCGAAGGCGCGTCGTCTGCTACAATAGCAGATGATGGTGACAGCAGTAACAGCCTCGTGCATTACGCCGTGATAAACAAATTCGTAAAGATCAGATAACATTTTTTGCATCTTTGATGTTTGCAATAGCTCATAGCGGTATAACACTGCGGCTACCGTCCGAAAAAAAGAAGCATAGCTTCTTTAAAAAGGTGTCTTTCGCAGCTACGGTGATATTTTGATCACGGAGCAGAAACATGGTGTAAAAACGGGTATATACTTTCCGTGCTACGTTTTTGTAGAATGAATGAGCTCGCGATAGGGCAATGCAACAAGTTCTCACGTGCGTAAATGAACTCCATTACATGCGTTTGTAAACTTGGGTGGGTTACTTGCTGGTTCCAGTAGCATTCCAGGAGGGAACCAGCAAAATTCTAAAACCAGCAAAGAAAACCAGCAAGCACCCTGCTGGAACCAGCAAAGCCAGCAGGTTGCCTGCTGAGACCAGCAGACGCTCACTGCTGGAACCAGCACAGCCAGCAGGTCGCCTGCTGGGACCAGTGGAAAACCAGCAGGTTGCCTGCTGGGACCAGTGGAAAACCAGCAAGCACCCTGCTGGAACCAGTACAACCAGCAAAAATCCAGCAGGCTACCTGCTGGTTCCAGCACAAACCAGCAGCTTCCAGCAAGAAACCAGCAGAAAATTTCCACCTCTTCTTTGCATCAGCTGAGATTTCATTGGCCTCAAAGTACGCTTCTACTTTCACCAGGTAAGCTTGCCACTTATCTTTTTCCTCATCGAAGTCCGGTAGCTTGTGACCCATGTCTGCCGCTGTCCTGGGCCCGATATCCTTGCTTCAGCCTCGTCGCCACTGTTGGAAAGGCGCAGTCAATGGGAACGCCACTGTTGGAAAGGCGTAGTCAATGGGAACGCCGCTCCCGAGTGATGCATCTGACAGCGTAGCCAGGCCAAAAGTACGATGGTTTATTTCCAGATCAAGGGGTATTATATAGTCAGAGGGGTGAGGGGAAAGAAGGAAAGAAAGAATGAAAAGGTTGGTGCCGTGGCCGGTTCATAGATGGCGATAGCATCGACTGGTGCCGTTGCCGGTTCATAGATGGCGATAGCAGAGACCATTTTGGAAGTGGCGGTGAGTAGAGAATCGGAAGCTGATTAAACGGCCAATGAGGAGTTCGTGCTCGAAATTTCGATCAACACAAAGCCCACCATCACGGGTGTCATGGTGCCCGAGCCGCTTCAGACTTCACTATACGTTTTTGAGGACAACGATGACAGGAATAATGCACTATACAAATTGCCGGTGTTCTGTCAAATTTTGAGTCCAGTGCACACCGTTATGTGCAAAAACAGTCATTATTACAAATTGTTTCGTCAATAAAAACATTTTAGGTTATATTCATGAGTCGCTTTATGAAGTTTTGGTCGGAAACCAAAGTGTCCATACAAACCAGGCACGACTGTATCCGTTTTTATTGCGAAAGCAATACTACGCCCTATCTATCCGCCCTATCTAACCGTCCGTGTCCTTGTCCGCGCCCGTGGCCTCTCATAAAAAAATCAGCCTGCCATGTTTGAATTCACCTTACCCCTATGCCACGGGCAGGAGCTGCCAACTCGGGTCACTCCTTTCATATGGGAGGGTGATATCAGAATCAGCCTGCCAGAACCGTTTGTATTCTCGTTACCCCTACGGCATGCAGGTACGTACGTAGGGGAATATTGTAGCAGGCAAAAGAAGCTTCCGCCGTTGCTTTCGCAGTTTAACTAGGATTAAACAGAGCTAAGCCACAATTATTTTTTTTTTTTTTTTGCTGCTGTTCTTTGCTTTTCTGGTTCTGTTTCCTGTTTTTGGTCTTGTATTCAGATCTGGGTGCTACCTTCTGGAGGTTTTTTTCTTGGCTGTGGCTAAAGGTACGTCGGACGGACCCGATCGATGGTCTTAAAGGTACGTCCGACGGACCCGGTGCGTTTTTCTTCGGGATACGACGGACGGATCCGGGAAATATCTTTCAGAGGTACGGCGGACGGACCCGATCGGTAGGGTTCTTCCGACGGACCCAACGCATTTTTCTCCGATATGGGCCTTGGGATCCGTCGGGAAAGCTGGACGGATCCGAGATCCCCAGATGTGGTTCTAGTAACTAGTAACGTTGGTAGCAGCAACATGGTAGCCATATGTAGCCAAATCGAAGTTGGTATGAGGTGTACGTGCGAGGTGCAAGAAGTATGTACTACATACTGCATGCGTGAAATGTGAAATTACAAATAATAGTACAGTGGCAAGAATAGTACCTAGAATGGGTGATATACTACGTGATGGCATGATGATAGGTTTACGTGAGTTGGACCGCGGCAGGGTGGCAAGCACGACCAGAGCGCAAGCGCATGTAATCGCGGTGTTGACGGCCAGCCCGCGGCCCGCACGCCCGCTCATTTGGTCCTCGTTATCATGTGGATTAACGTCTACGACGGTCGTTATGTAGTTATGTAGTGTTGATTCTTCAAAGTTTCGTCACTTCCATCTGTGATGAGATGCGTCACGTAACGCATCGCTTTCTGCTCGCATTGAGGTTTGGTGCTGCAAGTTCTACGTAGGCGCTGAAAAAGCTGGGTGCCGCCGGCGTGTCTCTAGCCCGAGCATCGCGTCATTCGTGTTTGTTGGAGGTGTGGTTTGTGCTTACCGTGAGATGCTGCGATGTACGGATTACGTCCTACTAGAGTGCTGTGTGAGACCACGAAGAGTGCTGTGATGAGTGTGCCGATGTCCGGACGGACATCAGTGTGTCCGTTTATGATCGGCGATGTTGCACGTGCATGTCAGTGTTTATTAAGTGCAGTGGTAATTTATTTACACGCGCTGTGCAACAATCAGATGAAAATAAGTCATCGACAATTTGTTAGCCTGCACTACAGAGCTCAAAACTCGGAAAATGGGAATGCACATATGCAGTTTTCGCATATAGGAGTGGACCGAAAAATAAGTGCCCAGACCACACCGTCGGGATGCGCATTACTACAGGTGAAATGGTTCAGGTTTGTGTAAAATAGCTGCCTGGCACAGCAGCTTCTTAAATGTTCAGGCTTTGCACTATTGTTGAAGGCCACTTTATCATTAATAAAGGAACGAATATGCTTTATGTGTTAATGACTAGTGCTTTTTCAACATATGTTCATTTTTTTTTTCGTTTTTCCTTAGTTTCCTTTGTTTTTCATGCTAGACAAACACAAATAGTACACTTTTAAACTTGTCAGTCCAAAGCTGAACATGAATATCTGCCATGCATGTGACAGCTTTAATGCTAGAAAGGTTGACGTGTATAGCATGTACGTAGACGCTGCGACATCTTAGTGGCACATTCGGTTGCTTGCCCCAAGGTCATGATGTTTAATGCCAGTGATGGCAGTCGCACTTTGGTGCAGGTGAAATGCAAATGCTTCTGTTTCCTGCAAGATGTCAACGCAAAGTACAAAGCCCGGGCAGTCAAATTAGTCTGGAGCTCTCCACTACGGTATTTTTCATAGCTACATATGTCACTTTAGGATGTGAAACCCTACCTGCCACAGGTAGGCTGCATTGTTTTTTAGATTTTGTAACCTCTCATCTATGTTTTGCAACATTTGGCTAATTTTAGTTCTCAAACAGTTGTTAAAGATGAAACCGAAGCAATTCTTGGCATGGTTTCCTGCTTGGATTAATTTGCTAATTGCAGTTCTTTGAAACTTGCATCAATGCTGGACAGTTCAAATAGCAGGCAGTTGAATTACAGAAATGATGTGGATCGTGCATTTCAATTCTGACAAATGGAAAGTAACGGTCCCCTCCTTGCATGCATAGGTGCCCTTAGACAAATACATACTCGGGTGTGTGATTGTGATGCATATCAAGGGTCAACAGAAGGCCATGTGGAGCCAGTGTAATATTCTTCATGAAGGCTAAAGTAAAATTGTACAACAGCTGCTGTATCATGCAGAAAAAAATTGATCATTTAGTGTATGATTAACTGACCATGAATAGCATCTTACTCAGAGTATGATGTGATATATATCTGGTTTAGCATCCCAAAATAACTACGGCTATGAGGAACAAAATAGTTGAGGGCTCCGGTATAATTTCGACCGCCTGGGGTTCTTTTACATGCACTGACACCGCACGGTGCATGACGGCCTATTGTTTCGCTTCTATTGAAATGCCCCTGCTGTGGCTGAAACCAAATCTGCATCTTTCGGTTCAGCAGCCAAGCACTCTAACTACTGAGCCAGCACAACGGGGCCAAGTATCAAAATGCATGCCATTACATTTCCTTCTAGCCGGTGGTTTTCTTCACAGAACTAATGTATACAAGGAAAAGTAAATAGCAAGAAAACACTAGTTTTATTGCACATTATATTCACATTTCAGCAAACATTCTCTAGGAAAAAATTTCTCATAATGTTTGCATGGAAACCATGAACATCTTACAAAAACAAAATAATGCACTTTCTCCACTCCAATTATTAATGGGCAAGGTTGCATCTATGCTACAACACTGCGCTTATCACAAAACCACAAGCCCCATCTGCCTTGGCCAATCACGTGATGAAACTAACGGAGACAGATGTCGCACACCACAGACTGGTCGTCTCGCAGCATATCTCTGCATATGTTGCATTTCAATTTCATGCCTTTCCACTTAGCTTCAACGGTTGCCAGCATTACTAGCCACCCATCTTTTCTGAAGTTCCTTTTTACGCTGTTGGGATCAGCATCCTTGTTAACGATGGTCTCTGGAATTTTCGATGCTATCATTTTCACATCTTCCTCATCTGGAAGAACAAAGGAAATGACAAGCTTTGAGCAGAAAATATTAGGGAGACTCCTAATCTCCACCTGTAAGAGTATGGTGTGCCAGCGTTAATGGTTCTTGTCTGCAGATCCCACTGTGGATTCCCGTTAATTTACATGCCATTTGCTACAAACATAATTACTAATTCCTTAATTCATGTCTCTGTTATCTCAGATATACTCATTAGCATACGGTCGTAGGCTGCCCTGTTAGGTGATAGACAACCTGGCTTAGACCTCTGTAAGCCTCAACCTTTCTTAATTGGAGCTGAAACGTCCCAGAACATATTTCAAATATAACTTTGTAAGCTTGACTTAACAGCTCCTGTCATGTCGTGTGGCCTCGTGACATTTGGCTCGTGGCACTTTTGGCTTGTGCACAGGGGTCATCTGTTAAATACTGGTTAACATGCATGAAAAATACATTTTCTCACAAACTGGTGGCAAATGGTCAAGTGGTGCACTGCAGATTCTGAAATGTATACCTATATGCATGCAAGGATCGCATCATCACATAACATGATCAAGAGTTCGATCAGTACCTGTAGTTACATAGCATTTCAATGCCCATTAAAGGACCACCTCAGACAATGGTTGTTGTTACCACAAGACCTGTTCTAACAGCGTACTGACACCATTCCACTGAGCGATGGACATGTATATGCATACCCTAGATAGCTCATGATTGTGGATCTCATCTATTTCTATGACTTCCAAGGAGTTCCTGTCGTCAGAAACCCTACACTTTATGAAATCGGGACAGTTGCCTTGAAAGGTGATGAAAAAAAATAACCAGGTTACCTTGACGCAATGCTAAATTACAGAGGGTGAATATGCTGCATGAAGATACCAAGAAGCTTGTACAAAGAAAAGTGAAAGTGAAATGGCAGGATTTTTGAAACATTGAAATAAACTACAAACTATACTTGTCAAACCTGTCATTAAGGAATGGAAATCATGCAGTAATCAAAAACACAACATGGAGGCCATTTTAGGTCATCTTCATAAAACACATACCCACACCTCACACACAGCTTCATACTTATGAAAGAGGACTAACCAATATGCAAGGAGTGTGGAGATGAACTAACAATAAACCATATCTTACACGTGCGCCAGTCGAGAAAATAAGAGGAAACATTTTGTACAATTTTGCAACAGATTGAAAAAAAAAATTGAAAAAAATTTTTATTTCCAGTAATATGCAGGAAATGGGCCTCGGGCGAAAAGCTACAGCGATAGCTTGAGAGATGCCCGAGGCCCAGTAATGGCAGAGCAACAGGACGTGTGACGTTAAGGCGAAGATATACATAATAACATGAAAATTTTGAAGCACAGAAAGAGCACATATATACAAATGAAACAGCAAGTTAAAAAACAGCACAGTAAATTAACGACCCTCAATAGTGTAACAGCATGCACGAAATATGGCAGAACGTAATGAAAATGAAGTGACTATTCTTGTAATAATGATTAAGGCAAGGAACGGAAAGTACAGAGAGACAGTGCGGAATTGATAAAATATAGCTTAAAGTCCTTAATTGACGCGGTAAAAATGTTTGGGTTGTGTATGCTATAATGATTTAATATGCATGGTAAAGTAAAACGAAGGCTCTGGTTACCGTATAACGTCCTCGTTCGAGGAACGTCCCATATTTGTTTACTTCTGGTGTGAAAGGGTTTCTCGTAAGGCTTAAGTCCAGATATATTCTTCAAGAAGTCAGTTAAGCATTGAGGTGACAATTTAAGGCAGTGAAGTAGACGATACTCAAACATGGCATGCACACGATGAATCCTATATTTCGGAAATAATGTTTCTGTATGGGCAGTGTAGCATGCACCAGCGATCAGTCTAATTGCCTTCTTTTGGAGACCGAGTGTGATGTTTAGATTTGTTTTGGATGTTGTACCCCAAACGAGGTGACAGTAATTTATGTGAGATTGAATTAAAGCGTGATAAATAAGGAGCTTATGCTTTGAGGAAAATTCGTTGCGCAGTCTCGAGAGAAAACCAACAGATCTAGTGAGCTTGCTTTCAATATACATTATATGGTCAGACCACCTCATGCGAGAGTCGAATACAATACCGAGTGATTTGAACTTGTCTACAATTTCAATAATGTTATTTTCTAGATGCAGAGTACTTTTACTGTAATATCCTGGCTAAGGGGACGAAAAAAGACTGCTTTGGTCTTGTTAGAGTTAACTACCAAACCATTAGCTGTGGACCATTTGTGGAGAGCACAAAGAACCAGATTTGCACTATTGATTAGTTCATCGGCAGAAGATCCTCTAAGAAAAAAACTTGTGTCGTCAGCGTACTGAATACAACTTGTATGATAAGCTATGCTCGGAAGGTCGTTAGCATATACATTAAAGAGGAACGGTCCAAGGAGGCTACCTTGCGGGACACCACATTCAATGAGAAGGGAGCTAGACTTATGATTATCGACCGAAAGGACCTGCTGGCGCATGTTTAAATAAGAACGAAAGAGTTGGAGGGAAAGACCACGGACACCATAGCTTTCAAGTTTAGAGAGTAGTATTTCATGATTAAGAAGGTCGAAAGCTTTGGTAAAGTCGATGAAAATACCAAGGGTCAAACTTTTAGCTTCGATATTATTTAAAATAATTTCCTTTTGTAAGAGTAAAGCAGATTCCGTGGATTTGCCCTTTCGAAATCCAAACTGACTGGCATTTATTAAGGCATGTTTAGAAAAGAACCCATCGATTCTCTTGAGCATTACTTTTTCAAGAGCCTTTGAAAAAACAGGGAGAATAGAAATTGGCCTATAGTTTGTCATCTTGTTTCTATCGCCTCCTTTGAAAATAACAGTTACGTTTGCATATTTCATTCGTGCAGGAAAAATTCCTGATGTGAGCGACAAGTTAAAGATGTAGCTTAAGCATGGTGCTAAGAGATCCGAAACAAATTTAACTGGTTTAATTTGGAAGCCATCGAAATCGGTGCAACTTGTAGGTTTTAGGTTCATTATAACGCTAAAAACTTCCTCGCTGGTCGTTAAATGAAAAGCAAATGTCTCTAAACCTGTATTTTGGAGATACCGAAGTGCTTCGACCGCGGAACCACTCGGTCTAAAGCTTGTGAAAAAGTCATTGAATTTTTCTGCCAGCAAAGAGCGGGAATAGGGCAAGCCATCGATCACAAGCTGACCTAAGTGCGTATTTTTATTCTTGTTAAGAAACGATTCATTTAAAAGTTTCCAAAATGCTTTCGGACCTTCCCTGCTAGTGAGGATACGCGATTGATAGGCATATTTAAATCTTCGCAGTTCGTTGGTTAACTTGTTGCGGTGTTTTTTGAAAGCTGTAAGGTGATCAGGGTTCCGAGTGGACATAAAGCGTTTGAAGAGCCTAGACTTATGATTCATCATTTTGACGTGTGTTGGAGTCACCCAAGGTTTACGGAGTTTTGTGTTTGATTTCTTTGTTTTCCAGGGAAAACACTTATTGTAAATGTCTTTCAAAGTACTTAAAAAGAGCTCATAAGATTCATCAACGGAAGAACAGGCAAAAACACAGTTCCAATCTGCAACGCGTACAGATTCGCGAAATCGGGCAAGTGTCACATCAGTTATACATTGATAAGCAAAACTATTTGGTTGTGCGTAACTTGGTGAGCAGCTATGTGGCATAGATACGAAAATGGCACAGTGGTCACTAAGGTCACAAGCAATAGTACCGGCAGTAATGACGGGGGAGACAATGTCTACTACAAAAAGGTCAATTGTACTGATTGACGTCGTTGTTATCCTTGTGGGTGTAGTGATAAGATTTATAAAACCATTGGAAGCAATTGTGTGATTCAATTGGCGATTTATAGTAGAAGGTGCAAGTGTATTAATGTTGAGGTCACCACCAATAATAATAGAGTATTGGACTTCAGCGGCAAAATCGAGAAATTTGTCTAGATGTGTTAAGAACTTATCTGGGTCACCTGACGGCGGCCTGTAAACGACAGAAACCATTTTCTCCGCAGTCTTCAGCACGAGCATTTCACAGTCAGGAGTCATTATAGAGAACTCGGGTAAAACTTCGCTATGAAGGCCACTGTTCTTTACGTAAATGGCAACACCCCCTCCACGAGAAGGGCAATTCAGGAAACAAGGATCATAGCCGGGCTGTTTCACCAAGTCAGCATCGCATACGGCCCATGTTTCAGTTAGCAGAATTGCATCAAAATTGTGCTGCAGACTGTCAACAAAATATGAAAAGTCATCAAACTTGTTACGCAGAGACCGGACATTAATATGTAAGGCAGAGAAATTATTTAGGTCGAGGCAACCGTTTACTTTATGGGGAAGTAGTAATTCGTGATACTCCATATTTAGTTTTCAGTTTACGGTGAGTTATTGGGCTAGCAGAGCAAGGTCACTCTCTGACCGAATGGCAAAGGCGGAGTCCCCTTCCTTCCTCCTGACCAATATTTTGCCGTTGACATGCCAAGCAAATTTGAAGCCAAATCGTTTCGCCTGCTCTTTCACGATTGCAAGGAGGTCTCGCGAATACTTGGTCATGTTCTCTTTGACAAAGACAGAGCTGTCTACATCACGGAAGGCGCTCCTTTTGGCGAACTATTTGTCCCTTAGCTCCTGACGAGAAAATCGCACAAGAATGATGGGAGTTCTGTCCTTTTTCGCGGGCAGTCTATGCATGGTCATGACATCCTGTTGCAGTAGTGGTTCAAGAGAAACCTCGGCCCCCACTTCATTAATTTTAGCCAGTAGGTCTTCCTGTTCGCTCTCAATAACACCATGAAATTCCAGGTTTAAACGCCGACTACACCATTCCAGGTCATTGACACTAGACTTGATCTCTGTCAAATCAGACCCAGCACAGTTGCTTTCCAGCACTGCAACTCGAACTTTGAGCTCTTTGGTTTCCTTTTCTTGGGCATCGAGTCGTTCTTTGAACTTGTCGAACTCACCCGAAAGCAAGTCAATTGCCTTTTCGATTCCGTCCACTTTTTCAGGGAGGCAAAGGAGAGAGCTAAGCTTTCTGTTTATGTCTAACAGAATTGTAGGTATATTAACTTCTGCCTGGTCGGCTTTCCCTGTGATAGCGCCATTACTTGCATTCGGTCTGCAAGACCCACACTTCCATGTTTTCCTAAACGATTCTCGTTTCCCCTTGAGGGTTTCATCAGTCACACCCGAGCAAGCGCCCGAGTGGAAGGAAAAGTCGCACGCGCAGCATGTCAGTTGTGAGTGCTTTTCAGACAGCACTCCTCTACACGCGCAACAACGGGACATGTCAAAAACTAGACCGGTAAAAGCAGAAATGTATCAACAAGAATTTTTGTTTCTTTGGCAGCAGCGGCAGGTTTGGACTGAAGGTATAAGAAAAGTGACCAACCTGGAAAATCACAGAGGAGCGTTAGGCGAGGTGCGTCACACGAGCTGCCGCTGCTGCCAAATGCGAGCAAAAAAAACGCCCACAGTAGACGAAGCCGATAAGGCAACGATGTGTCGCCGCTGTCGCCCAGGAATGCCACGAATGGTGGAGAAGCTTCTTGTTGCGTGAAGAAGGGCGCCAACTTCAAAACGGCAGTCCCGAAGTAGCAGCCTCCAGAACAGCGCACGTCCAAGGGCACACAGATGCAGAGGCCAGGAAAGCGGCAGCAACACGAACTGGAAAATCACAGAGGAGCGTTAGGCGAGGTGCGTCACACGAGCTGCCGCTGCTGCCGAATGCGAGCAAAAAAAACGCCCACAGTAGACGAAGCCGATAAGGCAACGATGTGTCGTGCTGTCGCCCAGGAATGCCACGAATGGTGGAGAAGCTTCTTGTTGCGTGAAGAAGGGCGCCAACTTCAAAACGGCAGTCCCGAAGTAGCAGCCTCCAGAACAGCGCACGTCCAAGGGCACACAGATGCAGAGGCCAGGAAAGCGGCAGCAACACGAACTGGAAAATCACAGAGGAGCGTTAGGCGAGGTGCGTCACATGAGCTGCCGCTGCTGCCAAGATCCCTTTCCATCCCAGCATGATCCTAGGAGAGACGTGCAAATTTCCTGCATTTTTGGTTTCCTAAAATGTTCCTAAACAAGCTACACCCTAAAGAACGTTTTAGTCATTACACACAAAATAAATACATTAAACCTTGTTCTTGGTGCATGGCAGCATTAGTCGCTTATGTACCATAAAAATCAACACAATGCTGTAAGGTATACCTTGGTTAGCTATATTATATGAGACAAGCTTTCGGTCTGGTGTGGTCCTTATTCACGTGACAGCGCTGTCATGAGGGTCTATGTCCCAGCGATCGGAAAGTGACCTATTCCAATAATTTTACAAACTGAAGGCGATTCTACAGATTTCTAAAGACTGGAGTGCTCAAATGTTTTATCAACGTCCGCCTGCTTTGACAGCCTGGAGTGAAACTGTTGAAGAGATTACGCTTTTGAACATTTAACGCGTTTCTGAAGGCGTTACTTTCAATTACGGGGCCCGCAAAAAGCAGCTGAATGTCAAACGCCGCCTAGGTAGGCTTTCTAGCAAGACAGCGGTGTAGCGTGGAAAATCGCTCCGCCGGTCCATCGCTGGCGCCGCTGACTTGAAAGGCGAACTGTTCAAACTTATAGCTACTGACCACACCTGAAACACTCAATTGCGCATGATCAAGGCAGAATTTATCTAACACTGAGCACTGGTAGCTATCGATTTCGCACTCAATATTGTGAAAATCTGTCCTCTCTTCGATCATTGATACGCCCACGGTTGAACATTTATGCGCCTCGGGGTAGGCCAGCCGTTGAAACATGGATGTGTGGTTGTAGCAACGATCACTTGCATGGCACACTCTGCAAAATTCCAAGAGTCAGCTTCTGCAAAGAAATGTGCAGCGCACATTTTATACCGCGTACCTAAGCCCTGCGATGCATGCATATCGACCCTGATCGTTTCAAAGCTGCGCTGCCGTTCAGTTGGGTCACGCTAACCTCGAGCATGCGGGGGTTTAAACGACATGTACGTAAAATTCAACGACAAAAAAAAAAAAGATGCAGGCTAAGCACTTTAGTCTAGTCTTCCCCTAAATACCAAAGAACATTGCTGTTCACAGGGAATTCGGATCATTCGCGCTTCCGGCTTTCCGGTTGTGCACTCTTGCGGTGCGGTGCAGTAGGTCTTCGCCTCGACGAGTCGATGTGCAGCTCGCCGCAGTAGCGCAGGCCTCTTGTAGATTCGGCATGTCTTCTGCCACGGCTCTGAGATAGAATTTAAACGGAGAATTTAGCTAGAAACATCCTGTTTCCTCAGTCTGCATGTGAGGAACGAGCATAATGCCATTTCACATACATACTTTGGACTGCCGAATATTCTGCACAGCGAGGTGTGTGTGTGTTGTGCCGGCGCTAGATCTTCGGAGGTCGATGCAGGACCTAAGACAGCGTAAATGCTAGGAATAGCTCGCTCGCATTACGGGCAGATCGAGGTGATAGTTTAGTGCGAAGCGAAAACTGCTCGTGAATGTGCGTATCTCGATGCCAGCTGGTGGAGCTGGTGCAGTACGTAGCATCGCCTGCAGCTATGTGCATGACAGCGATGCTTGCCGTACACAATCCTGAGTGAAGACCGTGATCTATGTTAGAACGGACGCTCTCTTCGTAGCACCTCATCGAGAGTCGCGGCTAGCTGATATCATAGAGGATAAGATTCATTCACGCGTAGCGAGCGGAATGTGGCCGCGTTCGACGTGCATATAGCCATGAGCCATGTATATCGACGTCCGCCGTATCTTTACGAGAATCGAATGGATACGTCGGACGTATCTTTAGACACTTCGTTTTTTCTTTTCTTTTCTAGGCCAGCACAGACAATCTTGCTACTCAGACCGCTTTTTTTTTATTACCATTTTTTTTATTTCACAGTTCAAAAATGTTTCTTTTTAGAGAGATTTTGTTTCTTTTTATTTATTTTATTGGCTTCACGCCCGGTAAACATTTTGCTGGTACGGGCTCCCTCTGCTTTTTTTATTTTGTACTTGTTCGAGAGGACAAATAAAATGGGTTAAATGAGCTTAGCATTAATGATGGACTGGATCGCGGCGATAAGTTTTATAGACTAGCGTCATGTTTGTAAACAAAGGTGGCGCTGCGATCGACAGCTAAAGGGGTGTAGGAAAAAGCGCAGCGTGCCTACACTGCAAGCGACGCTGCCTTCGAAATCAGTTCGCGCGTGCTAATATTCTGAAGCGTAAGCTTCGCTTCTGCGTATAAATAGTTTGCTTTATGCCTGGAGAGTATTTCAGCACGTTACCAGCCGATTACTGCTGCAATTACTTGGCGAAGGGCGCTGAATTGGCTTCCTTATCCGTGGCCTCAACAGCGCGCGGCTACGGTGCGTAGGCGACTGCAGTGAGTGATTACGTTAATTTAAAACGAGAAAGCACAATGTACAAGAAAGACTAATAGGCAACATTACTCAACTCCCAAGCCTATTCTTAGTGCATGCAAGGAGGACGACGATGTGAATGACTGGAAATGTGTTTTCAAATGCCGATTCTTTTGACTGCGCGCCTTTCTAGCTGCTTCAAGCACTTTCACTTAAGGAACAATATTATCAGCAACTATATATAGTGAACTAGAAATTATATTTCTAGCTCACTTTACCGCCAACATAATCATAGAATTTCATATTTAATAAGAACTTAATCTTTTAGTAATTGTAACATGTTCCCTTAGTGCGTTGCCAACTTGTTTTCGCCTACTCGATAAAAAAGATGTTTGACGCCTGTCTCATCTTACATACGTAGCCAAGGTCATTCACAGGTTAATATATACATGAAGGTCAGTGAGAATTCTCTCATTTTTTTCTCTTTGCTCCCTAGGAGAGACGCATATGAGACGCATATAGCGTTCTGCACGATCGCTTGCAGCGAAATTTGCGCGATCTGCTGATGTTTTTGAATATACTTGGAATTTTTTTTACTCGAATGCGCGTCATTTATTATGCTTATTTTACACCCCTCATTGCCGATTCCATTTTGGGACATTAAACTCCATGTACCATATATACTTAAATATCCTGCTCAACCAGAGCTAGGTTGTACGTGGATATTTAATTTGTATGTTGGTCAGGATCTTAATGACATTCAAAAAGAAAATTTAAGACTATGAAAAATAACGCTGTGGGACTGCCCGGATCATAACAGTGTTACTATAAAACCGGTGACGAAAAATCACTAAAAACTCGCGAAAGTAAAAACTAAGAAAAGCTATTTTACAATAAGGTCCGCGGGCATGTTATATCGGCAATATCGCGCTGGAGTAACCGCTCAAGGTAATTACAGTTACCTTCGCAGCAGCTTATGCTTTTTCTGTGGGAATATATGCACGGGCAATACTGGAGGTGAATGGAACTAGTGCAGCTTCCCTGCGGGATTATACGCACACGGAATATCGCGTCTAAACTTCTTATGACTTGATAGTATACCAAAACGGGCACGAGCTGCAGGCGTTTATTGTGATTGCGCTCTTCGTCGTGCCGCCGAAAAGTAATCACGACAATTAAGGATTGCAAACGAACTCATCTAGTTGCAGTGCAGAAGTGCAACGCACGTTAGCCGCGAAGGTAATCCGTCACCGAAGTCAACTTGTCACGCTCAACACCGCTGCCCTTCGCTCACATCTTTATCCGACTGCAAGAAACATGTTAATACAAGTGCCATTTTGTTTTTGCGCCTCGTTGCGCAATCAACCGCACCACAGCTTGAAGAAATATCGGGAATTATGCCCGAAAATGCAGCAAGCGCCGTGCATCCAATGCAGACGGTTCGGGCTTTTGCCTACACCACGAAAGTCACTGCTATCGTCAGCGCCGCCGCATCTCCACTGACGTCACGGGCTGACGCTTGTCCACAGCGTACACAGACAAAAATGCGCGAAACGCGACAAAGCGAGCGCTTACAATCTTCAGTTCGTAAAACATGCGCTTACGGAGTACTATTTAGAGATTCTCCTCTTAACAAGCACCGCTTATAGGTCATTAAATGCATCTTCCATGTGCTTGGAGCACCGTGTTTAGTTGATTAAATTTAGTACGTGATGCTCATCGTATCCGTTTTTACTTCGCACTCGGGGCCTATTATTAGCTTCAAAAATTAAGTGCTATAAAATATGCAGCACTGCAGTAAGTAAATGAAGTAGTAAATGTTTATTCCCTAACCAACATATATTATTTTTCCTGTGCCTAAACGCGAATAATAGCGATCTTTAGAAAATTCACGATGATGCGCCGATATTATAGGAAATGCTATTATATCGGAATATGAAACAGGAATGACAAGCGATTTGTTACCGCGAAGTGGACTCGAACAGTACGCTCCAGGTCGTATTGCTTGCCGAGGTGGGACGAGTAGATACCTATCGAACATTTTCCCAAGGAAAACCTATCGCTGGAGATACCCCGTAGCTTGTGTTACAGTTCATTGGCAGCAGATGCTGTCTATGCAACGATGCAAGCGCCGCGGGAAAACGATTTCAAGACGCGAGGACTGCATAGGAACATACGGCTAGCAGACGACGCGGCCGTCTCCGCTCCTGGATTTACTTTCAACTCTGCCACCAGTGGCGTGGCCGTCGCTTCGCACGGGGCGTATGTCGAAGAGATCCTTCGCTTATGCAAATGGATCAATTCAAACATGTCTGAGGAAGATAGAGTCTGCCACTTTTTGCAGGACATAGCGGAAGACGTATATGTATAACTTCTTAATCACCAAAGATAACCTTCATAATGTCTCTGACGTCATTAGACACATTCGCCTGTTTCAAGCCCTAAAACAAGTCATATTGCGCCAAAATTTAGGCGGCTGGCCAAAGTGCCTACCGTGGCCAGCTTTGATGATCATGCTCTACAGGACCCTCCTGAACTTCTACGTCTTAACCTACTTCCCCAGCATGAATCGGCTCAGGTCTCTGGCCATAGGGTCCTTATAGGGCCGGCCTCTTCACCACCACAAGCTATTCCAGCGCTGCCGTTCTCCCATTCTCCTAAAGCTGCAGCTTCGATTGACTATCCGCCTTTGTGCGCCATCCCGACTTCGTCGATGCTCGATGCCCAAAGGTGTGATTTTGCCTCACGGAATTACCGACGCTCAATCCGACTTACTAGGACTGCTGAGCAGTACGAGCATTAAGCCACGACTACGACGCATTCTGCTCGTCCTTGCCCTTATCAAAAGGAGCATTTGGAATCTCTAGCACCGATCTGTTACCACTGTGGCATCCAAGGTCATATCGCCAGGTACTGCCGCAGTAGATTGCCGCCACGCTATAACCGTCCGGCTCCCCAAAAGTAGCCAATAATCGGCACTATGGAGATGATTTACGGCAAAAAAAAATGCTACGCTTGGGTATTATCCGAACGTCCCGAATGGGTATCTACGCGACCATTCCCCTGCATTTGATCGAAGTGTTACCACTCTGTCTGCTTTCCGTGCACGTCATTCCCATCAACACGGCGACTGTTGTGCCAGGTCAAGCTTCACCACTTCGCCGGGTTGTGTGGCGCCGCCGTGTCGCGGGATGGACGTTGTTCTTCTCCCCTTGCGTTTGCGGTTCTGGGAGGAACGCGACCTCAGCAGGCGGCAGAGAAGGAACCAGCTAGGTGCCGCTCCAGTATTCGAAGACCGGGATGCGCGGCCGACCATCGGACGCTTGTTGCCATCGGCTTCGAGATAAGTCCCGGGACCTGTGGGCCCGTTCCTGCGACCTTGGGACCTGCAGTTGCATCTAGACCGCCTGCTGCCTGACAGTTATTTGTGACTGCATGGGCGGGGCCAGACGAGAGGAAGACGCGACAGTGTTTTCGGACACGAGGATGTTGCGAAGCGACTGAGAGATTGCTCGAGAGGCTCTCAACAAAGGAAATCCTGCTCTCTGAGTTCTTTGCGCCGGCTGTAAATAGCTGTATAAAGCTCTTTTCATTTGTTCTTCTCAACTATACGTCTCATATCGTTCGCTTGATTACTGTTCCCATCCCGAGACCACGCTACCCGTAAACTACGACAACTGGTGGCAGCGGTGGGATTCGAACCCATGCCTCCTGAGAGACTGCTTGGCCGGCCTGGCGCAACAGCGAAGCTTGGTCGGCCTGGCACAACAGCGTCACGGGGTTCTGTGGCGCCGCCGTGTCGTGGGATGGACGTTGTTCTTCTCCCCCTTCGTTTGCGGTTTCGGGAGGAACGCTACCTCGGCAGGCGGGAGAGAAGGAACCGGCTAGGTGCCGCTCCAGTATTCGAAGGCCGGGATGCGCGGCCGACCATCGGACGCTTGTTGCCATCGGCTTCGAGATGGGTCCCAGGACCTGTGGTCCCGTTCCTGCGACCTTTGGACCGCAGCTGCATTTCGACCGCCTGCTTCCTGACAGTGATTTGTGACTGCGTGGGCGGGGCCGGACGAGAGGAAGACGCGAAAGTGTTTTCGGACACGAGGATGTTGCGAAGCGACTGATAGATTGCTCGAGAGGCTCTCAACGGAGGCAGGCTGCCGTCCTGCTCTCTAAGTTCTTTGTTCCTGCTGTAAATAGCTGTATAAAGCTCTTTTCATTTCTTCTTCTCACACCATCTCGTATCGTCAGCTTGATTGCTGTTCCCTACCCGACCCCGCGTTACCCGTGAACTACGATAACTGGATGGCAGCTATAGGATGGATAAGTCAGTCACCGGCTCCCAAGGACCTCTGCAGCAACGGGACTAATGGCCACTAGCTACTTGGACAGGGTGAGTGCCTGAGATTCACCTCGCGTTTCGCCAGACCTCCCTAGCAAAGGAAATCGTTAGGAGGGATTCTGATGTTCTGGGAAATGAGTTTCAGGGAATTTTGAGTTCGTTGTATTTTCGCCAAAGTGCACAGACGGTTTGACAACACACGGTGTAAAACCAGGATGGAGAAGTTCAGGGTACGGCAACTTCTGGAAGTTTGCGATGGGTTGGGAATTTCGCTGGGTTCTGCGAAGCGAAAGAAATATATTCTGGGGATTATTAGTCGGAAGGCAGTGACGATTGAGGAGGCCTGAGGGGCATGGAAAACGATTGTAGAACGCGCAGAGAAAAAGAAGCGGGAAAAGGACGAGCTCCGTGAGGAGCAGGAAAGACAAGAGCAGCGCGAGGCACAGGAAAAACGGGAGGCGAGCATGCTCTGAAAATGAAATGCATGCTTGCTAAAATGCTGAAATGAGCATGCTTGAAAACGCTGCGAGCCGTACGGACACGACGCGTTCTAGCCGTGTATCCTTGGCTGGAGAACAGGTGAGACACTTGCCTTGCCTTTTCTCGAATAAATCAGAGCAGCTGTTGAGTGAAAAAGGTCTCTCCTTCGCTACAGGTTCGGTTGGTACTGCACTTACAAACTCTAGAGCACGACAGCTGTCGCAAAAAACGTGAATGTGCTCAAGTGAATGAGCAGACATCGATTCGTTAACTCGATCAGTCGGGCATCTTGCGAACCCGAACCGCCGAACCCTGAAAACAGGGAACCAACTATGACTTCTGAAATCCAACCAGCATCCGTTAATGCGGAGAAGGGAGAGCATCAGATTAATGCGGACAGCTCAGCGCTAACTCATATTTCAGCTTGCTTGAAGCACTGTGACGAGAAGGGACGCTCACACGAGCTGCTTCCAGTGCTTGAGCAATTTACCGTGGAAATAAAAGACCGAGCGCAAACTGTCGAGAATAAGCCGCAGCATAACATGCAAACTGAGTCTGCAGAAGTTTCATCCCTCGATTTTGGGAAAGCTGACAATCGGCTGCGAGAACAATGAAAACGCCATGAAAGGCACTGAGTTTGCAGATATTGAACATCGTCAATCTGACCCTGCCAAAAATGTAGAGATTACCTGCCAGTCGCTGCTTAAGGCCGATTCACACGACGGACCGGATAGCGAAGCGATCGGTCACGTGACCTTTGACGCGTGGTCTGTCCGTCCGCGGCAAGCATTCACACCAAGACCGACTGAAATACAGACCTGCACAGATAGCACTGCTCCAGCGCGCACCTTCTAGTTCATAGCCTTCGCCGCTAGGAAACGAACACTACGGGTGGCCTAGCGCTACTGTACACCTGTTATTAAGAAGGGTCTATTAGTTCTGTTATTTTTTTTCGTCGTTATAGTTTAATTATCTGTCCACGCTGTAATGTACAAACACCTGTTCTGCGCATGTGCGGCACACAAAGCGGAATCGCGGTATGTCTTCTGGCGAGAGAAAAACGTTGTAAAAATAAACACTCTTGGCTAAAATACAAAAAGGCAAAATTTTCGAAGTATAACTCGGGCAAAGATCTTTTTTTTTTTCAATTTGGATAGAGTTTGTTTATATTAATTTGTGATTTGATGATGATGAAAATGAGACGATGATGATGATGATGATGATTTGGTGGCCATGCCCTTTGAAGCGGGTGGACACTCACACAGTATCCGGCCAGAGTGAAAAAAAAAAGAGAGACGAACAGGTCAACCGAGCGCCCTCAACGGCGAGAAAGGTAACGAAAGTTGGCACACGAGGTCCCATAGGACCCCGTTTTTTGTGCAGGTCTGTACAACGCCTGGTCTGTATTTCAGTCGGTCGTGATTCACACGACGGGAGGAAATAGCAGACGACAGCGAGGGAGTCGCCCAAAATACTCTCGCTCCCAAAGCTCTTACGCAACGGCGCCGCGTTCTAGAGCCATCGGCTTCGAGATGGGTCCCGGGACCTGTGGCTCCGTTCCTGCGACCTGCAGCTGCATCTCGACAGTCTGCTGCCTGACAGTGTTTTGTGACTGCGTGGGCGGGGCCGGACGAGAGGAAGACGCGAGAGCGTTTTCAGACACGAATGTGTTGTGAAGCGACCGAGAGATTGCTCGAGAGCCTCTCAACGGAGGCAGGCTGCCGTCCTGCTCTCCGAGTTTTTTGTTTATGCTGTAAATACCTGTATGAAGCTCTTTTCATTTGTTCTTCCTAACTCCGTCTCGTACGTCCGCTTCATCGTTGTTCCCACCCCAACACCACGCTACCCGTGAATCACGATCCCTCCCACTCTTCGGGGGTTAGCAGACAACTTTTGCGCTCATGTTATAGTGAACTAGAATACTCATATTCTAGTTCACTATAGCTCATGTATTTCAGATCGATCACAAGCTTGCATTGGATTTAAATTCTGCTCGTTGCCAGACTAAAACGTTTTACCGCTAATGCATCCAGAGTCACAGCTATGGACCTGAAGTGTGAAAAAACCTCTTGGCCATATCGTGAATCGCTGCTTGCGTACTGAAGCAAAGCAGCGGAAATCACTGACGTAGGGCCACGTCACAGCGAATCGTGAGTGTGATTCGCGATTTGGTCCGCCGTGTGAATCCACCTTTAGCCGCGCAGATGGGGAGGGCGTGAAGCCAAAGAATGTTAGTCCGCACTGGTTAGAGCAACGCATTGAGGAGGAAGGCGACCTAATGGTTCTCGAGGGCAGGTGCCCAACTGTTGATGTAATTGAATCGGTTAACATTGGAGATGAGGAACGGTCGTTTTTCAGAGTTAATAAAGGAGTGGATACCGTGCAAAAGGAAAAGCCGTACCGCGAAGAGCTTCGAAAAGAAGCGGACGCAGTTTCTGATCAGATGACTTACGCGCATGGCTCAGCTTTTGACCGCAATGAACAAGGAAAGAGAAAATTTCGAAACAGAGCAGATGCGAAGTTCCCCAAGGGTAACCATCTTGCGGTAAAAGACAAAAAGCGCTGTCATGGCACCATCTCCAAAAGAAAAAGGGCAGGACTGCCTTAGCGATCAGGAGGTACCAGGCCATGTTACATTCCGCGTATGCATGCGCGAGGATCTGTTAGTAACAGCCGGTCAACGAAGGAAATTGCTCTCCGACTGTGGAAAAGAAAGGTACGCCCTGGACTAAAGGGGTCATCTTTCGGGATACGTTCGTTTCGGAGGGTTGTAAAAGCAATTGGATTGTGACGAGAGCAAAGAACAGCTTTTTAATTCAGGGCTCGTTTTCATGTGGCGGATGCTATCTGCACCTGTCCGACCGCAGCGTTTCAGCGGAGAGCCAAGAATATCCGAAGGGTGAAAGCAGGACTAGCTCCGTTGTTCGTTGCCTCCTCGGGAATCTAGTAGAAGCACTCGTAGCGCGACCCACGCGGGCGCGACTGAATGAAAGCTTGTTTACCGACAACTGCGTTATTAATAGAGTAATTAATAACACAAATGACATTGCATGCCTACAAACTGATTTAAACAAAATATATGACTGGTATCAATCATGGATGATCGAATTAAACACATCTAAATGCAAATGAATGTGTGTCACTCGTAACCAACAAACAGACTCAGACTGCTTTCTTAATAGCACTCGTTTCGAATCGGTATCATCCTACAAATACCTTGCCATTAACATATCTTATAATCTTTCTTGGAATTTTCACATCAAGCACATCACTTCGAAGGCTGACCGCATGCATGGGTATGTCCGTAGAAATTTCTTTTCATCGCCACCTTCATTGAAAATGTTATTGTACACCACACTTATCCGTCCGCAACTCAAGTATGCCTCCTCCATCTGGGACCCCGGTAATATCACATTAAAAAATGAACTAGAGGTTGTGCAGAATCGAAGCGCCCGTTTCATATTTGGTAATTATCATCGGGCAGCAAGTGTTATGCGTATGAAATCTAACCTCAAGCTTCAATCCCTATCTGCTCGCCGTGAACTTTCACGCATTTGTCTTTTCCACAAGCTATATCACCACAACGCGCAGTTGAAGGCTACCTGTATAAAAGAGCCATATTTCATCTCGCCTCGCGTCGACCGCATTCGAAAAGTTGCTGTTCCCCACTGTAGGATAATTACCTGCTCTAATTTCTTCCTTCCTAAAGCATGCAATGACTGGCACCATCTTCCACAGGCAGTTACTTACATCATCGACCCTGCGCGCTTCAGAGCCGCTTTAACCGCACTGTCGGAATCTGATTATTCCTTGTTGTTTCACGAATTTATTTTGGAAGTTTTGTTCGGTTGCTTTTTGTTGACTCATGTATACTATATTCTTTTTTGTTGAATTTCGTTTTGAGCTATTTTGATTAGTATCGTTTTGTGTCACGCTTCCTCTTGTACTTGATTCTGTTTTGTTTCGCTGCTCCCATCCCCTCTGTAATGTTCGCCCCGAGGGTACAATAAATGAGTTGTGTTGTGTTTTTTGGCGCATAAGCAACTAAGGCTATGATGCGTTAAGAGCAAGGTTAATTTGTTTTGTGAAAAAGGGGAAAACGGGTGTGTTTAAACTACAGTTTGTTTACAAAGTCTCCTTTTAGGAAACGGGTTTTAGGAACAATAAATGAAATGAAATGCTAAGTCCACGAAAGTTGTAAGGTTTTCTCTGCGAGAGAGCATGGTAAACTTTGTTGTATCTTACCTCGTAGTTGTACTTGCAGTTTACAAAAGAGGAAAAAAATGGACTTGTATTTTATTGATGTTATCTTAGCCCTATTGAAGAAACCGGATGAATGAGAACGAGTTGAAACTTTGTTTTGTGAATAGAAAGCGCTTCATCGAAAGGCTGCTTTATTTTCTTTTGCATTGCTTTGGGAAAATGCATTTTGGTTCTTTTCCTCAAGATGAGATGATATTTACCACTTTTATTCTTTTGAATGAATTTTGTGTGGGAGCCGCGACGCGAGAGTGTTTTCGGACACGAGGATGTTGCGAAGCGACTGAGAAATTGCTCGAGAGGCTCTCAACGGAGGCAGGCTGCCGTCCTGCTCTCCGAGTTCTTTTGTAAATAGCTGTATAAAGCTCTTTTCATTTGTTCTTCTCAACTCCGTCTCGTATCGTCCGCTTGATTGCTGTTCCCACCCCGACATCGCGCTACCCGTGAACTACGATACGACGCTCCGTATCACCTCGTCAGGAAAACTAGCCAGCGCGACCAATGGGAATGAGGCCGCTGGAAATTAGCTGTGCGCCAATATCCCTCCTTCAAAAGTAATGCTCAAAAACAAAATACGCTGGTTCATTGATGGTGTGTGTACATTAGCTTTGGTGGCTACGAGTGCGAGAATGTCTATGATGAGTAATGAGTTTCGGCGCTTGTTGGGACGCAAAGTGACGTTTGAATACGATAGTGTTTCAACGTTTTGTGGTGTGAGTGGAGAGGCGTTGCGGCATCTGGGTGTGTGCAGTGCTCAAGTATCTGTGGGTGGTGCAATTTTTCAAGCCGAATTCGTCGTACTACCTCACTCTACGCATGACATCATATATTTCCTGAACTGTGGCGCTACCGTGGACTGCTGAAGTGAAGGTTTATTTTGACGGTGCTCATCTGCCATGTCTTTTGGAAAGCTACTGTATCCAAGGAACTGTTTTTAGTATTACCGAAGACACAGTAGTTCCACCCTTGTCTGCCATATTCGTCCCAGTTTCCGCTCCACATACTGACCAGACCACATTTCAGGCAGTGGTGCACCCAATTCACTCAGTATGCCTCAAGAAAAATGTTATTACTCCTCACTGTATGGTCTCCGTGCACCACGGTAGTGCCTCGTTGTGCACACTGAACACGTCATCCGAGCCTGCAGTTTTACCAACTGGGTTGAAGCTTGCCTCATGTGAACCCGATGCGTCCCGCGTCGTTGCTTTGATGACAGATGCTACGACTGCCCCCGTACCCTCGGCCGCTGATGAATCTTCACTCTTCAACATTAGCAGTGTCGATCTCAGGTCACCTTAACACCGTACTCTCGTGGATATTCTTCTCCCTTTCACGCCTATGCTTGACTTTTCTGAAAAAAAAAAATGGACCAACCTCTCGTCCAGTGTCTCGGACCCATCATACCATCGACTCTGGCTCGGCTCATCCCATCCGTCAAATCCATATCGTTTGTCTCCATCTGAGCGCAAAGTCATTCATGAGCAAGTGGAGGACATGCTACGCAAGAAGGTGATACAGGAGTCATCCAGCCTTTGGGCAGCTCCTGACATTCTCGTGCGCAAGAGAGACGGTTCGTGGAGATGTTGTGTGGATTATCGACGTCTAAATTCTGTTAAGAAAAAGGACGTCTGTCCTCTTCCTTGCATAAATGACGCCCCCGACTTCCTCTCTGGTGCGTCCTATTTTTCTTCTGGCAACTGGCTACTGGCAAAGTCCAGTGCACCCTGCAGATAAGGAAAAGACGGCCTTTGTCGCGCCAGATGGTCTTCTTGAGTTTAATGTTATGCCATTCGGGCTGTGCAATGCCCCTGGCACATTTGAACGATTCATGGATACAGTTCTGCCGCTGCGCGGCTTAAAATAGGAAATTTATCTGTGCTATCTTGACGACGTCGTCATATGTGGAAAATCTTCCCAAGAGCACAATGACCGTCTAGTCCGCGTCTTGGAGTGTTTGCACAACGCCGCCCTGATTCTGAACTCAAAACATGCCACTTTAGAGAGCGCCAAGCACTGGTCCTAGGAGATCTTGTCAATGGGGATGGAGTTAGGCCGAATCCCAGAAAACCGCAGCTGTGGAGTCATTTAAACCCCCACAGACAGTGAAGGGCCTCCGCAGTTTTCTAAGATTGTGTTCGTATTTTAGACGCTTTAAACGTCGCTTTGCTGGCGTTACCTACCCGTTGCTGTGCCTTCTCAACAAAAACGCCACATTTCACTGGACACCACAGTATGACGCGTTATTAAGTCTGCTAAAATTTCTTTTAATATCGAAACCCATTCTGCGTCACTTCGATCCTACTGCATCAACAGAAGTTCACACGGACGCTAGTGGAATCAGCATCGGCACAGTCCTTGCCCAGCGCCACGACGAACTAAAGCATCTCACTGCGTACGCAAATCGTACCCTAAGCAAGCTAGAGCGAAATTACACAGTCACGGCCGTTCACCACCGTTACCAACCATCATTCACTCTGTTGGCTGCAGAACCTTCGAGACCCATGTGGTCGCCTCGCTCGCAAGGCCCTCCAGTTACAGGAATATGACCACGCTACGCCGACCGCTTGAGTTGGTAGCCCAGCTCTCACCCTAGTTTCACGTGGGGTGTGACGACACAGCGTCACGTGGGTGCGGCCGCGCCACGCTGAAGGCTCGAACCCCAGAGTCGTATTGCTTTAGCAATAAAAGAGTTAATCCCCTGTCGATCAGCGATACCTACTTGTGGTTTATAAGGCGCTTTACACCGACGTATTGCGTGTCATGCACGATAATCCGATCTCTGGGCATTTAGGTTTGGTTCGAACACTTCACCGTGGTCAAGAAAGATTTTACTGGCCCGGAGTTTGCTTGACGATCGAACAATACGTTCCCAGTCAACCACGGATATCCGTGGTACGTCCGATTATGATCCGAATTTTCATTGCCATGAGAGGACGTTCGTAAGGCATCCTTACGGATATCCGAATTCGGATGTACGTACCGGAGATTCGGTGTATGTCCGAGGGACATCCGTTTTTGGATGGCGAGCGGATGTCCGCCCGCGGATGTCCGAGAGGTATCCATGAATGTCCGTCTATGGCCACGAATTTGTGGCTGACATACATGTTTTAATTGTCCTCTAGAAAAATATTTAACAAGTGGTTCGGCTGTTGTGCAGATGACGAAATTATCTGACCCCATTCCTATTAGCGCTGATAGAAAATAACATCTAAATTAATCATGCGACTTTCTAGCATCGGATCTAATAATTAATGCCGTTTTCTTTCTCCAGCATTCTTACGTGCCGAGGCATGCACTCTTCGTTCGATAAAATTGAAACTCCTACTAGGCAGCACAGCATAGGTGCTCACCTAAAACACCTAAAAGTTGATGCGATCTGATCCAATTCAGCAGTCAAGTTTTTTTTTTTGGCGCCATGGTCGCGGGTTTTGTCGCTCCGTTATAGGGCTCTATAGTTCCATTGTGCTTCTTTGGAATTTTGTTTTTCGAGCTTATTTCGGATTGTTTCTTTTTGTGTAGTTATTTGGCTGAGCTACAAAAGTGATGTTCCACTTATGCGCTAGTCGAGACCTTCTTTTGGCCTTGAAGCTTTCTGCAACTGACTTCGCCGATGATGGTGCTTTAGTGTTTTGGATGAAAGGAGCGGCTGGTGACTTCCGAATGTATAGTAACTGCGAGAACTGTCTTATCAGATAACGTGTTTTCGTGATACGCAAGGGGCATCTCGCTAGCGTATATTTCTCTGCATATTTCACAGAAGCCTTTTGTCACAGCCTGAAGGAGGCTCGACACAAGCAGCGGACGATGATGCCTGCTGTTGTCGAACAATACGTTGCGAGCAATGTCAACGCCACAAACGTCCCACCACAGCTCCATCTGGCTTACTACACCCTGTGAAGACCTCAACTCCGTTCGATCAAGTAGGCATTGACCTCGTAGGTCCCTTTTCGAAGTCCTTGGATGGAGATCGCTGGATTGTATTCTGCGCGGACTACGTACCTCACACCGTATTGTGAAACTGCCAGTATTCGGTCTGCTACAGCACATGAAGTGTTGCTTTTCCTGCTGAAATCAGTAATCTTACGACACGGGCTGCCACGAATTATCACAGATCGAGGCCGTCAATTCACCGCTGATGTCTTTGAAGAGCTCATGCGTTTGTGTGCCGTAACCTATGCGCGACACAAGAACCGCGTCACTATAGTACACTTTATTACATACGGATTTAATACCGCCACGCATGAGAGGATTGGATACAGCCCATTGTTCTTGTTGTATGTTAGGCCACCATGCCACTCCCTGGATACCATCCTGCCCTTCTCAAGCTGTGAAGATCCCTGCCTGGCTGAGACCCTCTGCCTCACCGAAGAAGCTCGAAGAATCGCCCACTTACGGTCTGGTGTTTCACAGGAACGCTACAAAGCACGATATGATGCCAGTCACAAGCGTGTAACATACTCTATAGGTTCGCCTGGCTGTGGCATCCAATTCCGCACCACGGCCTACATAAAAAGCTCTTGGCCGACTATGACGGGCCATATGTGGTAGTCAAACGTATAAGTTATTTAACTCAAGAAATAGCCCTCCTGACCGAATCGGGTCGTTGGTCTGCGAAGGCTGAACTTTGCAACGTCGCCCGTTTGAAGCCGTATCAGCCTCACACGACTTATGAACACGCCCAGAGGGCTTCGGCTGAGTAGGGGGGGAAATGTAACGCTACTGACGAATACAAGGCGTCGTGTGGCTGGAGAGAAGAAAGAAGAGAATAGAGGAACAAGCGGTGGGTGTTTAGGAGCTAGTAGGCCTCACCTTGTTCCGCTCCCATCTGCATTGTAAATAAACACCCCATTTACTATTTCATCGTAACAATATATTTCAAAAGATTGTGTGATTGAGACTTACTTCCTGCTGCACTTCTCAAAAGCTCCCAACAAAGTGGAAGTTAGTTTATTCAGACGAAACCGCGGTCGACATTGCCTTCAGAGCTGGTCTTCACTGCTGAAATGATGTGCAGTGCTGTATGTTCAATGTCGGTAAGAACTTCTCATTTGGAAGATGTCAAATTGTATTTGCAAATGAGGCAGTGTAAAGCTCCGCAAAGACAGACATAGCCAACAATTTGAGCAGAATCTGAACTTTGCAAAACGTTTGCCAAGTGTCAGGGACAAATTCAAAAAATTCCAAAGGCTAGTCTATTGGCGAAGCAAACCGCATGGTTCAGACACACAACCCTATCGAAGATATTCATTCTTCAAGAATGCACGAGGTCTCTAGAAACAAGTTTATGGCTTCATTTACCACCCTTATGATGTTACCTGAGATCAGCGTTCCGTGAGGTTCCCCCAGAAAGAGGCTTCGCAACGGCATTTGCACTTTCGGACGAAAGCCACAGTCCTGGTTCACTTGACGCATTAATCTGAGCAGAAATCTGTGTCCTGGCCTCGAGCACTGATGCACCTAACGAACTTGCTGCTCGCGAAATTCGCGCTCATTGTTCAGCAAACTTGGGAAGCCATAGCCAAAGCAGAATGCGGCCTGCCATATGTGTGTGGCCTGTTACCTACACAAGCATCTGGATGATACCAATACGCAGTTGGACCATTATATTGATGATGCAATTTTTCAACTGATGGTTTAAGGTTCTGTTCTTACTTTTGTCATCATTTAAGCGGTGAATACTGAGCAGCATTCAGCACAAACACTTCCCATAGTCGTAACTTTTGTGTGTGCATTTGTGTCGCAGTTCCTGTTTTATTGAGTAAACAATACTGCGCCCGCTTTCAAGCCGTCGCGTATCCCCGGCGGACACCACGCTTGACGTTGAGCCGCAGCCACCGCAGCTGCGTCGACACCTGAACCACGCCGTAAGGGAAGGGAGGAAGGCGGGAGTTTTAGCATTAGAACGAAAGCGGAAGCACATCTCACTCCCGTTCTCACGCATTTCGCACTCCTGGCGTTCCCCGGATCGCACTCTCTCACACTCTCACCGCATGAGATGCGAGCAAGGTCCGATGCATGCACGCGTCGAAATCGAGGCACGTGCGCCAAAGCGGTGGTCGGGACTCGGGACGCACCCCTTAGGGTCCAAGGAGCGGACGGTCGCTGCCCAGAATGAGTAATTGCGCAGTATCAAAAGACGATTAAAAGTGGAAAGAGAGAAATAGGAGTTCGCGTCGGAGTAAATCAGTTGCTGTGCAGTCTTGCAAGGAGAAGCATCGGCGATGCGCCGAAGCCAGAAAACGGCAACGGGCTCAAGAGACTGCTGAAGAACAACGGCTAGCAAAACGGCGAGCGCAAGACGCTGCTAGATTATCCTGCATAGAGTCTTTAGAATGCCTTGGACAGTGATGACTCGGCATCAACAACAGGACGAGAACAATCACACGCTAAACACGTCAATCTACACCCGCAAACACGTCAATCTACACATGCCGAATCTTAAGCGCAATCATCGCAGTATTGCTCGTGCAACTTACCAGGTTTAACCAGAGCTAAACTAGTGCCATTTTGTTTAGTCGTTTAGTCGCCATAGTCTTATAATTTAGAATTAGTCAGCTACATCAGATTTGGGCGTTTTAGAACCTTGCCGCGGCAACCAGCTCATCACATGTTACTGAAAGCGGCGATTAATGGATGTTGCTGCGCGCCTTGCGTTTGCAGGAGTACTTGGCTAGATCCGCCGGCATTCATTAAACGTGATCTCACATCGACATCGGTCCTATTGTTTTCTGCCTTGATCGGTTTGCAAGCATTAAGATTTTGGTGGATGTGTCTTCATGCTGGCCCGCATCTTCGCGACCTGCGTCCGCTTCTGTCAGCGGCAGCTAGTTCGTGGAACGCATCTCCTGGCTTTCATCAGGCTTCAGGACCCGAAGCGACATCGTCGTTCCATCATCCTGCAGTATCTGATGAGATCTAGACATTCCATCACCCTACCTCCAGCCCCGGGTCACGGGGTGAAGGAGCGACACTACGAAGGAGGGGCGCAGCCAAACCACGCCACAGAACACTGAAGCCGACACGACCACAACACAAGACGAGAGACCGGAACTGGTGACCCCACTAAGCCGTGACGCCGACCAGACTTAATCACCAACGGTAGATGGCGACACACAAGAGGACGTCGCTCTGGTCATGCCACGCGATGCCTGCTTTGGCCATCGGATGACTGATAGCGTCCCCGGCAAGACTTCAACTGGGGATCAGCGGGCCGGCAAGCCATTGTCTTCCTTCGCTTCTTGCTTCATTCATCAAATCAGCCAATGGTAATGAAATGCCTCTGATCGCCGGTGACATTAGTGACGATCGCACGACGGCTCCGGAGAGTGTTGCAGGCACTGAGAAAAGGGCAGTGGTGAGGGCAGAAGAGCGCGTGTTTTGCCCGCCGACATTCAATAAACGTCATCTATTGTCGCCATTGATCATGTTGTTTGTTGTTTTTTGTCGAACAGATGGTTCCCTTTATAGGGGAGTCCCCGCTAAAGATTACTTAAAAATTAGCAAGCGCCGACAGGAACTAAATATTTTTCAGCTACATTGCGTTAACTGGCAACAACTACCGGCTTCTGCACTTCAGCGCCAACTTTCCACAAAGGCGCGTCTAAAAGTCTTGTTCGCAGTCACAAGAGCAGATTTTTCTTCAGTGTAATTCCGCAAAAATCTGCTACTACGAAGCTCTCACCACATTTGCATCCAACGTGGCCACCAAGCTGCGAATCAGGCAAAATGCATTAATAAATATTTCTATTAAGTTTACACTAGCCAAAACATGTTCCTTGTGTAAATAGTCAACAATCTTGCGCCCTTGGTGTGCCATGTATACAAATATACAGATCACAGAATTTTTCCGTTTTTCTCAATTAAATATTCTTGTCAGATAAAATATTTGAAAGTCAGAATTTGCGTGCTGATGACGCGTGATTTTCGCGCGAGGATTCTGTCCGGACTGGCTGTAAAACAAAGAGAACACACTATCCACCTGAGAGACATTTGCCACAATCTTCATCCCACATTCACCAACAGAGATTGCCGGGTTAAAGCTGTAGCTGCGCTTCACCCCTAAAGCCAGGGAACGAGCAAAAGCGCATATTAGACGTAAAATCGTACATTATACGCAGGAACCCGGAATAGCGGAACAAGCAAGTGCACTATTCTACCATAAACGGATAGACCCACAAAAATGGATCCGTGAAGGTTTTTGATAAGACCCCAAATTTAAAAATCTGTCGTCGCCGAGCCTTCCTGTTCGCATTATTGAAAAACTGATGGGCTGTGCAACATCGGTCTCTGGCCCTGCGGTGATTGAGAGGCTGATCGATCTGCGCATAGAAAACTGAAAAAAAAAAAGGTTGAAGCCATTGTTGTCGACTGCAGGTAACCAAGATTTATTTTTTTGTTTTTATGGTGTGTGATTTGTGCATCTTTTTGTTTCCGCCGCCCGTCATTCTTCCCCAACCCGCTGAAGAGCCTAATAACGTCCAAGAAATTTGAACCACTACTTTGCCGCTTAATCGTTTAATGAATTTGATTATTAACGATATATGCGCAACTTCTCTTACTCATGCGAGTTGGATATTAGTGAGCGCGATGCATGTTGTGCCTCATTTCGTTTTCATTTTCAGATTTTTTTAGCTCAAATTGACCCTTAAATGACTTCACACCATCCCAGTGGCAACGACCGGAGATGGTGCACAGTGCTAGTATTGACAGAATTTAAATACTTATCGAGGACAAGTGAGAATCTAGTGATCAAATAGCTGGATAACATTCCCAAATGTAAAAATGTGAGCACGTGAGTCTCCCGCATAAATTTTGCCCTAATTAAGTTTCAAATATTTATGTCGCTATTAACGTTCTGCAATGCAACATTGCAGAAAACATCTGTCAAGATTCAGCAAAATTTATTTCCATTATGTTGTTTTAGTAGTGGCTATCGCTCCCTCGGCGTCTCGATTCGCGGCCGCTTCTTTTCAGGTGCGTCTGCCGCCATCTTCGACGCACCCGCCACGGCAACTGGGGTAGGGGCCGCGGTGTTCTTGGCTGCTCGTTGTACGTTCAGCTCGCCTAGCAGAACGCAGACATTCTTCAAGTTCTCACCGAAGAGGCGGACACCGATTTCGTCCAGGGTAGCCCCGTTGGCACATCTTTTGTCTTCCACGTGGTACTTTCTGGAAGGAAAACAGGCGTTGTTGTTGTTGTGGCTGTAAGAAGAAGGAAAAGAAAATGCACGGGCCTGCTACTGGCTCTGTAGCTGAGCCAACCTCCGCTGCCTCGTGCAGACAGAAGAGAAAATAGAGAAGAAAGAAAAAGAAGAGGGAGAGAAAGACGCGCGCCGCAACAACGGCCGTCGTCCACCACCGAAGCGGTGGCGGGTGCAGTGACGGCCTACAACAGGTAAAAATTCTCTGGCAGGCTAGCCCTACCTACCCTAGCCCCATCATCATCATCATCATCATCATCAGCCTGATTATACCCACTGCAGGGCGAAGGCCTCTCCCATATTTCTCCACTTAACCCGGTCCTGTGCTAGCTGCATCCACTTGACCCCTGCGAACTTCCCATCAGGGGAGCTCTGATGCAAACCATCCAGCAGCGGGAAAACAGGCGAGGTGATTATGTCTAGCGTCATTAGTGAGCGACTCACCACTGGCGCCACCTACCGCTTACAGCTCCACCGAGGCCAAGCGGCCAAGCCTAGTGTGTGTGTGTGTGTGTGTGTGTGTGTGTGTGTGTGTGTGTGTGTGTGTGTGTGTGTGTGTGTGTGTGTGTGTGTGTGTGTGTGTGTGTGCGCGTGCGTGCGTGCGTACGAGTGTCAGTTGAATGCCGTGATTCGGTTACTTCGGCGCCGAGACGAGAAGCTGAGTAGGGGCCGGGGCACCATGCCTCGTTAATAGTTCCATTACTGTGCCCTGTTCAATGCCGGGCGCCTCGCCCAACTTCTGCGCAGCCTTTTCTCAGCCTTAAGTTCTCGCCCATGCCCTCACACCTGGCGCAGTCGACATCGAGCCATGCCGGAAACGTCCCCACTCGCCCGCCTGACGAAGTAACCCGCCTTCCTCTTTGCCACATTCGCTTCTCCCGCCTGCTATATTGCCGCCTCCCCGCTTTATGAAGCCTTTCGCCCTCTTCACCTGAGACGTCTCGCCTCTTCGCTACTTGTTACGAAGTTTTTTACGTTACGAGGTTTATTTACACGGCGCATGTTAGCGCTGGACATTAGCACACCCAGAGCGGACAGACCCGGCTTCCTCTTCCTCTTCTGCTTCTCCCGCCACACCTCATCTACCTCCAATACAGTACCGCAGGAAGTGCGTGACACTATATATATCCTAAACTGCGTACTTTTTATTTTGGGCGTTTAGCTCCTTTTCATTCATCTTAAATTGGATTGAGCCCGCAAAGCTTTGCTCGTGCGGGCTTCTTCTCTCGTTCTTTTACTTTTTTTATTTTTGTCAAGTTATGAGAGGATCAATAAAAAAGTCCGTAACGGTGCCGAGATGTTGCTGTCACTATTTTGATCGCGAGGCAATGTGCACACTTAAGTTAGTGCGACGTTAGGGCAAGGTAGGACATTATTCTGAAATCAATTTCACAAGTACTAAACAAAATAACGAGGGGGCACAAAGCATTTTGGTGACGCAGAGAATATTCCGTGGAGCTGAAGCAAATATAGAAGGTTTTTAAGTAACATATCTCGAGAGGCAGCAACTGAAATTGGCGGATGGCCGACCATCGTGGCTCGACAGCCGTTGTTCTCGGCCTGCTAATGTAAGCCCAGAGATGGGCCCTGGGTGGCGGCCAATTATTCTTTTTAATATTGGCCCAAAGACTGTCAGCCTAGCATCGGCAAACGATGGTAAATTCGACGGCACCCTGCGCTCGCCAGTCAAACGTGGCGGAAAATAAAGCAGTGGACTCCCAAAGAGGTTGGCAAGTAGCATATATGTTTTTTACCAAATATATTCGCATAATGTTCGCACAAGTGTGACAGAGCGCAGTTCTTAAATCAATATAGTCGGCAAAGGGCGCGTGCCCTATTTTATTTTTCATTTTTCTTGCCGTAACCATAAAATGATTAAAATAGTTTTTTCTCTACTTGCCAGGGCCACTGGTTCTGCAATGGACGCCTCATGTAGATGATATATTGTTACGGGGGGTGCGCACTTCTTGCTGTCCCACCTGACCTCCAACATGATCATTGTGCAAACCCGCTGTCCGTCAGTTGCCATTCCGACCTCACTTCTGCAATGATTGCAACGAATCTGCCACCAGAACTCGCTGTACCTAATCAAAGTTATGCCTTTTGGTCTCTGCAATGCTCCACGACCTTCGAGCGTATAATGGATTCTCTCCTGCGGGGTCTCAAATGGAACACGTGATTGTGCTACCTTGATGACGTTGTGGTATTCTCCCCGGCATTCGAAACCCACCATGCTCGTCTTTTTACGATCCTTTCTGTTTTCCGCAATGCCGGTCTCCAGTTGAATTCAAAAACATGCTGTTTCGGCCAACACAAAAGTCCGTGGCCATTTGTTTGACGCCGCAGGAGTCAAGCCTGACCCTGGTAAATTCCATGCCTTCCGCAATTTCCCAACTCCGCGTTCCGCAACTGATGGCCGTAGTTCCCTCGGCTTGTGTTAGGTATTTCTGACGGTTCATCCAGAACTTTACCGACACTGTCCGTCCGCTCACCGCTCTCCTCAAGAAGAACGCGCCTTTCTCTTGGGGTCCCGCTGAAAGCTCGCGCATTTCAAGCCCTAAAACGCGAACTTGACGTACACGGTACAAGATCACGCCCCTGTCTCTCACGCCCGACTCCACGGAACCACCTACACAAACTGCTAACGTCGCTCGTATAAAACCCTTCTATTCCAGCCTATCGATTTAGCAAGCACCGGGACCGTGCTTGCCCCGCGAGGGGGAAGGGGGGGGGGGGGGGGGAGGGTGTGTAGCCGAGATGTGGGAAGATGAAGGAAATGTGTTGGACGCTGTGTTTGAACGATGAGGACACTGAAGCTGTTGTGTTTGTGTGCTCTGGTGTTCCTGAGGTGCTTCTGACGTTGAACTCTTCGTACTCTTATCGCTCGGGAACGCCGCGTAAAAGTATAAGCTCACTGAAAGTTGCTAGGTGCATGTGTGTGTGTGTATGTTTGTATTCGCAGCGCGGTTTCATCTTGTTTCGCAGTGTTTGTTTAGTGCAGTGATTCTTGAATGATTGACATGATGAGCCCGATCGGAATAGAAATGCTTATGTTTATTATGGGCACTGCCAGAGGTCTGTTCCTTGTCTTAAAAAGTAATCGCACTTTTCAGCTCGCAGATTATAATCAGGGCCACCAATTTTTCACAAAGAACGTGCGTACGTGCATGTTTTTGACAACGCGATGGACTGATATTTAGCCTATTCCAGCAGTTTTGCGTTGGTATAGATGGACATTGTCAACAAGGTTGGCCATGATACACGGCCGAGCCTCGACCCCCCTCCCCCCCGGGGTAACCATACTTAGGACTTGGCGTACGAGGCTGCTAGTCGATGTGGGGCCTGCACAGGAGTCTTGTGGGGCTTGCTACGCCGGCCGGTCTATGGCAAATAACCGCAGACAGCCTTCAGCCCATTCTTGTGGACCACTGTTAGGTCGAGGTCGGCAATGTACAGTCGGCGTCACCGTGGTGTGTAGCGCTTGGCCATGGCATATCGGGCTACAAATGATGCAATCAGACTCCGGCCCCTGATTTCAGGGCACGGTGCTCGTGCCTACATTGCTTGTGGGTCTTTGTGGCACTACTTCCGCTGAAGTGTTGCCGCTGCAATCTAACCGCTGGGACGGGTTTCGTTTTCAGGGAAGTGCATCCCTCGAGCGCTCTACACAAGGGTGACGTCGACTGCACGTATAGACGCATGTCCATTGTAGAACCACAATCGAGTTTTCAGCTGGCTAATTGACACAAGCATCTCTATGGAAATCAGGTCGGTATGTCGGGCGTACAAGAAACACTGCACGAAAAACAAAACTACGAAACAATAG
Organism: Amblyomma maculatum; assembly: GCF_055883805.1. Lineage (NCBI taxonomy): Eukaryota > Metazoa > Arthropoda > Arachnida > Ixodida > Ixodidae > Amblyomma > Amblyomma maculatum. The sequence goes on from NC_139348.1 coordinate 47,139,876, forward strand.
ATGCCATCGCGCTGCGTGCACACATAAAACAGCAAATTTCAGCGAGATTTAATGAGGTCCCCATCTTAGGGTTAGTGATCCGTTCAACTGAAAGGTTATTTTAAGCATGCGACGGCAAAAATGAAAACAAAAAATGGCATTATAATGTTGCTAATGATTTTGTAAAGAAACAATTTAATTAGCAACTCTTTATTAGCAATATTGATAAACGCGCTCTGCAAGCTTCGTGCGAACAACATGCAAATACATTCTCTAAAGCATTCACGCCAGTTCTCAATAACGCTCCTTTCTGAGGCCTATGCATTAGTTGCTTTAATACCGCATGCAGTGGGTTTATAGAACGCAGCAATATTCAATAGATCGATAGATGGATTTGTTGAAAGGAAAAGCAGAGAGATTGGCCGACTATGCACATTACGAGTGGAATCAATTAGCCTCGTAAAACTCGCGCTAGCCCCTGTGGCGCGACTTGTGACGGGCTTACAGTACTTAGTCAACCTTATGGGCACTGAACCACGGCCCTGTACTTTCAGCCATGGTTGACTGCTGTGCATTTAGTTCCATTTAGGTCCCTAAAATTTGCCATTTATCGGTTACAAGCGTTTGGGGAGCTATTAGCCGGCGTAATTGGCTGCCAACTAATGCCAGCCTCTTTTAGACCTTCATGGACTAGGCGAAAATAACGGCTGTCCAACTCTGCCTAGTCGCTTACCAAAGGCCGGCCATTGGCCAAAATGTGTTCAGTACTACGTGATTTTTAGTGGACAGTAGGCAGCCCTTGGTTTAAAGCGAAAACATTCAGACCGATTTCCACAGTAAAACCGACCTCAACGTTACTAGTGTTGTGGGGAACATTTACATGCATGCCTCTTGCAGGTGATAGGAGGCAGGTGACATGGCTCTGAGCTGACCGGTTGTCGCGTTGCGTGACGTCACCAGGCCACACAACATGGTCAATTCGGCGGGCACTGGCAACACTGGCTTCAACTTCGGGATGGGACTGTTACACTGGGATGTAGCCTTCTAGGATCCTTTTCGACGCATGTCGCCTTTCCACAAACAAACTAACCCGAGTGCGGAGCAATGGGAGGGCCTGCTAACCAGCTGCGAGCTCACCGCCCAAAGGGCATTGGTGCAGCACGCATGCGAGGTAGCCAGGACCAGTGGAGCCCTGGAATGAGGGAATCACCCGTGCTAAGGAGTCTCCAACGGTGGCGAAGAAGCGGCTGCAGGAAGACTCTCCGAGACTAACCAAAAGACCTCAATAAAGTTTTTTCACTCACTCACTCACGCTGCCGCCAGGTCCCACAGGTACGTTGGTCTGTCTTGTTTAAAGCGCGAGAATTCCCATCTACGTCAGGTGGTCTTTAATACGATTAATTCTAAAGTTAAAGCTCAGCTACTCTGGTCATCTGATGAGAAGAGAGGAGTCGCTGGAGAAAGATTTGATGTTGGGAAAGGGTGAGGGTCGCCGGAGAAGGGGTAGGCAGCGAACGCGATGGTTAGATGGCATCCTCGAGGCACTGCAGATGAAGTTATGTGATGTTAGGAAGATAGTGAGAGACCGGGAAGCCTGGCGTGACGTGGTCCATAGGGTCACGAAGAGTCGGACACGACTGAACTGATGTGGTAATAAGTATATGGGATCTAATAGAGGCGCAAAATGAAAGATCAGTGATGTATGAGAAGCAAAGCTCATGCATGTGATGGGGAATTGAAAGGGGGGAGACAAGGGGGGGGGGGGGGGCGTTAATGCTATTGCGTAGCACCAGGTAGAGCTTTTGTCCCTAAATTATTTCAGTGTTTCTAGTAAGATACTTTACCCCTTTTCGTGACGTTATTGGCTGTGGTCGATATGCGATCAAAATAGATCGGGTGGCTTCAATGCACATATAACCATTTTAGTTTTTTGTCACAAATTACAGAAGAGCGGAGCGAATTATCAACAGCCACCAAGGACTTGGAACATGTGCAGAACAACGCATTCTTAGCGCATGCCTGCACGGGCTTAATGTAAGTAAAACATGACTCACGCCCGTTAAAAATTCTAGCAACGCAAGGAAGAGGCCAGGGAAACCGTACTGGCCAAGTTTTGACTAGGCCATGAAGCGTTTGACAGATTGGAAATTCTTCGGGCAATCGATTAGGATGCGAGGAATAGAGAGGCACTGTACGAACATTTTCAGCGTGATGTCCTTCTGTATTAGTAAAGTCATTTATACCGGAATGAGTTCGTGATGTCGTTTCACTTCTGTGGGGGTTCTTATTAAGCCGTCGAGCCTTTTCTGAGGTCTAGGCCGCAAACACAGAGCTCCCGCGATCACACACCACGGGCAGCCGTTCTCACGGCCGCAAAGTGGTAATGCCAAGTACGACACAACACAGAACAGGACTTTGCCCGGAACCAGATGTTTATTGGGTCTTCCCAAAAAGAACGCTGGTGAAGGTCTTGCTGGAGACCCTATCCTTTTGGATGGGGCCTGACACTTCGAAGGGCAAGATGGCGACAACAAAGAAGTATAGCGGGGAGGTATTTACCTTGCGTCCTTCCGTTGTCGCGGCTCGCTGTCGTCTCTCCTCCTCGGCGGTAGCCGGTTCCCGCCGATCTCGGCGCATCTTGCCCTTTGTCCTTTTTCGGCCAATGAGCGTCGCGTCTGCGACGCCTAGCGGTGCGCTCCTGCGCCCAGCGAGGGAAGAGGGAAACGCGGCGCTATCGAGAAACCCGTTTGGGTTACTCGACCTCGGAAGAGAAGGAATACTTTTGTCCCCTTCATCCTCCGCGGCGCGCGGTGCTTCGGAGGGATGCGCGGTTCTCCGCGATCGCTACACTCCTCCTCCCTAAAGGCCGCTGTACGGTTGCTTTTTTGACCCGCTCCGCACGCGGACGGTTCCAGCGTCCCGATTGGCGCGTTCGGGCATCGCCTTCTGTCCAATACCATCATTCTCCAACTGCTGCGTGACCACCGCGGAGCTCCTTCGCGTCTTCGTGCTGCATCTCGGCTGTGTCGGAATCGCCATGGCGTGGTTTTTGTCGAGGCTTTTGGTGTGATCGATGGCTCTCGTCAGCTACCACATGAGTAGCAGTTCAGCAGAGCGCCTGACTACCTACATGGCCGCCAGTAGCGATGTCAATTGGTCTTTAGTTGCTCAGTTCATCGCCGCCGACGTAATCCACCAGCAGCAACGTAAAAGGCGTAAGCCTACAAAACGTCTTTTGAGAGATCGGCGTCGACTCGGCGAGTATTTTACGTTGGTGCGGGACATGAGAAGCGGAGACGGCACAGACTTCTTCCAGTACTTCCGCATGTCTGTGGAAAGGTAAGTAGTGCATGTTCATATCATCCTTGCCTGTATTTCGTGAATTTCTTGAGCGCAGTACGCCGGAGCAGGTAGTGTGCTCGCGTCAGGGATGCATGAGATGGGAAGTGCGTTTTCATCCGTCAGAGCATAGAGCGTGTGAAAACTTTATTACTAAGTTTGTTTTACTCATAACTATGAAAGAGACTGGGAATGCAAACGCGGTTACATTTGTGCATTATTAACCTCAACGAAGCCTTTAAACGAAGCGAGCCAAAGGCGCGGAAGTGCTCGTCAATGAAAAAAAATAAAGTATGGACATCAATTTTTTGCCTAGTTGGTTCTATTATTATTGTTTTTTTGTGTGTGTGTGTTTTTTTTTTTTGCCTCAGCGTCGCGGTAATTACCTAGGCTCACCCGATACGAAGGAGTACGGCCAACATCACGTTCATGAATTTCTCAGTCAGTAAAAAGCATGAACTAATTTTAATTTTACCCGTGGCCGCTGTAGCATATCGCCCTTGTTACTCAGCATACATGCATCTGCCGTGCTTTTTTGCGTACAGGAAACGTGGGGTTGTCTAACTCATTTTATTCAATAGACAAGTGTTTCATTATGCTGTTGTTATTGTGCAGGTTTGACAGTCTCCTAGAGGTAGACCTCTGATTGAGCCACTCAAAGCCTCAATGGTCAGTTTGTCAGCTGGGGAGAAGCTGGCATTCACATTAAGGTAAGCGTTTTTTTTTTTTTTTTTTTTTTTTTTTTTTTTTTTTTTTTTTTTTACAGTCCAGTGACGTGTAAGTAGCATATACCATGTGCAGGTGTATGCAATGCAATGCTGTCATCTGTTTAAGGTGCATCCACATTTTAAGCTCTTTAGTTATTGTACCACATGTATGAAAAAAAAATGTATTGTTTACTTGTAATTCACAGTGCACAGCGCCTCATGGGTTTTCTTGTTCTACTTGTGTGCATAGTCACAGCGGTACTAGTAAGCTTTTTAAGTGCTTATGGTTAGTTCCTGCATGTAATCATCCTTTCAGCATTTCAACATCTGCTCAGTCAAGAAGGCAATAATGTCATTTTGGATTATACTAACTTTTTATTGTGGCTGTAAACATTCCTTTACATTTGTGGTCAATTCTATATTTCAAGTATTGCCATGTCTAGTACACCATGTGCTTTTCGTGAGATCTCCCAGTTTGTTTCTTGATTGCACATACATTATTTTACAAACAATGCAAGACATCCATCGACCAGTGCTAAGTAGAAATGTGAAAATATGTTAGAATACTGTGAATATTTGCTTCACTGTTTAGCTTGCTGTCAGTATTTTGTAGTCAAGCGGTTCCAAAGCTGCTAAGAGGAAATGCTGAACGCTGACAAAATTTCACAGCAGAATAATGCTGCAGCAATTATAGTAATCAGCAAACACAGAAAAGTAGTCAGCTCCCCTGATTTATCTTATTATCTTAGGCTAAAAAAAAGGTATAAAAATTTCAGGCCACCACATCATGCTGAACTAATATTTAAGCATACTTCTAGCAGTATGTTGACCATGGCCTATTGACACAAACGGCTCCCAGCTGCAAAGAAAACATGTAGACTTGCTTGAATTTTGATTTAGGTGTGATGATCCTAAGTAAATTACATCTCCATAACTTGATTGCATGCCTTGAATGTCAGAGTCTATTGATGACTTTTTTTGCAAACATACTGCAATTTTTTATGCATGGCTCGTCCAACATCGGATATGTAGATACTGAATACAAGGAAAACAAAAGGCCATATATTTACATAGCATGTAAAGGGACTGTGTAAGTCTAAAAAACAGTCCGATAATAAAATATCTCATGACAGTGCATTGCAAATTTGCATTTTCGTAAGGGAGCAACAGGTCTTGATACTGTTATTTCAATGTAAGGTGGTGGAAAACTAATATTTATGGATTTTGAGTCCTCTGTTGGGGACTTACATGCATCCAGCACCTTTACGTTACTTCCTTTTATAAGGTTTCACACTCAAATGTCCATACATTAATTTCCTTTGGATCCTCGTTGATCAGATATTTAGATGCCCAACCATATAGTGAGAATCTGCACTTTTATATTTACCAAGTGTAAAGCTGTATACATTTTGCTGGCTTTTTACAAGGCACATGATTCCATTTCTCGTGTATTAATATTGGCAGAGCATATCACATATACTGGGCCTAGCTCACATTCTCAAGCTTATGGATGGGTGAGATAATGTTAGTATTTGCATCAACCAAGCATTCAGTGAAGAAGTGAAAGCTAGAATACATGTCATAATCTTTTGACTTCTATAATCTGAGTCGTTTTGGGACATTTAAACCCTACAAACCGAAACCAAACAGTACAAGTGAACAAGAGCTCAGTGGCCTGGCTCGGTACTGAGGAAACTCATTGCCAAAGTGCCTCTGACTTCAGGCATTGCAGCAAGTGTGTTCCGAGATTTGTTTGCATGTTCCCTTGTTTAGTTAACAGAAACATTAGTGGTGTGAATGCCAGTGGCACTGCACTTTGTGTTCAAAGTAGGCACAACCTATACGAAAGAAAAATACCACTGCCAAGCTTTGCATAGTCTCGTTCTTCGACTACTGCTCCTTGCCCTCAAGGACTTTTATGACATCAGATCAGCTCTGAGATATGAAGCAAAGGAGGCAGGTGTAGTAAGACGCCGACTACGCGGATTCTTTTATTACAGCTAATGATTGGTTGCTGATGTAGTGATCTGCTGACTAATAGAATAATAATTCCAAAATTCTTTGTGCTTGTACTAAGTACTTCATTCTTAATCAAAGAGTGGTTCCATGCCTATGTATTGCCTGTTTGAGATTGTGCTTGCATTTCATGCTTTTCAACAATATGAACTAGTATCTCACCACCATATCAGCTCGGTGATGGACACTTACTCCTGAACTCAAGGATTTGTATTTGTTCCAGGCTGTGGTGCCTACTTTTCAATTGAGGCAAAAAGCAAGGCGCCTGTGTACATTGCAATGTTAGCGCACTTTAACGAGCCCCAGGTAGTCAAAATTTTCGGACCCTCCTAACCTAACAGCATCCCTCATAACCTTGGTTCACTTTGCAACGTTAAACCTGTAAACCAAATTATAAACTGCTTCACTGAATGACATCTGTGCCTAAAAGTTTGTTCCATGTACAAATAGTGCTTTGCATTGGCCCTACTCACTGGGTTTCCTATCTTTGCAGGTACCTGGCACACGGTTCCACGTTGAGGATTACAGCAAAGTCGTACAGGATCTCCGACTCTATAGCAGGCCGTATTGTGAGGCAAGCATGCATTTCCTTGCGGCAAGTTCTTCAGCCCTTGTATCTCCCAGAGCCAACCACAGCTGACTGGAGACGAATAGCTTTTGAATTTGAAGACCTTTGTAATTTTCCAAATTGTATTGGGGCAATTGATGGGAAGCACATTAAGATAGAGGCGCCTGTTAACTCTGGAACAGTGTTCCACAACTACATGGGTGGCTTCAGCACAGTTCTACTTGCTGTGTGTGATGCCAGATATCGATTCATTAAAGTAGACATTGGGGAATGCTGTTCTCGTGGGGATGCTGGCCTCTTCAACAGCTGTGAACTGGGGAAGGAATTCAGAGCGGGCTCTTGGTCCATACCAGAACCAAGGCTGCTCCCAGGCACCTCTGTAGAACTTCCTTATGTCATAGTTGGGGATGAGGCCTTCCCACTGTCTTCAAATCTCATGAGACCCTTCCCAGGAGCAAGCCTGAACTCAGAAAGGAGGATTTTTAACTATAGGCTATGTCGAGCAAGGCGTATCGTAGAGAATGCCTTTGGTATTTTGGCTAACCGGTGGAGGATCCTTCGTCAGGAAATCAGGGCCTCTACAAAAACGGTGGATGCAATAGTATGGGCCACTGTGCTTTTGCATAACTACCTGAGGACACTTGATGACGAAGAGGACACCATTTTTCAGTATTGTTCCCCAGCAGATGTTGACAGGGTGGGAGAGGATGGGCGAGTAATTGATGGTGAATGGAGAGCTGATGAGCGCACAGGTCCTGGCTTTACACCTGTTCGCAGGTGCAGCAGCAACAACTATGGAGCTCAGGCAAAGGCAGTGCGAGAAAAGTTCGTGCAGTACTTTCTCTCTCAAGCTGGACGTGTGTCATGGCAGGACAAAGTACTTGATGCTGGCATTGTGCTTCCAAAATAGCAAGTTACATTTACCTTGAACGTGAACATGGTGTAGCCATTGTCGAATTTCGGCCTACATTTTATTCAATAGGCATTTTCAGGTTAGCTCACGTTAAAGCTAGACAAAAGGATTGAGACCTGGCCCACAGCTTGCACTGCAGTGAGTGGTTTCCTGAAACTGGTTCATGTGCTGCATTTAGGAATTCAAGCAATTTCCGGTTTGCAGTGGCAGCACAGCGCTAGGACGCGACATGTGTTGACCATTTGTATGCTGGGCGAAAATCTCTTAAATGCCTAACAGTTCTGCTGTTCTGCTGCCGCTGCCAGGTTCTGGTCTGCATCTGGTTCAGCAGGCCCTCTCATAGAGGTCTGTTTGATCCAGGCCCAGACCAGCCAGTGACGTTTTATGTACTGGCTTCGCTTCAGAGCTCTCACTGTGCTGCGCTCGTGTAAATGTGTGGCCTTTGCCATTTATAGCAGCTTCTTCATTTATTTTTCTTTCATTCCTTTGCCTGTTTGTGCTTGTGGTTTTCTGTTTTTGTTCTATGTTTCATTTCAGGTGACTTCAGACTTGTCCAAAAGGCAGCTGTGAAGTTTACAGGGGCGTTGCAGCCTGCAGTGCAGTCATGTGCATATCCTAACCGGATATATATATATATATCCGGTTAGTGAACATATATACCCAAGCAAGCAGAGGGGAGGACAGCCGTCGATGTAGCTTAGTTGGAAGAGCACTGAACACGACATTCGGAGGTCGTGGGTTCGACTCCCACCATCGGCGCGTTGTTTTTCCTTCCGCTTTGCATTTAATGCTCTTTATTCCAGTAATCAACACACGACAGCATTCCCGTAAATGTCAACAGTATGAATAATAATAAAAAAAAAGTTTGCCTTGCACTCTGAGACTGTTCGCTCCTTTAAATGCTATATATATATATATATATATATATGGTGATGAAGGAAGTTGTCAAGCAAATCGACGACTGATATAGGTATATCTATATATATATATATATATATAATATTGCATGCAAGCTAGACCATAAGCATTCATACAGCATATGTACACACATATACCGATTGTTATGTGGCGGTATATATAGTTACTGGCAAATAAGGAAATTATGTGCAGTAGTTCACTACACACTGCGTGCTTCCTGCAGTATGTTCTAGCTGCTGACCCAAATTTGCTCCACGGGGCTCATTGTGCTGCTGTATGAAAATGCTGGTGCGATTTACTGTCAGTCGAGAAGCATATATCTTTTATCACTTCCCACAGATAACAATATTAAATAAAACATCTCGTGTAATGTGTCTAACAGAAGCTAGAATGTTCTCTTAATGTTAACTAATGTACTTCAAAAAGAAGGTCTTAAAGATACTGTCATGTACCCCCCCCCCCTCTCTCTCTCTCACCATCTAGCTATTAATTTTTATTTTTCTCCAGATAGCCCCCTTTTTACCCCAGATGGCTTCAATGCAAAGTCGTGCAGAACAGCGGGAGAGTTGTCCAGCGGAAGCGCGTTTTCTCGTCGTGGAAAGGGCAGGGGACGAAAAAACCTTATGTGGTGACATGTTCAGCCTATCGCATACAGAAGTTGTGCTTAGTCATCTATCAAAGAAATGTTTTTTTAGGCATATAGATGCGTATATCCAGCAGGAAATAAAAACAAAGCAACAGAAAGGTATTCTTGAAGTGACAGCTGAAGAAGGATGCTGTGAAAGTTCAAGATGTAAATGAAAGGGCAACAAAAACAAGATAGTCTAGCCCGAACTGGCCCAAATACAGCCGGGAAAGGTAGCAAGATATGGAGAGGGATCTACAGGTGAATAGCCTCAAGTGTGAACAAGTGCAAACTCTCTTTGTCCACCCCCCTCCCTCCCCCCTTTTCATGAGGACAAAAAGTACAATATGGAACAGAGGTGTGAAAAGGAAATTGGCAGACCCAAGGACACTACCTGAAGAGCTAGCACGCATGGGCAAACAGCTTATTCCCAACTGACTGATTACTTGGGTGCAGTTCATTTATGATACGTGCAAGCTAAAGCATCAGAATTTCAGCAATATGTATAGCAATTCCTATGTGGGAATAGAGGCTGGATAGTTGCCAAGGCTGGCAATTAAGGTATATTTACATCACCTGCAGTTTGCCCTTTCGTTGCTGCATATTTGTTCCACAGGGCATTTGTGCTGCTTTATGAAAGCACTAGTTGTTGGGTAAATGCTTTATTTTCTGCTGAGAAATTACTGTGCAACTAAACACATTATTTTAATTCAAGAATTGCAGAAACAAAATCAAAGCATATTGTGTAATGTGTTTAAAACAGAAGCTGGCATGACATTAACAGAACTAAAGGAGAGCCTTGGAGTGTTTTATACACCAGTTGTCCTAGCTTTCAAAAAAAGCTTGTGTGCCTATAGCTAGCCCACTAGCTAGGCGCACCAGCTGTGGCTGTTGAGGGTTACCTGGCTCGAGTTTCATTATGCAGCATTCATTATGAACCCTTTAATGATTAAGACTATACAATTACCATTTCAACCATTGGCTTCAAGAAAAACTAGCATCAATAGAAAAGCAGTAAACTATCTTTAAAAAAAAAAAAAGCTGACAGAAATGTGTGCACCCAGGTGCTATTTATTGTGCACTTTTTTTTTCATGATCTTGAATGGGAACAAGCACAAAACGAAAACTTCTGCATAACAGCAATTCCACTGCAATGTCCCGAGACTGAAATGCTCTCCATGATGTTTTTCATGTGCCCTGCGTGAAAGATATGCATGAGCAGCTAGTCAAGTGATAGCTTTGGTTGGAGGTTAGTAAAGTTATGTAAATCGTACCTTGATGCAAACATTGCACGTAACTCTATTTCTAGACTACTTACAACTTTAGAATTGATGCTTTGTTCCTGAGGCGATAAGTAAAAATTGCAGACTATGTGTTTTTGCTAATAGGATAAATAAGGCAAATGAAAAGCCACTGCAGGTATGGCAGACTAAAACCCCTCTATCCTTAATTAGGACAGACAACTAAACAGTTTTCAGTTGCTTTCACTAGCCTAGGTCACTCTGTCGTATTTAAAGGCTTGATTGCATTTAAGCTTTCCTCTCGGGGTCACCTTCAAGTGAAACAGTCATGACACAGTGGTGGTCCTATGAGGCCGATGTCCCCCCCCCCCCCCCTTTTCTCTTTTAAGAAGCATTTTGTAACAAGTAAAATTTCCTACTGGTTAGTTTCGAAATCGAAGCAATCACCTTGGAAGCAGCACAGCATTATTCAAGCTGTAATATTTTAAGATAAATATAAAAATGATTACATATATGAATATCGCTCATGTATGTATAACAGTTGCATGAAAAGAATAAGTTAACGTAAAAGATTTTTGTTGTTCACCATTTATTGTTTAAAAACAGAGCACGAGCATTTCACAGACAAAGGCAGTCTTTTCGCTCCCCCTAGAACCAAACCCTGTGGCTGCCGCTGCCGTGACATGTAAGAGATTGATTACTCACACATTTAAGATGTATGCATGACATGGACTATGTCATGCTTAGCCAGGTCATAGTGACTATAGCTTGAAGGTTACTGTGCAAAGCAAAGAGACATCACCTTTAGTCACACTGCACATTGGAAATGCATACAATAGCATGTAACAGTGCTCTGCTGAACAAAGGCAGAAATTCTGCAACCTTTTTATCTACAAAGACAGAGCCTTTGCTTCCAGCATCTGCTTGCACTCTAGAGATGTGCCTAAAGAACTGGCCCCATGATTACTATTTAGTGTTCCACTAGTCAATATACCTTTTCATTGATATGTTGAAGAATGTGTATTACATTCTGTGCCAGTTGTAATTTTATCTCTAGAAATCACCTGGACAAAATACATTGTCTTCAATATGAAGTGAAGTATCATTCTTGATTACCAATACATTCTTTACAGGTCAGGCTGTATTGAGGCCTAATACATAGACTGAGCCAGTATAAATAATGTCGGTGGCATATATGCAGTGCTCAAATCATATGCATGATATTGGGATTTGTATGCCTTTGGGATCATGATGAGGACAGGCAGCATGGAATGCGCCATGGCTGTTTACTGTTTGCTTATGAGGCATACGCAAAAACCAAGTGGTTATGTGCCTTTGCTCTGGAAGGCCACAGTATAAGGTGAACCGTTGGAGAGGCATACTCAATATTTTGGACCGAAATCAGTTGCACATGTCAGAGAACACTGTGAAGCACCCATACGAAAGTAAAACTGGTGCTTCCTGATTGTGACTTTACTAACATCTTGATATGTGTTCAGTCATTTCTGTAGTCTAAATTAACCCACATAGACTGGCTTTACAATTGGCTCTATTTTCAGGTGCTCATTGGCTGAAACATAAGATTGGACGCTATGTTTTTACAAAGCCTTCAGGTGTTGACTGGTTGAGGCATGAGATTTGATGAAAAGTGTTTACAAAGCCCTTAATATTAAAATTTTCAGTCATATATCTAGTTGCTACTGCAGGTTATCTATCCACTTCTTCAAGTGGATAACAAGTTCCGCTTTCCAGTTCCACTTTGAGCACAGATTTTAACAAATGCAAAAAAACCTTCCTTCCACTCTGTGCTCAATGGCCTAAAAAAATTCTTTCCATTGGTGCCTGTAAGCACAGAAATAAGGCTGCCATTGAAATTCATTTTCCAGGTACTATTGGTACAAGTTATTCTATTGTGGTAAATTGAATTCAGTTTATTTCTTCTAGATGTGCACACAATCTTGCAATGGTGACACGGGTGAAAACTACTGCTTGAATAGGACTGTGCACCGAATTTGCAGTTAATTTTTTAAGTCTTCCTAATAAACCACAAAATGAAAAGCTGGCATAAAGAAAGACTAACTCTACAGAATAGTAAGCAATGTATGCAAACTGCAATAAAAAGAGGCAAAATACAGAAGCATCCTTAAGAAACTGCATGTAGACAGTACAGTATAAAACAAAACTATACTGCATAGCTGCGATTGTAACTAAAAGCCCCGCTGGCATTATAAATGGTATAAATAAAATAGGTATAAAAGCACAGATTATGTGGCAATATTTGTTGTCTAATTTTTTACACTCCGCAGGAGGAAGTGAGTAATGTATAATGAAAAGAAACTTGAGGAGGTCAGCAACCTTTGCTTACACATAGTGTTCTGTGCTAACATTGGCAGCAATCACTGCAGCCATAGGACCGAGGCACGACTAGCACAAGTTCATTTTAGCACTAAGTGTTCAGCGCTAACATTGGCAGCAATCACTGCAGCCATGGGAACGAGACACGACTAGCACAAGTTCATTTTAGCACTAAGAAAATATGGCATAAGGGTGACAAGCGTATAGAATATACAGCAGCCGTGCTTTGTGGTTACTGCAAGCAAACCTGTAATCTCAAGCAATGCTACAGTATAAGATGAAATGGTAAGCCGTTTAAGTGTGTGCGTAGCATGCATGCGTATGTTTGCACATAGCTTTACAGTGATATTTCTGGCTTTTTCTTGACAAGTAAAAATAGTAAGGGTGAATGTAATGGTGATTCTCTTTTCAAAAACACAAGGTAGTAGATAACGTTGCTAATTACTAAGTGGTGTCATTACCTTTTATAACTAAAAGTTTCAGAAGGGATTTTGGTTGCTGACTAGTAACATTTTCAGCCTAATATAGCTTCTTTTGTTCTTAGTTTGCTTTTCGAAGAACACAATGCAATGTATCAACAAGCATCAGAAACTTGGAAAAGGCCATGTTGAAGTTGGGCGAAAGAGCATCGAGGAAAAAGAAGGGCAGCTGTGGCTTGCATCTTTCACTGGCATCCTTTGCTGTGTATTGGTTTGCCTCTTTTCATTTTGTTTAACTCTGTATGCATTCTTGTCTGTGTGCAATTCGCCAAGTAACTGGGGGACTATTAGCAAGACACACTTTGAGGCCTATGTATGATGACGTGGGTGATTATACAGTGTGCATTACAAGTACACATACAAACTGTTTCCTGTACTTTGTCCTGTCATCACCTTGGGTAAATTTCAAAGATCTTGATGCAAGTGCACTCTAGGGATACCTGGTGGCTAAACAAAAGAGGAAACTGTGTGAGGAGAAAGGAAAACAACAAGAATTGCTTCCCTGTACAGTGGCATTTATTCTTTCCTACTGACCTTGTCCTTTAGCAGTATTTTTTTGCCAGCACCACAGGACATATGTTAATGTGTTGTGTAAAAGTATTCGCGGCAGGTTAAGTCGACTTATTTTGCAATCAACAATTTCTGTTCCATGCAACGCAGTGTTGTAATCGTCTTGCAGACTTTCCAGAGAAATGCCCTTCTTGAGTCCCACAGTTTCAAAACACACAGCTTCACTGTTTGTCTCATTTCCATAACTAAAGAAAAAGTTCACATATACAGCTATGCCTCGTTAACACAGACCCTGTTAATATGGACGTGAATGACTCTTAATACGAGCAGTTTTCCTGCAGATGAAACTTTCAATGCATTTACACTTCATTGACATGGAAGTTTGGTACTTGGACAATAAACAAGAGCCTATTGGAGCCTTGTGACCCATGTATTCTTCATTAATATGCACGGCAATGCTTGCAAACAAAATCGGCACTGTGGTAGCAAGGTTTATATTGTAGAGTGTGAGGTCTTTCAAGGCTCTTTCGTTTCAGTAGGAAAGTAAAACAGAATGAATCACATCGGCTGTTACTCTGTGAAACTTTCATCATACCGTTCCACTGTGGACAATATTTTGTGAACCCATGAACTGTGAGGCACATTGAATCCTTCCGATCACTACTGCCTGCTCCCAAATCGCTTCTCACCTAGGCACAGTTCACTTGTCTTGGGATCACCATGGCGTGTTTTTGTTGTGCTCATGGGGTCTCGTCAGCTACAAATTAGTAGCGCTTAAGTAGAGTTCTTGAGTGCTTACATGGCCACCACCGTAAATTTGAATTGGCCTTTGCTCGCACGGTTCGTAGCTGCCACCACATTGTCTGTCCACTTTTCTGACTTTTCTAGCATGCCTTCGCTGATTTATTTAGATGTTTCTACACCGAATTTAAGTTGAGCACTGTCAAATGAACGCGCATTCATAGTTCGACAACCGATGAGCACGATTGCTACTATAGACGAAGCCGTTTTGCTTTACTGTTTTGTGGGTGCAAGTCAGCCCAATAAAGAGCTATTAGTTGCAAAAGTAGCACGCACCGGTCCCATTGATGGCAAGGTATATGAGTGCAGTGAGGATAAAAGACAAGAATCTGCATTGGCGACATTCACCAGGCGTTAAAATCATGAATGCTGAAAGAAGCATTCAAAAAGGAATGATATGACGGTTTGGGCATGTATACAATACAGAAAAGAGCTACAAAAAAAAAAAAATCTAGTGGAGCCTGAACCAGCGCAACCCGGGAAAGATAACAATTATGGAAGAAGATCTACCGATGATTAGCCTCAAACCAATGCAAGCTCTCTTTTGCCTTTCACTACATTCCCCTAAAGGAAAATTAAAATGAAATATGTGACAGATGTGTGAAAAGGAAATGGAGACTCAAGGTGTTACCTGAAGAGAAAAACAGCTCACTCACAACTGATTGATTTCTTGGATGCAGTTCAGTGCTGTAACATGCAAACTAAAGCATGAAGATTTCGACATGAAACATGTATAGCTATTGGCAATTTCTATGTGGGAATAGAGCCAGGGTAATTAGTTCTCATGACAGCAATTAAAGTATTTACATTAGCTGCAGTTTGCCATGTTGTTACTACAGGTTCGTTGCACAGGGCTCTCTTTGTGCTGCTGCTTTATGAAAGCATTGATATTGGTTAAATGCAGTTTATTTTAATCTGAGAAATGTTTGTGCAATAAAACACATTATTTTAATCCTAGAGTTCCTGAAATCAATACTTAGCATATTGTGTGATGTACTTAAAACAGAAGGTGGCTGTGACATTAAAACAGCTAAAAGAGAAAAAAAAGACAAAAGACTATGCAGTGTGTTATATACCAGGTGTCCTAGCTTTCAGAAAATCTATGTGCCCTAGCTCAGTGAAATAATCCAGCTGTGGGCTGTTGAAAGTTGCCTGGCCTAGGCTGGTGTTTCATTATTTAACCTTAAAATGATTAAGGCTATATGTTTAAATTATTGGTTTCAAGAACAATTAGTATCAATAAGCAAGTAGAAAACTGTTTTCCAAAACAGCTGACAGAAATGTTTGCACCAAGGTGCCTTCTATTTTGCATAACTTTTTTTTTCCTCTGTCTTGAACGGCAACAAACCCAATAAATAAAGTGTCTGCATGACAGCAATTCCTCTTCAATGTCCCGAAACGTGGCTCGGACAACAAAATTGGCTTTTGTCAGAAGTGCTCTCCATGGTGTGGCTTTGCGTGATGTGGGTGAGAGATATGTGTGAGCAGCTAGTCATATGAAAGCTCGATTTGGAAGCCAGCTATGGAAATCATGCCATGAAGCAAACATTGCGGGCAGCTGCTCTTCAGCACTATCTGCAACTTTAGAGCTGATGCTTTGCTCCTGGGGCCAATAAATAAGTCACTAATTAGTTTTTACTACCTGCAGAAAAACCATGGCAAATGGAAAGCCACTGGAGACTAGGGCAATCAACTCTGAATAGTTCTCGGTTGGTTTCACTAGCCTAGACCAGTCTACCTAATTTAAGGTTTGATTAAATTTAGCCGGGATACTTGGTATGCATGGTTTGCTGGCATCTCTTGGGGTCAGCTTCAAGTGAAACGGTGATGACGCAGCTGTGGTCTTAACTGATATGGTGGAAGCTGTCCTGTAGTCTCTTATCAGATGCTAGGGGGTGCATGCTTCTGGGATCATGATGAGAATAAGCAGCATTTTGAGGTCAGTGGTTTGGTTTGGTTTGTGGGGTTTAACGTCCCAAAGCAACTCGGGCTATGAGAGACACCGTAAAGGAGGACTCCGGAAATTTCGACCACCTGGGGTTCTTTTAACGTGCACTGATATCGCACAGCACACGGGTGCCTTGTTTTTTGCCTCCATCCAAAAGTGACCGCCAGGGCCGGGATTTGATCCCATATCCTTGGGAACAGTAGTCGAGCGCGCCACCCCAGCGGGGACTTTGCCAATGAGTTGAGATGGCTAACTATAATGTGCATTACAAGTACACATACACACTGCTTCCTGTACTTTCTCCTGTCGTGACTAAGTAAATTCTAAAGGGCTTGATCCTAGTGCACTGTGGGGATAGCTCGTGGGAAAAGAAAAGAGGAAACTGCATGAAGAAACAAGGAGAACAAGAATTGCTACATAGTACAATTGCATTTATTCTTTCCTACTGTCCTTGTCCTTTAGCAGTGTTTTTGCCAGCTCCACAAGACCCATATTAATGCGTTGTGTAAAAGTTAATGCGTAACGTTGTGTAAAAGTTAATGCGTTGTGTAAAAGTAATGCGTTGTGTAAAACAAGTTAAGGCGACATATTTTCCACTGAACAAATTTTTGTTCCATGAAACACAGTGTTGTAATTATCTTGCACACTTTCCAAAGAGAAATGTCCTTCTTGAGTCCCACAGCCTGGCTGTTTGTGTCATTATAACTAGAAAAGAAATAAGTTCACATATACAGCTCGTTAAAATGTATTTTTAAGACCCATGTAATTTTCATTAATAAGCACAGCAATACTTGCAAACAAAACTACCACTGTGGTACCGAGGTTTCTATTATAGTGTGTGAGGGCTTTTAAGGCTCTTTGTATTTGCGTAGGAACGTAAAACAGACTGAATTGCATGGCTGTTACTCTGTGAAAAACTGCCATCCTAATACCGTTCATTGCACTGTGTACAATGTTTTTGTGAATTCATGAATTGTGAGGCACACTGAGACCTTCAGCTCACACACTCCGCTTCCCAAATCACTTTTTCTTATGTTAAAATAGTTAGCAGTAAAGTCACCACTGCAAGGCTTGGCAGCTCATTTGCTAGTCATTGCACAAAATGAATTAGGCTGCCCGCTTAGATTGTAACCATTCTGTTATAACCTTATCCTGCAAAGCTAAGGTAAAACACTCTGCACAGGTGCAAAGCAGAGTAGTGAATCTGTGAATGCAAACAGCAAATCCAATCTAAGCAGAAAAGGAATGAATTCAGATTAAGTTACATGTGACCTTAGCGTCAACAAGTCAGGTGTTACATCCATGCCTCACAGCTTTCATAGTGGATCAACATCACCATTATAGAACCAATACCTATGTGATAATGCTCAACACACGATGAAAAGATAAGGTAATGAATCTTTGCAAATGTGGTATGAGACCATGCACAGTGGTGGCCATACAGCAAATGTAAACTGATATGTGAGAAAACCCAGTTGATCACTTTGCAAGGTGCAAAAAATTTAGGCGAGCAGCAAATGCAACAAAGACTAAAAAAATCAGTATTGCATTCTACATTGTTGTAAGATTTGCACACATACATCATCGATATCACTCAGTAGGCAAGTAATCATGGGCGTCACAGCAAAATGGAAGCAGCAAATAGGCACGAACATGAGCATCGACATCTGATTTTGATGGCATCGAAAATATCTCAATTGGTACCCCTTAGCAAAGAAATGCAGCTGAACAGCTTCTCAATACCATTGAAACTGAGTTGGCATGCAGTCTGGCGAGAGTAGAGCTGTCAAAGCAACAAGTATGGGATGTAATGTGTGCAACTCCATAACAGCATCATGTTAGTATAAAGCCTACATACATCATTTGTCTAAGCAGTTGTCCAATGAACTTAACTCATCCAAGTTATGCAGGAAGAAAGCAGATTGTAACCACAGTAATTTCTTCAATTGTTTTCTTTCTTTTTAACCAAATATGTTTTCATGCTCAACATGCCTTAGGTACACCAAAGTGTCCATATCATTAGGCACAGTTGCATATGGTGTGCTTTTTTTTCATAAGCATAACCTCCCGCCATACTGTACTTTTTTTTTTTTTTGGCATCGCGTCTAAATGTTTTTTTTTTTTTTTTTTTTTTTTTAAGACCTGATGTGGTAATAAAGTGTTTAGCCCATCACATACAGAAGTGTTCAGTCGACCGATTCATCGCACAGATACTTATTGCAGACATAGGTGCACCATAGCTAGCAGGAAATAAAAATAAACAGGAAGGTACTCTCAAAGTGACAGCTGCCGTGAAAGTACACGATATTTTCACAGTTTGCACAGTGCCGTCGAGCACCCACATCAGCACAAAGCGGAAACCGCGGAACAGTGGCATATTAGTAGCCCGAAAGCCGTGCAGCTAACGTCGTCGAAGGGCTCGGTGCTGGCACGGGAAGGGCTCGGCAAGCACAGCACATACACGGACCGCGATCAACACAGGCGATCGACACATCGCGGAAACAAAGTCGTGTGCTCGTTTCTGTTGCGGTCACTGCGACCAGTGGAACGGGTGCCAGACTAGTTGTCACCAAGTTAATTTCAGTATTAGGAAAACACTGTGTGACGAACTTTGCAAACATGGACAATCCTCTTCTAGGTGGCAGTCGCTGAAGTCGTAAACACTTTCGCAACACATGCACGGGCACTTTTCGATGCGCTGAGGAGCCAATTCGTGCGCATGAAAATCACCGTGAAACTGTTGCTGGCTGTCGGCCGTGAAGATCCTCACGGCTAGCGATAATCACAAACACGTCGTGACAGCCGTGCGACCTAGTACACTTCGCCGGTTGGAAGATCACTGCCTTCAGCTCAGCGCAGATAACAGTGGCGCATACGATCCTACTTGAGGGGAAATCACAGTCGATAGGAACACTAGTATTAGCAATGCGCGCTAAGTATATTGGTTTTTGCGGCAGAGCAACATCTACCATCTACGCTTCGTTCGTCGCTTCGCTTCACACCGCTGGCGGCCATGTTGCCTAGCAAGATCGAGGAGGAGGAGCCAGAGACGTCGCCTACAGCGCAACCAATAGCTGCAATCCGGTCGCCTTGCTGATCAGCACGTGCGGGCAAAAAGTTGAGATGAGTCAACTTTTCTGCGGACGACAGATGCGGGTGCGCGCTATTGTATGCCCCGCCGAACCGGTCGTCTCGGTGCGGCCGCATGCGTGCGGAGCGGGTCAAAAAAGCAATCGTACAGCGGCCTTAAAGACCGAACGTCGCCTGATTTCAGGCGACGGTAGGCCGGCAACGACTTCCTTGCCGCCTTGTCTTGCATCCAATGCTCCAACGCCGCTGTCCGGGTGGCTAGTTGGGATGGTAGTCCGGTCTTCCGTACACTTCTTCACTGCGCAGGTGTAAGCGCCGCCACGGCGGTTTCGCGACGTCCAGTGCCTGGACGGTTGGTTGCGCCGTAATCTTTCCGTTCGCTGCTGCACCGCTACTCTGTCTGCCGTGAGCACGAATTAAGTCCTTTGCCTCGCAGCTTCCGATGATCACATGGCGCCGCTCGTCGGTACGCCGACAGCATGGAAATGCTGTCACACAGCTGCGACGACCGCGGTCACATCCACGCGCGCGCACGCACGCACACACGCCACTTGAAGGAAACACGGCGGCGATATCCGAAACGCTTATCTCGAGTAGTGTCCCTCCATGGCGATCCGGCGCTCGAGAGGCAGCACTGCAGCCGGCAGCTGCTGCTCCTACAGCCGTCCAGAACCGTCGCCGAGCGCTGCTTCCTGACGGTTGGGCGGCGGCGACTTGGGTTGTGGCATGGCCGGTCTCGAGGGAGTGCGCGCTTCTGTGGTGGCGGCTAGAGCTGCGACCGTCGCTGGCACCCAAGGCGTTGTTGCTGCTCACTATCCGATGCTTGTGATGTCGACTGCGTCAGCGAGTTCGCTGGGAGACGACGCCTGTCTTCGCAGCGCCTTCTGGGAGACCCCTTTCGGATTTCTGACTAGTTTTCCTTTGGCGCTCCTAGCCAATAGTTGCCTGCCATTTGGCCAGGTCCCTACGGCAGCGAGTGGAGGGGGGGGGGGGGGGGACAGCTTGGTAGCGTCTTCACCACCGCCCGCTTTTCCTTTCCTTCCCCCCCCCCCCCCCCCTTTGTTTGGGACGAGGGGACATACCAACAGTACTGCTAGATACGACCCTCCCGTAGCCAGCTCGCTTCCTCACAACCGGTTGCCTACCTGACCACTCGTCTGAGCGGTCGAGGTGTTGTTGTCAGGCCACTCACCCCGTCAAGGTCGTTTTCGCCTAGAGCGGGTATTGTATGGGCGAGCTTTGGGGGTAGGTAGGGGCACTGACCTTTTCCCGCGTCTAAGCGAAATCGGCGCTGCCGCCCTGCCAGCCACTTCCCGTTGGAAGTACTGTTTTAGCTCCCCGACGTAGATCGGCTTGCCGAGTCGACCCGTGTTCGGATCTTTCAGCCTGTAGTTCAACTGCGAGAGCTTCTCAGCAACTACGAACGGCCCAATCCATTTAGGCGCAAGGCCAGCTGCGAACCCCGTGCTCGCATCGCTCTGCACATGGCTACGCTTTAGAACGAAGTCTCCCACTTGAAATTCCACGTTCCGATGCGCACGATCATAGGCAGCCTTCTGGCTAGCCCTTGCTTTAGCGCGATTTTGGCTGGCCTCGCTCACTGCTTTTTGCAAGCGATCGCGCATGCGCCGCGCGTAGTCGGCTATTGCCGTTTCACCTGACGAAGCATCCTGCCTTTTGGTCAAAATGGTGTCAGTTGGCGTATTTAGTTCCCTCCCGAACATCAGGAAGGCAGGCGTGAAACCTGTGGAGCGATTCTCGCTTGTTCGCAGTGCAAAGGTGATCGCGTCGAGGTGCTCATCCCAGTCGTTGTGCGTCCGGGCGTATGCCCCGAGTAGTGGCTTCACATCGCGATTGCGGCGTTCGGTCACATTTGACTGCGGATGATAACACGTCGTTCGCTGCTGCCGTACGCCCATGGCGGCACACGTATCACGAAAAACTTTCGCCGTGAAATACGAGGCGTTGTCAGTGATCAGCCTCTCCGGAAACCCGTAGAGACAGAACAATCCTGAGAGCTTCGTCAGGATTTCCTTCGTTGTGGCGTTTCGCAGCGGATAGAGTTCAGCGATTCCGCTGAAGTGACATGTCACCACTAACACAAATTTGTGCCCTCTTTTGCTGCGCGGCAGCGGTCCGATCAGATCGCACGCCACCGTTTCCCATGGCTTTGTGCTCACAATCGGTTGGAGCAGGCCAGGCGGTTTTCCACCTCGCGGCTTCCTTTCTTGGCAGACGTGGCAGGTCCGTACGTATTTACATACATCAGCCTTCATTCCTGGCCAGGTAGCGAGCCGACATAGTTTCTTCCATGTCTTTGGTGCGCTTCCGTGACCGTCTGCGTCGTGATAGTGCTGCAAAGCAGCATGCCTCAGTTGGCCGGGGATGACGGCTTTGAAGCACTCGTTTGAGTCTTCTTTGACAGGCACGTACTTCAGCAAAGCTCCATCAGCGTCCAACAGGAAGCTCTCCAGCTCACTCGCAGCAATACCAGCTGCACTAGAGCTCGCGCCTACCGCGTTCTCCGCGGATTCTGGGCGCTCTTCGACCAGCGGTGTCGATTGGTCCGTCTCTTCACGCAGACTGGCGACCATCTCACGACAATACGAGTCTTCCTGTTGAGCTTTGATAAGCTCTTCCCTGCTGAATGCAATCTCGATCGGCGTTTTCGCTGTCACGAGATGCGCGTGCTCCGGAGGCAGGAATTTCTCCTTTTGGCCCTCCTTTCCCGACGAGCGGGGAAGTTGCCGCGCCTCCTCTCCCGCGGCTGGGGACGGGTCATTCACCGGCGCGCGCGACAGCGCGTCCGCAACCACGTTTGTGGCACCTTTCCGGTAGCGCACCTCGAAATCGAAGCGCTGTAGCGTCAGTGCCCAGCGCGTGAGCCTCCCGCTCGGCTCGCGTAAGCGGGTCAGCCATGTCAAGGCCATGTGATCGGTTTCGACCGTGAACCTTGTACCTTCCACGTACATCTCGAATTTTCGGAGCGCGAAGATGATAGCGAGGCATTCCTTCTCCGTCACTGAGTAGTTGCGCTCCGCCGGCGTCAGCGCGCGGCTGGCGAACGCCACGGGGCGCAGTTTCTCGTCCTCCTTTTGGAGAAGCACTGCGCCCACTCCGAAATCGCAGGCATCTGTCTGGATCAAAAAGGGCCTATTTAGGTCGGGGAGTTTCAGTGACGCAGTATCGGCGATGGCTTGCGAGAGCTGACGAAAACTCGCCTGCTGTTCCTCTCCCCATTCCCACAGGGCTGCCTTCCTTAACAATTTTGTTAGAGGGGTTTGCAGGCGGATGCAGCTGAGAATGAATTGGCGATAGTAGCCCACCATGCCGAGAAAACGGCGCACGGCCTTTACATCATTCGGCACCGGGAATTCCAGGATAGCGCGAAGTTTGTCAGGGTCCGGGGCTACTTTTCCTCGCTGAACGCGGTAGCCGAGCAAACTGACTTCAGCCCAGCACAGGTGTGCTTTAGCGGGGTTCAGCGTGAGACCTGCTGTTCTGAGTTTTCCCAGAACGTCTCGGAGGTGTTCGAGGTGTTCCTCGAATGTGCGGGAGTAGATGACGATGTCGTCCAGGTAGGCGAGAGCGTGATGCCATTTGGCGTCTCCCAGTACACGGTCGATCAGCCGCTGAAAGGTGCTCGGACTTCCGGACAGACCGAAGGGCATCCTAACGAATTCGTAGAGACCCCTGTGGCAGGTGAACGCCGTTTTACACTCGTCGCCTGGTCACATCTCTACTTGGAGATAGCCTTTGCTAGCGTCCAGAGTAGAAAAATACCGCGCTCCGCCGAGGTTCGAAACAATGTCGTCCACGCTCGGGAAGGGGTATGCATCCTTTTGTGTGACCGCATTCAGTCGCCTGTAGTCCACGCACAGCCGTGAGCTACCGTCCTTTTTGGGGACCAGCACCACTGGGAATCCCCAGGGGCTTGATGAGCGGCGAACAATGCCCGCATCGATCAGTTCTTGCAGCGCCGCGTTAATCGCCTGCCTTTTGGCGGGGCTGACCGGTCTCGGGTTGGATTTCCAAGGCTGCGCGTCTCCTGTCTCGATGCGGTGCTGTACAAGCTTGGTACAGCCGGGGCGGTCCGTGAACATCTCTTCGAAGTTTCCTAACAACGAAAAGACGCGACCGCGCTCATGGTCTGTCAGGTTGTCGGCGTTTGCCAGCAGACCCTGTAAACGCTCTTCCGCGCCCACGCGCAAGGCATGGGGACGGGCTGCAGCTGCTGTATTCAGCGGCTGAGGGGGAGCGCCGCTTCCTCGGGAGGTATTCCTCGTTTCCACCTCGGAAGCTGTCCTTTCGGCCGTCGTGGTCGGTGCTGTGACGAACGGCTTGAGTGGCGCGAACGGGCTTTCCCGATAGCCACCATTGCCGATATCAACCACGATTCCCGTACGGGGCAAGAAATCTCGGCCGAGAATAACTGGTACCGTGAGTCCAGGCAGATGAATGAAACGCTGTCGCCGGGTGCGCTGATTCCAACGCGCGACGAGGCGCACATCACCGCCGGAGCATACTTCTCCGCTCGCCAACTGGAGGGGCAGGCTGCGTTTTCGCACCCGAATGCCTCTCTGTCGAAGGCGGGAAACGACTTCGTCTCCGATTAGAGAAGTGCTAGCACCAGTGTCAAGCAGTGCTCGGAACGTAGTCCCTGCTATCGCAAGGTCTATGAACGGAGCCCTGGTAGTGGTCGGTGTTCCGATCCTGAGAAGTGAGGGTGCCACTATTGCAGCTCCGTCGCTCGGATCAGCTTCGGCCGCCGGCGCTGCTACCGGCGGCCTACCTCGTTTCCCTGACTCGCAGGGCAGGCACGAGCCAAGTGACCAACTTGACCACAAGAGAAGCATGGCCCGGGATTCCGGGCTCTAGGCAGACGAGGGTGCTCTCGCGTACGGCCGTCCGTGAGAGCTTGTTGAGCCGGTGCCACCACCATGCTACGCTGCCCGTCCGCACGCGTCACCAGCGCTCGATCGTTTGACCGTGTTTGGTAATCTCTGTCGGGCGGTCGGCGTGAGGTTGACCACTTTTCCTCTCGCACAGCTTCGATGATCCTCGGCCCGTTTGAGTAGGGATCAAGAGCGCGATCCGAGATTTCCGGGAAGGCGCCCTCACCTGAAACACGTGACGTTCGAGCGTTTTCACTCCTTGAACGCGCACTGCCATTCCAGGCGCAGCTGGGCTCCAGACAATCCGATGGGGGTGGCGGGGGCCGGTACGCACGGGCAGCTGAAATTTCGGCTTGCACCCGACGCGCTTCCACGGCCAGCTCATTCAGGTTCCTGCAGCGACTTCCCCGCAGGTAAAGAGCAAAGGTGGGGTGGCTCTGTCGGATTACTCGTTCCACTTGCTCCGTGTTCGAAGCGTTGGGATCGGCGTAATCGTAAAGCTCCTGCATCGCCCTGACGTATTCGACGAGCGACTCGTCGGGAGCTTGGGTTCGGAGTTACAATTCTCGCCGCATTCGCTGCGGTAGTCGTGAGGAAGGAATTCCTCCCTAAACATACTGCGGAATTCAGCCATAGTGCTCGCTGTGTGACCTACCAAACGATGCCACCGAGCGGCTTGGTCAACCAGTGCCACTGGTATCACCCTTCGCAGCATGTGGGTCTCGCTGCAGCCGTTGACTTGGCCGTACTGGTCTAGCGCCAGAAGAAAGCTGTTGGCGCTCATTTGATCGCCGTAGCCGCTGTACGTTGGGATCGGTGTTCCGATCCGCGGGGTGGGTTGCAAGGACTGCAGCGCTTGCTGGAATGCGCTGGCGAGGACTCCTGCGAGGTTTTCGGCGTTTGCCGCTTCCTCGCTCTCGGGTGCCGCGACGAGTGGCGAGATCGTCGGCGGGGTTGGCGCGGCCCCTGTGCTGCCGTTTGGTAGCTGCGAGGGCGGACATGGCGTGCCTGGCGCTTCTCCCCAATCCGTTCGCGCGTAGTGCAGAGGCGCGCCAACTCTTGAGGGTGGCATTTCGCGGCGTCTGCCGGAATCTGCCTGCGGGCGTCGTGTTTCGCTGGCTGCTCCTGCAGCGGCGAATTGTCCCGTCTGTAGAGTCGCGTTGGCGGCGAGCGAGCCGTGGGCCGGGCTTTCCCTGTACCCGGGGCTGAGCTCTGCGAGCCACGTCAGATCAGGCAGATTACTCTGCTGGTCTGGCATTGTGTCCGGCGGGAGCGAGTAGCTCAAGTGCTTCTGCACGAGAGAACCACGTTGGGGCGCCAGTTGTGGGGGTTCTTATTAAGCCGTCGAGCCTCTTCTGAGGTCTAGGCCGCAAACACAGAGCTCCCGCGATCACACACCACGGGCAGCCGTTCTCACGGCCGCAAAGTGGTAATGCGAAGTACGACACAACACAGAACAGGACTTTGCCCGGAACCAGATGTTTATTGGGTTTTCCCAAAAAGAACGCTGGTGAAGGTCTTGCTGGAGACCCTATCCTTTTGGATGGGGCCTGACACTTCGAAGGGCAAGATGGCGACAACAAAGAAGTATAGCGGGGAGGTATTTACCTTGCGTCCTTCCGTTGTCGCGGCTCGCTGTCGTCTCTCCTCCTCGGCGGTAGCCGGTTCCCGCCGATCTCGGCGCATCTTGCCCTTTGTCCTTTTTCGGCCAATGAGCGTCGCGTCTGCGACGCCTAGCGGTGCGCTCCTGCGCCCAGCGAGGGAAGAGGGAAACGCGGCGCTATCGAGAAACCCGTTTGGGTTACTCGACCTCGGAAGAGAAGGAATACTTTTGTCCCCTTCATCCTCCGCGGCGCGCGGTGCTTCGGAGGGATGCGCGGTTCTCCGTGATCGCTGCACTTCGCAAATTAGGGTAATATAATTATAAATTTGTACAATCACCTTTGTATATATTTGCCTCGCCACAGAATTTCGAGCAAACCTGCTGCATAGAAATATGTCTTATGTTGGAAGTTTTTTATTGCCACTTTGGCAAGACTTGTAACTTGTAAGGATTAAAATTTCCAGGATATGCCTGATTAAAGAAAGGACAAGAAGAAAGCAGAGAGAGCACTACAACTTAAACTTAGCATATGCCTAGCCAGCTGAAAATTAAAACTTCATAATAAGATCTTTAAATATTATATAGCTAAACACCTTCCGAAAGTTGCGATTCAGCTGGCACTAGCACCGGCGACCGACTGAGTACCTAAAATGGGGACAAGGGTTTTCCGGGTGGATGACTTGGGAACGGAACCTACGCCTTAAATTCCACCATAATACCACGCATATGTTTGAGTAAAACAAAGCATTTTCATATGCTGCAAATAATTTGGAAGGCCTAGACGAGTCCTTTTATATAAAAATTGGCGGTGGCTTAGCTCAGCTAAGCCAGGATACACGTAGCGAAAGCATGTATGCTTGACGCTGAGCTGTCTACCCCTCGCCAATCCAATCTTATCTCATCCAATCCAAAGTAATGTAATCCAATCTAATATAATCTAATCTCATCCAATCCAAACCAATACAGTCTAATCCAATCCAATCAAGTACAGTTAATTCCATTCAAACACAATCCAATTCAAACCTGTCCACTGCAAACCAGTCCGATCGAGTCCAATCAAATCCAGTCCGGTTCAATCTAGTTCAATCCAATCCTGTCCAATGCTGAGTACTGAGTACACGCTCGTCCGAAATGCGCCGCTGACTACCCTGTCTTCATGACTACTGTCATCATCACGCTAGAAAAGGGCGTGGCGCAGTTGGTTAAAGCGCGGCGGGGGACCGTGGGATGAACGTTCGATTCCCGGTGATTTTT
Organism: Amblyomma maculatum; assembly: GCF_055883805.1. Lineage (NCBI taxonomy): Eukaryota > Metazoa > Arthropoda > Arachnida > Ixodida > Ixodidae > Amblyomma > Amblyomma maculatum. The sequence goes on from NC_139348.1 coordinate 47,167,117, forward strand.
TTTTCTTTGATGAGAAGACCGACCCAGCATAAAAATTAGCAGTGGCTTAGCTCAGCTATGCCATCTTAATCTTGATTGCAAGTCCAGGTTAGTCTGGGTTTCTAGCTGTGTTTTTGCATTAGAGACGAGACATTTTCTGGTTGCTTCTTGATTGCCAGATGGCGCGGCGAGCGCGCGGTGTCTGCCAGCTGCGGCTGCTGCTAAGCAACGGCTCTGTGCCTCCTCGGAGCACAGCCACAGCGAAATCGCAAGTCCGTGGCCAATGTAACTTTCGCTACAAAAAGCACGAGAACTCAACACCATGTGCAGTCATCTCTGTATCTCATCATCATCATCATCAGCCTCCACTGCAGGGCGAAGGCCTCCTCCATATCCCTCCAATTAACCCAGTCCTGTGCGAGCTGCATCCATTTGACCCCTGTGAACTTCTTAACCTCATCCGCCCACGTAACTTTCTGCCGCCCCCTGCTACGCTTTTCTTCTCCTGGAATCCAGTTACTTACCCTAAGCGACCATCGGTTATCCTCTCTTCGCACTACATGCCCTGCCCATGTCCATTTCTTCTTCTTGATTTCCACTAGAATGTCAGTGACTTGAGTTATTTCACTGACCCACTCTGCACGTTTTCTATCATCTTTACGTTATCCCTACCATTTTTCTTTCCATAGCCCTCTGCGTTGTCCTCAACTTAAGAAGAACCCTCTTCGTTAGCTTCCGCGTTTCTGCCCCATAGGTAAGTACAGGTAAGATGCAACTGTTGTATACTTTCCTCTTGAGCGATTCCAGTAAGCTGCTAGTCATAATCTGGGAATGCTTGCCAAATGCGCTCCATCCAAGTCTTATTCTCCTTGTTATTTCCCTTTCATGGTCCGAATCTACGGTTACTAGCTGTCCTAAATAGATATATTCGCCTACTACTTCCAGTGCTCCGCTACCTAACGTAAACTGCTGTTCCTTCCATAGGCTATTGAACATTACCTTAGTCTTGTGCATATTGATTTTCAAGCCTGCTTTTTTACGTTTCCTGTCTAGGTCATCAATAATTCTTTGCAGTTCATCCCCTGAGTTACTTAGCAAGGCAATGTCATCAGCAAATCGCAAACTACTGAGGTATTCTCTATCTACTCTTATCCTTAACTGCTCCCATTCCAAGTCTCTGAATACTTCTTCTAAGCAAGCTGTGAATAGTAATGGGGAGATCGTGTCTCCTTGCCTAACACCTTTCTTTATAGAAATTTTGTTACTTTCTTTATGCAGAACTATTGTTGCTGTGCACCCTCTATATATATCTTCCAGCACTTTCACGTACGGCTCGTCTACCCCCTGATTTCGCAATGCCTGCATCCCCGCCGAGGTTTCTACTGCGTCAAATGATTTTTCGTAATCAATGAATGCTATGTATAAGAGCTGGTTATATTCCGAGCATTTTTCTATCACCTGGTTGATGGTATGGATATGATCGATAGTAGAGTACCGTTTTCGAAAACCTGCTTGATCCTTTGCTTGATTGCAGTCTAAGGTTGTCCTGATTCTATTAGCAATTACCTTATTAAATACCTTATACGTAACAGACAGTAAGCTGATTGATCTGTAATTTTTAAGGGCCTTAGCGTCCCCTTTCTTATGAATTAAGATAATGTTTGCGTTCTTCCATGGTTCTAGTATCGTTGATGACACCAGACATTGCGTATACAGGGTGGCCAGTTTTTCTAGCACGATATCCCCCCCTTCATCCGCCCTTCAACAAATCTACAGTTACCTGATCACCTCCAGCTGCTTTTCCCCGGTCATAGTTTCTAATGCTTTCTTAACTTCGTCCTTCGTCATTGGCGGAACGTCAGACTACATTTCCCTACCGCCAATCTCATTATTGTCGTGACTTCGTTGGCTGCTGTAGAGATTAGTATAGAACTCCTCAGCTACTTCGACTATCTTGTCAATATTCGTGATGACATTCTCCGTTTTGTCCCCTAGCGCATACATCTGACTTTTGCCTATGCCCAATTTCTTCACATCGCTTTAAGGCTTCCTCCGTTCTCTAGAGCATGCTCAATTTTCTCCATGTTATACTTCCTTATATCGGCCACTTTGCGCTTATTGATTAGCTTTGATATCTCTACCAATTCTACCTAGTCTGTTGGATTGGAAACTTTTATACTTTGGCGTTTCTTAATCAAATCCTTCGTCTCATTAGACAGCTTACCGGTATCCTCTCTAACTATATCCTATACCGCCTACTTCTACATCGCAGTAAGTAATGATATCTCCGAAATTAGTGTTCATTGCTTTTGGCCTAATGTCGTCATCCTCGGTTATAGCTAAATATCTATTCTGTAGAGAGATCCTGAACTCTTCTGCCCTCCCCATCACCGCGAATTCGTTGATGAACTTGTTTTTTTTTTTTTACTAATCTGTTTCGTTCCCTTTTCAGATTTAGACTGATTCGAGACCTTACCATCCTGTGGTCACTGGATTACCTCTACATCTTGCATAATGGCGGGGGTTGAACACAGTATGAACTCAACTTCATTTTTAGTCTCCCCGTTAGGACTTTTCCATGTTTATTTCGGGTTCTTCCGTTTGCTGAAGAAGATATTCATGATTCTTAAGTTATTGCGCTCTGCAAACTCAACTAGTAACTCCCCCTGCATTCCTAGTAACAATGCCATAATAACCCATTGCCTGATCTCTGTACCTAGTATACACCAAAACGTTTTACGCCTTTCTACGTGCAAAAAGGGGGAGTGTGTCCGGGCTGACACTCTACGTAAGACACCGCAAGGCAGGAGTAAGGCAAGGTTTTAACAATCAGGTGCTTCCGGTTGGCTATCCTCCGTTATGGAAAATGGAAGGGCATACAATAAAAAGCGAAACGGAGAAATGCGATCTGAAAGACAAAAACCCGTTGCACCAGTGTTACAAGCACTGTGAGGGCTGCCACGCGCAGCGGCCTCAACAGAACACAGCAGCCGCTGTTCGACGCTAAACAAATGACATTTGCACAACGAAGGATCTTCCACGGTTAAACAGTGCTGCTCTACTGATAGGTTGCTAGCCCGAGGACAGCGTTACAACTGTAAGGGTGTAAAAATGTTTAGTATGATACCTCGTATAGCCATTTACTTTTGAGTGACCTCGTTCAGCAAACTATAGCCATAATTATTCCGATTTAAGATACGGTCGGGTTGTTTGGAGACCCGGTTATGAGGTGATTGAACTACATAGTTATTAAAAAAAATTAAGCATTATAATCTTTCTCTTAAGGCAACCTGTTTTTCTTACAGCCTTGAATACCTTTATTGCCTGTTTGACTTTTGATGTCAATAAAGCGGTTACGCAATTTCAGTCCCAGGCATTTTCCCTTCAAAAGTAATTATAATCAAGGCGGATTACGCACGATGGTGCATTTAGGTCTATTTCATGGAAAACATCAATTACACCCGGTTTTGCAGAAGTAACCAGAAACATTCTCAGTATTTATCATGCACAAGACGTCACGTATGCTAATGATACTGGTTAAATATGTCTGAAACGTCACGTATACTGTAGTGTGCATTTACGGCTTCCATCTCAGAGCATCTCTGTGACGTTATATTGCAGCTGGTATTTGGGAGCCAGAACGCGATCTAACACTGTGATGTGCTGCGGCATTGCGCATGAGAAGCGCCCTCTCCTCCTCACTCGCCACTACAAATATGCTTCCCTGCTTGCCCTCGGACTTCCATTAGGCGCGCATTTTGTACAGAAAGTATATAATTCCAGCGGCTCAGATAGCCTTTGCATTTTTGCGCCCGACTGTATATAAGGCGCTGTGGCAGCATCTGAAGATATCAGAATGTCTTTACGCGATAGCGTATGGAGGTCTCTCGAAACCAAAAAAGGCGCCGTCATCGCGTTCCCGAAATTTGAGAAAAACGCGATGGAAAAACACGGGTGCAAATTTCTATAAAAAGTATGACGCAGCCACTTTTTTTGCAGTGTTTTGCGTGGTGTCATAACATTTCACTTTTATAGTTTATATAAAATCAAGAATTCTGTTGAGTAAAGCCAGTCAGGTGCGCCGAATATACAATTTGATAATTTGAATAGTTCTTGTATTGGCTTCATTAAACTACTTTTTGACGGTGACGTGACGAGCGAGCTTGACGCACCACCATCCCCCTTCTCCACATGCTTTTAAGGTCAAAAGTCATTACAAGATTGTGTGGAATACCGTCCTCGTTTTCCCTCGGGAGGTACCTGATGTCGAAGGGCTGAAGCGGAAAACCCCTCAAAAGTCCATCGCATGACGTGCCAGAAAAAAAAAAATCAGTGTCCAAGCAGTCCAAGAAAACATGCTCAATGATTTCGTTCTTTTTACACAGAAAAAAAGTGAATACCTGAGCGCATATAATCCCTTGCAACCAAACTTTGCGCTTTAAAGTTCCGCTGTGTGTTTTAGACGCCTTAGAAATGTCGAACATTTATCCTTTAGACCTTTTTTGTTCATGCGGAATATAGGTGGCGTAAACGGGAAAGCTTCATAGATAATCACCTTCAACGTAACCTAACCTTCATACATAAGCAGTAGGCGAGATATATTTTATCCTTTTATCAGTGCACAATACCCTCGCGAGGTAGCAAGAAGGACTCCTTGAAAAACCTTAGTTCTTAGTATTTTAGACCACGAAAGGTGTCTTTCTGTACAGTGGGCTCTTTATTCCGCTCAGGCGCATTCTCGCAGCTTCCCTCACGCACTTTTTTTTAGGCTTCACGTGCTTGCAGTGGCCTCGTTTTTGTTTGTTGCGCATGATTGCATTAATGCGCCTCGTTGGCTCACAGCGTGCACATAATGTCCGCACGTATGCCCGTGCCAGTTCTTTACCATCGTCGTTGCTTGCATTCCTCAGACCCAACTCCCCTGGAACACGTGACAAAAACGGATAGTAAAAAATAAAAGAGAAGTGTTCTATGTCGTTCATGCTACGTCATCGCTGCTGGCGTGTGGGCGCTTAGAAGTGATACGATGATATGACTGCACAAGCTTTCTTTAGCGACAATCTTCTTACTCTGGTACTCCTTGTGTATGCATGGGGTCAGAGCTTGGAGCAACAAGTATGCATTCCTGCATTGGGTTAATCTAGGGGTAGCGCTGAGAACACAATTTGTCTACAGAGGTTGACTTGCGAAGTGATTGCTTGGTAAAGGACAGCGTGCGATAAATTTGTGGTGACGTCGGTAGGCGTATCACTGATGCCACTCCTAGCACAATGCCGAAGGACCGAATGGCACGCCACTGAAATTAGTCTGACATAACTAAATGTGGACGCGACAAGTTTGGTAAACACGCTTGGGAAGTTTAATTGAATGGTTGGATGTCACCGTACCTCAATGAGATGCGTCATGGAAACATATCTCAATGGCAATTTCAAACACTTAATCCGTCCCCAAGGCTGCCATGCTATGAGTGGATAGGTGTTTTGGGCCGCAGTTATGTCGCAATGCTAATAAAAATGGTAATAAATTTTGTTAGCTGCGTGAAATTCTGTGCGCAAATTTTTTACTGTTTTCTGTGCGGTACGCCGCTCGCATAGCAATGAGAACGGATTTGAAATTAACAGTGATTACATAGAACAAGAGAGGCTTTGCAGTTACAAACGGACCGTCGCTGATGAGTTTAATGTCACAGGAGTTAATTAGCGACTCGCTTGTTTATACTGGCGCAATAACGTACTTTGTCTTTTGATTGACATGACGTCTTATTTTATTACTTCGCACAAGTTGTTGTTGCTCCCAGGAGATGATACTGTCGTAGACATTGTCTTTATTAACGAGCAGCTGTAGATTTAAGGATGGATTTGAATGTAAATTTATGAACAGTTTATCGGACAGATGTTTGTTAAATTTAGCCTCTACACCGCGTTTGTGACACTCATAAATACCTCAACTTTCAACTTCTTCACAATCTAATGATTCATCATTACAGGCACAAATTGGTATAGGATCATGTACAGCCACAATATGAGGCTGCAGCCCCTACTAAATTCATTCCTAACCCTTCTCGCAGAACCCGACTCACTAGCTCCGCGATATTATTTTATAGCCTGCTTCTAACCTTTTTATAAAAGTGACCACTGGACTTGGTTTATAGCGCGGTCAGACAAGCACCAGGAAGAAACGAAGTGACAGGACAATGTCTTCCTTCCTGTGCTCATGTTTCTGTATTAAATCCCAAGTCTAGAAGACTAGCCCGCGAACACATTCTCGCAATCACCTACAAATAATGGAATACTTTTGAGATACTTTACCTAGTTTGCCTAATCAAGTTTGCGAATGTTTTGCTTGTTCTCTTACTTTCTGAAACACTGTTCTCCCATTTATTGCATCAACTCCTGCCGTATCTCTTATCAAAGACAGCAGTATTTGTAAATAAAGAGAAAAAATATTTAGTGAACTTACCTGGTTTTCCACTTGGAGTCTGTGTCGTTCGATGCCACGCTAGAAACGTGGTCAACTTCGCGCCGTAGCACGTACTTGTCGCCATCTGGTTGAGAGGCTATAACACCGAGGGAGAGCTCTTCCGTCTCTCCGCTGGCCGTCTTGGCCTTCAGTACGAGTGCCAAATCAGGACCCGCTAAATTGGCGTTGGTGACCTTGAAGGTGTAGCTGATGGTTAGCGACCCCAGCGAAAAGTCCGCCCCGAACAACCTGTCGGATAAGAATTTTGTAGAAAGCCCCTCTTGCGCTGCAACTATGTTGAGCGTCATGACAATCGTCTTAAAGCAGCGTACTTAAGAGCGCAGGAAGAAGAGGGAAATTTAAAATAAACATTTTCGCCCCAAAGAGACCCGTTTCTCACCACCTCCTGAATCCGAGCTTACTTCACTGGAATGGCCTATTTTATTGCTGAGGAGCACAGGCGCAAAATACTCGCACCTTGTAACTTTAAGACAAATCGCCCCGTGGAATTCGCCTCTAGTTAGAAAAAGACTTTTTTATTTTATTTGTTGGTTGCCAAAAGATGAATGATGTCTGTGGCAATGGACGTAATCGACGTAAGATAAAGACTTGCGCGCCTACATCCAGCCATGCTGACCTGACGTTCCCAAGTTTGTAAGGCGACCTCGAATAGACAGACCCTCTTACAGAAATCGGTAAGAGGGAAACCACAGTATATTCCAGTGACTGCCGAATTAAATTCTAAGGTAGGCAAGAAGGAGGCTGTAGACCAGGCACTGGATGATTATTGCATACGCTGTAGGTATAGCAGGTGGGATTATATTAGTACACTTCGCGGAATGAAATTTATGACTCATGGCTTTTCAGACAAAATGGACAGCTGTAAGTGTAGCTAAAGATTGTAATCGGAGAGCAAAAAATAAAACAAAACTTCATATTGTGCGCTCCCTCTAGCACAGTGCAGGATGCCGATGGGTTCAAAACACACACACACCATTATATGCAACATACACATAAAGCAAACGCGTATGAAACAAACATGCGATTAAGTGGCCGTAAATAGACGACAGCTCGGATCAGGCTACACTTGATCAACAAAGGAAAGTAACTAGTCAGACACAAGCCCAACAACAAATCGGTGGTAAGAGAGAAAGCAGACGAAAAATGATGCTACTGCTGTACAGACAAGTCTTCACGAAATGAACTATGATTTCAAGAAAAAAAGAGTACGCAATAAAATGGTGGGTCGTTTAAGAATTGCGTGAGCCTAGACATGCGAGTGAAAACACTGTTAAGCATAGTTTAGCATGGTTGTACAGTCTTTGCCAAAAGTGGGGAGCCCAGGGGGTCTGCTTTTAAGCCACTTCGTGCGGCTTCTAATAAAGTTCCAGTGTTGCGAATGTCTTGATAGCAAGAAGATTTTTCGTACTAACCTTGCCTATGGAAAGGGCCTCCGCCAATATGAAACCAGCATCACTACACGGCTACGAAGCAGGCCCCCCCGGGCTTTACACCTTTTACAAAGGCTGTAGTACATGGTTTGACTGTTCTAATTAGGGGACGCTCAAGCTTCGCTTGAACAGTAGACGAGAAAGCGCTTTAAACACAGTTTCTTGATGCGCTTATTTTGTTCAAATTTGTTTTTGGGGAAAAGAAGGCACAGTATATGCCTCACTTTGCGGCCGGCACATGCACTCAATAAGGTCATGTGGACACAGGAAGGTGAAATCCGAAATTGCACAAGTAGTAGTAAGCTTACGCACTAAAGGTAACTAGTAGGATTGCTGAACAGATGTGCTAGTGCTCTCAAAATAAAACGGAGCACGGACCTGTGGAAAAATTTTCTATCCTTCGTCCGGGCTGCTGATGAGGCGAACACCAAGAGTGTCAAGGTGAACGTCCGGATGTCGCACATGTACCCAATTAAGCTATACACATGCGCATCAGCTTGAAAGGCGCGCTAAGAAACGGAAATCTGCTTCGTTCGTGTGCTCCGTTTTATTTTGAGGGCACTAGTACGCTCTGCCTGGAGTCTCTCAAAACACAATGGAGGGGATAGAACTGGTATAATTATCAAAGTAAATATGTGCAATGAGATCGCCACGAGTAAGTATGATAAAGGTCAGTGTTGACGAAGTTCTAAACAGCGGATGTAGTCAGAAATAGTCAAGAGGAAGCAAGGCATAGGCAGAAAACTGAAGTGGGTGCTTAAGAGACAATGACTGCAATAGCAACAGAATACGAAGAAGATAGGTAATACAGCTGAAGAAATCTACACAGGTCTGTACAATATAAGAAGTTGGTGTAGTACTCAGCTTTCCAACGGAGGACAGAACTACCATGTGGTCCGATAGTGGGTTCGGATTCTACCTCAGGCACGTGATTGTTTCTTCTACATTTAGAATGAACTTTCTCTACGATTAGAAAACAATTTCATATTGACCAATACCAATAACTCTTCTATGCTATCCCTGGTGACAGCGTGTGTTAGATATCGTGGAATCTCATAACTAGCCTCTTATTTCCCAGCATTTGTTTGATAGTTACAATAACGAGGACGTCCAATATGGGGCTCTTGATGTCATATGTAGCGTAAGAAGGTCATCTGGTAGCTCCAATTCTTCCTCGATGGATCCCTTCCCCCTTTGCCCTCGTGATGAAAAAGCATGTTCCACGACCGCCGCTGCGGGGAGTGCGGCGCTAGTGAACATTTTCAAGAATAAGTTGTAATAAATACATAAGGAAGAGGCAAATTGAACAGCCTTCGAAGAACTAATTTTGTAAAGCACCACGAGCAAAATTTGTAGGTTGTGGGCAGGAATTCCAGCGCCATATATGACTAGGTTTTTTTTTTTTCATTTTTATATTTCTTGATCTCCCCGATTTTCTTATAATTTTGCATTATAGAAATCCAAAATAAAAAAGATTTTCCCTATGCTTTTCTTGGTGTCAGTTGCTTATGGCTCGCTACGCGTTTGTTTCTTAATCAGGCCTAATTCCCCTACATTAGTCGACAACTTTCAGCATACTATGTTGTCGTTTTTAACGGGAATGAGTGGAACGTATAAGGGAATTTTTATGTTTAGGAGTACGTTCTTGTGGCCTGAGCCATTACGACTGGGCTAAGACTTCCACCAAAGCCGCAGGAGTCGAAACGTACGCCTAAAAGAACACCAGCAAGGGCTGTAAGCTTTCAACAGTGGCCACTGCTGAGCAACAGTCAACCCAGCCGAACTTTGCACCTCTGCGAACACTGAACTTCGTGAAACGAACTAACATTATTTCAATGTCACTATGCTACACAAAGGTGCGGAAAAGTCAAATTCTTTAGTGCCCTCGGATTGTTTAGTCATTCAGCCTGTGTGACCTACCGAACCGATCCTGTGAATATTACACAATTAAAGTTTTTTCTTGATTGCCATACTCTTTTTCTATTTTTCCCCGACACAGTTGATATGAGGAATGAACTTGATGGTTCGTTAAACAAGTATTTTAAACAAGTGCATACTCGTGTATTGGGATTTTTGAAAACAATTTTATATGACCCCTGCTACAATGTCTTAAACGAAAAAGAGAAGTATCTGTAAATATAAATAGAAATTCAATGCAGCTTTCACTGTACTACGATTCAGTGAGAGCCCGCCTAATTTTTGCAGATCTTGGCTCATTTGGGGAGCCGAGGGGCACCCAAGTATGCACAGCCTAAGACGAGACTGACTGAAAGAACTGTGTGACTTCTATTGGAGGTCCGTTAATATAATTATAAGCGGAATCTATAACGGGAATGTACCCTGCTTTAGACGTAGCGAAGGTCGTCTTGCAAGCTTTTACCTCCCCGATACGTGACACGGATATATCCAATGAGTTATCTGCAATGCTGCATACCACACGTCTATGCAAGCATCATGGCAGTGTCACCTGAAATAGGGCAACATGTCGGTATGCTCCTCGTTAGATTGGAAAAGCAGACGAAGGCAGCCGCCTCCGTCGTACGCGTCCAGGATGTAAACCGTGGCCGAACCGCGGCCCCTGCACAGCCGCTCTCCCTGGTCCCAAGGTTGCAGCTGCTGCTTCAACAGGTTGAACCACGGTTGCAGAAGCACCTTCTGCGTAGGTATTTCGGGACGAATGCATTTTACTGAGGGAGACTCGAACTTAAACTTTCCCTACGATACTCTGAACTTGACATAAGGAAAAGTCCCCGAGCCTATTGGATATAGGAAATGCATGCAAATCTGTATATTTACCGTATTTTTTCTATCGTTTCCACGACCGATGTTTCCCGCACAAAATGCGTACAGTATGTTTGCTACGTATTTTGAATATTTTGATATATATTGTTAGTATCACCCGTATCGACGTCTTACTTTTCAATACCAATTGCACGAGAAACATGTTTACGGAATCTCTATAAGGAATGTGCCCATTGGCCCTGCCTCATGCGTCTAGCGTATATGCACAGTCACCTGTCACGCCCTCTACCATAAGAACTACGTCCTTTAGGCGTCATGTCAGATATTTGGGTTGCGAAATCCTTACTGAGCAAACCCTTTTAATTTGACGCAAAAAAGTTCGACCATCGCGCCCTGAAAATATTACAGTTCTCCCTCCTCCACGCTTTTTTACAACGAACGGCCAAAGCGTCTTACCTGAAGACGCGTTACATGCCCAGTGTGACTGAAAGGTCAACCATCACACACTGAAAATATTGTAACGTGGATACACGCACACAGAGAATGGATGTATTAACAAATATTTACAACGGGCTAGCTGACCCCAGACGAACAACAAGAGGCCAGCCGCGCCCAGCACGAACCACCCACACTTCGTCGTCCTCGCGTTCCCCACATTCCACCCGCAACCACAGCACTTTGTCCTAGTCGTCCCGTGACAATATTAAAGCACCCCTTTCTCCAGGTTATACGACAAATGGCTACAATAGCTTTTAGCTGATGACGTCATTAGATGCCTAGGGGGACTGCTACATTTCAGAAAGGCCTCTCTGCAGCCGCTGTGGAATAATTTCATTCACCGCTGCTTTCCAGAACTCGGCTCTTGGTATGACACCTTGCTTCGTAGTCATTGCTTGATCGACACTCGCAATGAAACATAAAAAATGAAAGACCTTGCCCGGTTCTTTTGAGAACAGCCTGCTGCCGAACCCCTGGCAGAAGGTTGTGCAGATGGGAGGTGCTGTGAAACGAATGTTGGGGCAGACGTCGTCCGGGAAGTCCCACAGCCTGCGTACGGTGATTGGTGCGACGCGAGGTCGGTACAAAAGAAAAAATAACCTAGTAGCAACTGCTATACTTCATGTTTAGCAACGAATATTCCAGCCAGATGGCATGTTCAATGATATAGGGAGCCATTTTCATAGACCGGTGCAAAAAAAAAGCTATGGTTTAAGTCTGGTTAAACCTGGATGGAAGCGGAAGGTTCATGTGCCTGCTACATTATTCCCCAATCACGCCCTACCAGTGTAAGGTGCTACATTATTGGAGACACTTAAGCTCAGCCTTAAAGGGTATGCTGCTAGACCGTAAGCTGCCAGCCCACATATGAAGTCCCGCTTTAACAAAGCCGCATGAACGTGCTTGTGTGTCCTAGGGGTAACGCGAATGCAAAGCGTTTTGGCAGGCTGATTATCATATCATCCTCATATATGAAAGGAGCGACATCAACTGGCAGCTCCTGGCCGTGGCATAGGAGTAAAGTGAATCCAAATGTCATGGCAGGCTGAAAGAAGAGGCACGAGTTAGCAATCTTTCAGGCACCCACCGACACTGACGTTGAAGGCTCAGGTTGGTGTACGTATTGAAGCTACCGCCTAGAAACGAACAGGGAGAATTGCGGCTCCCACTAGCGTCGAATTCTATCTTTCTATATGTCCTTTTTATGAAAAGGGAAATTTCTTTCGAGAGAAAGGCAAGATGGCAGACTCTTGAAAACACGCTTTCTTTGTTTTCTGTAGGGACATTTAAAAACTTCGGAAACTGCATGATGGGCTTTCTTCAATAAGCCATATAGGAAAACTTCAAAGTCACCCTTTTCTGTCAGAGGGAACGACACAAAGCGGCTGTTCAGCTAGGAGAACATAATTCATTTCACACATTGCTTTTTGAAGGACGAGTCTTACAGTGGTTATTGTTCACCTCTTTCGGACAAGGACTCGGTTGTGGCTAAACACCGAGATCAGTTGACCCCATGATTTCTTCAGTGAGAAAGCTCATCATGCAGTTGCCGAAGTTTTTGAATATGAAGGCAATGTTTCACTTCCCAAGCTTAAGGATCAAGCTAAAAAACGTTGTCTCAAGCTCAATCTCTGCTAAGTAGCCAATAGGATTGACAGTAGTAAGTTGCTCTTTCTAGAAGTGTTTTTCAGCGCGAAAACGCATAAGGTTGAGGCGTACCCTTGAGGGTTATCATTTCAGATCAGGGCACCTGGCAAAAAAAAAAAAAAAATCTATCGGTGCATTTCTAAAAGTGAAATTCCATATGATGACTATAAATGTCCCTTTTCTAGTATGTAGTTAAGTGGAAGTGGTAAATGTTGCGAAGTCACTTTCAGACAAAAGGCTTCTTGGCTTCTATATTGATGAGAAGGATTTATATTACTCCCTGCCTCATGACAAGCTGCTTACTGTGGTAAAGGATTCCATTAATCATTTCGGCGCCATGCCTTTCCAAAACGAATCCGGAGTATCCGTCAAGAACTTTTTAGAACTGTTACTCTATTATCTCAGCTCCACATTCATAGATTGGCAAGGCGTTGCTGACATTCAGGAACAGGGAATATGCATTGGGTCTTGTTTGGCTCACGTACTTGGCACATCTTAACAGGATCCCCTAGGTTCCCCTTACCAGCCTTAAGAGGTTAAAATCTTTAGATTTGTTGACGATTTTCTTTTTCTTGTCGATTGTACGACATCGTGATTAGAGCAGGTGGCTTCGGGTGTTGTATCCACTGTACAATGCTATTTTCGCCGCTCCAACAGACTAACAAAATGCCCACTGAACATAGGTCGGCGCACTCACTCATGAGTGCACTCATATCGCCTCACTCGCACTCACACTCACGCCGTGAGTGTGAGTGTGAGTGAGTGGACACGTATGAGAGCGGTCGTGAGTGTGAGTGGGAGTGAGTGGTCATGAATGGCAGCTGCCATGAGTGTGAGTGCGAGTGAGTGGCCGCGAATGGGAGCGGCCATGATCGTGTGAGTGCGAGTGAGTGGCCACAAATTGAAGCGGCGATGAGTGTGAGTGGGAGTGAGGGGATGTGGGCGGTAGTGGACGTGAGTGTGAGTGCGAGTGAGTGGCCACAAATTGGAGCGGCGGTGAGTGTGAATGGGAATGAGTGGATGTGGGCGGTAGCGGACGTGAGTGTGAGTGGATGCAAACGGGAGTGGACGTGAGTTTGAGTGGAGGTGAGTGCGAGTGAGTGGTTGTGAGCGAGAGTGGACGTGAGTGCTAGTGAGTGGTTGTGAGTGAGAGTAGATGTGAGTGTGAGTGGACATCATTGGATAAGTGTCAGAATAGAAATAGCACAAGAAACGGTGTGCAATATCAATATGATCGGGTCGGAATTCTTCTCTTCCCAGACATCCAGGTACAGAAAATCATCAACCCGGATTCCTTTATTTTTCCTCAGCAGGAAATAATTTCCTTTCAGGCATTTTTATCAAATTACCACGCAGATAGTAAATTCTCAACACTGCACAGCCACAAGGATCAGCAAATTTTTATTACCGAACAGCCAAACTGATCGTGATGAAAGGAAAGCCTCAGCCCATTAACCAATAGTTCATTGAGAAAACTTGTCTTTGTCAACCCAAGTACGTCCACCATTAGCTGATGCTATGTGCGCTCCTCACTTCAGGAGCAGGGACCAGCGTTAAAATGGAGAACACTTAGACTTGAAAGAAATATCCGAATGCACAGGCTGTGACTGCTGATCCAGAAAGCAGGGTTACTGGCCGTGACAACCTGAAAAGAGTCTTTTAGAAAGAATGCAAGCAAAGCAATCACGAAGGTGAAAAGTAAATGGCACCAAGAAAAGAAAAAAAAAGCACAGAAAATATGAAAAGTAAGACAAATCCATTTGCGCTAGCACTGCCGACATTACAGATGTGGTCAGGGAATACGTAATAGTTTTAATGGGTAGTGTGCTCTGCGTTTCAAGCATGCGTCTGCCGAGGATGAATTGTAGCCATTTAGAGAAGCTAGATATTTTCGAAGTGCAGCGACAGCGCGCGCTATGATGAGCCAGCTAGTGCGCAGTCAAATTAGCATTCTTTTTACTGCAAAGTTTTCATCAAAAAAGAGCATGTTCAGAAATCCACATTTCGGCTGTTTTCTTCAAACTGGATGAGTTTCGTCTTTTGGGGCGTAAAATAAATACCACAATGTACAAAAAATGCAAATGTGACTACGTTCTCGTGCCATGTTTTGACCTTCAAACTCCCCATAACTTTAAGGAGGTCGTTAACGAAACCAAAGAAAGCAGGCCACCGGTCATATTGATGGCCTGACCGTTTTGTTATGATCAAGATAGGGCAAAAGCTTGCAACCACACCACCGCCCCTTCGCGCTACAGAATATATTACTGCTGTCCAAATTGCGCGTATGTTGTACAGTCATGATTCTATAGCAAAATTAGATGCCTGCGCTGATATCCGAACCAATAGTGTGACCTCTTTATTCACTGTGCAACCTTATGCCACTGAACGCTTTCTAGGTTAAGTTAACGCTGCAACTCAGGAGCGCTCAGTCACTTGCAAATTTTAAATTTTGCAGGCCGGCTTAATCGTTAAGAGGGAACACGCGAATGTTACTAAAGAGTATAATTATCGCTAAGTAGTCAGTGAAATGGCCCCAAAAATAAAACCGACTTCCTGGCTTGGTCAAGGCGACTGCTTACAACCCTGCACTTGTTAACGCATTGTCAACCATGTATCACAGAGCCATAGAGGTCAGCCTAAATTAAATATGTAACTTTGTACCTACAAAATCAAACAAAATGTGATGAACCTGCTTACCTAAAGGTGGCATCAAATAAGTCCGCTTGAATTCTTGCATATCACTTGTCTCATCAATGCCGGCATCCGAAGAATTTGCTTCTGATGTGTCGTGCTGCCGACGAAGTCGTAATCAATTTTCAGGTCAGCCGTCAGCAGGACTTCGATTTCGCGGGCTTGAAATGGCCTTGCCAACTAGACTGTGTACGCCTGTAGCAGGATCTTCCGTGAATATGGCCGAGTTGAGTTTCCCCTTCATGTGGCGATGCGAGGAACACTTGATGATGAAATCGAGGTTTCTTCATGGATTGGTGGTTCGGACTCGCAAACATTCACATCACTCGGCGGCAGAAAAAAAAAGAAAGGTTAACTATTCATTCACGCATAAATAAAACAAGCAGAAACAAGCAAGGAGAAAACTATTTACATGACTGACCGGTTGATGAGACAAAATCAGCCCTGGTTTCAACCAGAGCGCTTACTTTTAAGCCCTCTGTATCCGCCCTTGGTGGGGACGGCTTCAAAAAGGCAACACTTCTCACCAATCGACGATTAGGGAAAGGAAGATAAAGTTTCCGTCAGCTAATCAAAGACTGGGGAAAGGATGTTAATCAAAAACTTGGGAAAGGAGAGGTCCCAAGCAAACTTACAAACAGCATTGACGTCACTGCATTCCGAACCTCTGCTTTCCCCTACGTTTTCTTTTCCACACACGTGCATAGACCAACGTATGCAGCAGGAGCAATCGCTGAAGGCTCTTGGTAAAAAAAAAAAAAAAAGAAGAAGAAAGTTGTCTCTGAGAGTGCTCGCACCTGCAGCCCAAACGACCATTGGCGCCTCATCGCCCAGTGGTCAGCCACTGTACAGGTACCTGCTTGCGCACAATAGCCCTAAAAAAAAAAAGTGCACTGGCCACAGAAATGACATTCAACCCTGTGAACACTGCCTGAAGTTGGGCGCTGGAAAGACGTTTCTGGTAGGAATGCAAGACGAGGGGGGAACGAGCGCTCTGCAGCACAGACGAGCCTCCGTCGTGCGTCCGCGGTCCCACCAATTTGGTAATCCCCGTGACAGGTGCACCTGATTGCTACCTCGCGCCAACCACGGGAGACCAAATACCGCATCCGAAAGTTCAGCGAACTTCACAGCTATAATAAAAAAATTCACCACGCAGTTATGTGCGGAAGAGGGAACCCAACTCACAGGGCAGAAAGGCATAATGCCTCTCTGTTAACTTGCCGTTTTCTGTTTCCAACCGCTTAAATTTGTCGAACAGAATATATATTTTTTGGTTATACTGACATTCACACAACCGAAAAAGACGCAATTATCAGAGTGCAAATATGTCAAAAAACAGAACATTGTTTCTCCCAACATTAGATTATAACACCTGACGGAAAAACTAATGGGTTCTATGATCACCGGTTGTAAGGTAGTCCGTTGCCGGTTGCCTCGCTATAGTTCCTCACGCCTTGATATTACTGAAATTACCATGTGTCTGGTGCATATGTTGCTGGACCAGATTGTATTTCCCAGTCATTAAGAAGCCAAGAAATTGTGAAATGAAATCGAACTTCACCGAATGCAAGAGGTCAAGCAAAAAACTAGCCTTTAGTTCTGACGTTCATCACGTCCAACATTCTGATAAGGACTGCACAGAGATCGAGAGTTATAATATTTTGTGCTCGTCACCGTCTATTTAGTTTTTAGATTTTATCGACGCATGAACAAACCAGCCTAACGAATGCATGAATGTACAGTAAGGCGTATCGATCACCCGTTGTTTCATATGCGCCATTGGAAGTCCTATATTTTAAATCTTTTTATTTGCCGCAAAGAATACGTCGGGGAGACAGGCCACTTGTGTCAGCAAAAGACTGCAGAAGCATATTCACAACGAGAGAAAAAATATTAGGTGACTTGACCATTCACTGTCCTGAAAGTATACACTGCAGCTGCCGCCCTCCAAACTTTATAAACACAACTATAACGGCAAATAGAAAACCAGCTTATTCGCGAAATACTTGATGCAGCCATAACTTGTAATCAATAAACAAACTGAATTGTAGCACGCGATCGTATCCCTTTGGAAAAAAGAAATTTCGTCAATCTCTGGATCAATATATATTCCACCTGACTTAAGCCCAATACTGACATGCCATCATCAACGATCATTTTGAAATTTTCAATTTCATTTGTTCCCTCATCCTATCAGCGTTGTGCCTTGTCAATTATTGCCTCAGATATATATGACTCCTTTTTAATTTTACGTTTAGTGCACCATCCCTTTTGCAATGCAATCAATCATCATAGGTTGCTGACATTTGTTTGCTCGGCGTTGGCAGAGTTTTCTGATTAAGTTGGTGTGTTGTTGTCTTTTCCTCTTTTATTTGCTTTCTTGAGGATTTAGCCTTCGCGACAAGCCATTTCATGAGTGACTGTTATGGAAATTTTCTACTGGTACCTTTGACCGTAGGTCACAGAAATGTGCGTGTGCGCGTCACTTCCTTTTGTAACAATTTAAAGTATGCATTGAATGCTTCAGAAATAAAATGAATAGTTCGGATACCATAGTGAATAGATTTGCTCAGTTCAGAAATCATTCGTCTTTGAGCGCAGCATGCTTTGTTCAAAAGAATTAAACCAACTCATGTTCTTTCAGGAGCCCAGACTTCCTAGGGGTCTGTTTTGGCCTCGGTATTTGTTTTTTTTTTAATCTATAATAAATGATGTGGTATCGTCTCGTGGGTACAAATTTAGGTTATATTACACTACTCTATCATTTATCATGCTGTGCAAAATGATCACTATACATGTTAGCAGTGTACTCAGCAACCTATATTTCGTTAAGTGGGGCATGCCGATGAATGGTAAATGTCAACATGTGCTAATCACCCGTGCACGTCTGCCGACGTCTTGGAAGGGCTTAGCATCATACATATCTTAGGGTCGAGTTTTCAGTAAACATGACAAGGAGTAGATATATTCAACATCTTATGCGTATCCTCAAATTCTTAGCCTGATTCGACGTCACTTGCATAAAGTCACCCCCCCCCCCCTCCAAAAAAAAAAAAAAAAGAAGCAAAAGAACAGCTTTTCATTACAAATCTGAACGCCATGCGCTATTCGCTTGTGTCCCAGAGAAAAATTTGAACACATCCAAACTCGTGTTACCAGGTTTATTTCTGATCATTATACTCCCGCAGCAATGTTTCAATGATTAAAGGAAACCTTGGCTGGAAAGAGCCAGCTACGCCGCCAACTAGCCGCGAAATTAGGGAAATTTCCAAATTTATTCTGCGTTTTGTGAAAAACAAGAACAAAACAAGAATTCACACATTTTACCACCATACTTAATTTATAAGCGATATGCGATTACGGGTTGAAAGTTCTCGGAAAGGGCTGCCGAGTCGGCAGCACGTGGTTGATATGATCGCATTCTGCTTGTGAATACAGCCGATGGTATACCGATATATCTGGTAAATATTTTGCCTTCCCTGTAATAGTAATATAGTAGTAGTAAGTGGTTTAATCACATAAACAAAAAGGGAAGCAAAAAGATGTTCATCAGCACCGATATCTGCTATCTAATCCCCAGAAGCACCTGTACTGAAGCGGCGGAAATAAAGGGACAGTAAAAAAGACGGATAAGAAAAGAGTTGAGTGACAGGAAGAAAGGACAAGGACTTTTGCCATTCCTCCCTTACAAAATCTCCATTTTGGTCTGATTATGGTAGGGTATATATAACTTTAATGAAATGCCGGCAAACGACAGTTCTATCTTTGTTAATTAACACATCAATAAAAGCCAACGTCAGTCTATGTCCCTTAAAAGCAGGGCGTTATAAACGCAGAAGACAACAATTAGGCATGGCGAGAATTTAAAAAAAAAAAAAAAAAACTGACAACATCCGACTAATGCACTGCAACGACCGGGGCACATCGGAAAGCCTGAGCTCGGCCTGTTTCACATCTGTTGAGACCTATCGGACATTGGGCGTGAGCCGAGATCGACATCCATTTTTATAGGACCTTTCAAGCAGTTGTACTACGTTAATCCGTGGTCTGTGCTGTACTGGTTGCAAGAATGGTCAATTACTTGTATACTTTGTCCCTATTATGCTATACAATTTGATTTATTTCTGCTCTAGACTGCTATCCATAGTGTTTCCTTTAACTGACAAAATAAATGGTCTCTTCTACGAAAAGTAAAAAGGCTGCAGTCCAAATATCAGGGCATTTATTACGATGTTGCAGTGCTTGAAAGGGCTCCACGTGTCTTTTCTTGCTGTCGTTCCCCTCTGCACATCCCCACGCTATCCTCTCCCTATCCCTTTGTTTTCCCGCCGGTCGCAGCTCGCTTGCTCCAGATTTTAGGCAGGAGATGCCGCGGCAGGCAGCACTCTTTTCCTTCATGTCGTTTGATTATTCAATAAATAAGCACTACCGCCACCAGTCGTCAAATCTAAAGACTTGCGACTGTTAGTGAAAGCCGCGTTCAAAGTAAACGCTGTTAGGGGCGCCTTTATAATACACCCAAAGGAAAGAATAAAACAAAGAAAGGCCAACTTTGAACGATTAGAGAACCTTATATGAGGTCCATAACTCTGAGAATTCCAGCTCTGGCTTTCTCAAATAAAATGTCTGAATGAAACCGGAAATTTGAGCACTGACAGTTTTATAATTACGATTATTGTATGTAATTTTAATTTTTTTCTGCATTGTTTTGTGTGTTCCTATTGCCTTTCATTCGTTCGTATAAAAAGGAGGCAATCTTCAGAGCATAATTTTCTTTTTATTTCAGTTTAGAATGTTGCATACCTTTTTTGGTTGGCGCTTTGCAGTGCCCTCACGCCCTTGCCATGCGAATACTCAGCAACACGAGCGATCTATGAAGCCTTAAATGAAGGCTTCAGGCATATGAAGTAATTTTTTTAACCGCATTTCTTTTTCCGCCGGCTGCAGCTCAGGTGCTTAAGATGTACCAATGGACATTTTTCAAGTAACACTACTGCGCACGCGCGATGTCTCCTCGGCCGCCACTTTCGCCTGGATTTGAACGAGAACAACTTCAGCGGAAATCTGCCTGGCTGGGTTCTTGAAACAAAAGTTTCAGAAACACTATCACCAACCAAAATTTTTATTAGAACCCGACGTTTCAGGACCAACTCGGCCCCTTCCTCCGGGGCGACTGAAATGCAAGGCCCGTAGTAGCAAGCAGGGGCCTTTGCTTTCCCATTGTGTACGTGGAGGGTAGCGTCCCCGAATTCCTATTTACTGCTGCTGCTGTCAGGGGGATGAACCAAGACTGGACGTGTCGTCTTTTGAAAAGATTGGTTTCCACGACAAGGAGGCTCACCTCCTCAAAGACGATTTTGTGGTCGGCGCGTTCGCAGTGCTCGGCGAGGAGGTTGCTTTCATGCCACGGAAAACGACGTCCCTCGTTTCATCGACGCAACAAACTGTTGCACAATAATTGTGCACAGTGCTAGCAACTTCCAGGCCTTCGGAATGTAAGCATTGCATTGTACCTGTCTCCCCTATACTCCGTTTCATACATCAAGTGCAACGCTGCCAAAGCTACAGCTCTTGTTTGCGCTCTCCGCATCCGCGATGAAAAATAGTGCCTGCTCTTGACGAGAAGAAATAATAGTTATTTTGTCTGCAAGCTTAATACATCTTACATTTGCCATTAACTTCACAAAGATCACCTTTTTTTAGGGAGAAAAGATCAGATTCGGTGAATTTGTATGTTTTTTGTCGTTTTCGTTCGTGTCGCGTTTTCGCTGCCCCGCAACCTTGCCAGCTGTGTTACTAGATGGCGCTGGCTGTGCCCTCCGCATCTCTTTTTGAGAAAATGGTTCATTGGTGCGCATTTTTCTTTAAGATCCGCACTGCGAAGATGTCTAGGTATGCGAAGCAAGTTATTGCAAACGTATATGCTCGGAATAGAGCCCGTTTCCACAGGAACCACTCGGCCACAAAACGAGCGCGTAGTGGTACGCCTTTTTTTTTCTTATGGATTACTTGCGTAGCTTTCGCTGCGTTGCACCTGATGTATGAAACGGAGTATAGCTCGCCTCAAGCGAAGAGACATGGCTAGGTTCGTCACCGTCCTGTTGTCAAGAGTTAAAAGTGTAGAGCGGAAGAAGGATCGGAGGGGGAGATGCCTCGCATCTCTGCCTAGGTTAGGCGAACCAGCCCTGCACACAACTACTGCTTGGAAAATAAGCCCACCCCACCATTGTGAAATAATTTCTGCACAATAGATGAGTTGCAAAACCTACAAGTCAGCTTCTCTTTGAGGCAGAAATTCATGCACAATGGCGGCAGAACCTGACTCCGCGGCAATAGTTAGGTTCAGTGCATGCATCTACTACAGTCCACGCAGCTTCGGATGCAGTCCCCGTCGCACAGGCCATTGTGCGAGAACAGGTTTTTTGGGACATTCTTGACGCGGGCATAAAGGAAGGGAGAGCACTGCCACACTGGGTGAGGAAAGGAGTTTTAGAATTGGCGACTCACGTGCGGAATGCTGTGACGAATGGGCAAGGGGTGCGGGAGTTACTCTGCCACCAGTCGCTGTGCCAGCGCTGCTCCCAACTATTATTCCAAAGTAAGTCTATGCCGCCATTGTGCAGGAATTCCTGCCTTACAGGGAAGCTAGCTTGTAGGTTTTGCAACTCGTCTATTTTACAGCAAGGCAGGAAAATTAGCTTTTGTCCCCGTGCAGTGTGTGTGTGGGGGGGGGGGGGACAAACAATCACTAAAAGGATGAATAAGCCCGAAGCTAAGGTTAACAATAGGATCAGTGAGCAGCAGTAGGGCCGCGTCCTTCGCTTTTCCTGTTTAGGTAGCTGGCGTGCGGAAGGGAATAGCGTTCCCAGTAACCTGAGTCGCCTTTGTGAGCTGGGTGTGATACAACTTGAGGGCTGTATGTTTCACAGCTCACTTCCTCGAAGGCGATCTTATGGCCAGGGCGCTCGCCGTGCTCGGCGATGGGTCGCGTTCGGTGTTATTTGACCGTTATTTATGTGTTGCCGAGTTATCAGATATAGGACTTTAATGCGATACATATGAGAAGTGTTGTGGCGAAAAACGAGCAAGTTGGATGGAGAAATGGGCAAGAAGCCAGGACGAGAAGTATAGAAATGGAGGGAAAAAAGGAAGTACATGAAGCAACGAGAGCGCGCGTCGGGGAACCGAAAAGTTGAGCGAGGTGAAATATACGAGTCGACCCGACCCGGCAATCTTCACCTTTCATCCGCTCCAGGAGTGTGGTATTGTCAACAAATGTTCATTAACTGAAAAAAAAAAAAGGGCTATACTATGCAGAGCTCTAAAACCCAATCTTCTGGAGAAGCAGAGCTATACTCGATCTCTGTACTTCTTGGCAGCGCTACCAAAGCTGCGAGGAATATGTTCAGACGCTGCCGGATAAAATCGCCATGCGGAAAACTGAGATACCGTACTTTAAATTTAGTGCGCTTGTGCCAAACGAAAATATTGATGTTGATGTTGCAGTGTGATTTTTGATCAGTGCTTTCGCATGTGACGCTTATGAAGTGAGTACGATTCGACCGACACGCAAGGACAGCATGCTTGATGTTTGCATAGGGAATCCGGGATTTCTCGCGATAATGTTAATACGGAATGCGTTGATATTACAATTTCAGATTCAGTGAAAGATTCAATTTAACTAGAACAAATAGAAAAGAAAATAGTTTGACCTCTGCCGCGGCAACTCCTCTCACGTGACCGCACATCAGAGGACGTCCCGGTGTTCGTCAGTGTTCGGACGCAGAGCGAGCACAGTGACGCTGCTCGAACAGTTTGAGGCTAGACATACACTATGTTCTGTCGCAGGCTGATGATGATCGCAATGTCAGCGGGTGAAACAGCTCTACATAAAACGGGCGTTTAGCATGCGCGATTCTTGTTCGTGTTTATCGTTTCCAAAATCACGGCTCACTTTGACGCCGGACCCATCGCTTAGAAAAGATCTCGTAGCTCTAATTTTAGTTTATTTGTTATACGGAGTGATGTTTTTGCCGCAGAGATGGGACCTAACAAGTGTTATTTTTTTATAAAAACTACTACTGTTCTAACAACAAGATGACGCCAGTAGACTGAATTAACGGCTGAGCCAAAAGAGCTGAAGTAACAAATTGCGTAATGTCCTGCTTAATGCTTTTTTAGAGTGCGTAAACCTATCTGCTCTATTCTAATACTTTCTTGCATCGGTCGGCGCACTCCCTCATGAGTGCACTCATATCGCCTCACTCAGACTCACATGGCTGGGAATGGGAGCGGTCATGAGTGTGAGTGAGTGGCCGGGAATGAGCGGTCATGAGTGTGAGTGTGAGTGGCCATGAATGGGAGTGGCCATAAGTGTGAGTGTGAGTGAGTGGCCGTGAACAGGACCGGGCATGAGTGCGAGTGTGAGTGAGTGGCCGTGAATAGGACCGGGCATGAGTGTGAGTGGGAGTGAGTGGCCGCGAATGGGAGCAGCCATGAGTGTGAGTGTGAGTGAGTGGCCGTGAATGGGATCGGGCATGAGTGTGAGTGTGAGTGAGTGGACGTGTATGAGTGTCGCCGTGAGTGCGAGTGTGAGTAAGTGGCCATGAATGAGAAATGGCATGAGTGTGAGCGTGAGTGAGTGGATGGGTACCAGAGTGACCGTGAGTGTGAGTGTGAGTGAGTGGCCGCGAACAGGAGTGGCCATGAGTGTGAGTGTGAGTGAGTGGCGGTGAATGGCAGCGGGCATGAGTGTGAGTGCGAGTGAGTGGGTTGAGAGTAACTGGTCGTGAGTGTGAGTGTGAGTGAGCCCCTCCTCATGGTGCCGACCTATGCCACTGAACGAGAGATATGTTTTCTTGATATCTGTTTTAAACTCTTAGACAACCACGTATGTTGAGGTTATTCACCTCGTGCCAACAAACCTCTGATCCCTTGCAAATCAGCGCATTCAAAGCTCATTAAACGCGGCATTAATATGTGTTTGAAAAATGCCCTGGAAAAGTCGTACCCCCCCCACATGAGCCAAAACTTTCACGAACAAATCTTATGATTCTTCGAAGCAGGCAACCCAGCTGGCATATGTGTTTCCGTCTCAGAAAGCATAATGAAAAAGGAATGTCAGGAACGGAAACTGCCGTCTGTGCCATCGGAAGATACGGAAGTCAAAATAGCCGTCATTCCCCACATTCAGTGCCCGTCTCACAAGCTTAAGAAAATTGGGAAGAAAGCAAATTTTCGTGTGGTTTTTTCAGCACCTTGAAAACTTCGTTCCTTATGCAAAAAACAATTGCCCGCCGATAAACGTCCCCATAAGCTGCAATGCACTACTATGAACCGCAAAAACTTCCTAAACTCTTCTGAGGGAATTGCTTACAACATCCATCTTTCTTGTGGTACTAAACTAAATGCTTCGAGGAAACAAAAAAATATGAATATACTTACTGCCAGTAATCTGGCTCTGCATTGTGAGGGCTGTGGTTGTACACCTTTTTTTGGGCAAGTGCTCCGTTTTTGGGTGAACACCGAGCTCGGTTGACCGTGAGATTATAGAAGCAGCACAGATCGCTGCTTTTGTTAATAAACGTGAGCAAGCCATCTATCTCCCTGTCCAAACGTGAGCTGGCAATCTTAAGCGACGTTATTTACTGAGCGGTTTTTCGTCTGTTCTTTATTCACTGGTTTTTCTGGTCGTATGCACGTGCTGGTCTTTACGTGTCACGTTTCGCCTTGGTCAGTCGGACGTTAGAGCCAGTGTTTTGTTCCCTTTCTGGTTTTTCGTCCTTTTGCGCTACTCTCTCATGTCATGGATGCCCGTTACCGACTAGCCCGTGTTTACCCCTTGTGTCTGCTAATCAGCCTGTGTGAGCTAATAGAGATTGAGAAATTCGTTGTTAAGCCAGTAGCACAATGCATGTTAAATACAGCTCACCGATGTTCACGAATTTAACCACTCCTGCTCCGACTGTAGTATATGATAGATAAATACGTAAATATTATGTAAGCGCACGCGGGTTCGAAATGAGGCTGTAGACACGAACCATCAACGTTGTCACGTCACACCCTTAAAGGCGGAGCACAAGTGTTACACCACAATTTCTGAATTGGAGTTTTACTCATGCTTGAGAGTCATAAGCAACACCTCTTAAAGAAGCACTCGGATAAAACCTAAGTACTGCAAAGCATTCTACTTCAAACTGCGTCGTGCTAAAAGTGGCTTCCCCGCGGTCTGCCGAAGATCACGCATCTACCCTGGTATACCTTCTGCACTCACCTATACTGGTTCTTAGCAAATGCGTGCTTCGGCTGCGTCTCGTACACCCAGCCGGCACCAAATATGGCGGCTGACAAGCCATGGACACGGGCTGCTCTGACCGCCTGAAAAGAAATACGAGTAGTCATTACTAGCAATGAAGTGGCTCTTCCGAAACCATTACAATCTGCGGAAAGTGCAACAATTGAAACGTCTCTCGGACGGCATGCAGAGATCTGCAACAGCACCACCGTAAGCAGAACAGAGGTAACAAGTGCGCCACATTGGCTAGGAGGGCCACATGGTTTAAACCACGCAGAAGATACATCAGTAAGCGCGTCAAAGGCACCCTGCAATAAGGCCAGTTGCGGGGTGCCTTATTGTTAATAAGGCGAAAGGCTTTATATGCTTATGGGTGTACGCACAAAGTGTCCTACCGCAGAGGGTGTCACACCGTCTCTATTGAAAAAATGACGTCATATACGAGTCGAATAATGATTGTATGCGGTGGAGGATGAGAACAATGTCTATATGTGCAAAATCTCGTTGATGTCGAGTAATTAGAAAATTAGAGCAAAAAGAATTAATTCGATGTCGAAAGAGCCATGGATGTTGAAATTGAGCGAATTGCGTGTAAACTGTGCCAAAAGGTGCGAAAACGTTGCAAAGTTTAAAGTCAAACCTCATCTGTGTTACAACATCGAGAACAGTCAGTTAAATGTAGCAAAAGAGAATAAAAGAGAAAAAAAAGAGTACACAGTACAAAAGAGAAAGAAAAACAAAAGAAAAAAACGTGCACATATGTAAAAAAGAAAAAGCAAAAAAAGAGATGAAGCAGGCAAGAAAAAAAAAAAGAAAAATAAGGTAATTAGTAAAAAGCTCCAAATGAGTGCAGAGAGCTGCGGAAAACGGCTTTCGCTTTACCACACTAAAGATATATTTAAGTGTCTTCAATTTTATATCATTTGCCATGCCACGTGGCAAGTGGGTGCTCTTGTGTTATGGGTTGAAATTTTTTAGTCTTATGTTGCGTTGGGTTTTATGGCGCATAAGCGACTAAGGATATCTGCGACACACGAAAGGCCTAATGTTTTTTTGTACAGAAAGAATTTAATTGTGGTTCGGCTATTATTATTGTTTATTAGCATTGCTTCATGAAGGTAATGAAATATCAACAATTTCATTCTCTCTTAGAAGAAGTGAATGGTATCTGTTCGGAGTAAACTGGGTGAAATGTTTTTCTTTGTTTTTTTTTTTTTTTTGCAATGACATTAAAATGTGGTTTACTGTGACTATATCTCCATGTCAGTCAAACATTGCTTTATTTTATTTATTGAGGAATTAAGTTGTGTGGCAGGCGAGTGTGGCCAATGCGAGGACGACATAATGTTACCTCCAAGAAACATTTTTTTGGTGACTGCATGATTTACATTCCTTAATATCAGGTTTAATACATTATACTTTGTTGTTTATTTGTGTTTCACGAAACCTGCATTTTTGACCTGAACTTTCTCTGTACAAAGTTTATGATATCTTTATGTGGTATGTTCACATTTTGTATTTTAGCCTTGCGGGCGGCTGATGCACATGCATCAACTTGTTCATTACCTCTAATGCCTACATGGCTAGGCAGCCAGCAAAACTTGATATCAACTCCCTGTGTTTCAGCTATCACTATACCTGATGTATTATGTCACCTATTAATAGTTCAGTTGCATTTTTGGAGCAAAGTGCTGTGATTGCACTGAGGGAGTTGTGTAGATCATACCGTTTTAAATGCTGTTTTTTTTCTATTTGTGCTACGGCTAAAGAAATTGCAAAGCATCAAGCAGTGAAGATTGATGCACACTGAGTCAACCTTACTATTTTCCCCTTTTTTCGTTTACTACGGCGCTACCGACATAGTTTGTTTTTGAACCATCAGTATAGAATGTTTTGTAACTTCTCTATTTTTCTTTCAGGGCTAGGAACTCCTGTAATATATGTCCACGCGGTGTTTGCCTTTTGTGGAACTGCGTTAATGGAAGTTGTAAATTTTTTGTATACCGTTCTTGAAACCTGGAAAACCACCAACAGCTTCTGGCAGCTACAGGCCCGTAGCACCGACAAGTTGTCTGGCTAAATACGTCGAAAGTGTTTTGAATATTAGGTTAATGTTTATTCTCGAATCTCGCAGAATTTTTGTCATAGACAAGTGCGGTTTCAATAACGCCTGCTTAACAACTGACCATCTCGACCGGTTTGAGTCAGAGAAGCATTAGTACGCAGACAAAACTGCCTGCAGTCTTTTTTTGATCTCGAGAAAGCCTATGATACACATGGAGGTTCGGAATTCTACGCGAACTCGGAGACCTTGGCATTCGTAGAAGAATCTTAAAATGCATAAAAGACTTTCTCTCTGGCCGTTCATTTCAAGTGCGTCTTAGGGCCATCTTTAAGATCTTCGTGACAGAAAAATGGTGTGCCTCAATGGTGCATCTTAAGTACATTATTCACAGCAAAAAAAAAAAAAAACACACTCCATAGCAAATGTAATCACGAAGTCCAGTATGTATTCGGTATGCGTTGCACGTACATCCTCTAGTATAGTGACTTGCGAGAGGCAAATCAAGCTGACAATAAATAAGCTGGCGACTTGGGCAGACAAAAACGGATTGTCTGACCATACATCTCAAACCCAAGACGTTGTAAGTGCCAGAGATACGGTCACGGATCACAGAGCTGCCGCGGCCGCACACCCTGTGCCACATGTGCATCAAAGGAACATCAGTCTGATAGCTGCACCTCAACGCCACATTGCACACACTGTGAGGGTGCTCACACAGCATACTCTAGATCCTGTCGTGTATGGAAAGACGAGAAATGATGTCAGTGCACGTTTAAGAACCCCAGGTGGTCGAAATTTCCGGAGTCGTCCACTACGGCGTCTCTCATAGCCTGAGTCGCTTTGGGACGTTAAACACCACAAAACCAAAACCAAACCAAATCATTTCGCTGAAAACCAAAGAAAACATAATATACAAAAAAGTACAGAACATATACAATCAGAATAAGAGCCCGTTCCAGTTCACAGCTAAACCAAATCTCGCTGATGTGGTGCTAAAGGGCGGGCCACCACACCAGCCCGCGGTACCTGCTCAGGCTACACAAAGTGGGCCTGAGCTGGTACCATACCCGCCCTTGGTGAAAGTGGCTCAGACTACTCCACCACTCCCAAAACAGGCTACGCTTCCCTTAGGGTCGGTGGGCCTCAAGGCCTCTGCCCACGAGGCAAGGTCTAAAAAAACTAGCACGTTCGTCCAGTGCCTCCGAGAGGCGATGAACACAAACCAAGGCAGCTCTGCCGTCGTCGCCACAGAGACGGCGGAGCTCCTTGGATCGGTCCAGAAAAGACCAGGCCCGAGTCACGCCTCCTGAAAAATTCGCTTAGTTTCTTTTTTCACACATAAAGCCTTCATAATCCATGAGAACTGCAGGGAACTTCTAAACAGCTTAGGCAATATAATATGCATCGTAAACGCGTTTCTGCCTACTGGAAACGAATCTAGGCCCTAAACATACAAATGTCCTAAAGAAGTATAATGTCTTCCGCTGCGACCAGGGGCAAACAAATAGGCTCTCAGGAGGTGTAGCAATCGTAGTAAAGAGTGTTATAGCAGCACGTGAGCTAAAATAAAAAACAAAATTCGAAGCTGTAGCAGCAGTCACACTGCTAACATACAAAAATATTACGGTGTGATCGGTATACTTGGAACCACATCTAAAGCTAACCTTGCACGAGTTGGAAAACCTCTTAAATAAATTGACAGAACCGTACCTAATTGTGGGAAATTTCAATGCTCATTCGCAGGTTTGGGGAAGTGAGAAACCTGACACCAGAGACCAGATTTTAGAGGATTTTATCATTTCTAACAATGTTTGTTTGCTAAATTCAGGACATACTTTTCACCTAACAGTTGAAGGAAAAATTAGCTGCTTGGACTTGTCTTTTACTTCTCCCTCTCTTTTTACAGATTTTAAGTGGGATGTTTTGGATAACCCATGTGGTAGTGATCATTTTCCTGTCATCATCACTTTAGCATCCTAACTTTCCATCACCTTACACAATTGCATCCACGCCGTTGGAAAATGCATTTGGCCAACTGGACGATATCTCGTGAAAACGCAACCCTAGAAAATAATCTTAGACAGCCTCGATGTGGATGAACTGAATGAAATGGTTACGACTTGTAGCACAACGGCTACACACTTAGCTATCCCCGAGTCGTAGGGTATAGTACGGGAAAATCATAATATTTGGTATTCAGAAGAATGCAAAAATGCCAAAAAGAACCAAAATAATGCATGGGGAGTTTTTTGCAAGTACCCTGCTTACGAGAACCTTTTAAATTTCAAGAAAGCAAGAGCCTATTCACGATATATCCGCCGCAATGCTGAAAAAGTATCTTGGAAAAATTGTCTGACATCAATAAACACCTCCACTACATTAAAAAGAAATGTGGGAGCAAGTGCATAAACTAAATTGCAGGTACTCTCCCTTCACAATCCCACTTCTAACAAACTCGGGCGTACAAACAAGCATAGACGAACAGGTGAACATACCTGTGGAGCGTTTTGCTGCTGTCTCTAGTTCGTTATAGTACGCACAGTCATTTTTGAAGCCCAAAATCACAGCCGAAAACCAAGGACTTCCAACAAGTGGTGAAGAAAATGAACATTTCAACAATCTAATCACGCTTCAGGAAATAAAAAAAGTAATATCAGCTGCAAACAGACGGCACCAGGGCCAGATGGAAGACATTACGAAATGCTTGCCCACTTATCTGAACAGTTCGTAGAAGTACTCCTGAAATTATTTAACAAAATATGGATATATAAGGCAAAATAGCAGAAGCTTGGAAGGAAGCTGTAACTAATTCCATTCAAGTTTATTTGCATCTATACATGTACAGATGACGGGAGTACAGACAAGAAGCCAAATGAATTCGGCTTGACGGGGCCTGTACCCCCTACAGAAAGGGCACTATACTGAATAAAAAGAACTCAGGATACAATAATGGAAAAGCATTACTAAGCATTAACAGATATGCATACGGGGAAAAATCCACGATAGGATGCCGCAATGAATTACAGAAAACGTATAGCATAAAATGATAAATAACAGCCTTGAAATTTACTTGTATAAATAATGAGTTAATAACAAGCAAATAAAATTAGTTAAGCATTAAAGGGGTCAGCGTACACTACAGCAAAGCCAAACAATAGAAGAAAAAGAAACCACAATGAGCCCATTTAAAACCAGGATCCCCCTTTCCCCAGACACGGCTATGCCACGCGCGGCTCACACAAACATCTGCTTTAACAGATGCCCTTGAGGGAGAATTTTTTTTTTTTTTGTATCAGAACGAAAACGGAGAGAAAAATAACGAGAATCCGTTACATAAAAATCATCACGAAGGCTCGTCGGCTTGTATGTTAAGCGCACAATATATCAATGTTTGATAACCACATATTTTCACACTGAGCCCTCGGGATACGAATGACACTTTATTTGTACAAAATCTAACACAGTGCTCCTCATTATATCAAAGAAATCTTGCGCTATACTGGCGTTCACCAAGAGATGACAAATACTAACCTCCTTGAATATGTTGCCATGAGACTTTCACTGAACGTTATCCGAAGGGAGTCGCAGTCTTTAGACACCCCATCCAGTTTTTTACTCATTGCGTTGTTAGTTGGCACCTTTTGTAAAATGAACAACATTTAATTGACACACGCACTCAAAGTATGCTTGATAAACGAGATCCCAATCCACGCGTGAGCCCACATTTGCCACAGTGAATGAATTACTGCAGATATGAAAGTACTACAGCCGTATTTGTAAAACGTTCCTAGAGAAAAAGAAAATTGTGTTGCAACGTGAAGCCTAGCGAATATAAAAGCAAAATTATCCTAGATTGCGACAACGGCTGTCCGTACTGCACCGGAATGTTGGCACCTCGTGGTGCCCCCTCCCGGTTAAACGACGCAGCACTTATACCCTCTTTACACGGGCAGAGTTAACCACGGTTAGCTTAACTGCGGTTACGCGAAACCGTGGTTAGCCCATTTACACGGCAGACCAAACCACAGTTACACACCTAACCGTGGCTATCGCAAACCGAGTTTGGTGACCTCGGTTTGCGTCGTTAACCGAGGTTATGGCGGCGTCTGCTGACGGAGGCTGCTCGTCGGCACTCGAGTGCGCGAAGCGTACGAGCGTGTCTGCTTCAACAGTGTACTCGTTTGCCCGTATTGAATAGCCGGTGTCTACTATGCCTAGGAGGGGCCAACGCGGTGGTGTTTACGATGGTCGATGAGGTGCTGCCATCGTGCGGGGCTTCACCGCGTTGTTGACGCTTTGCCGGACGGCATTCCGGAAACTACATTACAAATAAAATATCTGTAAATGCTGCTTCGTTCCGCAGATCACCGCGTCGCTTCGGTTGTACTTTATGGGCAATGGCGGCCGTAACCGAGAACGGCGGCGAGCTGTGTAAGCACAGCTAACTGCGATTGGCGGTTAACCGTGGTTAAGTTCGGTAACCTCGGTTAAGCGTAACAGTTGTTAAGCCGGCCGTGTAAAGAGGGTATTACAGCCTGGAGATCTTGGTCATCACGGGGCCATAATTGCGGGTAATATCGGATGCGTAACTCTTGTGCGAGGTGCTAGATCATTTTTCTTTGAGAGTCGATGTACATTGCCGCTCCCACGCGCAGTTATTAATATAAAGCGTGAATCATTCTTCATGCTATACCTGTTGCATCTCGTAACCACCCGGGTACTTTGTCTTCCTGGCGAACACGTCGATGCCCACGTACACGTCTGCCTTGCGGTCACCTGCGGCCTCCGCAGTCTTCTGAAGGTTTTTTTCGGTCCAGAGGAAGTTTAGAAAAAGGCCGTCACAGACGTCGAAGAAGCACGAGTTCTTCTCGTTGAGTTCGTTCTGCGGTCTGGCCTTTCCACTCGTGTCGACACTGTCGTACCATATGACAAGGGAACCAGGAACCACGCTGTGTGTGTGCTCAGTGATGACAGTAAGGAGGTCTTTGAGAAACGTCACGTCACTGGCACCCTGAGAACAAATCATTAAAAATAAATTGAATAAAAACTGGATTGAAATTGAATACAAGAAACAAAGACATGGTAAAATCTTAAATCATTCTGGACAACTGAATTGTATCGCGTGGAAAAACAATAGAGAGAGAAAATAGAGGACGAAATAATGAAAGGAAAGGACATCAAGGGGCAAGGTAGGGATCTAGAGTAATTTGAACCACACTGACTTATTTAACTTGCACAAGCTCTCAGTAAATATGTTCCACCCTCTTGGTGGCACATTGCTTTAGTTTTCAATGAAATGCAACCGCCTCGGCCCCGGTACAACTCCGCAGTGGCTTGACAACGCAAACGGTAGAGCGCAGAAAACCAGAGCAGTGCATTCTTTTCTCACTGCTCTACGCTAGGTAATGATGAACGTCACTAACCACATCGCATCCGACGCTGATGAGCCATCCGTCGAACCTGCTTAGCGAAGCAACGGCGGCCAACTTTTCTGCAACTTGTGTCAGGAGACCAGAATGTCTGATTGTGTTGATGCATTCCAGGCCTTGCTTCGACTCCAGAGTGAAGGTTCCTGAAAAGTCCGAAAGGGCGAAGCTTCATTTCTGCCCAGGTGAACAGCTTGGTTGCTCATCTAGCGCAATTACTCTAGCGGTGTATGGATTATTATTTCTGTATGTTCATTTTTTTTTTATATGCCCCACTCACACAATGCTTTTCGAAGCCTGTCAGGCAGAAATAAATAAATAAATCGGTGGCCTTTCCCAATAACTTTGTTCCACTAGGCAATAGTGTTTTATTTAATGTTATCTTGTGGTTAGCGGATAGCGACCAATAATTTTGTTGGCTATGGGGGAAAATTAGCAGGGTTTCAGTTAAAACGAGTTAGGACGTTCGAAAGCATGGTTTATTTCGGTTTAGCTGTTGGTCGGTATTTATTTTTCGTGTTCTGAGTATCGATTTGGTTACTCTCTAGGATATACACACATTGGGCAACGTGTTTACGCTTACAGCGTCTTCTCTCCCCTTTCCAACTCAGTCCGCCGGACACGGCGCGCTTCTTCGTTCGCGACAGTAGAAGGACCCGGATCGCTAGTCATCCTGGCTTGATCTGACGTGCGCAGAACAGGGCGACTATGCAAGCAATCATGGTGCGCAGCAGTATACCAGTCGCATCGCGCCAGGATTGAGCAAATGTCGGTGCCACACGAGCGAGAAAACCCTGTTGGTCGGGTAATCTGATGCTGATCCCTGTCCCGAGGCGTGACGGAGGAGCTTTTGTCAGCATCCGTCGACACACCTATTAAAGACGCCGGGTCGCGCGGTCGCCTTGCCACATCCTTTCGTGCAGCCTCTTCTGGGCGCACGATGCATACCTCAGTGAGCTGTAGCTGCTTCGTTTGGCAAGGTCACGATCAAGGTCAAGCGACGCACATTTTGAAGGCCCGGTTAGACTTCGTGAAATAGTGCGTTTGCACTAATATTTAATGTTTAATGCAGGAACTTGCCTTGGCAGAATGCGAAATCATTACCGATACCGCTATATGCTTTGTAATTTTAATGTAACACTTTGACGCTTTTCTTTTTATTATCCTTTTTACTTTTCTATATTGAAATCAATATTTAGTTTAGTAATTTACTGGTTATTTTAGTTTTGTAGCGAAAGCTACACTGCGGTAGGTTTTCAAGTCATCGACATAGGACCGTGTTGCCATGGCATCATGGAAGACGAAGAAAAAAAAAAAGAAAAAGGAGAAGAAAGATAAGAAGGAGAAGAAGGAAAAGAATGAAAAAAAAAGAAGTGGAAGAACGAGAACAAGCAGAAAAAAGAAGTGGAAGAAGGAAAAAAGAAGGAGAAAACGAAGAAGAGCAGTAGAAGGAAAAAGAACAAAAAGAAGAGAAAGAAGAAGAACAAGAAGGAGAAAAAGAAGAAGAGAAGTAGAAGAAAAAAGAACAAGATGAAGAAGCAAAAGAAGAAGTAAAGACGAAGAAGTAAAAGAAGAAGAAGGAAGGTAACTCTGTAACGCAGCTCTTTAATATTACCAGTTGCGAAACTTCCCATAGCGCCCATGTATTTAAAGACGACGGTTTTGATTGGTCAAAATTTGGCTGTTTACGAATAGTGACGGTGCCCGCGGCCATTACAGGAAATTGTGTTTAAATGCAAACTTTCAGATTGTTGATAAATGTACGATCACCGGGAAAGTATAATATGTTCAAGAGTTTGCGGCAAAACACCTTGGACATAACAGCCCTACTGGTAATTAGAGTGAGAAATAAGAAAAAAAGAATGATTTCCAGAAATAAATGGTGGCAATAACAGAAAGCTTCTATTGACCGCTTCTAAATGGCGCGACAATTCATAGTCAAGTGAATGCGGAAAAGAACCCAAATGCAGTGGCACCGGGTGCGTCACCTATTCGGGACACAAACAGGGGCATCTGCTCCAACTGTGGCCTGCCAGGTTCCACTCCTGCACCCCTTGCCATGGACGCAATTGATGCAAAATCACCAAGTGACGCCCCAAGCCGTCCATGCAACGAACAAAGCGGGGACAACCGGCACTGGCTCCGATCTGGCCCGAATCGTCGGCGACCCTGTGCACCAATTCATGCGGAACTCACAGTGGCCCCATCACCAGCAGCAGTAAGCAGGTATTGGTCCCGTCGCCCCCGAAAGCGCAAGCGTCAGCGATACGTCAGGGTGGGGTCCTTAAACCTACATGGCGCTCGCCGCATGCAAAAGTGGGCGCAGCTCTACCGCACACTCGATTAAGAACATTACACAATATATGCGGTTGCGGAAACACACCTCCGAGATTTGGAAGAGCCTCCTGTACACCCAAATGGGCGGGGAACAACAGACGAAAAGGTCGCAACCTGATGGGATGCCTGCGACGGGATACAATGTGGTGGGCTAAAGATAAATAATAATGATGGTGACTTCAATCGGCACACTGAGAAGCTCGATGGGTACACCGACGCCAATAGGAAATTGCTGTTGAAGTTCACAGAAGACATGCACCTTATGATTGCGAGCCTGGACCCCCGCTGCACTGGTCAGGTCACCTGGTGCGCCCGTGAAAGTGCAACCTCGATTGACTATGCCTTGCTGTCCCATCAGCGTCCTCCTAAGGAGAGTAGACATCGATGAGAGCGGGCTTCAGTCTTGACAACGACCACAACAGGTTGCGCATAGACTTCAGTCACGGCTGCAGTGGAGACACTAGCATCCCACGCAGAAAGAATGCCTGCACATACCTGCCGAGAAGCATTAGAGAGAGCGGCGGAGAACTTTGAGAACAGTTATCTTCGGCGTGCTGCCACAATATATCATGAATATGTTGTGGTGCTCCACTCCATCATGCGTAGCCATATGGTCCGGGAGAGGCGGTCCACGCGGACTCCAGCCAATGCATGCTGGTATAAGGAGGTTGAGACTGCTAGGCGGGCGCGACGAGACACCAACGGTGACCATTGCAAGGCTACCAAAGAAGCGAATGCTGAGGCTTGTCCAGCGGCATGGCAGCAATATCTCGCCCGCAAACATGAGGTGCAGAGGCTAGTACAGGCCAACCTTGCTGCACACACCCTCCAACACATGCAGTCCATACGAGCTGAAGGACAGACTGCTGCGCAGATATTCTACAGGTATGTTGGCTCGCTGGACAGGCGTCAACCACCAACCGTCCAACCCACGGATAGGCAAACAGGCCAGCCAGTCACTGATGTCAAGGCATACCTCACGCAGTTCTTTGCCCATATCACGGAGCAAAAAACCTTTAGGAGTGGAAACTACGCTGTTTGCAGCAACCAGAAAAGGTCACAAGCCCACGGCACTATCATATATGCTGGCGGCGCCTGTCAGCGTGGAAAGAAATTACCGTCATTTCGGTTGCCATGGCAATCAGTCCAGGTTTCCTTTTTATCGTTCCGGCTTCTACGACGCGCCGCATGACGCCGCCCCTGCATACGGCCGCGTCATGCTCCGTGCCGTCGGCGCTACAATTGCGACCTTATCTGCTCCGTGGCCCAGATGTACGCCTCCGCAGACACGAATGCCGTTGAGTCCTCCACAGGCCTCCCACCCATGTGTAGTCCGTTGAAGAACACACCTTGCCAGACAAGGCCCCGCTGGGCCTTCTCCTCGCGCACTGTCGATCGGGCCATGGCACGTCTTAGGAACAGAACAGCCACCGGACCGGACGGTATGCCAGCTCGTGTGGGGAAGTCTCTCGGCACGGACTTAAGGGAGCAGCTTGCCGTCTTGCTGACTGACATAATTAACGGGGTCCCCATTCCAGAAGACTGGTGTCGGGACCGAGCTGCGCTTATTCTAAAGTGGGGAGCTGCAGCAGATAATCTTCAGGGCTACCAGCCCCCTCACTGTCATGAGCGTGCTCTACCGTCTGTTCGCACGGGTTGTGAAGGAGTGGCTGAGTGGATGGGCGGAAGCATACAGTCTTCTAACAGAGCTTCAGGGCGGGTTTCGCCCCGGGGCGCAAGCTCGTACTTTCGTCGTGCTGACGCAGTGCGCGGAGATCGCTAGGGGAGAGGGGCGATCCCTGCTCTGTTGCTTTGTAAATGTGGAGAAGGCGTATGACAATGCGCCACATGCTGCCCTCTTTCAGCGCCTTGATGCCCTGGGAATTCCTGGCACACTGCCAGATGCACTTCGGAGATTGTATGCAGGGAACTAGGTAACGGCGCGATTCGGACCCGTGGAGTCAGACTGCATCACTGTGACCAAAGGCCTTCGACAGGGTTGACCACTCTCACCACTTCTCTATATTATGCATGCGGCCGGCCTCGAGCGAGCGCTCATCGGGTCAGGCATTGGCTTCGGCCTAAAGTACACCACTGTTTGGTTGGACGAAAGCCGCCGCCTACCAGGTCTCGCGTTTGCGGATGATTTGGTGCTGACGGCAGAGTGTCGAAGCGACCTACAGACCCTGCTGGACATCTGCCACAAAGATATTGTAACGGATGAAATGGTTTTAATACAGGTGAACTTCGTATGAAGGACGGACGCACACGGCCCAGAAAACCCGAATTAGTCTGCGCGCGCCTCGTTCCTCCGCTTCTTCTGCTTCTGCTTCTGCTGCTTCTCAGTGCGCCGCTACGCGGCGTAACAATTCCCCTCGGGCAAACAATTCTCGTCCTCGAGAAAATTAGGCAGATCGAAGATGGCAGCGCTTGAGGCGAGCCACGTGAACAACTTGTGTCTTGCGGGATCCGCGGTTATCCGTCGTGACTTTGGCGATGACGTAATTCACGTCATTCAGTTGGTCCAACACGACGAAGTGGCCATCGTACTTGCAGAGAAACTTCTCATATAATTCTCGCTTGCAAATAGGCGTCCAAAGCCAGACGTAGTCTCCAGGGGAGTAAGCAACTGCACGATGATGCAGGTCGTAGTGTTCTTTCGAGCGGTTTTGAGAAGCCAGTGTGCGTAAGCGGGCTATACGACGGGCGTCTTCGGTACGGCATAGTATCTGGGAAACAGGCGTATCGTCGTTGGGGGAAAATGGGAAGATCGTGTCTAAGAAAACTTGGGGAGTCCTTGCATAGAGTAAATAGAAAGGAGAATAGCCGATAACTTCATGATTTGCAGTGTAATAAGCGTACATCACATACGGTAGCACTGCATCCCAGTTGCGATGGTCAGACGATACGTACATGGACAGCATGGTTGTCAAGGTGCGGTTGGTGCGCTCGTTGAGATCGTCGGTCTGCGGATGATACGGTGTCGAGTGTCGGTAGAGTGAACCACAAAGTCGGAGCATCTCTTCCACGACATCAGCAGTGAATTGCTGACCCCGATCACTTATAATAACATGGGGTGCACCATGTCGAAGAATAACAGAATGCAAAAGAAACGACGAAACATCGGCAGACTTTGCGGTAGCGAGAGCAGCGGTCTCTGCGTATCTGGTAAGGTATAATCAACGCAGACGATAACCCAGCGGCAGCACTCTACAGTCTTTGGAAAAGGACCGAGCAGGTCAATTCCAATCTTTTCAAAAAGTGAGGTAGGTGGCTTGACGGGTTGTAAAGACCCGGCCAGCGTGGTGGTGTGTGCCTTAAGTCGTTGGCATTTCTCACATGTCGCAACGTATGTCGCAACCCTGGAGCACCGCAGCAGGTGCGACTTGTCAGTGTTGTGTGTGATGTGCAGGGTATGCGGCAAATATCGGGAAACGATGGTATACATTGTACAACAGTGCACAAGCCTCCCTACGCTGCCGCTGAAGGACGCCACGATACCGCAGTTGCTGGGCTTTTGCCCTCGCACTGCGGCAACCCTCGCTACTGCAGGAAGCAGCAGGCCAGTAGCGGTGACCAAGGGACGATTAACTGAGTGGCTGAATGTTGCACGCCATCGGGAATAACTGTAGTTAGTGTAGTGCGCAACAAGTTACTCCCACATTCCCCAGAGGGGGCATGGCATCGTCCTTGCTGTGCTCCTTTCTACCCAGTTTCCTGTCTGTGTATTTATTATTTCTTTATTTCCTCTTTTTTTTCTGTTACCTGTGGCCTGTGCACCAGTTTCGGTGCCGACCCGTTACCAAGGGCATGGCCCCGAACATCATCATCATCATCACCCGAAAAATACGTACTAAATTCGGTCACTTCTTAAAAAGGAGTTTTCCAACTGGTAAAATCCAAAAGCTGCGTTTAGTAGTTGGTAGAGGCGAAAGACAACAGCGAGTTGCTGGGACAGAAAGTTCGTTCGAACGTTGTGACGGCGGTGTGCCCCGGAGTTCGACGTAGAGACGATGTCATACCACTATAAGTCTTCTACACCCGGATGAGGATGGTCAACGACGAGAGACAAGGGGTGCTCATACGTGAAGTGATTCCCCTATGGCATTAATAAAGCTGAAAGTATAGAGTAATCTATTATGCGCAAAAGATGCATGTCTTTACTTTGAAGCCGAACGTAAGCGTAGCCATGCAGATGGCATTCGAAAAGTCCAGGTTTACCCGCTAGCTAAACCAGAGGTAATTTTTATTTTATCCTTTATCCCCATTAATTATCATGGAATATTATTTTATTTTTATTTGTTATTAATTATCCTTAACACTATCATTCTTGGTAATTCGTTTACAGGAAAGGTAAGACGCAATATCTGTCACTCAGATCCTTGAAGGCCCGGTTTGATCTCGTGAAATACTGCATTGGCACAAAAAACACGCGTTAGAAAAGATCATGTGCTTTTGGGAGCTAGAAGCTTGAAACTTGCAGAAATTTCGGTAATAAGCAGTCGTTAAACTGCTACCATTGCAATAACAGGCGTTCAGTCACAGAAGTATGGCTTAAACGTTGCAAAAGGTCTAATGCCAATATGGGTTAAAACCCCACGCTCAGGAAAATCTGGCGACGACAGTGCCGACGACGGCGTTGTCGAAAAGAAATCGCGATCTCGCGTCTGGCAGGTGGTAATTGACAGATTTCATCCGGTGGCACGCCACGAGGCCACGTTACATAGTTGATTTGGTAGAAAGCGCAAACTCGGGCAGCATTTTGAAATGGGAGGGTGAGAGGGAATAAAACCCTCCGGAAACTTTGGAAAGCGAGAAAAGCATTTTAAATCTAGTCAACTTTGGCCTGTTATTATGTCTTGATTAACGCATGGCTTTATGCAACGTTTGCACCTCATTGGTAGAAAGATGCGGCGTCGGCATGGCGTCGGCGTCCAGAAAGCACGTCATCAAGAACCTTCAACCAGGATTTGTACGTCATGTCTCGAGGAGCAGCCAAAAGCCGGAGCAAATTTCAAAAAAGCGCCTTGAAGCGCCCGGCTAAGCCGCGCCCGGATTCTCCTCAACCGAACGTCACGATTCTCCTGCTAAAGCCCCTTCGCAAGCCCCGGTGCTGCTCCACAAGGCAGCTTCGCATTGCCAGGAAGCATCGGCGGTCAACTTTTTCGAGCACGCCTGACACCCGACGCAACACCAATCAAATAGCGGCGAGCGCTCAGCGCGATCGCTGGTTGGACTTCTTAGGCCGCCGTCACGTGCTGCATACGGATTGGACGATTTGAGTGCCAAAGGCTTTTTCAGGCTATATAAGCGAGCGCACTGACTCAAGCGAGTCGTTCTTTCTTCCTCTTTTTCTTTCTTCCCTGTTTCACCTCTGTCCGCACGAGGCAGTGTAGGTATGGTGGCTAGAAGGGAGAGGTGGCGCGACCGCGCATTCCGCCGCTTGGAGAAAACGCGCCTTCGGTTCATGCCGCCGCCACTGGTCGCCGCTGTGGCGCTGCTGTCAGCTCTTCGATGCATTCCCTCCGGCGCACGCCGGCGCGTTCGTTCTTGTTTGCCTGTAGATGCTGCTTGAGCTGTTGAGCTATTTTTCAATCGGCTTTGCCCTAGCTCAGTTTATCCTGTTTTGTTTGGTGCCTATGTAGTTTTTCTTGCCGAGGTGCTAGTGCGAGTATGTAGTACATGTGCGTACTTTTCTGTTTCTATCGTTTAGAAACCCCCCGCTAAAAAAAAAGTGAAAGAATCGTTGTCAGGCAAAATTACCTTCAATTGCTAAACAAAAAAATTAATGAAAGCATCGTTGTCAGGCAAAAAGGCCAGTCAATTTCTAAAAAAAATTAATGAAAGCATTGTTGCCAGGCAAAAGGCCAGTCAATTGCTAAAAAAAAATTAGTGAGAGCATCGTTGTCAGGCAAACGGCCAGTCAATTGCTAAAAAAAGAAATTAATGAAAGCATCGTTGTTAGGCAAAGGCCAGTCAATTGCTAAAGAAATTAATGAAAGCATTGTTGTAAGGCAAAAGGCCAGTCAATTGTTAAAAAAAATTAATGAGAGCATCGTTGTCAGGCAAAAAGCCAGTTAATTGCTAAAAAAAATTCATGAAAGCATTGTTGTCAGGCAAAAGGCCAGTCAATTGTTAAAAAAAATAATGAAAGCATCGTTGTCAGGCAAAGGCCAGTCAATTGCTAAAGAAATTAATGAAAGCATTGTTGTCAGGCAAAAGGCCAGTCAATTGCTAAAACAAATTAATGAAAGCATGGTTGTCAGGCAAAATGCCAATCAATTACTAAAAAAAATAATGAAAGCATCATTGTCAGGCAAAAGGTCAGTCAATTGCTAAAAAAAAAAAAATTAGTGACAGCATCATCCATGACCAGCTTCTTATGTGGGAGACCTAGTGAGGTAAATGAAGTTCTCAAAGACTGTGGCATCGAACACACATCTGTCATCACTCAGGCGAGTGATTCAAGGCTGATATTTTATATCGCTGGATATGTGACGAAGAAATGCATCGCTGGCACAAAATGTGAAGACTGGTGCAGACAACTCCTCAGTCCCAAGAACGGAACTGCTCCAGAAGCAGCGTGTCTTAATTACCAGTTGAAAGTCAGCGCTCGTTGTGTCGTCTTCTAATCTTGTGCTCCCGTCCACGTTCCGCGCTGTTACCTCAAGATGCATAACCAACATATGCCCAAGCTGCTATTCTAGTTAATTACCAATGCAGTTGACAGAGGCAGTCTTGTGTTTTCATAAACCAATCTAAACGCCCCTGTGACATCCCATGAAAACACCTTTACTCGCTGTTTTAGTGCGCGTGAAATCCGAAGAGACAGCCTTATTTATTTATTTATTTATTTATTTATTTATTTATTTATTTATTTATTTATTTATTTATTTATTTATTTATTTGATCATACTGCAGACCCAGTGAAGGGTCCTGGCAGGAGGGGCAACAATTATTGACTTGGTTATCCATTCTCCAAATGACCAAACTGCAGCTGGTTGGTTGTCACGGTCATATTAAATTTGTGACAAAGTGATCAAGTTCTATGTTCTTAGCAGACTACACCTGAAGACGCAGAATTCATTTTCAAAAGAAAGGCAAGGGATAATGAAACTGTTGAAACTGAGGTGGGTTGTTTAATTTGCTATTTGGTTGTGAGCAGTTATCTCTGGAAATTGTGTTTATTCTACCTGTACTACATGTATATTTGAGGCCTTCAACAGCAACCTCAACATTGTGAAATTTCACTTTTCTTTCCAGCATTCTTGCCCTTAAGTGCAATAAACAAAACTTTGCTTATCCATGAGAGTTTTCTGTGAATAAAACTGCAATTTGTTCCTTCTGTACTTAAATACCGTTTCACATCGCGTGTTGCACGTTCTGGCTATCATCTGGCTAAAAATTGCACTTTCCCACTTTAGACGCACCGGAAATTCGCAAACAAAGAATACAAATTAGCCTGGTGCCTGCGTACTGTGCGACGTAACCGCACGTTAAATAAGCGCATGTCATCTGCATCTGTAATCTTCGACTGCAACGCCCCTCAGCCCGAGTCGCTTTGGCTTTTTTAAAACTCACAATACCAAACCAAAATAATTAGCTTTATAACTTCGACCACTGTGCACATCAGGAAATGATATATAATGCATCTTCAAAACCAAAACAACCGGCACAGCCGCATCGCCCGCTTTCACGGTGCCAAAGAGCATATTAGCAGTCGACGTCACTCCTGACTTGCCTGTTTTGCTTACCTGGTAAAATATTTCAAGTGGTAACAATAATTTTAACATTTTGTTGGTATGACTGCGCTGCAACCGCAGCAAAGTTTACCCCAACCACGGCCGATCTCGAGGGAAAGCGCGCGCTCTCCCTCGAGACCGGCCGTGCCCCAGCTAGCCACCATACCCCAGCGCGAGCCGAGCACGCATCGAAGTGCTGAGAGCAGCGCCACCTACGAGAGGCATGAAATGTAGGAGCGGCGCTCGCGGCCCGCTCGCGTCACCTAACCTTTCTAGCCACCATAGTGTAGGTAGCTCAACTACAGAGTCAGTAGCAGGCCCATGCATTTTTTTTTCTTCTTCCTACAGTCTCAACAACAGACCGATGGGCCCTTTCAGTGGTGGACGATAGCTGCTGTGACAAGCCACTTTCTCTCTCCCTCTTCTTTTTCTTTATTTCCCTGCTTGTCTTCTGTCCGCAAGAGGCAGTGGAGTTGGCTCAGCTACAAAACCAGCATCGGGCCCGAACATTCTCTTTTGCTTCTAGAGCCGCAA
Organism: Amblyomma maculatum; assembly: GCF_055883805.1. Lineage (NCBI taxonomy): Eukaryota > Metazoa > Arthropoda > Arachnida > Ixodida > Ixodidae > Amblyomma > Amblyomma maculatum. Next base: position 47,210,985 of record NC_139348.1, read on the forward strand.
CAACGACAGACCGAGAGAAGGTGGTCGTGGCATGCTTCTGGCCTATGTGGCTGGGAAGGGGGCGCCCCGCGGAGGCTCGCCTGCCGCCGGTGGTTGCACCTGGTGTAAACCGTCATTGCATCCACCACCGTTTCGGTGCCGACGACGGCTGTCGCGACGAACGCCTTTATCTCTTCCTCTTCTTTTCTTTTTTTCTTCTCTCAAATTTCGTTATCTGTCCGCACGAGGCAACGGAGGTGGCTTAGCTCCAGAGCCAGGATCAAGTTCCTGCATTTTCTTTTCCTTCTTCCTACAAGCGCAACAACAACAACCGAGACATTCACGAGCGTTCGTCGAGTCCCGTGCCGCGCGCAGAGAGACGCGTCATAGTTCCCCCGGCCGTCGCTGTGCGACTACAGTTGTGTCTAGCTTGTAGTCCTCAGCCCCTCAGCCAATTTGCGATAAATAATGCTCTGCAATAAGTGTACAAAGCTCCATTTGGTCATCTCATTGACGTTGACACGGTTTCATCGCAACCGCCAAGGGAGCAAGCAGTTCTCGATCACAAACCGGGTGACGTGAGCTACGTGCCATACTCCAATGGCACAACAATGGTGATTAGCGGTCGATTTTCTCTGGCGTGGCCGTGGCGCTACTCTGGTAAGAAGCGCTCGGACGTCCCAGGCGTGACTATGCAAGTGGGCTGCCACTGGTGACGTCGCAAACTGAATGGAAGCTGCGGATCGACCGACGTCACGCACCTCGGCGCGGTAAATACCCGATGTTTTCCTCAAACGCCAGACTTTCTCTGACTCAGGTTACGATAGCTTAGAGAAAGGTTTGGGTGGTGAATCGCGTTAACCTTACGTGTTTCAAGAGAGGAAAGTGTTTTGAAAACCAAGGGACGCTAGGGGGTAAACAAGGTGGGGGGTGTGAATGCTTACCTGTGTTTTGCTACAGTAAATGGGCGTACGCCAAGTATATTATGAAAGATAGCAAACAGGAAGAGGCCGATGTAAAACATTGAGCGTTACAAGGTCAAAGAGCTGCGAATTTGTGATGAGTTGGGCATTGACATGGGCTCGACAAAACGATAAGGTAAATTCTTGGGATCATGCGGACAAAGAAAGTGTCGGCTGATGAAGCTGCGGAGGCTTGGGCGGAAATCGAGGATCGGCGTGAGGAGAAGGAAAAGAAAAAAAGAACGCCGTGACCAGGAGCTTCGAATGGAAGAGTTTCAACGCCGAAATGGCTCACCAGCGCCAAATGTTTCTTCCACGGCAGTTCTCTTGAATGGTCCAAAATTCCGTGACCATCTGCAGCCTTTTGTCGTCTTCGAGTATATGAATAAATGCCTCGTGTAATTGAGCATGTGTGCGAACGGATGACATCGAACGATTCTTCTGGGCACAGAATCTCTTAGCATTACTTCTCTGGGAGGCATCTGACGTAATTACATGCCTATCGAAATGGGAGTTTGAAAGTTACAATATCAAGGAAGGGCTGCGGCGGAAGTAGAGACTGTCGCCTGAAGCGTTCCGGCAGATGTTCCGGTTGCACATAAGAGCAAGGAGTCGCATGTTGACTTCCCATTTCGACTTAAAGTCGACCTAGCTTACTGGCTCAAGGGCGAAGAGATTTACGATGACCGCGATGAATGCATGATGTTAGAGCAGTTCCATCGTTACATCGATGATGATATCTGACTATGGTTGCTAGATAGGCTAAAGGAGGTTAAGCTAAAGAAAGCAGTAGAGTTAGCTGAAAAATATTACACCCGCTGAAGGTTAGATATCTGAGCCAAAGAAATAGACAATAAAGATGTTTTTTTTAGGAATCCCACGAACGGAAGTCTGTCACGAGTCTCGGAACGAGTTGTCTTTTACGAAAGAAACGGTTAAAGGACAGAATGACTCTCAAAGTGCCAACGATGTTTTCAAGTGAGGTAACGATGTAACTTTCTTTAAGAGGAGGAGCCGTAAAAGTGCTATAATTGCAAAAGGGAAGGACAAATCGCAAAGAACTGCGATGAGAAAGTTGCCTTTGCAACAATTTGGCAAACACACAAAAACCTGCGGCTGTGGAAACTTTATAAGCGAGTGATTGAGGTAAAATTACACAGAACTTCGAGTCTTGCAACGACAATATACGTTGTACAGCCGTCTTTCATTTCCGCGAATTAGGTTACAGGAGAACACGTTGGCGAACGACCGAGGAGCAGAGTGCCTGTTTACCGATCGCAAAGGTTACCCTTGAAGGAGATTTTGGAAAACTTAACACAGATCGTCCACCCGGAATAATTTTCCTACCTCTTCTCGAAACGCTCGGCGCAGCTGCTGAAAGGTCAGGACAAGTCATTCTTTGCCGATTTAGCGTATCAGGAGAAAACCGCTGAGGAAGACTCCGAGCGAATCGAACTTGCACCAGCTAGCGAACTATAGCTTGGGGAAAGGGCCGAGCAACGCGACCGCAGCAGACAGCCGACAGAACTTTGAATAAGGAAGTCTCGAGTTACCTTGGTCGAGCCACCAGCAGCTAAAACGGTTGTGGCCGGCTCCATCGCCGAGAAATAGGCAGTGGCGCCGTCAGGATTCAGCTGGTGACGTGTAGTTCACGCACAAACACAATGAGACGTAGGACGACGAACTTGCAGTAACAAAACGAACATTAACTTTATATAACAGTAATGACACAAAGTAAAGAAAACTTGTTTACAAAAGAGGTAGAGAGGCGACACACTTCACAAACAGATACTGGGCGAAATACTAACTGGAAACTGAGCGCATCGCTCATTTTACTTCTCAGTCGGCGCCTGCCTGCTATGCTCTCTTCTCCGAGCGAGAATCAAACCGGAATCAGAACCGCCGATGGCTGCGGGGCGCGCTCTTAAATAGTCAGCGCAGAAGCTTCTAGGCGCGGAGGAGGAGCGGAAAACAGCTTAGCTCTGCCAAAGCTGTGCCTTCCTCCCTCGGCTCGCTAGAATGGTCTCGAAATTACTCGAACATTGTCAGCACGCGCGGCCTTCCCGCGCGAAGTGAGGAGGAGGGCCGGGCCCGTGCGGGGGAATGTACGCGTGACTCAACCCATGGCGAGGAGGCGCAGCGCGGTGGGCGAGATTGCGAAATCGGTCGCGTCGCGTTTTCGAAGCTTGTAGAAATTTCCATCGCCGTTTTCTGCGGCGCGCGCGCCGAAGCATTAGAGAATGGGCCACCGCGGCCTTACATGCCCCATCGTAAGAGGATTGCTGGGTTTTTTTGCCCAGCCAAACCGAACACATACAAAAGGCCGCGACTTTCCGTCCCCTATAACACAGCCTACATGCATACTTTCTGCTCACAGTCCTCGGATGGCACAAATGACATTCGCGATAGGTCGCAGTTTTTGACTCACAAAGTTCACAAGCACTTTTCTTGTGTACAGTCACTGCACGGCATGCATAACATTCACGGCAGTCTCAGATCCTGAAGTTCTGCACGCATCACATGTGGTCAAGTCCGGCAAGTGTTCTTTGCACGCTTCGTTTGTCACTCCATGCTCGCGAGCGCACACACTTTCATGCACAGGCGAGCAGGACCGCTCACGCCCGCCGGCGCGACGCTGCTCAGGCAACAGTGGAGAACTTGTTTCATCTCGACTCTCAGGGGCGCTGCATCGTGCGGCTCGTGTAGGTCTGCAAAAATGCAGCATGCTAAACGCTCGCCTTCGAATGGGGTACTCGTCGCATGACGAAGCGTCTTGGATTCACGAGCTGCTGACACTACAGATGCGGTTGACGCATAATATCTGTTTATTTCTCGCGATCGCTGTTACTGAATGAGCTGTGGTGCCTTGTTCCTTTTTTGCGGCCGTGTCCTTTAGCGCTGTTTCACCCGCATTTGCTGCATTTAACGCGTCAGGATCAGTTTGTAAACGCGCAGAAGCTTTACGCTTTTCAGTTGTCTCGTCTATAACGAGTTTGAGTGGGGTCACCTGCTGCCACGCGCCTTCCGGTGTACCTGAAGGGACGCTGACGCCCTCGGTAATCTGAGCGAACGCAGGCACTTCTACAGCTGAGGCTTCCGCAGTTGTTTCGGCGTTGTTTGCTTCGCTGGTCGGCAACGCGCCGTGCATGCCTACAGAATCGCTCTCCTCGGCGAAGGAGATCTCCGCGGACGTAGTGCTCACGGCAGGGTCGGCCGGCGCGGCTGACCCTGCCGACCCTGTCAGGTGATGAAACCTGACACGCTCCTTCGAGTACTGCTTGGGGCCGCTCTTTCAAAGCTTTCTTTTTAGCTTCTTCTGCTTGAACATCTCTTTTCGATTTGGCGTCCGCGGGGTTTTCGTTTTATTTCTAATAATCTCGCTTCCGCTTGGGCCTTTCGGACTTCTGCCAGAGCTATCGCTGTTTGGGTATCCAGTTCGCGCTTTCTCAATTCTGCCTCGATCTTTTTGATTTCCAACTGAACTGCTATTTCTAATTCAGTCTCTCTTTTCGCCTCCGTCTCTCGACGCTTCACTAGGTCCTTACCCTTCGTCTTTGCTACGCAATCCTTCCGTCGCAGTGAGGCTACGGGGTATCTTACGGACACACTGGTCCATCCGGAAAACACTGACTTTCTGGTGTTCATGTTTACTAATCGAGCTAACTACACGTCGACACCCGCGCACCTCCCGCTCCCAATGCCTGAGCCACGTACACCAACGGACGCAAGAAATCCCGCTCACCTGAGCAACGGATCCGCCTTCCTCACCGCGTCGCTTCTCGCTGTGGGGCACTTCTGACCGTCGCTGCCGCTGACCGTAACTGCTGTGGGTTGCTGGGTCCTTGCACGCGTCGATGAAGCTCCTACCCCGAACGACCGGGAGATCTTGGCACCTCAGCAACGGTTGCTCCCTCCTTGCCGCGTCACTCCTCTCTGGTGGGTACTTCCTCTCGCCGCTGCCTCTGACCATCTCCTCTTGAGGTCCCTAGGCCCTTGCACGCGGCGAAGCTCTTCCACCTTGAACGGCCGGCCGACTTCGGTGAGCGCCGATAACTTTGCGACAGCTCGAGTAACGGGCTGGGCTTGCGGAGTGCTGCAGTTGCCGAATCATCCTGTCGACTGCGCTAGTAAGGTCAGGTTCTTTATGTTCTTATCTTCCGCACCTCTGCAAGGTGCTCCTCGATTCGGCAGGCGACGTGCAGTTCACACACAAACACACTGAGACGCAGGACGACGAACTTGCAGTAACAAATCGAATCAACTTTAAATAACTATAATGACACAAAGTACAGAAAACTTGTTTACAAAAGAGGCAGAGAGGAGACACACTTAACAAACAGAGACTGGGCGAAAGACTAACTGCAAACTTAGCGCATCGCTCTTTTTACGACTTCTCAGTCGGGGCCTGCCTGCTACACTGTCTTCTCCGATCGAGAATCAAGCCAGAATTAGAACCGCCGATGGCTTCTCAGCGCGCTTTTAAATAGAGCAGAAGCTTCTAGGCGTTGAGGAGGAGCGGAAAACATCTTAGCACTGCCAAAGCTATGCCTTCCTCCCTCGGCTCGCTAGAATGGTTTCGAATTTACTCGAATATCGTCAGCACGCGCGGCCTTCCCGCGCAAAGTGAGGAGGAGGGCCGGGTTCGAGCGGGGGAATGCACGCGTGACTCAGCCCGTGACGACGAGGGCGAGGAGGCGCAGCGCGGTGGCCGAGATTGCGTTATCAGTGGCGTTCTCGAAGCTTGTAGAAATTTCCATCGCTGCTTTCTGCGGCGCGCTCGCCGAAACATTAGACAATGGGCCACCGCGGCCTTCACCCATAATGCGGACGCTAAAGATAGCCACACTTGCGAAGCTGGAAGCGAACGACTAGTGCCTTGACGCGTGGAGTTACATTCTGGAAAGCAGCAACGATAACGTGACATGCATGGCCTTCACGCGATCCGATCGAAGCACCCCAACTATCGAAGGAAGTTGATCTCGCGTCGCTTGGCGCTGGGCGAGGCGGCACACCGGCGGATCAAGGTAACTTGAGTGGCGGGCCGGCACAGAAAATGTCTAGCTCGGGCGCTGGCGTGAGCGAGTTTTGTTTGGACATGACTGGGAATGAGTCATGCGCTGCTAGCACCGATGCAGACGCCGCGCCGCACTTAGGACGACGCCGGCGCCACATTTGCTCCGGTTACTATTTGCTGGCAAGAGTTGCCTGCGATTAAAAAGGAAAGCATCGTGACAGCATGGAGGTCAGTCGAAAACACTATTTTGTTGCTTAAGCAATACTACGCGATGTTTCAGCCCGTCGCGTAAAACCGTGCCGGTAGCCACGTTTGACCTTTAGAGCGACCACAGATGGGGCCCCTCTTCAAGCTATCGGGTAAACCCGGTCGGTAGCCACGCCGCGCCACAGAAGAAGAAAAAGACGAAGAAACAGATGAAGAAGATGAAAATGAAGATGAAGAAAACGAAGAAAATGAAGAAAGAACAGAAAGAGAAGCTACGTCGACTTTGCTTACAGAACCTACCGGGTTTAACTAAAGCTAAACCCCAGCTAATTTTATGCAGTGCCTGTAGAAACCAAGGCGCTGGTTGACCGTGTAGAGAGGCCTCATAGACGTTGTCGATATAAGTGATGCCAAGAAACGTCAGCACGAAATTGCGCTTAGAGATGCTGATAAAGAAGAGTTTGTCTTGATCCAGCAAGGAAATGCATCACAGACATGCTTGAAGGTGCATCTGGTGATAATGCTGACGATATTTTGACAAAATGGACGGACGACACTGGCTGCCAAAATAAAGAGGAAAGTGAGAACTATAGTGCTGCCGCCGAAAAGAGCGGAACGTAGGTGCAAGAAAGAACGCTTTCTCTGAAAGGAGAGAAAGCTCAAGCTATCGCGAAAGGAAAAGAAGCGACGACGATCCCAACGGCAGAAATGCGCCAGTGCTGAGACAAAGCACGACTGGATGCAAAGCGTAAGGAGAGGGACAGGTCGCTCAAGAAAGCGGGTAACTCGTGCTCGTCTGTTTCTTCCCTTGTAAACTGGAAAGAAACCTACAGGGAAACGGACGACTGGAGCTACAACAGTAGGAGGACAATCAAACCGCCCGAATACTGCTAGGTGTTCTGCCGCTTGTTGGAAGAGAGCACAGTGCGAACCCGAACGCTTTGAGTCATGCATTCGAGACGGCCGCCTTCAACGAGCGTTTCGACGGAAACTTTAGGCAAGTCGAGGCGAAATTGAATGACACTCCTTGCCTCCTCAGTTGTGTTTTAAAGGCCAGATGATTTCAAGGAGTCTATTTTCATCATTGGGGATTATTAATTTTTCCTACGGCCGTTATTGTGTGTTTAAACCTTGTATACTGCATTGTACTCTTGTCTCTTGCTGCAGCGGGATCCAAAAGGGGACAGAAATGCAGTTGATTTATTTTTAACAATCCTTTTGTCTGGTGTCTGACGGGCGACAGAGGGCACTTGCTAGTGTCGGGTGTTGCCTGCTGTCGGTCGGTTTTTTACGCTGCAGAACTACCAACCGCTACCAGTGCCGAGACACAAGGGCTCTGTAGTGACCAGAGCGAAACTGGTCGAGGTATCTTGGCGACACTGCCGTGAAAAGAGATCCTGGCTTTGCGAGTGGAATCCGAAGCACCTGACCTGGAGCCTGGAGACTGGACGTGGATTTGGAGGATCTTGCCAACGAGCGCGCCCCGGCATCCGAGCCATGTGGAAGCAGCTCGTCCTGTCGGTGCATTGTCTGATGCCGGGGTGCTGTCGTGCCCGGGCAAGATACCCAGATTGCGCGCAACCAAACGTCAAGCTTCTCCCGCTAACACCTCCTTTGCAAGCCCCAGTGCTACTCCACAATGTAGCGTCATATTGTCAGGACGCAATCAACTTGTTCTAATACGACTGGAATTTCAGACGACGCGGTGCCAGTCCACTAACGGCGAGTCGCCTTCGCGCTGCGGTAGATTTGAAGCGAGCGAACTGCGCGTTCGCTGATATTGGACCTCTTCGGCCGCTGTAACGTGCTGCCTCCTTATTCGGCAATTTGAGTAGCAACGACTTTTCCAGGCTGTATAAGCCAGCGCACTGCCTTCGTTCGCCGTGCGACTGCAGTTGTGGCTAGCATGCAGTCCTCAACACCCGTGCTGATTTGCTGTAAATAATTCCCTGCACATAGTGTATAAAGACGCCTCTGTTAATCTCATCGACGCTGACTCTGTTTCACCACTAAAGCCAAACGAGCAGGCAGATCTCGTTCACGCAACTTGTGATGTGGGTTAGGGGCCATGCGTCCCCTATACGACAGCCGACAACAAAAATTTGGTTTCCTACCTTACTCTGATATTTGCGTTTGTACGGGCCAACCTTTAAATTCAAAGTTCAGTGTTGTACTTGAAGTGAAGACATTTGGCTGGCCTCCTCGGAAAATGCCGACTGGATCGGAACATTAATGGTTTCATGTCAGCCTCACGTAAGTACACTGTCTCCATAATTTTATCTCTGTCGGTTTGTTTTTCACGTGGTATGGCAGCGTACAGCTTTATGTTATTTAGCTTCTGTAAGATAATACAGTTACGTATAATGTGCCATTTACTCTGCTTGTATCAAAATGAATGCGTGACATTTAGTATCCGTAATAGGTGCCGCAGACGGAAACTGCTAACGTGGTTAAACCCCCAAATGTTTCGTTTCCTGCATTGTTAGTTGTCATAAACTTGCCTCGGAATTCTAAAAGCTGTAGAACACATACATTCTAAATAAATATTCGTTATCCCTTAATGTGATGCCACAGGCATTGTGTGCCGTCAGAGAGAATTCTGTACGTCTCTGTATTACCGTATTGTTTGCATAATGAACGGTCTGCATAATGAAGCGCCAATAGCTGTGATCAATGAAGGAGTCCGTGACCTCAAAACTAGCGATTGTCACATTTGGATTCGACGATCACCGACAATGTAGTTTGAACAAAAAAGAATTATTGTTTCGTCTGTGATAATTAGAATCGGAGCCAGTGGTGGACTGCAGCAGATTGTTTTGGCTATGCTGCTCACTGAAACCTCTCGACCGCACGCGATATACTTGCAATCTTTTTGAACAGTAGTATGGCTCCGACGCGAGGAATTAAGGGGGGGGGGGGGTTAAGGTGATGTTTGTTTACTGTGCTCACAAGCACACAAACTGAGATAGGGGATGCGGACAATTTTCTTTAACAGGCGAGGCGTAGGAAACGAAGCATTTTGTACTTGCCTTTTGTCTCTCATATATAACCTCACATTTTTCTCAGTGCTTTAAGCCAACTATTGCAAGCACCCTCTAAAGTTCATTTATTAGCGGAGGAAGTGTGATGTATGCATTACATTTCGTTAATGTTTTGCTTCGCCGAAACACTCGTCTATGTCTGGAGGGCATTATTTCTATGATAAATTTGCTGTTTGCGGATTGGGAACGTTTAGGACATACACCTTGCAAGTGGTTTGAACACTATGTAATGCTCACCCAAGACCTTGACGCCGTGCTTGTGGGCCGCCGAGATCCACCCGGGAGGTGGGATGGTGACCAGGTTATGCGTGTAGTACACGAACGTGTTGATCACGTGCCAGTGATGGAAGCGATATGGGTTGCTCACTTGACAGCCATGGATGTACCTGCGTCCGCAGTCAATATGCGCCATAAACGGCTGAGCTAGTGAAAGTTTCCGTGAAAACGCGGTGGTTCAAAGCCTCTTTGGTCACTGTACGCACAGGCAGCAGTATAGTGCGGTCCACTTTAACTTTCAGCATGAACTGTGCACACTTGCTTTGTGCAGGCAATACGCTGTTACGATGTCAGTCTTCATGGTTGCTTCCAAATTCGACCGGTTTGCATGCATTAATTCGTTTACTGAATACGATGTGGTGCTAAAGTGTGCATCGGTGTCTTGTCATAGGCCATGTCAGGCAGCAGTCGACGAATGTAAACTGCTGCAGAATTCTTCCACATAAAATTCCTCGTCGCTTCCCTAAGATCTTGCAATCTCCACTGTTGTCACTGAAAACGCAGTGCAGGCACTGAGGCTAGTGAAGGTAACCACGCAAGAAACGTTACAAAAAGGATTTATTGAAGCGACTGAGGGCTGTATTGAAAGAAAGAAGGCGCTGTTGCAGCGTACAGCTCACTGGCAAAAGTGCCTTTTTGTGACCGCTACGAGTACTTTATCTGGTAATGTTGCCCCGACCTCAGGAACGCCTTTCGAAAAGAGGGCGTCGACAGCAGTTCCTTGAACTTAGGACAGGGCAGTAACTGAGGCAGCAGCGACACTTAAACCAAGCACACAGCTCCAGTGAGAGCAAGCGACTTCTTCGTCGGTGCCAGGCTGCTTACAGGCTTCGATTCTGACACGGGATATTACCCTCCCCGTGGGAAAAAGCATCGTCTCGATTCGTGGGGCACCAGTGCAACACGGTTGGTAACACGTTAAGGCAGAAGTAACGGGTGAGGTGTCATTTGCTCTTGCGTAATAAGGCTTCCGGCGGACTACATGAGCGGTCTCAAGGCGCGATCGTGCGCGCAATGGTCCGGCTCCATCGGGAACCATGCTCATAGTTTATGTTCCCGATGCGGCGCCCTACTCCGTATGGGCCAAAGTATCTGCCCAGTTTTTCGCTCTGTCCGCGTTGGTGGACGGGAGTCACGATCCAGACGAGATCGCCGACGACATATTCTACGTGGCGACAACGAAGGTTGAACGCTGCTTGTTATGTGCACGCGGGCTAGTTGTCTGGCCTCCTCTGCGCGCTGTAGAAACGGGGTTACGTCATAGACGTCACTGTCGAGGTGAGGTAGCATTGCATCGAGCATCGTGGTGGCGTCGCTGCCGTAAACGAGGAAGAAAGGCATTATGGTGGTTGCTTCTTGGACGGCAGAGTTATAAGGGAAGGTTGCGTATGGGGGTAGTTCGTCCCATCCTTTATGCTCCGCGTCCACATACATGGAGAGCATATAGGCAAGAGTCATGTTTAAGCGCTCAGTCAACCCATTCGTCTGGGGGTGATAAGCTGTAGCGCAACGATGACTGCTGCTACTATAGTGCATGATCTGCTGCATGAGAAGTGACATGAACGCTGTCCCACGCTCGGTGTTAAGAATTTCGAGGGCACCACTACGTAGAACAATTTGTCGTATGAAATATTCTGCCACGGTAACGGCTGTGCCACTCGGGAGTGCGGCTATTTGGGCATAACGTGAGAAGTAATAAGTCGCTACAATAATCCACTTGTCAGCTGATGTCGAAATAGGGAATGGCCCCAGCATGTTCATACGGATCACCTGAAATGGTTTTGAAGACACCGAGATTGGCTTTAACAAACCAGCTGATTGTAGAGAAGGCGTTTTACGAAGGTGGCTGTCACAAGAGCACACATAGCGTGTCACGTCGGACGATAGACGAGGCCAGTAATATTTTTTTCTGACTTAGGACAAGGTACAGGCGATGGCCTGAAACTTGCTCGTCGTGGCAAGCGTAAAGAACCTCGTCGTGCAGACCTGCAGGGACAACGATGAAATACTGCGTCTTGGTCGGGCTAAATTTCTTGTAGAGAACGTCACTTCGAATGCAGAGGGTGGACACGGATCGCCGAAAGTGCTCAGGGACGACATCAGTTTTATACTCAACGTAGTCAAAGACAGCCGAAAGAGATTGATCACTGCTCTGGTGGCGTGCCAAAGTGCGCGCTGAAAGGGCGCTCAGAAGCTTGTCGTCATCTGCAAGGTCGCTGGACGGGGGCTCAGCAGGTGCGTGGAACAAGCAGCTGGCATCGAATGTTTGCGCCCGGACTTGTGATGCAACATCAAACTCCTGCAGTCGGAGGCTCCACCTTGCCAAGCGAGTGAAAGGGTCCTTAAACTGGTTAACCAACACAAGGCATGGTCTTCGCCAATACCGGGCTTTGGCACTATGGGAATGATGGCTCAATATTTTATTTTATTTAGATGCTTTTCATCCTTAAGAATCCTTGAGAATGATTGTTTAGAATTCTGGTACACAGAAATTTAACTCGAGTGAGCTTATGAACTGTCGAAGAAAGTAGCCTTCTTTTTAGACTTGTAATACAGCCTAAATGATGACATTTTTCAGTAACACAAAGGTAACATTGAGTGCTCATAAACGATTTTGTATTACTGTGTTGAAGACTACGTAAGTATGCAGTGTACTCTAATATTTTGTCAAATCAACTAATGTTCTTCAGGAATTCGCCCTCTGCATCGAGCTAAATTGAACAACTTAGTTTATATTTTTGTGCCGTTTGTGCGGTAGGACGGCTTTTGTTGCGAGAAATGCGTTTAGCATCTGCAAAACTGTAACGTTCTTGAAGAAAGTAAAGACTAATGACTTATTAACATGAATTACCACTGCGATTCACTGATATACTTTATCCTATAACATAGCCGCGAGTAAGCGGACGAGAATCTTCAAATCAGAGGAGACAGAGTACATACCTGGGCACATTGAAGGCAGAAATAAAGAAAGGTAAGGAGAAAAATAACGCAGGAAAGTTATTTCATTACGCGAGTGTAAAAAAAATTCAAAACTATTCGACGGCGAACACAATGTTCACGAGAAGAGGGTGAACACCAGGAGCTGACGAGCAGCCGCTTCAGCTACATTGTAGCCGCCATCGACACTCGCATGTCTAAAACTCGCAACGAGATCGTTTCACAGTCAAACCGGTTCTATTAGCCCAGCAAGTTCTGCTTGCGAAGAAACTTGATACAAAATTGCCAGTTTTAGGGGCTTACGCTTGGCTTGAACTTAGTGATACGAGTGAAAGATTTGTTAAGCAGGGCTATGCATGCATTAGCAAATATGTACAGCCTCGGGCAAAAGTCCTGAAGCCAAATGATTTTCGTCTCAGCTGCAAAATGGAGCAGTAACGCAGTCATTAAAGGCCAAAAGTCATTTCAAATGCCAGGAAACGCTTTCTTATCACACCAAGAAACTGTCTCAGCATTTCACGGCCACTTAGTTTTTAATGGCGCAGTGGCGGCTTCATTTTGCGGCTTAGGCGAAAATCGCTTGGCTTCAAGACTTTTAACCATGGTGTACTCGATACGACTGTTTGAATTTGTGGGGAAGTCAAGCTTTGACCTGAGAGTGACGTGACCAACGTTACTTGTTAGAGATCCCCAGGTGGTAGAAAGTACTCCACAGCCTTGCTCTGCGATGTCAGCGCACGCTAAACATCTCAGAGGCGCGGTGCAGGTGTTCACAGAGCAAGTGTGCTGTACAGATACTGCGCCTTTCCTTTCCGGTGAACCAATTATTATTATTATTATTATTATTATTATTATTATTATTATTATTATTATTATTATTATTATTATTATTATTATTATTATTATTATTATTATTATTATTGCTGCTCTGCGACACCTCTATCTTTGTTCGCTTTCACTATCACCTTCCTTCTTCCCTTCCTTTCCTTACAGCGCGGTGAGAGTGTCCCGACTACTGTGCCGGAGTACCCGGGTTCGAACCCGACCTCGGCGGCTGCGTTTCGATGGAGGCGAAACGAAGAGGCGTCCGCGTGTGCTGTGCGATGTCAGCGCACGGTAAAGATCCCCAGGTGGTCGAAATTACTCCGTAGCCCTCCATTACGGCTCCTCTTTCTCTCTTTCCACTTTAACTCCCACCTTCCCCCCTTCCCTTACGGCGCGGTTGCGGTGTCCACAGAAAAACAAGTGAGACAGTTACCGCGCCTTTCCCTTCCTATAAATCAATCATTGAAAATTGGCTGTGGTTAAGCATCGGTTTAGCATAGTCTGAAGCCGCGACAGCTGAAGCATGGGGACGCGGAACCGGCGCCGGCTGCCATCTGTGCTGTTCATCGCTCACGTCTTGCAGCATCGTCGCGGTGACGGTTCGCAACGTTGCTCTGGCGTTTCCGCCACGCTTTTCACTTGAGCCTCTGTTGCCTTCTACAAACTTTCAGCTCGCAACGCAATAGCCTCCGGACAGTCAGATGCAGTCAAATGACGATCGTATCGAGCATTACTGCTCAGTTCTTCCTGTGACTGCATGGCACGGTTGCGGCTTAGGCGCGTCTCATATATTGCGATTGACGTCAGCGATCATGTGTCTCACCACGCAGCTGTTCATGCGTAGTTACTTCCCACGTCTGTTAACCTTTGGACATGATCTTTGGTGGGAATATAGCTACCCAAAGTGACCGCGGCTTTAGCCCGCCGTGGAGGTGCAGTGGTTTCGATGCCAGATTACTCTGCCTGAGTACCCGGGTTCGACCCCGACCCAGGCGGCTACGTTTCATGGAGGCGAAACGAAGGGGCATCCGTGTACTCTGCACGTTAAAGATCCCCAGGTGGTGGAAATTACTCCGGAACCCTCCACTACGGCACCCCTTTCTCTCCGCTTTCACTCTCACCTTTTTTCTTATGGTGTGGCTCAGGTGTCCACAGCCCCGCCGGGGTGGTGCAGTGGTATGACGCCCGACTACGTGCCGGAGTACCCGGGTTCGAACTCGACCTCGGCGGTTGTTTTTCTATGGAGGCGAAACGAAGAGGCGTCCGTGTGCTGTGCGGTGTCAGCGCACGTTAAAGATCCCCAGGTGGTCGAAATTACTCCGCAGCCCTCCACTACGGCTAATCTTTCTCTCTTTCCACTTTCACTTACACCTTCCTTCCCCTACGGCGCGGTTGAGGTGTCCACAGAAAACAATTGAGACAGTTACCGCGTCTTTCCCTTCCTATAAATCAATCAATCAATCAGGTGTTCACAGAGCAAGCATGACAGATACTGCGTCTTTCCTTTCATGTGAACCAACTAAATTAAGTTCCAACTTGACATTTAAGCTTCTTGAAGGCCATCGAAACCACACGGTGGCGTTGGCTTTACCTCGCGTAGTGAAACATCGCTTTAGGCGTTGTTGTTGTTGTTGTGGCTTTAGGAAGAAGGAAAAGAAAATGCACGGGCCTGCTACTGGCTCTGTAGCTGAGCCACCTCCGCTGCCTGTCCGCACGAGGCAGCGGAGCGAGGTGGTGAAGGGTGGCAGTTCTTAGCCATACAGGGCTGGGACAGTAGGTCAATGCCGCTTGCGGCGTGGGCTAGCCAGCCACCGATTTTTATCTGTTGTAGGCCGACATTGCCCCTCCTATCGCTTCGGTGATGGACGACGGCTGTTGTAGCGGCGCGCGTCTTTCTTTCCCTCTTCCTTTTCTTTCTTCTCTATTTTCTCTTCTGTCTGCACGAGGCAGCGGAGGTGGCTCAGCTACAGAGCCAGTAGCAGGCCCGTGCATTTTGTTTTCTTTCTTCCTACAGCCACAACAACAACAGTTTGACAGATACTGCACCTTTACATTCCTGAATTTATAAAACATAAAAAAGAACCTTTTATTGAAAGCCGGTATTGATGGGCAATCGCGGCTATACCCTCACAGCTATCGCTCACATCTCTAGGTTAAAGTTTTTAAACCCTAATATTTAAATGTCATAGTGGTTATTTATGTATGGTCTACAAGTAGCACATGTCAGTTATTAACGATGCCTTCGGAACATAAGGTTGAGACTTATTCGAGCATGCTGTCGTTGCAATCTAAAGGCGTGTACGCATTAGCGAAGCCAAGCGTTTGTCCCCTCTTCGGCAAAGGCACGAAAATCTGTCCCCGAAATTGGACCTTTAAAACGGTAAAATATACTTCCATAGAATAAGAGTTCCGCCAGGGGGCGCCGAGGAGTGAAGACGCTGCCACGTCGAGCTCTGCTGTTAATGGCCTTTTTCGGCGGCTTTTGGGTGCACCCAGCAACATCTCACTTCGGACCGATTTTCGGAAGTCCCGAGGATCAAGTGGAACCAACTCTCTAAAAGGTGGGACCACCAATTTGGTCTTTACGATACTTTGAAGTTCGGAGCAACAACGCCGCCAAGTTAAGCCTAGCGTCCGAGCCTAGCGTCCGGCCTAGCCGCCCTCGAGGGAAGACCCTCGGAGCGTGGACGGCATGGACTGGCAGAGCGAGGAAAATCAGAGCTACCAGCCGAACTCTGACGCTGTTGGAAGATATCACTGAGTCAAACCTCTACATCGCTAACGACATTAGATGCCCGACGAGGGTGGGCAACAGTGTGTCAGCGGACACAAACCCGGACTTGACTCTCTGCCATAGAACTGGCATAGTCAAGTGGACGAACAAGCATCAGGATCTAGGTAGCGACCACTACGTGCTAGAGGTAGAACTAAGTAGGAAAGTGAGCGTTAAGCGCGCTGTGTGTCGGACGGAAACCCAAGTGGATTGGGATAAATTCAGACAGATCAGAGAACGGGAAGAAATTGGAGATATAGGGTGCATTCAAAATTGGGCCGCCCAATTAATTACCCATGTCAGCGAGGCCACCGAAGAAATTAAAGGCGAAGCTCTGCCTGAGGCGATGGATAGCAGGCTATTCGGCATGTTCAAAAAGAAAGAAGAGCTAACGAAGAAGCTCAAAAAGCAAAAGTGGAACCGCAATCTCAGGAGAGAGATAGCCAGACACAACGTCGAAATAGAAAAATACGCCCGGAAACTCGAGTCGCAACGTTGGGATAACAAATGCGACGAGATGGAGGGCACCATGAATGGGGCCAAGACGTGGCAACTGCTCAGGTTCCTGATAGACCCGACTAAGTCCAAAACGGTCGCCAATATAGAACAGGTCAAGGCGAGGTATAACTTTAAGGGTACGGACAAACAGCTCATTGACAAGCTCAAGTCCATGTACGTAGCTCCCCCCGCCACAGCGCATTACAGAGATTACAACGGACCGGCGAACAGCGAGCTTGACGCGTCCATAACAGTGGCAGAAGTCAGAGCGGAGCTGCACGGCCTAAAAAGACGCTCGGCCCCCGGACCGGACCTCGTTAATAACAAGATGCTCGCAAATCTGGACGACGAATCGATCAATGCCCTAACCAAATATTTAAATCAGGTGTGGGAGAGTGGTCAAGTACCCCAAGAGTGGAAGAGGGCTAAGATCACCCTAATCCACAAGCAGGGAAAACCACCGGGCTTGGAGAATCTCCGCCCAATATCACTAACATCCTGCGTAGGCAAACTACTTGAGAAAGTTATTCAGAGGAGGCTAACCAAATACACCGAAGAGAATGATGCGTGGCCGGCTGAATTGGTCGGATTCAGGCCCGGCCTTTGTACGCAAGATACCATGCTCAGACTACATAACGATGTTGTCAGAGACTTCAGGAAAAAAAAATACGAAAGCTATTCTAGGCTTAGACCTTAAGAAAGCTTTTGACAACGTCAGTCACGACGCCATTCTCGACGGCCTCGCTGAGCTTAGAGTAGGCGAAAGAACCTACAACTATATTAGATCATTCCTGCGAGACAGGACGGCGATCATCAGCTTTCAGGGCTTATGTTCGGAGGAGTTCCCGCTGGGTAACAGAGGCACTCCGCAGGGGGCTGTGCTCTCACCTTTCCTTTTTAACATCGTAATGAGGAAGCTCCCCAGTAAGCTTGGCCATCTCGATGACTTAAAACTAAGCATCTACGCGGACGATGTGACCGTCTGGATGTGCGAAGGGAACGACTCGTACATCACATCCAGGCTCCAAGAGGCAGCAAATATAATCAGCTATCACGCAGAGGACGTAGGTCTATGCTGTTCGCCAGAAAAATCGGAGCTCCTGGTAATGACCAGCAGTAGTGGGAAGATAACTCCAGATATCAAAATTAAAGTCAACGGAAACGAAGTCCGGAAAGTAGATGAAATTAGAATATTAGGTATGATTATCAACCGCAGGGGTAGTAACAAAAGCCTGATGAAGAAATTAAAAGATCAGGCGGAGCTCGTAGTCAGAGTATTTAAGAAGACGTCCAACAGAAGGAGTGGTCTCACGGAGGCTAGTAGACTCAGACTCGTACAAGCTTTCACGAGCAGAATGTGCTACGCGACTCCATTCCTAAATATCAACAAGACCGAAGAACACAAATTAAACACCATAATTAGGAGATGCACGAAGTGCGCTCTAGGACTCCCCATAACTACTTCTAACGACATTCTAGAGAAAATGGGGTTGCATAATGAGTGGAAAGAGCTGGCTGCGGCGGTCAGGCTGTCCCAGAGAGAGCGACTCGCAGGAACGGCGGCGGGTAGGCAAATCCTCGATTGGGTAAACCTACTAGCGCCCGGGGAAGGCGAAAGTGTCAGAGAAAGCATAGATCGAGAAATCAGAAAGCATCTATACGTCTCGCCCATACCGAAGAACATGCACCCCGTACACGACGAGGGGAGGAGAAAAAGCAGAGCTAAACACCTCGCTAACAAATTGGACAAACTCCCGCCGGGATCGGTCGCCTACACCGATGCAGCGATCGGGAAAGAAGGCGACGTAACCTCGGTCGCCCTATTGGACACTGTTACGACCAAGCATCCGCATTTGCGCTTGTTTTCATAGCACAGTCCCCTCAGGACTCGTTTGAGAACAGAGTGCCATCTTTCTACGCTGTTGCTCTGCGGATGATGGATCGAGCTATGCACTACCTTAATGCCGCATCGCTCGAGAAATGAGGTGGTGAGGACACTCGTGAAAACGCTACCCTGATCACTTTGTACCTCGGAAGGGAATCCAACTCGTGCAAACACTGACAGCAGCGAATCCACTACACTCTCGGACGTCACCTCGCGCAGCGGAACAGCCTCTGGAAACTTTGTGGCTGGGCATAACATAGTGAGGATATAACGGTACCCTGACTCGGTCACAGGAAGTGGCCCAACTATATCTATTACTAACCGGTGAAACGGCTCGGTAATGACTGGTACTAACACCATCGGAGCTTTCCACTTATCTTGCGCCTTTCCAACCCGCTGGCACGTGTCGCATGACCGTACAAAATTTTCCGTGTCCTTAAAACATCCAGGCCAATAGTATTCTTGCAACAGCCTCTGCTTTGTTTTCTTTATTCCAAGGTGACATGACCACGAGCTGCCATGGGAAAGTCGCAGTAAGTCTCCGCGGTACTTTTGGGGAACGACTAATAGGCTGTTACGACCAAGCATCCGCATTTGCGCGCTCTATTGTTCGCCTGTGGGCATGGAAAAGTTTTGTGAATATGTGGTGATGGTCCATTGGCTCTAAGTGAGCCTGTTTCCAGGAATCCTGTTTTGTAAGCATGTTTTGCTTTGTGGACAACCTGCAAATGCCAAATTGGCCCTGTCAAGAGAACGTCTGGAAAAACACAAAGAAACGTCCCCCTGCGGGAAATAGCAGGAAGTGCTTTCTTTTGTTCACCCTTCCAGTCGAGAAGTGCTATCCTCCAGTGATGAATGCCTCCTATCCAAAGGAGACGACAGAGTGACATGTCCGCTGACGTGCAGGACAAGAGAAGAGCATGACTCATACGGCCATTAAGTGATTTCCCGGGAATGCAGGAAAGATTTGCAATTGTCGAAAAGGGACCATGTTGGGAGCCCTATGCGGCGCCACGTGCACTCGGGTTTCTGAGAAGTAAAACCCCCAGAACCAGCCTGAGGTTTCTTTGCTGAAGAATAGAAATGTACCTCCTCTCCTCGCCGTTCCCAAGCTTTTCCCGCCAACAAGTGATCACGCCCAACGAATGAATGCCGGACCAGTCAGTGCTTCAGACCATCAGTGCAGTGATGTGTTCGATTGGATGCCGATACCTGAGGGGCGTGCCCTGGATTTGGTTGGTCAGCATCTTCAGAGAGGGGCTGGACATAGGGGGTTTTTAAGGACGCTGCAGAGCACGAAATGTCGCTCTGGGCCCTGGGTAAACGGCTCATCCAGTCGCTTCTCGCTATGAACTCTTAACGCTTGTCATTTTGCTGATGTACCCTTCTTCTTCATGTAAATATTCTTGTAAATACGTTTTCTCAAAGTGCCAGTAAACCTGCTTGTACATATTTTACCAACTTCGAAGATTCAGTCCTTCTTCAACCCGGAGTCTCTGCACGCTACCAAGTGAAGGCCGGGTCGCCATAGCCCCAGCGTCACGACAACTGGTGATCAGCGGTGGGATCTGAATCTACAAGCACAACAACTGGTGACCAGCGTTGGGATCTGAATCTACAAGCCACAACATCTGGTGATTGGAGGTGGATCTGAAGCTACAAGCCACAACACCTTGTGATCGGAGGTGGCATCTCAAGCAACAAGCAGGAGCAACAATCGGTCAAGAGGGCAGCTCGGAACATCGATCGCATGTGTGGGTGAGTGCTTGGCTTTTCTTCTGATGTGGACCAGGTTCTAGAACAGGGTTAGATTTTAAGAACTGGTAAAAAGTGTTGAAACGCCTTTAGGTTTGGTAGTTTGCACTGTTGTTTTGGAAGTAGCCGACACTCGGAGCGATCATGGACCTACAAAAGCTGCAGAAACCGGAACTGTTGCTATTGTGTGAGGAATTGGGAATTAATACAAGTGGTTTGGCACGAAAACCCTTGATTATAAAGGCAATCACTGATCTGGGAACCGATGATGAGGAGCTCAGTGAAGCATGGAACCTCATCGGGCAAAAAAAGGAACAGCTCAGACAGCAGAAAGAGGAAAGGGAGCGCGAACGTCAGATGGAAAAAGAGGAAAGGGAGCGCGAACGTCAGAGGGAAAAAGAGGAAAGAGAGCGTGAACTTGAGAGGGAAAAAGAGGAAAGGGAGCACGAACGTGAGAAGCTTGAGAGAGAAGCAAAAAAGCGGGAGCTAGAAATTGAGCTCCGGAAATTAGAAGTAGAGTTGAGCAAGAGGTCGGGCAATTGTCCCCAGCTAGCGGTACCTCTTCTCAACAAGGAGGCAGATTTCAAGATGTCAAAGTACATGCAGCCATATGTGATATCAGGGGATATCGGTCTGTATCTGGGTAACTTTGAGCGAACTTGCGAAGAACTGTCCTTCCAGCGAGACACGTGGTCTCAGAGATTATTGACGGTTCTGCCCTGCGAGGCAGCGGAGGTTGTCGCGCGGCTAAACAAGGAGGACGCGGACAACTACGAGAAGGTCAAAGCTTGCCTTCTGATTTTCGGAGACAGAGATGTGCAGGCCTTAACACGTTCAAAGGCGCGAGAACTAGCTACACTGCTCATACCAGAAAATTCCACAGCGGAGGAAACGGCAGTTAAGACAGTGGTCGATGCGGAAGATAGCGGGTCAGAAAACTTTGAGAGCGAGGCATCTCAGATAAGTCAACTTGAAAGTGAGCTTGATGAGACGCGGAATGAGGACGTTCTGGAGAGTAACCTCTTGCCGCCAGTCTCTAGTAATCTCACGAGACTTCTAAGTGGAACCCGAGAGGACTTAGCTATGGAGCAAGCCAATGATCCCAAGAATAAGCTCGAAGTACAGTGGGAAGGACCTGCTAAAGTCGTTGCAGAGCTTTCTGACACTAACTACGCAGTGAAAATCCCCGATAGGCGTAAAGAAGTGCGCATTTATCATTGCAATCTTATGAAGCCTTATGTGCAGAGGGAAGCCGTGGTAAATCTAACGTTAAACCTTCCCGAGGAGATGGGGGACAACTTGATTTGCCTCAGCGGAAAAGGAAGCAACGCTCAGGAGCTTCTCAAAAAGACGGAGCAGAGAGGAGAACTAAAGAAATCCCAGCTGTCCGATCTGGGCGAGATAATAACAGAGTTTGAGGCCTGCTTCGTGGACAGGCCAGGCAGAACTGATTTGACTGAGCACGATATTGAGCTGACTTCAGACGTGCCAGTGCGATCAAGGTGCTACCGATTTTCTCCAAGGCAAAGAGAAATTCTGGATAGGGAAGTAACTCGCATGCTGGAATTGGGAGTAATAAAACCCTCGGAAAGCGATTATGCTTCGCCTATGATCTTAGTAGAAGCTCCAGGTAAAGACCCTAGGCCTGTGGTAGACTACCGAAAGCTAAATTCTCTCACCAGGGATCAAGTGTATCCTATTCCGAATATTGAGGAGAGAGTAGAACAGGTCAGTAGAGCGGCATATGTGACTACGCTGGACCTTACTCGAGGATACTGGCAAGTACCGCTCACTGAACGCGCCAGCAGATACGCGGCTTTCGTCACTCCGACGGGCAGCTACCAGCCAACAATGATGAGTTTCGGGCTCAAAAATGCTCCATTTTGTTTTTCCCGACTCATGGATAGGGTTTTAAAGGGGTGTGAAACATTCGCGGTGCCTTATTTAGACGACATTGCGGTTTTTTCCGACTCATGGGCGGACCATATGGTACATCTAAGAGCTGTACTGAGCCTTTTGCGTCAAGCTGGACTAACCGTAAAGGCCGAGAAATGTTGCCTGGCAAGGGCGACCGTGGACTACTTGGGTCACAATGTAGGTCAAGGTTTCAGGAAACCCAGCGAGATTAAGATTTCTGCGGTAGCAGACTACCCGCGGCCGAGCACGAAGACGGAAATTCGAGCATTCCTGGGTCTGACTGGGTACTACAATCACTACATCCCTAACTATTCAGCTTTGGCTAGCCCTCTGACCGACGCTCTCCGCAAGACAGAACCGACAAATGTAGTCTGGGACGAACAAAAGGAAGCCTCCTTCGTAAACCTGAAGG
This sequence comes from Amblyomma maculatum, assembly GCF_055883805.1. Taxonomy (NCBI): domain Eukaryota; kingdom Metazoa; phylum Arthropoda; class Arachnida; order Ixodida; family Ixodidae; genus Amblyomma; species Amblyomma maculatum. Next base: position 47,233,466 of record NC_139348.1, read on the forward strand.
CTGTGCTGATTAGCCGTCCGGTATTGCGAGCTCCAGACTATGGCCGAGAATTCACGGTCCAGTGTGATGCCAGTGATCGAGGGTTAGGTGCTGTTCTCTGCCAGAGAGATGACGACGGTAATGAGCACCCCGTGCTCTACTTGAGCAGAAAACTGAGTTCTAGAGAGAGGGCTTATTGCGCGTCAGAGAAGGAATGCGCTTGCATTGTATGGGCCATTCAAAAATTGCAGTGCTATCTTGGAGGGGCCAAATTCACCGTAGAGACGGACCATTGTCCCCTGGCTTGGCTGCAAACTGCGACATCGAAGAACAGTCGCCTTCTTAGGTGGAGCTTGATTTTACAGCAGTACAATTTTGAAATAAGATACAAAAAGGGGAAGTTAAATGGGAATGCGGACGCGCTTAGCCGCTCTTTCTAAGCGGTCCGAGATGTTCCTCACCATGTATCCAAATTGATAATCAGGTTTTTTTTTTTTTCGTGCGCTTGAATATAGATGACTATGTAAAGCAGCACGTTTGGTTTTCGAGGCATACGTGGGTCCTGAACGTCTTGAGAGTGGGCTTTTCTCGAACAACAATGGCAGTTTTCTTTTGACCTGGTCTCTTCAGACGGGAGCCGAGTGCTTGCTTCGACATGTGGTTGAGTTTCAGATAGCTCAAGCAATTTGGCCTACAACAATCAAGACAACGCGACAAGCAACAGCGAGCTTCAAGCGTTCACGTGCAGGCCATTAAGTCGTCTCTTCATGCAGCAGCTGCGGCTGCTGCCCTCCGAGTCTCTTCTGGCGGGGGAGGAGGCTGTTACGACCAAGCATCCGCATTTGCGCGCTCTATTGTTCGCCTGTGGGCATGGAAAAGTTTTGTGAATATGTGGTGATGGTCCATTGGCTCTAAGTGAGCCTGTTTCCAGGAATCCTGTTTTGTAAGCATGTTTTGCTTTGTGGACAACCTGCAAATGCCAAATTGGCCCTGTCAAGAGAACGTCTGGAAAAACACAAAGAAACGTCCCCCTGCGGGAAATAGCAGGAAGTGCTTTCTTTTGTTCACCCTTCCAGTCGAGAAGTGCTATCCTCCAGTGATGAATGCCTCCTATCCAAAGGAGACGACAGAGTGACATGTCCGCTGACGTGCAGGACAAGAGAAGAGCATGACTCATACGGCCATTAAGTGATTTCCCGGGAATGCAGGAAAGATTTGCAATTGTCGAAAAGGGACCATGTTGGGAGCCCTATGCGGCGCCACGTGCACTCGGGTTTCTGAGAAGTAAAACCCCCAGAACCAGCCTGAGGTTTCTTTGCTGAAGAATAGAAATGTACCTCCTCTCCTCGCCGTTCCCAAGCTTTTCCCGCCAACAAGTGATCACGCCCAACGAATGAATGCCGGACCAGTCAGTGCTTCAGACCATCAGTGCAGTGATGTGTTCGATTGGATGCCGATACCTGAGGGGCGTGCCCTGGATTTGGTTGGTCAGCATCTTCAGAGAGGGGCTGGACATAGGGGGTTTTTAAGGACGCTGCAGAGCACGAAATGTCGCTCTGGGCCCTGGGTAAACGGCTCATCCAGTCGCTTCTCGCTATGAACTCTTAACGCTTGTCATTTTGCTGATGTACCCTTCTTCTTCATGTAAATATTCTTGTAAATACGTTTTCTCAAAGTGCCAGTAAACCTGCTTGTACATATTTTACCAACTTCGAAGATTCAGTCCTTCTTCAACCCGGAGTCTCTGCACGCTACCAAGTGAAGGCCGGGTCGCCATAGCCCCAGCGTCACGACAACTGGTGATCAGCGGTGGGATCTGAATCTACAAGCACAACAACACTGGGATCGTTATAGGAATAGAAAGAAATCGAGATCTACCGCCGGTAGAGGCGGAGGAGATTGCAATAGCCATTGCCATTGCACGACCAGGCGTGAAACACGTCATCAGCGATAGCAAAGCGGCGGTTAGAAATTTTAGCAAGGGTAGAGTCAGCAATCGTGCTGTAAAACTTCTGAACGAGTCGTCTCTCGCCGAAAGCGTGACCATAATCTGGACCCCAGCACACGCCGGTCTCGCCGGCAACGAGGCTGCCCACATGCTCGCCCGCTCCTCGCTACCTCGGGGTGCTGCGGACGCCTCCACAACATCTAAAACCAAAGAATGTATAGATACCTTTAGGGATGTAACCGACAACTTGAAGAAAGACCGGAGGATATATCCGCCACCGGTTAGATCCCTGAGTAAAAAGGAATCGTACGACTGGAGAAGACTCCAAGCTCGAAATTTCTTTTCGCCCCTGTGGAGGAGTTGGACGGGTGCCAGAGGGCGGAAGAGGGACGGTGCAGAAACCGAAATTTGTAAATTTTGCGGCCACGTGGCAACATTAGATCATATAATATGGAGATGCGTTCGTGCCCCAGGGCGCAACGCGATTAAAACTTGCGATGAATGGGAGACCACGCTAAGAAGCTCCGACGAAAAAACACAGCGATTCGCCGTCCGCCTGGCGGCCGAGGCTGAAGACCTCTTCTCCTAGACGAGGCCGGGTGTCCTCTGGCCGCGGTGTGACAGACTGCCTCCCCGGACGCCTGCGTGCGGACTCGTAGGTGGCTGCTGCACCATATTCGGCGGAAATAAATGTTCTTCCTCCTCCTCCTCCTCCTCCATAGAATAATAGAATACGCCAAATTCGCGATATTTAGAGCGTTTCGTTTATTCATCCCTTATTCCCGTGAATACATTATGACAGCTAAAGAATTTTGTCATGTCCTTTACAGGCTCTATGCAGGTCTGACAATATCTACATGAACCTATAGCAGTACTGGCTGGAAATATTCCCATCGCTTGTCATTTGCATACTACCCTCTGACTGCAAACCGTGGGAGTATCGTGCGCCTATCTCTATCTTAGTTACCCGTTTGTAGGCTAACCTTGGGGAGTACATAATTTGTTTCGTGCGCAAAATGCGGGGTCAGTATTTGTTACTTATCCCTATCCCGGAATACCATTATCTAAGTTTATTACTTAAGCAATGTTTTTTCTCCTGACTGCGCAGCTCAATGATCGGAATTCTTTTGATCAGCGCGACGATAAACAGAACGCCTAGACGTATCACCACATTCTCTGGCTTGCTTCAAGAAAGTTGCGCCTACTACATCACAACGGCGGCTCACAATTGTACTTAAAACAAACTTGTCTAGCTTTCTAGGCTTAGGCTACGCCGCCAAGATATTCCCGAAACTCTAAGTGGTAAGCGTCCCAACCCTGCCTTTGCACCTAACCCAAACCACACCTGGGAGGTCTGGGAGGCGATCCTACTCGCCTGCTCCGACCAGTAAGCCCAAAAGGCGTTGGTCAAACGAGCAATGGCGGCAGCGGAAGCCACTGCACTCTAAAAAAAAAAAGGTGTGATCTTAGTCTTTTTGGGGGGTAAACTGCTTGTCGCTGAGCTAACACCTTTTTGGGGTAAGGTTACGCTGTGTCTTGGAAGACTAAGTATTTATACCATTGCATGTAGTGTAACATTACGCTTCTGGTAGCATAAACTTGCACCTTCACAAGCAGTGTAACTGTATTCTACCTAGGCATAACGTTGTACCTTTCATAAAGGCCTATGTTTTAGTCTGTCGATGGCATAAGCATACCCTTGCATCAAAGGTGCAAGTTCGCACCTTGACAACGTAAACTTATCCTGTATGTACAGGTGCAAAGTTATCATTTTAGAGTATAAATTTATATTACGACAAAGAGCGCAAAGTTTTGCACCTTTATGGTGCAAACTTATACCACCAGGAGAAGGATAACGTTGCCCTCCAAGCAGTTTAAAGTAATGCCATATTACATAGGGTATCTAAGCATCATCTTGTGGTATATATATGCTATCCACACAAGAGTACCATTACCAATCTGCATCGTAAACTTGGTCACTGGAAGCAGGAATAAAGCTAACCAATACATTTCAAGATTTTCTGGAAGGAAAGATTATGTTGAAACATTGCAATATCTTTGTGTCGTCTGGAGTGTGACAGTGAGCAATGTTTCAGGTGAGGTAGGCTGTGTCATGTTGTGTTCAAGCCGTAAGTTATGTTGCAGAGTGAACTAAAAGAATTTACAGAACAATCGGTTAAGATAACATACCATGGTGTTTATTTCACCTCATTATACACCGAAGTTGCAGCAAGGGACTGGATAATCTTCTCCGCACAGTCAGGGCAGGGAGGTACCCCGTATTTGACCTGCATAGAAAAGAGAACTTGTAATCGGTTACTCACGAAGAAAGTCTCACAAAACATGCTTATGGAGTAATTAATTCACATATAAAAATAACACTGCACAAAGGGCAAGTAAAAAGGAAGACAGATGGCAATAGTGCACCAGTACAGGCTTCCAAGTGTTTATATAATGAGAATTGTGAACTCACACAATATATAGATCAATGAAAATTCTCCAAATCTGAGTTTTACCTGTGCCACTAACACACACACATAGACAACTAGCAATTGCAATCTCAGAAAAAATTGACAATATGCTTAATAAGACACAATATACAATGAGACATATTCTTGTTAGGAACAGGGTCAAGCCATAGGCATCACTGATGTTGGACTACCCCGAGGGTCATTTAAAGAAATATGAATGAAAACATATTGATAAAATAGAAGCTAGCCTAATAAAGGCAAAAGATGTGATTTAAAAAACCCCTCCCTCTACTCATTCATATGTGCAGTTCTCCTTTTTTTTATCATTAGCTTTTTATGTTAAACTTTGTTTTATCACCTTCACTTTCACCTTTGTTGTTTGCTGGTTTCCACTCCAACACCCAAACATTATAGTTTGCTTTCACACCTGACCATACCAGTGGTCTTGTTTCTAGTCACTATGGTCTCTCCCTCCTAGAAAACACTGCCTCTGGTCCTTCATGACATTATCTTATGTTGCCTATAGTGTTAATGTTTTCCTGAGACTACACTGTCTTTAGTCATCTGATCATCCATCACAGTGACAACTGCAAATCTCTTCTTTTTTTGGGGGGGCGGGGGGGGGGGGGGGAGGGATGGGGGAGGTTCTTTTGTTCTTGCATTCGTTGTCATTTCTCATGAATATAACGAATGAAGCTTGTTCCTGCAGAGCTTGCTCCTGCAGGGGTATGTCTAAGGCCATTCTATTGTTTCTGCCTTTAGTGCAGTTTACATTCCTGGAAAAAGGCATGAATATACCACAGAGGCTATGCCTTATAAAATGCGGGATACCACTTCTGAAAGATGGAACATTTCATGCTAAAAGAGCAATGAGAGCAAAGCACATCCAAAGCACCTTCTGCACATGTGCATTACTGCAGTGATGTCACAGATGCAGAATTATGTAAAGCATGGCAATAAAAGGCAACTTTTACATAAGTTCATTGCTAGTTTCACACCACACATCAGCTTATGCCGATGCCAAAAACTTCTCGAGACTGCCGTTTCACTTCAAAACTACATTATCTTGCTCAGGAGGCAAAAAACAATACACTTCAATACCCCTATAATTCCTTGAACAAACCACAAAGCTTGAGATTCTATGTATTGCTGCTTCATGTAATGCTCGCAGCACATGCAGCAGGAATAAAACTTCTCATAAACTGCAATTTGCCAGAACTGTCAACTGCTTATCTCTTTAGATGCCTAACTAATGAAATTGTAAATGCTGACCAATATTATACAAGAATGATTATTAAAAAGTGTTTACAACAAATTTCTCGAAGATTATGTTCTTTACCTTTACAGATTGCAAATCATAAACTATGAAGAGACACCCGTGCAGTCTCTGCCGGTGGGTTGTGCAGCAATGTGGACTTTGGGTACCTGGTACAGCTTCAGGATTAGATTTAATTATCTATTCTTTTTGTTTATAAGAGGCAATATGAAAACTGCAAAATTGAAGGCTATTAATGAGTGAGCCTAGGCCTAAAACCCTCCTAATCATCTATGTGGTCTAACATAATGAGCATCAGAAATATTCCTTTAAAAGCTTTGTAAGTTGGTTTTTCCACATTACATAACTAAAAAAGGGTGTTGCTGACATTTCTTATTCAGATAATATAGACATATTTTGTGTTTTTGATGATGCAGAAGAAGCTAACATGATTCTGGCAACAATACCAAGTGCAGCAACATTTTTTACATGCAATGTGGGAAAGCAAGACAATAGTTTTCAAATATGCCTTTCCTTGTTCAATATTCTGAACTACATTGCTCTTTCAGAAAATTTAAGAACTGGGCTCACCTATAATATTGGGGACCCTCATTTCTGGTATATAATACTGTCCCCTAAAATTAAAATGCAAAAGTTAAGTCAATTTTGGTTGATTAGCCATTCGACCATTATCCTCTACCACAGACATGTCCACTGTGCTGCACAATCCAGTTCTAATTGTACTGCAAATTTAATTTCATTCATTCTCCCTTTATAGGCCCATAGACATGACATAAGGGGTGGGGGCATATATATATATATATATATATATATATATATATATATATATATATATATATATATATATATATATATATTTGTTAAATGGTAGTGGTGGAACACAAGGAAAATACGCTGAGTACAAATGGCACAAAACAATATAAAGAACACAAAAGAAACAATAAAGCTGAAAGTGCTAAAATACCGTCCATTACATATCACCTGCAGTACTTCATTTTTAGTTTCATTCTATTGTGGACATACCTAGCAACATAAGAGCATGTGAGTTGTTGAAAATTACACCCATCAGAGAACATAACCTTACTGCTGAGAACCAAGTGCAAACAATTTAAATATTAGGTTTTGAAGAAAAAAAAGAAAAGAGGCATACATTAACAGCTCACTCAATAAAAAGAAGTCAACATGTTCAGATCGATTACATACTGAAAAAATTCCTCCCTTGCTAACTTGCTCAATAGCACTGAATGGTTCCAAAATCAATGTAATGCCAGGGCTATTGCTCCTCAGCATAGAAAAATATGCTCTTTGATAGACATAAAGCACCAATGAACAGACCACAATGCCACAGCTATGTCAAAAAATACATACCACACAAATCTTGCCATAAGTAGTCGTCCAGCGCTGAAGAAAGCAGGTTGATCTTTAGAAGCAGGAGTAACAGCACTTCTACACCGTATTCCTCCTCTGCAGCAAAGGTATCATTCATAACATTAGCATGATACTCGTAACTAGTACATACATAACTATAGTACAAAAAGTAATGGCACCACACATGCCAAAACAATGACTCAAAAATTTTGACAGTGAGCTTAAAAGCTACAACTCCTGTTCCTAGATATATCTGTAACAATATCTGCCACCTCTTTACAGTCGAAATAACTGCTTAAATAAACTAGAATAGCAGATTTATGACAAACTGCTAGCACAATGACAATACACATTAACTTCAATGAGAGAATGTCTCAGTACCAGTGAATTGTTGTAATGAGTATAACACAATGTCTGACAACAGAAACTACAGAAGGAAAAGAATGTGTTGTTATTGGTCAGGCATAGCCTCCTTTCTATGGGTCAGGAGGCTGAAAAGTTCAGAATGGAAATAGCTGAGTAGAAACTACAGCAAATCCCCAAATGAAAAATATTAGTGATATAAAAATTTTCCTTAGCTCGCTAACGAAAATTAGCACATTTAATCAAAATAGCTGTTTGGGCCAGTTGGTTCATACTTACACCCTAAAAGACCAGCGAAAAAAAAAGAAAAAAAAACAGGTACAAAGGAACACAAAACGTATTTCAGTGCCCGTCCTGTCATTTTTTGTTCCTTTGTCCCCGTTATTTTTTTTTTTTGCGCTGATCTTTTTATGTACCGATTACAAAAAGAAAGTCAGTCTTAAAGCAGAGAAGGGGTGACACATGGTTTGCTTCAATGCTGAAGACATCTGATCACCAGCTAACCCAGATTTTTCACTTGTTAAGTGATTTGATCGAGTCCAATATTTATTATCAGTTCTTAACATAAGTGATCAGCAAGTTAAATAACACTATTTACTCGCACACGCCCTCAGACACAATGAAACTCAATTGATAAGTCACTGTCTGGGCGTGCACCATATTGCACGGCATGAGCGAAAATGGCAACACGCAAGGAGACACACACATGGCACGCGACATAAATATTCTCCGACGAGAATCCCAAGCAGTATACATTGAGGCAGATGTCAGTGATCAGCAATATGTGCCACAAAAGTGCGCGTGTCAATTTAAACGCCCCTTTCTGGACGGAAACAATGCTTTGGACTTACCAGCACGGATAGCAGAGACCAGTTTCAAATTCTTTGAAGAAACGACAGTCTACGTTCTTGCGCAGACGAGACGAAGGACTTGAGCCTGCAGCGAAAAAAAAAAAGCGTGAGAAATGTCTTTCCTGCACATTGCGTCACTGCGACAGTATACATGTACACGAATCGGCTCGGTCCCACCTCTGGTCTCGACGCCATCAGCTCAAAACTGCGGGGTTAAATCGGCGTTTTGAAAGCGTGACTTTAGGATATCAAGCGCGCTGCCTTCGAACGTACAGGTTGCTGGCAAAAGAACCGTAAACTTAACCCATCACCCTGCATGCTCTCCCGCATTTATGGCAACGTTCCCGTAAAGCAGCAACAACGGACGATCAAAATCGATTGTAGGCAGCGAGCAAAAATAATGCGGCATGCAAACACGTCAATGCGTATCACCGGGACTGCATTAGCGCTCGTCGACGCATACTTTCGCCCCCGGGATATGCTTGTGAGCGTCGTAGACGACTAAAAATGCACCATTAACATCCCGCAAAAAGGTCGTGACTATCTGAAAATTTTGGGATGCGCCGCTCCTCCAGTCTGAACTGAGGGAGTAGTATGCTCAGGTTGGGATCCAAGACGTCGTGTTCAGAGGCCGTTTCACAGACAAACAAGCAGCGTCGCGGACGTAAGCAATAACAAAACATGTTCAGGCCAAGTTAAATAGCACAGAAAAACACGTAAAACGAAATGTAAAACGTCACTTACATGCGCGGCGGAAATTTGGCGCCAAGGATCCGTTGGAACACCACCACCGCGACGACCAGCCATCCGCCGTTTCATTCCGAAGTTCACTTTCACGAAGTCGTTTCATAGTGAGGCATCGATGAGCGCACTCGATGAAATAATCGCTGAGAGCAACCGAACTTTTCTAAAAACACAGATGAGTACCAACGACAAAGAGCACGAACGCTGACTCGTGCGGCAATCGCCGTCGTCGTCTTCTCGGACTCGCAGAGTCGCAGGGAACGCAGGCAGGCTCAAGCAACTACGAACACGTGACGCTGCGTTGAGAATAAAAGCAACAAAACTAAAAAGCAACTGCTTCGCTTCTCGCCTCACCACCACTCCCCCCTCACCTCCCCTTTCTCCCTGTTTTGCAGCGTACACACTTGTCTGTCCGCCCTTGTTCTGAGTTCGGCCTTGCTCCCTCCACGGTCAGGCTCGCGTAGGAGTCAAAAGACGGGACAGGGGTGTCGGGGGGGGGGGGGGAGGGGAGGTGAAGAGGGAAGCACCACTTTTTGTAAGAAGATAAGATGCTCCCAGCTTTCGACGATTCCCCACCTCCTCCGGGGAAAAACGGGGGGTCCTTTTGTGGTAGCTCTTGAAAGGACATCGGACGGGAAGTAGAAACACAGCCGCACCCAGCTTGAAACCGGTTACCATCATAAAAAAAAAAGAAGAAACAAGCGGCAAACTTTTTTTTGCTTGAGCTGCAGGGACGAAATGGTGTAAAGTCATGCGAGAGAGACTAACGTCTTCCGTGCGGGTGATTGCGCAGGGTATATTTAAGCCATGCGGTTTCAGATAGCATAAATCCCGAAGTTACCCTCCTTTTACACTCTTTTGTTTTAGAGTGTGGGGTCTCTGGGAGCCTCAATGCAAACGTGATGTAGGCTCCATAGGGGTCCCCTACTAGGGACTCCACCTAGTGTAGTGTTTGTGAGGGGAAGGGCACTAAGCCTGACCCTAGAGCAACCTCCACGTAGCTATTTTATTAAACATTTTCACCACCACCACCTACCTGTCTTCGAGGTAGCCGCCCATCATATCGTGGCAGAAGAGAATCCTGGGGTCATGGGGCCTCCCTCGCCTAATGGTATCCCTCAGAGGTTCGACAGCGCACAGAATCTGGTCCTTGTACCCGAGGAGCTCGTCCAGTGACGTGAGCGGGGCGACTTCTCTGTCGGGCACAAACTTGATCACTCGTGTAGGGGAACGCATCAGTTCCCGCGATAGGAGGATGCCCATAGCTGCCGGGCTACGCGCTGCTTCAGCACTCGGGTGTACCTGCAACAACGGAGGAGCTCCCCCCAACTTCTTCTCCCTCGTTATAATGGCACATACCCCCAGTGGTGGATTGGCCGAATTCATGGTAGGTGACGCGTATTGTCATTCCCTGAAAACTGCAGCAACGGTGTGTCGGGTGGCGTCACTAAAAAATAAAACACGACAAAAAGGAAGTCAATAAACCTTTAGGTTTTAAGTGCACATTGCAGTGCATAAACTAAAATGCATACGCAATAAAATAGTTCGAGCACCGTTAAGCTACTGCAATTGATACTGGTAATGGTGTCCAATGGCACCCTAGTAACGAAAACGAATCAGATAATCTCTGTGTTTGTGAGCTATCTACACGACACTGTTCAGTGACGCTTCTGCTACTTCTAATACGGATCTACTAGCTAACTTCAAAGCTTTTATTAGGCTTTTATCAGATGATGACTGTGCTCTTATCAATGGTCCTTTCACGTTGGAAGAAATAGAACACGCAATTAACCAATTACCCCTCTCTAAAACACCTGACCCTGATGGCATATCATGCGAGTTTTATAAAACTTTTAAACCTTTGCTGAGTCCTGTCTTGCTGTAGATTTTCGCTTTAAGTTTTGATGTGGGGGTCCTTCCTCAGTCCTTTACTAGGAATCACACAGTCTTAATTCCAAAGAGTACGGATAAAGAAAAATTGCTCTCGGTGGATGGTATTAAGTTTGGGTCACGTGGCTCCTGAGTATCGCACCGCTGCCACCCAGTTATTGCATGCGGCTCGCGGCCCCTCGGTAGCGTTGGCCTGGCGGCTCCGTGGCTCGGCGGACGGCATCAACGGTCCCAGCAAAAACGAGACATCTTCCAACGAAACAACCTTTACTACAACCTCATGAAGAAACGGGCAGAGAAGCTGACCCGGAGAGAATACAGACACTCTCACACAGCTGGTGTCTAGCGTCGTGCCAACGGCGCGTCAAAGTAGTCTGTCTCAGCGGAGTCGGCCGCTGCTTTTTATAGGTTTGCCAGTTCACAGGGAAAGGGGGAGTCCTTACAGGGAAGAGAGAGCCCAACACGTTCGGACAAGACGGGATGACTCAATCGCAGGTGGCCCGACCGCATCTCCTCCACCTCCTGCAGACGGGCGAGGGTGACACACTCTCCATCGAGCTCCGGGCTTGGCAGGCGTTTGCACTCACACACGCACGCACACACATTTGGCGCGTGGCAAGATCACGTCGAGACTTGCCCGCGGGAGGAAGCGTTGGGCGGCGCCGAAATGGCCGATCCGCTCGCGGTTCTGACTTGCTATGCGGTGGCCGCGTCAGATGACACGCTTGTCGGTGGCGAAACGTAACAGACTGCCCCGCCGGGGAAGGGAGATCCCGAAGGGCAGGGGACTGCATCCGCTGTCCGGAGGGATCGGGATGTTGCTGCTAGCCGGGGTCGTCCGATTCCGCTTCCCTTGAGCCCGAACAGCCCGGAGACTTCCTTGGCAGTCCTGGTTCTCAAGGCACTCTGCAACTTGTCTTCGGGAGCGTTTTATGACAACCCACAACGTCACAACCACGCTAAAAACTCAACCGTTCAGCCAGCAAGCACGGCACAATCTTCACTAAGTCATGCCAGACTATTTCCCTCTTATGCCCCCATCTATTTTAAAGGCCAGCTCAGCAGCACTTGGAACGCGTCCACAAATTTGAAAATTGCGCTTGCAAAAACACCACTTTCAAACAAAGATAATACAATACAATATGTTCAAAATCCTATGTCAGGAAGAAAAACACCAACTAGTGAATACAGGCTTCTTCTCACGTTATCGGCTCCGACTTAAGTCATCGGCATTACCGTTGAGATCGTCCTTTTCACTAAAGCTTGGGTTGTCGGTTTCACGGAATAACCTTACCTTCCTGTTTCTGTGCAAAGAACCACATGAGGATGAATCACTCACTTTTCTGAACAACATATCCCTCTCCTTACGGGTTGCACACTAGTCACGCATTTTCTTTGCAGGGGCGCATTTGCACCTTTGGGATAGTCGCCGTCGCGATTGCTCCATTCTTTCTCGCGCTTGCCTTTCCGCTTTTTTCTGCGGCAGCACTGGAACACAGGCTTTCTTCTTTCTTTTCGCAATCGTTTGAGTTTGCTCTTTTTACGATGGCAGCATTCTTTCTCGCGCCTGCCCTTCCGCGTTTTTCGTTGGCAGCACTTGAATACCGGCTTTCTGCTTTCTTTTGAGGCTATCTGACACGATAGCGGTAACTGGAGCTAGTAGGGCACCGGTGTCGTTAAAGTGGTCAAAGTGCGGTGCCGCGTCTGATTCGCGGCCAGCAGCGAATGACTCACTTCCAGTCAAGTCCGAACGACAACGGATGACGTCAGTCGTGTCAGTTCCCCTTCTAGGCATTTGCTCTGGCGGCTCGCTACTCAGTACGTCGCCTCGCTCAGAGCTAACCGGCGCACGATCAAGCTCCTTCGACAGCTGGGGCGCTTCGGATTGTGTGAGGGCCATGTGTGCTACATCCGCGTTCGCACTGCGGTTGCTTTCGCGAATACAACCTAGCGTGGTTTCGGGGCACAAACGATTCTGAGTCTGCTCTGGACGTTCGCTGTCGCCTTCGCAAGTCTCGCTCTCTACAGCGTCGGTCTGCCCTGGCTGATCACAACTCGCGGGCTGCGCAGTTTCCCTGATCGGCACTTCATTTTTCGGCGTGCTTTGCTCTACGACACAGCTGATTTCGGAAACCGCAATTTTCCCATTTTCTAGCTGGTTTCCATCTCCGCAACGCTCTACACAAGCTTCTGCTTTTAACTCGAGAGGCGGTTCAGTTACTACCAGTTCCCCACACCCATTTGATGGAACTGTATCTCCTACAGCTACTTGGGTCGGCGTGCAGTTCACCTCGCTTAACGGCATCACTTCGGACTTCTCGCCGATTAAGCCTGTGCTAACCGTCTCAGCTAGTGGCTCGACCAAGGTAACACGATGCTCTTCAGTTCGAGGATCGGTCGGCTCACTACTGCGGTCACTTTGCTTGGCCGCTTCCCCAAGCTGTTTCTCACACTCAGGTGCAAGTTCGATTTGCTCCGGAACTTCCGCACTATCTAGCAATTCGCTTACAGCGGCTTTCACCTGATACGCCAAATCAAAGTACGTCGTGTCAGAATGTTTCTCGCTCTCATATCTTTTCCGAAGATCATGAGGCGTTATCTGATATCGTATCAGCAATGACTCTTTTAGTGCATCATAATTTTTCAAGCGGTCGCCAACCAAGCACTTGATTTCTTCCGACGCTTCAGCGGAGAGAAGAGCTACCAACTTCTGTGCCCAACTATCTCGCTCGAAACGTTTACTTCTGCAGACATTCTCAGTCTGCCAAATACTCGACCACATCCTCGGCGATGAGGAACGGTGGTCGACTGTCTCGCGGTATTGAACCGTTACACTTAATGGCACTGAAATCTTTAATCTTTTCCACGCTCATTCTATGTGCTGATATCTCCAGCTGCATCAGTTTCCTTACGCGGGCGTCCTCTTTCTCGTGACGTTCCCTACGTTCACGTTCCTCTTTCTCGTGACGTTCGTCAATGATCTCAAGGCATTCCAAAAGCTCGTCATCTTCAGCTTCCAACCCAAGAATAGCCTTTAACACTTCTGGTTTTCTGAGTTTGTCTAACAAATTCAGACCCGACTCCTTCGCGAGCTCCAGCAATTTCGGTTTGCGCAACGACTTCAAATCCAAATCCATGGCTGTTCCGAGTACTGCCTTCTCTACTGCCCACTATTGCCTTGCTGCAATTAATCCAGCAACAACGACAACACAATTACCAGCTCTGGTCTCTACTTAACAAAAGCCTGGCAAAACTCAGAAGAAAGTCCCGCACTCACCAAACCTCGCAGTCAAGAGTCTAACGCAGCCGTTCCGCTGCAGGCAACCAGTCATCATACAGGGCTCGTTGCACTGCTCCCGGCTTTCCGCTGAGCTGCTTGTTACACGGGTCACGCCTCGGACATCTCCCCTCTTCCCACCAGATGTTGCACCTCGGTCAGGCCTGGCTCATTTCGCCAACCACGGTCACGGCTTGGTCGTCCTCGTCCCTCCGCTGTTCACCAGTTGTTGGACGACGGCATCGCCTGGCTCGTCCTTCCGACCACGGTTACGGCTGGGTCGTCCCACCGCTGCCTACCAGTTATTAAGATTGGGTCGCGTGGCTCCTGAGTATCGCACCGCTGCTCCCCAGTTGTTGCATGCGGCTCGCGGCCCCTCGGTAGCGTTGGCCTGGCGGCTCCGTGGCTCGGCGGATGGCATCAACGGTCCCAACAAAGACGAGACGTCTTCTAACGAAACAACTTTTACTACAACCTCATGAAGAAACGGGCAGTGAAGCTGACCCGGAGAGATTACAGACACTCTCACACAGCTGGTGTCTAGCGTCGTGCCAACGGCGCGTCAAAGTAGTCTCTGTCTCAGCGGAGTCGGCCGCCGCTTTTTATAGGTTTGCCAATTCAGAGGGAAAGGGGGAGCCCTCACAGGGAAGAGAGAGCCCAATACGTTTGGACAAGACGGGATGACTCAATCGCAGGTGGTTGATTGGTTGGTTGGGAACTTTGGGATACTCACGGGGGGTGGGAGGAACCGGACACGGGTTATGCCGGCCTAATGTCGCGGCGGCACTCTCGGTGTCCGGGGGATGGGGAAGTGGGATGTGGGGAGGGGTGGGGGGGTAGAGATCGTCTTGTCGTCTTGGCCCGCACCAAGCAAACAGCCCGGTGAACGTCGGCAGGTCGGTAGTCCGGTGCAGCAGCGAGCAGCGCCTGCGGGTGTTCCAGGCGAAGCCTGGTACTGCGCCTCTGCGAGGCACAGGAAGGACTGCTGGTTACAGCAGGACACCACGGCGATTGGGGCAACCGCCGCAGCAGGAGGGGACCGCGATAGACTGCTGCCAAGGCAGCAGTGCGGCGGGTGGCGCTGAGGAGACCGTCTGTAGACAGCGCGCCGAGGCCCGCGAGCAGGGAGCCCACGGGAAGCTGTGTCTCTGGAGAATCCGGGCGGCAGCAGGGAGGACTGCTTATTTACCTCTGCCGTGGCAGAGGTGCGGCGGATGACGCTGGAGAAGCCGCTGGCAAGGCGATGCGTCGAGGGCCGTGAGCACAAGGCCCACGGGAATGCTGGCGGAGCAGAGGGGGGACCGCTGGAGCGGCAGGGGACGCGGGTGCGTCAGGGCCCGCGGACCGTGAAGGCCGCGGGAGACTGGCAGTGGCCAGCAGGGCTGCGCCCACGGAGGAGCTTCAGTGGGCCGCCGCAGTAGCCATGAGCCCGGTCCAACGCAGGGCCGCGCCGCAAACGTGGAGGCGACGAGGGGGGTGCCGCGGGGAAATCCAGGTCACCGGCACAGCACTGGGTCGACGCCTCGAGGGCGGGAGGGGCGCACTGTGAGGGTCCGGTGATCCTGGAGTCGGTTGCAGCACTGGGTTGCGCACGCAGGAGCTACGAGGTGCGCGAAGGAAGTCGCGGGTCCGGGGCATCACGGCAGCAGGAAGGTTGGCAGAAGCCAGCGAGATGGGGACGATGGCCCAGGGAATATGCACCAGCGGGCTGGAGCAGGGAGGACTGAACCACCGAAGGGGGCGAGCAGAACGCACGAATACGTGAGGGACGGTCAGGGCTGACGAGAGCGCGGCGAGAGCGGGAACGCACGAGCTCGCCGGAGCGAGCGCCGCACGCACCCGCTGGTGGCCCGACCGCATCTCCTCCACCTCCTGCAGACGGGCGAGGGCGACGCACTCTCCCTCGAGCTCCGGGCTTGGCCGGCGTTTGCACACACACACGCACCCACACACATTTGGCGCGTGGCAAGATCACGTCGAGACTTGCCCGTGGGAGGAACCGTTGCGCGGCACCGAAATGGCCGATCCGCTCGCGGTTCTGCCTGTTGCTATGCCGTGGCCGCGTCAGCTGACACGCTTGTCGGTGGCGAAACGTAACAATGGCTACAGGTCAATCACGTTGGCAAATGTGGACTACAAAATTTTTGCGAAAGTACTATGAAATCGTTTACAGTACGCCATGACGGTTCTCACTGGCCCTCATCAGACTTGTGGCTTGAAGGGACGCTCCATAAAAAATAACATACATATTGCACGTACAATTCTCGTATCTTGCTCTGGCTCTTATGAGCAGCTTGCTCTACTCCCGATTGACCTTGCGAATGCATTTGATCGTGCCCGGCATTCGTTTCTATTTTATCTTCTCGAGCGTGCAAATGTTGGATCAACTGTACTGAAAGGGGTGCAACTTTATTACGACTACTGTTCTACTCGCTTGATTGTTAATGGTCACCTCTCAGAGCTTGTGCTAATTCGATCATCCGTGAAGCAAGGCTGTCCTATGTCACCGCTACTCTTCGCCCTCTACCTATACAGCCACTTTGTTTGAGTGTACTGCAAAACCACAGTATACGTGGTTATATTGCCTTCAGTAATGAAGTCAAAGTGCTTGCGTACGCCGACGATTTGGCGTTTTTCTGCACAGACAAACCCAGCATTGACAAAACTATAACCACCATTCAGCAGTTTGGCATTGTATCTGGCACTCAAATGAATAAGTCTAAAAGTTCGGGTCTGCGGTTCGGTTCATGGGGAGCAATGCCGGCTCATTATGCTGGAATTGAATGGTCTCGTGTTCCCCCGAAATACCTTGGAGTTCCCCTTCATGCATTCAAGTTTTATGTGGGCATTACTGGAAATAGCGGGTCACCGCACTCCAAAGCTATGCTCAGGCTTTTCTTCCGCACCGCTTATCAATTTTTGGCCGAGCACAGGCATGTAACATGTTTCTGGCTACAAAACTTATGTTTTATAGGTACTCCATTGCGCGAGGAATTAAATCTACAGTTTTCACCGACCGTTTGAGACGTTCATATCGTCGTCCAGTTTTGAGCCTATGCGGCGCGATAACTTATTGAGGCCCGTTTCTGCTGGCGGACTAGGTTTGACACATCTCTATGTCAGACAGTTAGTTGCTCGTTTCTTCTTTTTCCGTAATAGCTCCAATCCAATTACCAGAGCATCCCTGCAAACTAACCTTGTGAACCTTCTTCCAAACTTAGTGGTCTCCTCCAATTTTACCGATCGGCCCTTATTATTTGGTTTTATGAAAGAAGTTTACGATTCAGTGCGTGTTCTGGCAGTTCGCTTCTCTTATCAGTACTTATTCTCTGTTTCACGGAAACATTTATATCAAGAATTGGGATCTATGTTGTTCCCGCCTCCCTTATATCGTTCCCTCTATTCTAATTTATGGGGCATGATGTGTTAAAAAGGGTGCGCAAAATGCCGACCTCGCCTTCTACGAAAACGTTTCTCTTTAAACTTCATGCCGAGGTTTTGCCTGTTAAAGTGTGGCTTCAGAAAAAAATATTTTCCTTTCTTCTGTTAATTGCAGGTTATGTGATACACCTGAAACCATCAAACACTGTTTTATTGCCTGCAAAGATGCAATGTTACTTTGGGACATTCTGCAAAGAACATTGAAAAAAGACTTTATTTTGAATTCCCACAGTGTGCGTTACTTGATAACCACCGAACATGACCACGAACCTTTTGACATGATTTTCCTTCTTGGACTGCACAGCCTGTGGAAAACGCGTATGTTGGATCGGAATGCTGAGCTTCTCGTCTCCCCCGCTACTCATTTCGGCCAGATGGTGCACCAGCTTAGAGACACTTACGAAGATAGTGACTATCAACCGGACTGGATGCCATTGTTGATGTGTTGTCTTTCCTTGCCACCGTTTTAATGAAGTTGTGCTAAGTAGTATTCTAGTTGTGTGGTGTTGTGTTCTATGTTTCAATTGGACTTTTCGCCTACAGGCTGATTACTTTGTAAACAATGCATATAGCTCTACGCTGAATTTAAAAGCGGGTAATAAATACCATGCTGAAAAAAAAGGCTTCTGTGGTGTAATGGATTAACACCACTTACTTGATTGTAAGACATGTGTTCGATTCTTCTGGGTACAATGTTTTCTTTTTATTAAATTCACAACTTTCAAATAAATTACGACCATATTTCCTGAGGTATGTTTCCCTTTATATTGCATAATACCATGCATTTTTGTTCTTAACAGCCACAAACGCAGCCAGGATATGATGGTATGCCAACGGTAGGTCTATTCAATTAATTACACTATTCAATTACAGTAAGTATTCAATAATTACACTATTCAATTATAGTAAGTAAATTTAATCCATAAAACTATTTTATTAATATTGCATTTCACTTTCCGTACTGCTCTTCATGCTTCGAACAAAACGTAAGGTTGTATTTTATTATTGAGTTACCCACCCGGCACTTCTGTTGCTGCAGTTTTCGGGAAACGGCCATACGCGTAAGTGACGCACACTTGCACCTCGTCGCTTTCTTCTTCAGAACAGCGGAGACATGGATTCGGAACGCCTCGAGCCCCGATGAACATCATCTTCTAACCGTATAATTCAGTTGGTTATACATTAACATCTATCATGTTTTAATACTGTTGTTTACATCCTCAGGGCACAACGGGTAAAAAGAAAATTAAGAAATTAGTTGTAGTTTAGCTCTGGTTAACACTTGTTGGAGGTTGATTGGGTCAGAGAAATAACTCAAGTTACCGACATTCTAGTGGAAATTAAGAAGAAGAAATGGACATGGGCAGGACATGTAGAGCGAAGAGAGGATAACCGATGGTCGCTAACAAACTGGATTCGAAGGGAAGGAAAGCGTAGCAGGGGGCGGCAGAAAGTTAGGTGGGCGGATGAGATTAAGAAGTTCGCAGGGGTCAAGTGGATGCAGCTAGCACAGAACCGGGTTAAGTGGAGAAATATGGGAGAGGCCTTCGCCCTGCAGTGGGTATAATCAGGCTGATGATGATGAACACTTGTTGAATTGCGAAAGCAACAGCAGAAGCTTCTTTTGCCTGCTCCTATCACGCCTTATCAGTGTATTTACACTGTCATTGGCTTAGGCCTTCAGTGTCGTAAAAAGAAACATTTCTCTGCCCGAAAACTGCTAATTTACTGTCAAGATAGAACTGAAATTAAAAGCCGCACTAGAGGCCCAAATCTACACTGCGGTGGCTCAGTGGTTGAGACGCTAGGCTACATGTCCATTAGCAGTACCCGAGCTCAATCTCGACCGCGGCGAACGTGATTCGATCGAGGAGAAACGTAAAGGCTTTCGTGAGCTGTGCAATATATCGCTGCTCGTTGAATATCCTCAGGTGGTCGAATTGTTGTTGTCCTCATAAAATGGCACATACCCACAAGAGGGATTGTCCACGACCAGGCGGTGATTGCAGTTTCTGAGATTCTATTCTGTAGAACAGAGATTAGAATTTTGATAAAATCCGGTGCACTGCCAGTGATGGTTGAGGGTGGTACACGGGCTTGCTGAAATTTTGATTCATCATCACCGTCATTCTCAGCCTGACTATACCTACTGCAGGGCGAAGGCTTCTCCCATATTCTTCCAATTAACCCGGTTCTGTGCTAGCTGCATCCACTTGACCTCTACGAACTTCTTAGCCTTATCGGCCCACCTAACTTTCTGCCGCCCCCTGCTACGCTTACCTTGCCTTGGAATCCAGTTTGTTACCCTCAGCGACCATCGGTTATCCTCTCTTCGCACTACATGTCCTGCCCATGTCCATTTCTTCTTAATTTCCGCTAGAGGGTCAGTAACTTTAGTTATTTCTCTGACCCAATCTGCACGCTTCCTATCTCTTAATGTTACCCCTATCATGTTTCGCTCCATAGCCCTCTGAGTTGTCCTCAACTTAAGTAGAACCCTCTTGGTTAGCATCCACGTTTCAGCCGCATAGGTGAGTACAGGTAAGATGCAACTGTTGTATACTTTCCTCTTGAGCGATACCGGCAAGCTGCTAGTCATAATCTGCGAGTGCTTGCCAAATGCGCTCCATCCCAGTCCTATTCTCCTTGTTATTTCCCTTTCATGGTCCGGATTTGGGGTTACTACCTGTCCTAATTTTTGATTCGTGCGATTAAAAATAGTAACGATATAATAATAAATAAATAAATGAATACATAATTAGGAATAACAAAATGTATATATCAATAAAGTACAAAAATTATAACCAGTTATATGGAAAACGTTTTGATTCTAGTAGAAAATTTTGTGCGGCTAGAGTTTGCATTCCCATCGGCACGTCCCAGCATAGAAGTGTCAAGAGACAGAACAACCGCTGACAAGTGCAAGCTGAGTTTCTATTATGGCATTTCTAAAAGCCGCCACCTTAGCGATGTATATTGGCGACAGAAGAGCAAAAAAAAAAATAGTTGGGGTTTAGCTCTAGTTAACCCTTTTGTAATTGCGAAAGCAACGAAGGAAGCTTATTTTGCCTGCTACATTATTCCCCTATCACACTCTATCAGTGTATCGTGCTACATTATTGGGGGCGCTTAAGCTCATCCTTTAAGGGTATGGCGCGAGAGCGTAAGCTACCAGCCCGCATATAACGTCACGCATCAACCAAGCCTGCGTGTCTGCGTGTGGTAGGGGTAACAGAATGCAAGCGGTTCTGGCAGGCTGATTCTGATCTCACCCTCCCATATGAAAGGAGCGACCCGAGTTGGCAGCTCCTGCCCGTGGCATAGGGGTAACATGAATTCAAATGTGACGGCAGGCTGATTTTTTTATGAGGAGACCGTAGCTACGCATTTTCACGGCGTAGCTGCGGCCACCCTAGGTCTCGCTTTGGCTGTCGAAATATTGCTTTCGCAATAAAAGGAGCATTAAAGAAAACGAAAGGTTGGCTGTTCTAATAAAGTTCAAGAGAGGACGGTGATGGGGCCCTTGCGTCTAAGCAATGTACGAAGATGGGTTGTTTGGAGAAAGGCCCACTGTCGTCAGGTGCCGAATTGTCGTCTGCTTCCGTGCCGGGCAAACGCGCAACAAATGGTGAATATCTGCGTCATTATTTTGTGAGTTTTGTGAGTTGCAGACAGGACACCCTGGACGTTGATATAAATATCCATATTTAGGTCATGCTCGTGTTACAGCATGTGTGAGGGCAACCCCGACCCGGATCCTCCGTAGCGCCACCTCCTCTGCGCGGGTAAGACTGCTGGGAGGGAGGTGGTGAAGGGGGGCTGTTCCTGGCCCTACGGGGCTGGGACTGGTAGGTCAACGCCGCTTGCGGCGGGGGCTAGCTTGCCACCGAATTTATCGGTTGCAGGCCGTCATTGCACCCGCTACCGCTTAGGTGGCAGACGACGGCTGTTGTGGCACGCGTTTTTCTCTCTTCTTTTTCTTTCTTCTCAACTTTCTGTGCGTTTTCTACGCCACCTGCTCAGTTATTTTGAAGATATTTTAATTTTTGTGATCATCTTGCTTGTCGAATTTCTCTTCAGATCTTTGATGTCTTCTCTCTTCGCATTAGCAGAGTTGGAAGCCCCGTGCACAGTTTCGCTTCATTGACATGCTTCAGAAGAGCTTCTACGTGATCAACGCTCAATTCATATGATATGAGAACGTTATGCGCAACATATTGTTATGACGGGGTTAAGACGTCGGAGCGCTGAACAACAAGACGATAGGGCAGGGAGCTCAGCTGGTCAACGGCAGCGCGTCCTGCACGAGTCTTTTTTCAACGTCTTTCTCCTTCACTTGTGTTGTAAGCTTCCTCTTCTTCTGTACTGTTACAATATCATTGCCATGACAATTAACCGCTCAATGGCAAAAGTCTTCTCAACAAGCAAAATTCCACGCCCTCATGGCTCGTCTATTTCCTCGTCGCGAAAATACTCAAATTTCCTTCGAATTGCTGGTACTGCGACGACCTCAAAATGATCAAAATCAAAATCCCTTTGTGCAGCTCAGCTGTCCGAATTGCGCTATGTACATTGATAGGTCTTGGAATCTTGCAAGTTCTCTACTGGCATTGCTGTCGAAACGCACGGGGCCGCTCGATTATTAGGTGCTTTCTCTTCGGTATATATAATGCTTTCTACATTCGAAATACGTGTCAGCAAGAAAATAAAGAGCTTTGCTCCACGAACTATCACGAGAGTACCTGAATACCGTTCCTTTTCAAAATGCAGATAAAAATATTTTCACTTCGAAGTAAGTTATCTCTTATTTGCACAGCTTGTGCCCACCTTTTAATCTCGAGGAAGTCTATCAGTGACACGAACGAATGGCACTTCTAAGTAATCGTTTCAACAGACTTCGTTTCCCTCAGTTCAAAGCATGCAGGCCAGCATGAAGAGATGAGGAGGTCTGATGTTAAATATATATATAGCAGAGAGCTTCGTCTTAGAGAGAACACGATGGCGCCTTTAACGCCGCCTCTTCATTCCACCAATTTTAGACATCTAGAGGCTGGCACGTAGTTGGCAATGCGTACGTCTATTTGGTTTGATTTTAGGGTAAAGACGCAGCATCTCGGCCCAAATCCTACGTTTACAGTGAGCGGCATAGAATTGGAGGCACACATGTCGGCGGTTTGAATCCCTGTTACAAATGGGACTGAACCTGGAAAGGAAGGTGGATGCTAAATAAGGAGCAAAAAATTACATGACAGCACTCTGAACGCTGCGCAATCAACGGCTACGTCATAATTTATTACGAAATGACTTGCGCGTCCCGATATCGCGCAATAAAAATAAATGAAACCGAAGTGCAGACAACGTTACTAGAACGCTGGTTCTGGCGGGCAAAATGACAACGCTGTCACACTTGTTTCACGGAATTCAATTTTACAGCAAGCAAACGCGTTCTCTGAGGTAATGCATGCCTTCGAAGCTAAAACTGTCATAATGTAGTTATAACTGCATTGTAGCCATGTAGAGTGCAACGGTGGCGTGTGCCGGCCGCTCCATGTTTTCGCGCCGCGTGTAGCAGACGACGCGCCCGGCAGGGAGCAAGAGTATTAAGGGGTTTTAAGCAAGAGTAAAACCCCTTGATACTTTGAAAGTTACGCCAACGATTGAACTTTGCCGCCGCCGCGCGACCTCCTCGCCTCCTCCTCGCCCCTTGCGTGCCCCTTCGCTGAAGGCCGGCTCTCCGCCCGATTTCCTGAGCGACGATTGGTCTCCCTGCCGTTGTCATTGGAAACCGACGCGCGTCCGGCGTTTTCCTTGTGTTTTCTTTTTCCTTCGCGCCATTTTTCCCCTATAGTCTCGGCGAGCGAATATTGCGCGCTGTGCTTTTATTGCAGCGTGCAAGCTCTATGCCGTGCTGTTGCGCGTACAACTGCAGCAAGCGGCCTGAAGATGGTTATGCGGTATTCATGATATCTCAAGGCAAGCGTGACGGCTTGCACACGAGTCAATGAATTCACAAGATTAGTCGAAAGACGTTTATTCCTAGAAGCGACGTCGGGTACCTTTCTCACTCCCCGTAATAACGCGTCACCCGACGCTGCGTTTTTTATTCCTGCTTGCTCCTCAATATTTTTGCGGCGGCAGCATGTTCATTGTATAAAAATAAGGTTGTCCTCTGCAGCATGCTGAATATTCTGCGAGGCTCCAAGGCTCCATCATTTAACACGCTTCGACTTCTGTACAGTCAGAAACAGGGCGCTATAATCTGCTTTTTGCTGTCAGAAATAACTGGAAAATTACAGTCTCTCGATTGCATTTGTCGCGATTATGCTAGGATCCCTGGCCTCCTGCACTAAAAATCAAAATTCAGGCTTGTAGAGGAGCTAGCATTTCCAGCTTGTACTTGTAGTGTGCGTCGGTTACTCGGGAGCAATGAATGCTGGCCCTGAAAAACTCTTTGGCAAGTAAACCCGAGGTATTGTGGGTAATCTGCACTAGTTAGGTCGTACGGCATTTTTTTTTTTCAATTCTTGAATGTGTCTTGCCATGCTTCGACGCACGCGTGGGTTAAAAAATATGCGTTCGTTTTATCAGGGATACGGCCAATGTGCAGGAGCTGTTCATATGATCACACACGCTTCACTTTGACCATGACTACTAGGCGTTGGCAGGTTACCTTCGCTTTGAAAGCTGGAGCTCTAAAAGCGCGATTCCGCGTATTCATTTATTGCGAGAAAAGTTATCCCATTGATGTCAAATCAGCCGGAATCATTGCATCAATTTTCTGTATTTACGAAACTTAAACAATCAATAATGATTATAGTTATTATGTAATAATAGGGGAACATTTTGCGAGCAACAATTCTTAACACTGTAACATATTACTCATTTCAATTGTATGCAAGAAGATTTTTTTTTTTCACCTAGTCTGAGTAATTATCTCATCGCTCTATGTTCTAGCTACATTTCACTGAAGACCAGTTTGAGCCGCCAGTATTACACGAACTCGAAAAAAAAAAAAAAAAAAAAACAGGCCAAACGCAGTTCCATCAATTGTCTCTCACCGACCTGTCCTGAAGTAAAGGAAGCCTCCTCGACAGAGACATGAACCTCGCGCTGATAGTAGTCAGTTATTTCTGTGGCTTGCTCTTTTCCCACCTCCATTTATGAGAAAACAAGTATAAGAATTAAAAGTCAATGTATAGTTGTCTCGTCCGATATTATGAGATAATAGAGATATGACTGACAACGTAAGTCAATGAAAATTGAAGTATATTGTTACGGGGATGCACTTAATGTAACAGCACTGCGATGGGCTAAACTCGGCGCTGAGACTTCAGTAGCCGTGTAGTGTCCACTCTGTGTCGTCCTCTTTCTCAACGCTTTGTCGTCGTCGTCTTCGTCAGTGAGCACATCACTTTGGTACCGCGTTTCCAGGTAACACTACCCCCCTCGGCAAAAGGCAACGTCCCGGTGCGTATTAGGCGTGCGATGTGGAGGGGGAGTAATATGGCTTTAGGCGGGCGACATGTACGATTTCGGAAGTGGGTGTAGCAGTCGGTGACTTTGGGTGGAGCGGTGAAATCTCATAGGTAACGTCGGTCACTGGGCGTAGTACACGGTAAGGACCTGTGTAGTGGGGCAGAAGTTTTTGACACAACCCCACACGACGGCACGGAAGCCAGAGCAACACCAGAGATCCGGGAGGGTAGTGCACATCGCGGTGGTGAGCGTCGTGGCGGGTGTTTTTGAGTTTCTTGAGAGATGGTGAGATCCTGACGAGCAATCTGGCGAGCAGCGTCGGCTCGGGCGATGGTATCGCGGGCATAGGTTGTGACGGGGCTAGCGGCGGAGAGCAAAGTGTCGAAGGGCAGTAAGGGGTCTCTTCCAAAGAGAAGATAGAATGGAGAGTACACAGCAGTGTCATGACGCGAAGAGTTATAGGCAAAGGTGACAAATGGCAGACTAATATCCCAGTCGCGATGACTGTCGGATACGTACATTGCGAGCATGTCGGTGAGTGTGCGGTTAAGACGCTCCGTAAGGCCGTTCGTCTGAGGGTGATACGCAGTAGTGAACTTGTGCCGAACGGAGCAAGAACGAAGTATTTCCTCAGCAACTCGGGAAAGGAAACAGCGGCCACGGTCGGTAAGGAGTTGACGGGGAGCACCATGGTGTAGTATGACGTCGTACAAAAGGAAGTCAGCAACGTCTGTGGCGCAGCTGGTTGGAATGGCGCGAGTGATCACGTACCGCGTGGCATAATCGGTGGCCACAGCGATCCATTTGTTTCCCGACAAGGACTCGGGGAAGGGCCCTAGGAGGTCAAGGCCAACACGAGAAAATGGCTCAGTCGGGATAGCAATCGGCTGCAGGTGTCCAGGTGGTAGCACAGGGGGTTTCTTCCGGCGTTGACAGAGGTTGCAAGCGGCTACATAACGTTGGACAGAGCGGTAGAGTCCAGGCCAGAAGAAACGCCGGCGCACGCGGTCGTATGTGCGTGAGAGGCCAAGATGACCAGCTGTAGGAGCGTCGTGCATTTGTTCGAGAACGGCGGAGCGTAGGTGTTGGGGAACGACCAGCAAGTGCTCAGCACCATCAGGTCGCATGTTGCGGCGGTATAGCGTATTCCCATGAAGGAAGAACAGGGCGAGGGAAGAGTCACGGCTGTGTGTGCGGAGGCGGTCGATAAGAGAACTGAGGGTTGGGTCCAACCGCTGTTCGTCGGCTATGTGGGAAAAGTCCGATATAGAGAAGACCCAGGGGTCCGACTCATGGTCAGTAGAGGAAGGGGGATCGACGGGATAACGGGACAGACAGTCTGCATCCTGGTGAAGCCGATCGGATTTGTATACAACGGAAAAGGTATACTCCTGCAAGCGCAGTGCCCAGCGGCCGAGGCGGCCAGCAGGATCCTTCAGGGAAGAGAGCCAACATAAGGCGTGGTGATCGGTAATTACAGTGAAGGGTCGGCCAAACAAGTAGGGTCTGAATTTTCCAACGGCCCAAACGAGAGCCAGGCACTCCCGTTCCGTAATAGAATAGTTCTGTTCTGCTGATGACAGGAGACGACTGGCGTAGGCAATAACGCAATGTTGGCCGCGTTGTCGCTGTGCAAGAATGGCACCAATCCCGTGGCCACTGGCGTCGGTGCGAAGTTCCGTCGGGGCAGACGGGTTGAAATGGGCCAACACAGGAGGATTGGTGAGAATAGCGATGAGGGTGGAGAATGCGTTAGCCTGTTCTGGTCCCCATGAGAAAGGAACGCCTTTCTTCAGGAGATTGGTGAGAGGACGAGCAACAGCGGCAAAGTTTGGGATGAACCGGCGAAAATAACAACGCAGTCCTATAAAGCTGCGGACATAACGGGGTGAACGAGGACATGGAAACGCACTGACAGCGCGAACTTTGTCGGGATCGGGTTGCACGCCGGTGGCATTCACCAAATGGCCAAGCACTTTAAGTTCGCGGCGACCAAAACTGCACTTCTTTGAGTTCAGTTGAAGTCCGGCACGGCGGAAAAGTGCCAAGATGGAAGAAAGGCGACTAAGATGGCTTTCGAACGAGGGCGAGAAGACAATCACGTCATCCAAGTAACATAGACAAGTCGTCCATTTGAAGCCGCGGAGTAAGGAGTCCATCATGCGTTCAAACGTAGCAGGGGCGTTGCAAAGTCCAAAAGGCATAACCTTAAATTGGTAAAGTCCATCGGGTGTGACAAAAGCTGTCTTCTCGCGGTCTTGTTCGTCAACAGAGATCTTCCAGTAGCCGCTACGAAGGTCGATGGAGGAAAAGTAGCGGGCTCCATGTAAACAGTCCAAGGCATCGTCTATTCGCGGCAGCGGGTAAACATCTTTCCTTGTAATCTTGTTCAGATGTCGATAGTCGACACAAAAGCGCCAACTGTCGTCTTTCTAACGAGCACGACAGGAGATGCCCAGGGGCTGTTCGAAGGTTCGATGATATCGTTGCCCAACATCTTGTCGACCTCCTGCTGGATGACTTGGCGCTCAGAAAGGGACACACGATAAGGCCTCCGATGTACAGGCTTTGCATCGCCGGTGTCAATGCGGTGAGTCACAATTGATGTTTGGCCCAGAGAACCGGCAGCAAAGTAAAAAATGTCGGAGAAGGATAACAAAAGGTTGCGCAGGTCCTGAGCGTGTTCGGGGCTGAGGTCAGAGGCAATCATTGCGGAAATAGGGTCGGTAATTGTGGTGGAGAGTACGGGTGTTGGAAGGACGCTTGAATGTGGGCCAGGAGTGAGTGCACAAATGGTGCAGTCTGTGAGAGGGAACAAGGTAGCAAGGGATATTCCTTCGGGAAGAACTTGGTGTGACAGATTGAAGTTCAGGATAGGAAGGTAGGTGCTGTTCTGTGTAACGCGTACGATGAGATGAGGAAGAACGACGTTGCGGTCAAGAAAGACCTCGGTGATAGGGCAAGCAAGATAGTCACCGTCAGGCACAGGCGGTAAAGGTGACAGAGGTAGGTAAACAGCAGAGTCAGGGGGCAGGCGAGCGAACTCAGTGGAGCGAAGGCGGGGTGCAGATGGAGGATGTTCTGAGCAGACAGGTAGGTCCAAACGAAGAAGGCCGCTGGAGCAGTCGATAAGGGCAGAGTGGGCCGTTAAAAAGTCAAGGCCGAGGATCACATTGTGAGGGCACTGGTTGAGGACAGTGAACAAAACAGGGATGTGATGACCGGCAAGGGTGACTCGGGCAGTGCACTGCCCAGTGACGGCAGCAGTACTGCCATCGGCAACACGAACGGTGGGCGAAGCGGCGGGGGTCTGTACTTTCTTGAGGCGGCGGCAAAACGATGAGCTCATGATCGAGACTTGGGCACCAGTGTCAATGAGGGCAGAGACGGGAACACCATCCACGAGCAGGGACAGGAGGTTACAGGGCGAAGAAATGGGCAGTAGAGGTTTTCCAGGTCGGGGTACCAATGCAGCGTCACCTCCGGGAGCTGCATTGGCTAGTTTCCCGTGAAGCGGCCGGCAGAGGACGGCGAGGAACTGCGGCCAGGAAGAGGTGAACGGGAACGGCGGGCTGGCGGGGAAGGAGACCGACTGGACACAGGAGGAGGCGGAGTAGTATCGGTGCGGGGCGGCTCATAACGAGGCGTGAAACGGGGGTGACCGTAATTGGAGTAGCGGTCAACGTAAGGAAAACGTCGAGGTGGTGATGTCCAGCGGCTGCGGCAGTGGCGAGCGATGTGGCCAATACGCGAGCACGTGAAACAGATAGGCCTGTCGTCAGGGGTGCGCCACTCATCAGGATTGCGGTATCGGTAGCGTGGCGCGTAGGTGTTGCGGGGTGTAGCGGTGGCGACCATGGGAGGGACGGAGCTCGAACTGTGTTGTTCTACGGTATGGCTACAGGGGACGCCCAAGTTGGCAACCTCTTGACGAACGACGGCTTGAATGAGGGATATCGTCGCTAGGTTGCTGTCCGAGGAGGGCGGGTTAGATGCAGCAGGGGCGAGCGCTTCTAGTTCACGACGCACAATGCGTGTCACATTTTCAATGTTGGAAGGTTGCCTTAGGGCCGGCAGATCCTCGCACGTGGAGGTAGGGGCAGTGTTGGGGAGCCGATCGAAGCGATGTGCAATGCGTCTGTGTTTGGCCTGCTCGAAATGTCGACAAACCTGCAAAACGGAGTCAACCGTAGCACAGTCCCGACAGAGTAGAAGATTGAAGGCATCGTCGGCTATGCCTTTCAGGATGTGCCCCACCTTATCAGGTTCTGGCATGTCTTTATCAACTTTTCGGCAGAGGGCCAGAACGTCTTGTATATACGTAATATAAGGCTCGGTAGATGTCTGGGCACGTTTGGCGAGGTCCCTCTTAGCGGCGAGTTGACGGCCAACCGGTTTTCCGAACAGGTCACGGAGTTTTTGTTTGCAAATATCCCAGGAGGGTATTTCTGCTTCATGCGTTTCGAACCAAACGCGTGCCGTGCCAGTAAGGTAGAAGATGACATTGGCCAGCATCAGCGTGGCGTCCCACCTGTTGTGCTGGCTAACACGCTCATAAAGCGAAAGCCAGTCCTCGACGTCGACCTCATCTGTACCGCAGAATGAGCCAGGGTCACGGGGGTGGGCTACGACGACAGTTGGGGTTGCGGAGGTAGATGGAGCCGCGTCGGTTGTCATCGTGACGGTTCCGAGGTGACGGCCACTGCGGAGATCCAGCGTCAGATTGTGTCGAACCCGCGACCTCCACCAAGATGTTACGGGGATGCACTTAATGTAACAGCACTGCGATGGGCTAAACTCGGCGCTGAGACTTCAGTAGCCGTGTAGTGTCCACTCTGTGAGCGTCGTCCTCTTTCTCAACGCTTTGTCGTCGTCGTCTTCGTCAGTGAGCACATCACTTTGGTACCGCGTTTCCAGGTAACAATATCAATGGGTCATGGGATGGCATCAGATTAAATAGTGATGGTCATGAATAGTGATAGATAATGATGGTGACTGTTACGGATAATAATAGTAAATTATAGTAATAGGCCCGGATAGGGA
Source organism: Amblyomma maculatum (assembly GCF_055883805.1). Classification (NCBI taxonomy): domain Eukaryota; kingdom Metazoa; phylum Arthropoda; class Arachnida; order Ixodida; family Ixodidae; genus Amblyomma; species Amblyomma maculatum. The sequence continues at coordinate 47,263,593 of NC_139348.1, forward strand.
GGTGATAGTGTTCGTTGCGGATAGTGACAGTTACGATAGGTCTCTGGCATTAGTAGATATAGTGATAGATAGGATAGCGATAGTTAATGAATTGGCAGTTATATGCTTTCTCATTTCCGCACGTTGAAGACCTATGTGCACCTTGTAATTTTTTTATTTGATTGTTGCGTTCAATGAAATCAAGCTCTTTTACACAGCGCATGAGACCACAGCATGCTTGCCCCAGAACTTCAGTGTATCGGCAATAGGGCCCACCACTTCTCCCAGTGTACCCTGCTGTCTTTTAACCACACGCGAAGTCAGTGAGGGGCCGCGTACTCATAAAATTATTTAATTCCTCCATCAGCATCATATCAAGACTGCCGTGGCAAAACTGTTCCTTGCCTCGAAGTAGCAAGAAACAGCTGAAAATTTGGTTTATACAAAATTAACTAATGAACGCAGATTATCGCGGATCGCTAACTAGCACAGTGGCATTACACTTGGCCTAAGCTTTCCAACGGTATACGGTTCGATGTTGTAGCTAAAGTTTAGATTTTAATTGCAATTTGCTAAATATCAATTAATTTGGCCCAGTAATTGATCGAAACACATGTACAATTAACCAATAATTCAATCTCATGGTTGATCACGTGACATATACTATGCTTAGAGAGATAGCTTGACAGTAGCGAAATAGACTAAGTCCTGCTTTAACCTTCTCTAATCTTGAAGTTCAAAGCACCAAGTTTTACAGCGGTGACAGATTTCACGCTCTAAAAAAAAACAAACACAAAGTCAGAGGCAGTACTAGATTAAGTGCACAAAGTAAAACCTTATCATGAGACTTAAAAAGTGTCTGTAGCACAGAACTCGCCTGAAAGCTTTGTTTATCAGTATTCCCCATTCAAACAGTTCTAAGAAGAAACCAATCAATTCATGAACTTTACTTTCGGCATTCTCAATGCTTTTCTCGCAATTTTTCAAAAATTTTGTGCACTCCTGGAGCGCAGACCTGGCCCAAAAGCTCGCGCTTCACTCACTGCTGCGGCCGGCCGGCGGGCGTCAAGGGGAAAAAGCGTGTCGTGCGCAGCGCTCGCCGCCGCCGCGCGAGGAGAATCGAGGAGGAAAGCGCGGCGCGGAGGAGAGTGTCGCTACTTTCAAATTATCAAGGGACTTTAAGCAAGAGTCGACTGCAGCGCCGCTAGTTCACACGACCGCCACTGGGGACACCTTTCCGGGCGGAGCTAAGCGGAGCTGTGAAACTGAATTTGTTCTAGTAACGTTGCCATCGGGAACTTGAGCTCGAAAGATTACCTCATCTGTTGATTTCAGTATATTTCGGAGTTAATTGAACAACCCCTTAATTGTCTGATTAATATAGTAACTAAGCTAATTCTGGATCTGACGTGTACTATTCACTGCTGCTCTGGTAATTCGAGGTGTGATACGCATGCAAGCATTTGATCCAGCTGAGCACCCTGCACGAGAGCTTTGTGCTGGCGAATTACAGTTTATTTGAGAATATATATATATATAAAAAAGATGCCGGCTCGATCAGTTCACCGCGGTAGCTCTCACAGACCTGTCGCCGACAAAGCCGTACCGATTCTGGGATCTTATTCAAGTGTGATAAGCTGAAACGCGGAAAGTGAGCGGCCGCATAGGCAAGCGTGATCCCGCAACGGGCAAAATTCTCATAACGTGCGCGGTCCAATATCGATCGCAGTGTCACTTGCTGCGTGGCCTGCAGATTTCGAGATGCCTGCTTGACGCGGCAAAGAATTCAACCAATCGTCGTAGACTGCTTCCTTACGTACAGTCGTGAGCAAAAGTGGAGAGACCACACTAACTGCTATACGATTGCTTTTTTGATGTATAAAAAGATGCGCCAGAGAAAATTGCTTGGGCAAGGAGGCAAGCATATTATGCATGGTACCTAATGCACTTCTCGGGAATAACTGTTTCACTGTCAGAAAAAGCTGGCGGGTAGTTTTCTCAAAGCGCATGGTCTCTTCACTTTTGCTCACGACTGTACATTTAATGGTGACGTTCTTAGTAGAACGAGCACTATAATCAACAAGGTTGACGACTTGGCAAGTTGGTAAGGGTTCATTTTTAACCCACCAAAGGACGAGACACGGGGAAGAAGAGGACAAGACAAGGCTGGACTAGCGCAACTGAATGTTTTTTGAACTACATTCAGTTGCTAGTCTACCCTTGTCTTGTCCTCTTCTTCCCTGTGTCTCGTCCTTTGGCTTGTTAAAAATGAAGCTATAATCAAGCTGCCACTAGATCTAGTTACTATAGGCTTTATAGTAACTCTAGCTCTCACAACTAGGAGTTGTTTATACGTGCGCTGATCGATTTTTGTACGCGACGCGAGAACTCGAGCTGCGCAGTACGTATTGCTGTTCACTCGTACTTATCCGTAGGTGTTCCGTGTTTTAGGAAGCTAGGTTAGTAGAAGGCAGCTGATACCAGGAAAGAAATCGTACAACAAAGACTGACGAGACTGTTGGTTGTATTCACTGTCGGCTGCCGCGTGGGGGACGACGGGAAAAATGAAGCTTTCCGCTTCCGGTCCGCTATAGCCTCGGTCATCGTCGTCGTCTGCTGAGGTTTTTTTTTTTTTTTTTTTTTTTTTTTTAAGTCGATATTTATTGCCTCAGGGCATCAGTAGGTTATGAGATGAAGGATGAATAAATGATTAAATGAATGGAAAAAGGTTGGCTGATTTTATGAAGTCCAGAAGTGAGCGATGATGAGGTCCCTGCGTCCAAGTGACGTATGAGGCAGGATTGGTTGCTGAAAGGCCAGCTATTCTCAGGTGCCGGAATCGTGTTGGCTTGAGTGCTGGGCAGTCCCACAGCAAGTGGTGGATGTCGGCCTCGACATCTTCGTTGTTACAGATCGGGCATCCTGGGCGAGGATATAAGTGTTGGAAGTATGACCACGTCCTAGTTACAGCTGGTGTAAGGGCAACACCGACCCGGATCCTCCTAAGCGCAACCTCCTCTGCACGGGTGAGACCGCGGGGAAGGGATATCGCACACGGAGGGATAAGTGCACGTGTGCGGCGCCGGAGGTGCTCCTTTCTTGACAAAAGGAGGGTAGCGTCGTCGACTTCGAGAAGCTGTGGGATTGATGCGTCTTGGTTCACGAGGCGGGTTGCAAAATCAGCTTGACTTTGGGAAGGCAGCAGATCCCGTGGGACCCACTCAATGCGTATTGACTGTGGGATGCGCGCCGCAAGCTGGTGGATGTCCTGGCAAATTTTAGGGCAGCGGCTGACACGTCGGAGCAGACGTACTACTTGAAGTGCGTCAGTGCGGATTACAATGTGGGCTGTAGGGAGCATGGTTATAGAAGTCACGGAGCAGAGTGCCTCTTGAACTGCCACAAGCTCAACGCAGAAAGATGTGAGTGGTTCCGAAAGCTGAAACGTAGTTGTCTGATTCAGGCTAGGCCTCCGTGGACAGTGGATTGCCGTTTTGGCTTCACAGCCTTGCAGGCTTCCATCTACGTACACTACTACGGAATCCTGAGGCAGGTTAGCATCTTGCTCTTCAAATCTCTGGCGTAGCAACGATGCAGAGTTGGCAGACGTCGGTCTGCGGATGTCAGTTGGCTTGTTGTCTCCTAACTGTATAAATTTCCAGGGAGGGAGAACTGGCGTAGGTGGCTGAAGAATAATGTGTGACGTTGCATACGCCCTCAGTGCTTGCGTGGAATGTGACAAAGTGGCCTTGAGTCTGCGAGCATCTCGGCGCTGCTGCACCAATTCATCGATGGTGTTGAGCTGCGCATTCTCCTGTAACGCTACGACCGGTGTGATTCGTGGAAGGCATGTTATGGTCCTCATAGCTTCTCGATTTAAGGCTTCAAGGCGATCCCATTGTGCCCTTGTAAGATGCTGGAACTGGGCCTGATAAACAATACGGGGCTGCAGAACCGCCCTCACTAACTGGCGTGCAACAGACGAGCCAGCGCCACCCGTTTTAGGTGCAATTCTTCTTATTAAACTTATAGTTTGAAGTGCTTGCTTTTTTGCCTGAGAGAGCCAAGCAGTCGCTGATCCTGATTGGTGAATTGTTAAGCCCAGAATTTTCAGGCTCGAACTTTCTTGTATTGGGGTGCCTGATAGAGAGAGACGAATTGGATTTGAGGCAAGTTTACGGCGTCCCCAGCGGTTGGCGACTGACGTGTATGACGTTTTACACACAGAAAGTTGAAGGCCAATGGAGGAGGCGTAATCAGAGGTTACGTCTAATGCTGACTGAAGGGCGGCCTCTTGAGTGAGAAGATCATGGTGAGTGCTCCATACCGTGATATCATCTGCGTACTGCAAAAACTTGATTTCAGGGATATCATGTAAGCGCCACGCCAATGGGATGAAAGTAATATTGAATAACGTCGGAGACAATACTGATCCCTGGGGCACGCCACGTAGTGAAACGAATGAACCAACAGTGTCACCGCTGAGACGTATTGCAAATTTTCGTCCATCCAAAAATGACGCGACAAAAGTGCGTACTCTCGGAGGGAGATGGAGCATGTCAATGGCATTCAGGATTGCAGCATGACTGATGTTGTCATATGCCTTTTCAACATCCATTGCTAATATGGTACGTACATCGCGGCTGCGGGTAGATGACAGAACTGCTGAGGCCAAGACAGCCAACCCGTCCTCTGTACCTATGTATGGACGAAATCCAATTTGAGCAGGGTGATAAAAACCGTGCTGTTCAAGCCACCAAGAAAGTCGTGTGGCTAGCATTTTCTCTGCAAGCTTGCAAAGCGTTGATGTTAAGGAGATTGGTCGCAAGTTGGCGAGGTCCGTTGGAGGCTTCCCAGGTTTGGGAATAGGGATCACGACAGCGGTTTTCCAGCTCTCGGGTACGACACCATCAAGCCACACTTTGTTTATGGTGTCTAGTAGTTGAGGAAGTGCAGCAGTACTGAGGTTCTTGTAAACCTCATACGGAATTTTGTCCAGGCCGGGCGCTGTTTTCCGTTTCGCATCGTCAATTGCAGCCAGCAGCTCGCACATCGAAAAGGGGCTCGCAATTCCATCTGCGTCGGCAGCAGATGGTAATTTCCATGCGTCTGCAGGGATACCTGCCAAATTAAGGTTTACAGCTGAAGGAGGCAGTATATCGTATTTTGGGAAAAATTTTCGAGCAGCTTCTTTGGCGAAATCACCCGGCGAAAGATTAGCCGCAAAGCATGCTGTTGCTGCTGCGTCAGTAGAACGACGACCATGTTCCATTGCACGAAACGTTCGCCATAGTGAGGCATTCGATGATTTATCAGAAAATTGTTCACACCATGCATGCCACTGGAGTCGCGATAGATCGCGTTCATATCTCCGAGCCTTCGCGGTGAGATAATTCAGTCGTGTACGTGCCTGCCCCGAAGTAGGGTCTCGTGTAGCAGCCAGCTCAGCTTGACGGCGGGCTGCCCACAGGTTAAGCAGGCCGAGATCTGGTGCCGGTCGACCTACATCAATCCAGGTAGTAGTCGTAGCGCTGTTTAGTGCTCTTTGTATACGGTCAACAAGGAGTGACGGCGAATCTGAAGACATACTGTCGAGACATGAGCGAAAGCTGTCCCAGTTTATCACAGAACATTTGCGGCGTAAAGGGCGGAGGCGGGAGGGATGGAGACCGATGAGGATAGGGTGGTGATCACTTCCCCAGCAGTCCGGCTCCATGTGCCATGAGGGAGTTCCTGCGCCCAACCACCACGTCAAGTCTGGAGCATAAGCAGCACTATGTATGTGACGCACAGGCCGTGTTGCTGTCCCAGGGTGATTAAGCAGAACAAACAGGGCATCAGTGAAGGCGTCCCGCACACGCCTACCACGAGGGCTTGCAGTCGGATACCCCCAATCTGGGTGAGGGGCGTTAAAGTCGCCTCCGACTAAAATTGGACACCCGGGGTATTGCTGACGAACACTTAATAACCAGCCAAGATTAATACGGGAAGAGGCGCCTCCAGCTGGTCGAACGTAGTAAGAAACAAGAACAACTGTTCCTTTCAGAAATTTCGCAGCAACTGCTACTACCTCTTGGTATGATGTGCACCAGTTTTCGAGAGAAAGGCGTACATGAGGAATACTCGTTTCGACATATATCGCCGCCTTTCCCGGGGGAGAAGCAGTCTGCACGCGACGGTCGGTCATTGAAGGGGACACGTAGCCGCTGAAGCCAGGAATAGATGGCAAGGCGTTCGTTTCCTGAAGTAACATAGCCCACACCCGAAGCTTGTTGAATCGCAGTCGGGTCTTGAGCTCGGCCACCTTCGTGGAAATGCCTCTACAGTTCCACTGTAGTACACCAGGACGACCGGATTTCGCCATTTTTGTGTGCTAGTCCAAGCGCTGTAGTATCACAGATGTCAGGTTGGATAACTGGTTGACCATATAGCGGAGCAGCGATGTTGCAGAGTTATCATTGGGCGTTGTGCTACACTGGGAAGAGGCAGCAAATGGCCCTGTTGCGCGGAATGAAGGCGGTTGTGTTGGGCAATTACTAGATTTGGCGGTTACTTCTGCAACTCGCCGACGTCGAGCAAGCATTTCGCGGTGTTGTCGGAGCTTAGAGACCTCTGCTAAGAGACGATTGATTTGCTCATCCACTACAGCCATATCGTCGTCTGGTAGATCAGTACACTGCTGTATTGGCTGTTGTCGACGGCGTTTCTTGAGCACCGTATCATTAGACTTTGTCTTAGCTGGAGGTGCATTCGAAGCGGGCTCAGGAAGCTCTGGCCACTCGTCATCATTCCACTGAAGAGCTGCAAAGCGATTGGATGTCTGCACCGGCGTCATGTCCTCTATTGGCCAACGCTTAGTGTTCCGAAGACGAGCCTTCTGCGTTGCCTTTTGCTTTGTCGGTTTCGTTTGGGTAGTTCGGAAGATCCAAGGCGCTGTGAACTCTGTAATTTGCTTCAATAATGGTCAATTGCTCTGTCTACGGATGCGGCACTCTATAGGTCCTGCAGGTGTAAAAACTCCGAGAACAGCACAGCTGTCAACTTCTTGGGATAGACGTGTGAATGGGGCGGGTCTTGCACTGTTGCTTCTGCTACGTCGTTTTGCTAAAGCATTGCCGTGCTGACTGTCCCGCTCGATGTGATATAAACGCGGTTGTGTATATGCAAGTGATCACACTTACTCAATGAAAACTTCATAAACATGCTACTTTCAACCCTTGGAGGAGGTCATTTCGGACTTCTGCCCTTGTTCTCCCGGTACGTGTATGCTCGAGTAACTGCAAGTGCGCTAAAGCGCTAGAGGAAAGCGAGGAATACCTTCAATCCGTTGAACGTTAATAATTAGCTTTTGCTATCTTTTCCCTGTGACTGTGGGTATCAGACCAGGTGCTGACCAAACATACCGCGCGCACTGCAAGCGTCGGGCTAAGATGATCGGGACACAGAAAAATGCGACGCCCGTTCGCGCCTGCTTTGCGGCTGTACTAGTCTGTTGCTCAAAGCCCGCTTTCCTCCGGCGTCTTAGTAGAATACATGTTATGATGTACATGCTTGGGCACCAGGGTGTGGCTGGAATGCTTTCCGCTACAAAAAAATAAAAGCAAAAGGAAAGTGTCGTTCATGCATGAATCCGAACTGCGAAAACGATGCTCGTGGACGGAAGCAAAAGCAGTGGAAATCGCCGACTTAAGGGTAGGGTCTATACAGTATCACGGGGTCGGTCAATGGGACCAAGTGCGCCTCCATTGAGCGGCCGTGACAGTATGCTAGAATGTTCTAGCTCATTAAAGTCACGCAATGCCAGATCGCGATAGTTCTTCACGATTTTGTCCGTCATGTGACTTCCCCACAAGTCAACTTTGATATGCCCCGACCGGGCAGCGTCGCGCCCGTTACCAAAAAAAAATGGCGAACGGCGCTCGCGTGATGACGTCATCCCAGACGGCCATAGACGTCCGACGGTCGACCGACGGACGTCCGTTTTCGGACATCCGACGGAAGTCCGGTTATGTTCGATATACGTACAGCGGACGTCCGTCGGACTATCGTTCGTGGATCCGGATCGCGTCCCACGGACGTCCGACGGGCAGCCGGAGGCGGACATTCGGACGTTTCCCGGAACATGCTTGCAGGGCCCGCTATTGGTGTAAAAACTTGCCAATAACATTTGTGTAAAGCTCAGCAAGCATGTGCCATGGAAATTTCAGTCACATACTAGTGCTCAATGCCTTTGTCGTGAGAGTAAAGCAGACAACAGAATATGCAACAGGTTCAAGTTTCCTGTTGTCTGCTTTACTTTCACGCACAAAGCACTGAACAGTAGTGTGCAATTATAACTTCCATCAAAGAGGCACATATGCTAGCTGAGCTTTACACAAATGCACCATTCCTGAAAACATGCTAAGTGCATAGGCATACCAGCATGCGAGGTTGTAAAAAAAGCATTTTTTTTTTGCTTTATTGCAAAAACTGCATGCATAAATAGTCTACACTAAAAAAATATTGATGTTAAGGAATGGCATGGTAAAATGCAGGCAAACTGGAGTATTAAGAATAATTTTTTTTAATTATCCTGGGCCGTGACAGCTCTCGCCTTGGGGAGGTGGTGAAGGAAAAGATATTTATTGAAACCTAATATTTCGGAATTAACGAGGAGATGATCAAGTTCTCTGTGGGCGGCCTCCGCAGGCCGGGATTCCAGGAGCAGTTACTATCCTGTGCATTTGCTCGGTCAGCTGTTGCTGGTCTTTCAGGCCTAAGATGGAAAGAGCAGGCTGGGCCCCTCCTGCAATAGAAGGGAAAATGAAATTCAAGTTATCTGTGCTTAACTTTGATTACACATCTCCAAGGCCAACTGCCAGTTTCTCTCAATTGCTTTTTCCAGATGGCACTGTACGCATGCATCTCCATTCAGAACTGTCACATACTATATAGAAAGGTCATATAACTGCAGCAAAACCCATGCAGAATAACAAAAGATACAAATGTAGTTTGACCAGAACCTGGCATTCAGTATTTTAATGTTTTTATGTCGTCTCTTTGAACATGCCACTCTGACCAAACATGGCATGTTATGCTTGCTGCTATGCGCCCTCAGCAATGCCCAAGACATGGAGTGCACATGCAGAGAAACTAAGCATAAAGCTGTATATGAACATAAAGCACAGCCAGAGCATTGCAGTATTACACAGGTACGCATTGGCGGCAGAAACCTGCATTTTGAGCAGTTTAACAGGCAGATTTCTAAAGTCATTGTTCCTGCTCTGAAAAGAAGTGATCAATAATAACATTATCTAAAATTGTTACCTTTTTGTTCTGTAAACTGCACATTTCGCAGGTTTCCATGTACCCTCTACCGAAGCATTCCCTGGGCGTGTCGGGGGTATATCGACATCAACATCTAGGCTACAAGCGTCTAGAAAGCGTCTCCTTAGAGCAGCTGCGATGAAGTAACTTATCTGATAACATGCAAGCTGCTGCAGCAGAATAAAGATAGACATTTGACATGTGGCTAAAGCCCAATGTGGAAGCATAGCCCGCCGCAGTGATTGCGCAGTGTTCATGCTTCTACAAGAGTTAAAAGTAAAGTTATTTGTTTACCCACAGCGCTATATGTGACATTACAATAGCAAGGCTTATAGTTACACAAAACACAAAAAACTGGCAACCACAAGCTCCTGATGTATTACCGGCAGCATGCAGCATGGATGTTAGTTACTGAAATATGGTTGCATAATTCTGGCAACCAGCTGTGCATGTATGTCATGGATTTATCAACTACGCACAACAAATTACAAAAAAATAATAGTATTTATAAATGCAGCCAGCTGTTCACAAGCAACACTGTAGCTTTTTTACGGGGAAGGTAGTGGGCGCCAAAGAAACTGCCCCTGTAAAGGCACCTAATTTGCCCCTATGTAATATCGGGGACAAGTGTGTGGACTACACAAACTGCAATCAAAGCACATAACTTTTACATCGACCAGGAAACTCGGACCATACTTGTCGATGTGAAAGTTGAACGTTAGTTCTTTCATGTGTGCAAGAGAAATAAGGTCTGCCCCTGTAAAGGCACCTAATTTGCCCCTATGTAATATCGGGGACAAGTGTGTGGACTACACAAACTGCAATCAAAGCACATAACTTTTACACCGACCAGGAAACTCGGACCATACTTGTCGATGTGAAAGTTGAACGTTAGTTCTTTCATGTGTGCAAGAGAAATAAGGTCACAATTCGTTTACATCGCGATTCTAGTTCAAAATCTCCAGACATACTGTCCAGAGACTTTCGCCCCCGCAGTATAAGCCACCACTTGGGTAAGAGATTAGTAAAAGAAGTGTATAAAAGACATTAGTGCTGTTGGACAGCCATAGCTATAAAAATGGTATTGACATTGGAGTACTGCCTTAAGGCGGGGCCTAGGGCATTACAAAAGCAAGAGTTAGTGTCCGCTGGTCCTCATTTGAACGAACAAAAAGAGGGGGGGGGGGGGAAGAAATCTACCTCAACTACATGTTTTGAGTGACACCAAGCCACAGTTAGTATTAAAGATATCACACAGTTTTGTGGAAGATTTGGGAGCGCTTTGCTGCTTTCTTACAGGATTGGACAAAAGAGCTCACCATCTTCAGAAAGGCACATTATATAGAAATGAAAATAGTGAATTTACTGCATCTGGCCACAACTTGCACACGGAGAGGAAGATGAACTGAAAATTTTATACATGAATGTACGTATTTACAACAGGTGAAACAATGACCATGATCTATGCCGAAGAGGAAAGAGATCAAAATCTAGCTCAGAACGAGTTCTCCAGGCCACGGGGCCGTTTCATTAACTTCGGGACACCGCCCACATTTCTCATCCCCAATGACAACGAACTCACACATGACTGGCTAACAAACATTTTGGCATGTCCTTCCACTTTCATAAGTTCTTCATCCTCTCCCTAATACAAGCAATGCAAAAGGGACAACAAATTCGTTTCACAACAAACGGAATTTAGAGAATGGACCTCGAAATAACTGGCTCACTAGGTCACATGCCAAACTCTCTCCCCTAGGAAAAAAAAAGAGAAAAAATAAATAGAACCCATCAAAACGGTGTCCTACGTGCGCAACCACTGCCCAAAGCTTGCATCCTTGGCGGCTCCTTTTACAGAGCAATTATTGCAATTATTGGCGTCCGAGTCAGCACCATTGCGGACCACATCAGAAGAGCCAACCCACATCCTCCCGCTCCGCATCATACCGTCACTGTTACACACTTGCCCTTTTTCAACGCCGCCATCTCCCACCATTGTTGACATCCAGGGTTGGAATCCTCAACGAGACCCCACTCAGCGCGCCTGCACTGAATAATTGTCACTTTTATGGTCTCCCCAACAAGGAAGAGGGCCTTACACCCTTTAACCTGACAGTGTTTTTTCTTTGAACGATAAGCAGTTCTTCCAAAAGAGGTGCTCGTTTCAAAGCTGTGCTACCTCCGGGTGATGGGTCCAGTCAGAGTACTAAGGACCCCTTAGTACGCTTAGTACTAAGGACCCCTTAGTTGTATACTGTTCGTAAAGCTCCTTAAATAAAAATGAGCCCCCTACATGACACTGCAACGAGAACAAACTGCCTGTCCCCGCGTCTTCGAGTGCGACAGCAAAGTCCTCGGAAGAGGGGACTTCTTTCCCTCTCTGCCTACGTTTCCGTTAAGCACTGTAGCTGCTGTAGCTGCCTCTCTGTGCGCGTCTCTCTGCCTCCTGTCCGAGGGCAAGTGGGAGACGGCCGCAGCTGGGCATTGAACAGGTGACCCAAAAAGAGCAGACTAATAATGGTGCCTAGCATACCCACCGATCCCTTACAGAAATCATTAAAGAAATGAAAGCAACACATCAGATAACGCTACAATGTTTCTAAGTGCAAAGTCGACAACTCCAAGTCATATAAATATATGTACAGGGTCGTCCACTTCTAGCTATAACACAGACACTGCTTTCAAATCAACATTACGTACGAAACAGCCACATATCGATGCAATTCGGTGCACACACACAGGGACTCGGATGTGCTGCTTCACATGGCCTGCCACTTAGCTTTATTGTGTGGCCGGTTCGAACGCAACAGCGTTTTGAAGGCGGTGAGCATGTTATAGCTAGAAGTGGACGAGGCTGTACATCTCCGCACATTAAATAGACAGAAACAGTGCAGAGTAAACTAATAATTCAGTGTCTAGCAACACTATTAAAAGGGGATAAAGGCCACGGGGGGCTACGATTATTAGTACCGTTTTGCCTTTAAACTACAATAACATACTTGTTGCAAGCTTAAAATCAAAGATTCACACCTGTCCCACCCACAGCAATGGAACACACATCTGACTCAAGTCTGCAGAGAAAGAGCAAGCTAGACTATCACAGACGCACCCTTGGTTATTTTTCTGGCATTTCTGAGGGTGAAGAATCTGTCTTGTCAGTAGCATGTATATGAATAAGAATCCTATGACAGTAAATGCATCAGATTTTCTGCAGTGGCTTTTCTTTGCTGACCACATATGAGGTGAGCTATAATTTATCCAACTTGGCCTAGGTTTATTCTATGAATAACAAAGCTATAGCAGGTACACAGTCGTCCACTCAGGCTGAACATGGGAGTGCGTAGCATGCACTTTTTGAGATGCCACTGCATCCATCGCAGCTGCACACCGTAGCGAAGAGGCAGACAGCGTGAAGTACCAGTTCTAGTCCCTCTACCACCACTGGGGTCCAAAACTAGGGACCCCTTGTTTTTGTCAGGACAGGCCCCCTCAGGGTCAGCTAGTGAGTAACCTCCTGTATTTGTATCTGATGGAAATGTTTTCCACCACCACCCACAATACGCAGCTGCGCATCATAGCAGATGTGAAGCAACAGCTCCTGGTCCTTCTATGCATAAGCCACTTTGCCTTGATGCATGCTTGCGCACCATAGTAAAGAGGCAGACGACATGACGCAGCAGCTCATGGTACCTTTACAAATGAGCCCCCCCATTGTACTTCGATACGCACCATAGCAAATATACAGACTACGCCACACAGCAGCTCCTGGTCCCTCTATGCATAAGCCATCTTGCCTCAATACGCACCTGCGTACCTGAGCGAAGAGGCAGACGTGAAGCTGCAGCTCCTGGGCCCTCCATGCACAAGTCACTTAGCATCAATGCACGGCTGTGCACTGTAGTAAAGAGGCGAAGGACGTTAAGCAGCAGCTCCTGGTCCCTCTACACATCAGCCATTTTGCCTCGATGCGCATCTGCACACCGTAACAAACAGCCAGATGTGACAAAGAAGCTCCTGGTTTCTCTACACATAAGCCACTTTGCCTCAATGCACGTCTGCACACCGGAGCAAAGAGGCAGATGACGTGAAGCTGGAGCGGCTGGTCCCTCTACGCACAAGCCACTTAGCCTTGATGCATGGCTGTGACGGATGCATTGCTATTTTGCAAACTGCATGCCACACATTCCCATTCAAGCTAAGAGTGGACAACTGTGTAAACGTAAAATACTGGTTATTTACTTTAATGGACAATGACAAAAAGTAACATGGTGGACAATGTAAAAAGAATTTGCTGCATAAAGTTTGTTGAAACCAGTTCTACATCCTACATGTAAACAAGCTAAAACCTTAATGTCGAAGGGATGTCCTGTGTGTTTAAAATCATCACGCTCAAACAACTTCAACACTGACAATCATGACTCAATATTAATAATATAGATAATGATACAATACTCACTTTTAGCCATACCAAAGAAATGAGAATGCAAAGGGATGTTGCTGTTTTTCCCCCGTGGATGACAGTTTTCCATGTTCAAAATGCTGCTTCCTGTTGGCCTACGAAATCGGCTACAGCAAATGGCATCTGAAAAAATTTTGGAAGCCTCATGCTAGTCTTCAACGAGAAAAGCATTGCCATACAGAAGCAGAACACAAATACTTTTACAACACACTAAAAGCACCAACTGCGGTGCTGTTTTTAGGATGACTAGGTAGAGGTTTTGCTGTAGCAAGCCAAATGTTAGCCTTCAATAAGAAAAGCATTCCCATACAGAAGCAGAACACAAAAACTTTTACAACACATTAAAAGCATCAATTGCACAAATGCTTGTAAGATGACCAGGTACAGGTTTCTGCTATAGCCCACATCATGTGACCAGCGGTTATCAGAAGCCTTGTATGTGAGCATGATGCCCTAGATTCAATTTATGGCTATCACTGTATTAACAAGCATGCGTTTAAAGCTAATTTAATATGATAATCTAAGAACATGGTAAGAGCTTTCAGTGCGAGACATAAGCTCAGTATCATGCACTATAAGGTGCTGCATGGCTCTAGTGTAGCTTTGGCATTATCTCGCTGTCAATAATGCAGTGAAGTTCTGAGGAGCCTTTGAATATCTGTAAGGACAAAGCAACAACAATTTTGTTTTCATCTTACTTTTGCTCAACTCTTTTTCTTTTTTTTTGAGCCCGCGGCTTGCATGGCCTCCCAGTATGCCTGTTTTGCATAAAAGAAGGCGTTGCAGGTACCAGAGCTCACAGCCCAACTGTATCGCGGCGGTGGTATGTCAAATTCGTGCCAGAACAGCGCAGAACAATGGGTCAAGAAAAAGACAAGTGCTGACTTTTTTTTTTTTTCTCTCATCTCCTTGTCCGGTTGTTCTGCGCGGTTCGGTCCCACATGCATAACCAACATGCGCAAGATGCTGTCCTGGTTCGTCAAAGCTGAAGGAGAGTACTAAACCTTTAGTTATTTAGTAGCTACAGCCGTTCCTTCTAGAAACTGTACTTGCCGTAAAGCTCGAGAGAGAAAGATCAGCGGCTGTCCATTAGACAAAAAAAAAAAAAAAACACACGCGACGTTTTCACAAGTGTAGGCATGTCGCACGATAGGCTCGAGGAGTGCAAAAGTTTTCTCGTATAGTTTTTACAACTCAGCACGTTGCGCATGGTTAACAAATTAACTCCTTTAAAGCTCGGGCAGGCACTCCTTTATCAGAGACAGAGAAGTTGCGCGGCTTACTGGCGCAGCATCCAGTAATGCCGAGAAAGATGGCCCTCAGACTTGAGGCTGCACTTTAGTTAGTCGGCGCGGAGCCATCCTGTCAGTCTCGCCTAAAACACTCGACCGTTCGGCTGCTGTACAGAGCTGTTTCATTACCCAAAAGCTCACCACTATCGGTGCATCGAAAAGTTCCACTAAAGAAACAAAAGTTCGGCGAAATACTTACTTTGGAATCGGCGGGTGAACAAAGTGTGCCAGCCGCACAAAGCCACAGCAAAAACAATGCTAGCAGTGCATTACAGCCGTAGGTATTTGTAACTGCGCAGAAAATGCAAAACACGGAAACGTGAAGCCATCTTTAGTGTTCCATGACTACAACTTGTCAGGTGGATTGGATTGGCTCATTTCAGATTTTTTTGAGGATAGGTTCGGTTTCGTTCTCTTTGAGCTTGCTGCTTGCTGCGTCTATTCAGCCACTGATTAAAATTTCACCGAAGCATCATGATAGAAAAATGTTTAATGGTCATTTAACTTTTAATCAAAAATTTTTGATGGAAGAATTCAACGATGAAACACGCGGAAAATAAAAAAAACTGTTTAATGGAAACGCTTTCTGTCGCATCGATTCGCTCTGGCATCATATAATGCAGACTTGACGGTATTACTGATTTATACGCAGTTCAGACGAGCACGACGACTACAAACTATATCATAGCTGTGTAAAAGCAAATCCAGTGGCGGACGTACGGCGGCTGTCCGCTAGCCGAACGGATTCGACCATCCGCTTTCGTACGTACGCCGGAATTCCGGCGGACGTCCGAAATCGGCCGCCGAGTTGCGGCCGAGTTCGGTTGTCCGTCGGACGTCAGTGGCCGTCTGGGATGTGAAATGAACCTATAGACCAACACCGATCTGTGACGTAACCAAGATGCGATGGCGCTTCTGTCGCCAGGCTGGGCTTCTGGAGATGAAAAGTATAGGTTAGCGCCCATAGAAATACACGGAACCGAAAGATTTCAAAGCAGTTTTCTTCATTTCACGGCGCAATTATGATGTCGTTATTCCGCCCAGAGCAACCATGAAAATCCTAGAGCGGATCGTGAAAGTATGAAATCTCATTACCAAGGCGACGTATTTTTAAATCACCGCGAAACATATGGGGGTGCGAAATGGGAGGGTGACCTATAGAAGCACATGTAAACACAACTTACCGCAAAACTTTTCTCGTTTCGCGGAGCACCAGAAGTGGTGACCGGTCGTTAAACGTGGGCCAGCACTTTGAAGAAGTGTGTGACAATTAAAAGTATGATGCTTCATTGCGGGAGCAATCTTCTTTTAAAACCCCTCGTTGTCAAGAATCTGAGCTAGAAATGCATTGCGGGAGCGCGGCCCATACAAAATATATATAAAGAACGGTTCTCAAATAAGCTGACTCAAAACATAAGGCGAAAGCAGTCGTTTGTTAAGAGCTGGTGCATTAATTCTTTCAAGACCATGAATATACGTATGCAACATTTCGCGTCTGACATCTCTGTAAAGCATATTTATCAATAAATATGTGCGGCGCGTTTCCAGACGAAATCCCACGTCTAGGAGGCGAGTAGCCCAAGCGACGTTTATGTTTATTTTATTATTTTTTTTCTAAACGTCTTGCGCCACGCCCCGACATCATGTTGCATTGCGGAAGAAAAAAAAAAAGCATTTCAAGTGCTGGCGAGACGCATGAGCCGAGTAATGATGCCGTCGACACAGTTATTTTTGTAAATTGAATTGAATAAAACGCAAAATAACGGGCACGACGTCATTCCATTTTGAAAACATCGATCGTGGCTAAGTAGAGGCGGCATTAAAATGAATGCATCTGTAGTTGAGTCGCGATACAATAATGTGGTGAGTAAGTCATAAGTAAATATTTTGTGAGGCTTTATATTCCGACGTTCGTGCACGCGCTAGGCGGCCTGCGCCATATGGAAAAAAGGGAAAGACGAGGAAGCCGCACAGAAAGCGCAGAACGATATATGAGAACCATCGAGATACCACGGGGAAGGAGAAAGTAAACGAAAAAATAGCTAACTAGCATATATGTCCGTTGATGACCTAGCGCGCACCCACCTGATTACTTGTAGGCCTCCAGGGACTTGTATGTCTGGTTGATCTTTAGTGAAGTTACTCTCTACAAATACACTACAATGTTTGCCATGCCCAATGGTGGCAGAGCGCCCGCGTCAGCTCAGAGGACTTTCCAATGCGTTGGCGCTTTTGTCGCCCCGCTGGGCCAACTGGGGGTGAAAAGCAGGGTTAGCACCCATAGAAATACATGGAACCGAAATATTTCAAAGCAGTTTTCTCATTTTACAGGGCACCTATGATGCCGTTATTCGGCACAGAGTAACCATGAACATCCCAGAATAGGTCGCGAAAGTATGAAATTTCATTACCGAAAGGAAGTATTTTTAAAACACCGCAATACGTATGCGAGCGCGAGTTGGGAAGGCGACCTATAGAAACACATTTAACACAACTTACCGCAACATTTTTCTCGTTTCGCAGAGCACCAGAAGTGGTAGCCGGTCGTTAAAAGTTGAACAGCGCTTTGAGTGTGTTACAAAGTATGCTGCGTCATTGCTGAGGTAATCTACATTTAAAACCATTCGTTGTATAGAATCTGAGTTAGAAATACGTTGCGGTAGCACGGCCCATACAAAATATATGTAAAGAACAGTTTGCAAGGAATCTGACTTTGTGCTTACGAATGCAGTCGTTTGTTAAGAGCTGATGGATTATATTAAGACCATGAATATGTGTATGCAAAAACATTTCGCCCTTGATATCTCTGTAAAGCATATTTATCAATAAATATGGGCGGCGCGTTTCCAGACGAACCCCCACGTCTAGGAGGTGAGACGCCCAAGCAGTCTTTCTTTTTTTGTGTGTGTGTGTGTAAACGTCTTTTACCACCCGACATCACGTTGCATTGCGGAAGTAAAAAAAAAATCATAGCGATACCACGGGGAACAAGAAGATAAACGAGAAAATATTTACCTAGCACACATGCCCGTTGATTACCTTGCGCGTCCCCACCTGATTCAAAATAATTGTATGCCTGGACGGTCTCTGCAGGGAAGTGAAACGGAGAAAAAAATCAAATACACTCCAAAAGTTTCTATGCCCAATGGTGGAAGAGCGCCCGCGTCAGTTCGGGGGACTTCCCAATGTGTTTCAGGCACAGCAAATGGGTCCGGGTGCACAACGCCGTCCATGTACAGCTTTTCATTGCAGCACTGTTTATCCGATTCCGACTAGCTTTTCACGTAGTCCGACATTGCTGCAGCGCACACTACATTCACTTGCAAGTACTGCAAGTCTCCCCAAGACCTAGGCTTCTGAATAACAAGAACCTGGCCCAGACACGTCTCGCTTATCTTCAACGGACCTTGAAGAAGAAACCAGAACTGAGGGAACATTTCGCGAACTTTATGGACAAGATATGTTCGAGAACGGCCATGGTGAGGAAGCCCCACTTCAAGATGGAGAAGAATGCTGGTACCTCCCCATCTTTGGTGTTTGCCACCCGCGAAAGGCCAGTGAAACGCGAGTCGTGTTTGATTCCAGTGCACAGGACTTGCTCTAAAGTTTTAGAGCGTGACGTCAACTTGACGACGCCTTGACGTAATCCCGCTTGTAAAGCGCTCGAACCAAAAACTGCCGAGTTTTTTCGGATTTAAGCAGGTTGCGAAAACATTTGCCTGGGGCCGCACCTCCGTGTCACAATCAGAATCAACCAGGTCGAACTTGCTCTTCAGTACCCGCGAACAGTGTTGTTGATGATACAAAAACTCCGGGCCCGTCAGCCAGGTTGATCCTACCATTTGGGCTGCAAGCGTAAACCTTGTTCCGAGATCCGCAAGGTTCATGTCAGAAGGAACGTAATGCCACTATTCTGGATATGTCGAGCTTCTGATGCGTTCCACCCTGTTACTGACATACACGTAAAACCTTCGGGTCTCATTATGTATGTAGCCTAGGACCGCCTTGCTGTTGGTATAGATGATTACAGCATCAAGTCCCATGTCCATTTTCCGATTGATGAGCTCTGCTAGCTCTACTGTCAACGCTGCACCGCAAAGCTCCAGCCTTGGGATGGTGTGTCTCGGATGGGGTGCTAGCTTAGCCTTTCCAATGACGAACCCGACGTAGCACGCGCCATATGGATATATCACTCTTAGATAAGCCACTGCAGCCACAGACTTGGTTGATGCATCTGAGAAGATGTGCAGCTCCTTTCGCTGTGGGGTGGTGAGTGAGGTAGTGGTATAAGTGCAGGGTATGGCCAGCTGCTCGAGTACTTGTAAGGAGGCTTTCCAAGTCTCCCATGTGGCTCTCTTGTTATCAGGAAATGGACAGTCCCAGTCGCATGTCTCTGCGACTAGCTCTCGGAGGAGGGACTTCCCTTAAATGGTGACTGGAGCGGCAAACCCAAGTGGGTCATACAGACTGTATCCAGGCGCAACCCACATCTAACAGAATATACTTCTTGAAGCTCTGCGGAGTGACAATCGATTGCGCAAAAAGCTAGGTTTATCTTGAACGTATGAATATGCCCAGCCTCATGGAAAGTACGCGTGATGCCAGAACAGTGCTTTGTGTATCTCAAGATAGCATCGTGCCATCGCGGGCTGCAGTGTGTGTTCCGATGTTTGCCGCCGTTGGAAAAGGTGAAATGTTTGAAGCGCTAGTGGAACCAGTGAATTCGACCTGCTTGAAGTGCAATGTTATAGTGCCGCACTGTCTGGTATCTGTGGTTAAAGGCAACGCATGGTTGTGGACAGTTAATTCCTCATCACAACCGATCGTTTTACCAAGTGGCTTAAAACTTGCTTGATGTGAACCCGATGCGCCTCCAGCTGTCATCATTAAACATTATTGGCTTTGTTGTTAATTAGCTGGCTTGTAGTAAAACAAATCTGTTAAAGTAAACTGAATACAAACGGTTTCGTTTTGAGTTGACCGGCACCCATAAGTTGCATGGGGTCTGCATAATCGCGAGAATTGTTTCACAATTTCCTCGCAAACTCGTCTAGAGAACATGGCGGGCCCAATGTTTGGGTCGGAGCCTGGCCCATATAGGTCCAAAGATTTCAGCCCGGGCCCGTATTCCCGTAGCTGCTGAATAGGTAACTGAGTATCATGGTCTACGGCTACACAACCTAAGAAGTAGCCAGCAAAAGTTATCAAATAATTAGGGCACATGCATGTTCACCCGATCGGCTTTCTAAACAGCCATTTTGGCAATAAATAAAGTTTCAACACCCAATGGAAAGTGCACAAGCGCAGGCATCACAGCAGTCCACCAGCTGTAATATAGCCCGCTGCTGAATTTTGTGCTTTTCTTTCGAACTCAGGTATCGTTCAACGTAACCTGATCTGTGCATCCGAAATTGTACATAGCACTGCGAGTGATAGTAATTAAACACTGTCTACAAATCAGCTCCCTCTTGTTTTCATCAACTAAAATGGAAGAGTAGAACTTTGGTGCCAGATGTCATTCACTTTAGCCTGTAATGCACTCTGATTCTTGCTAACTTGACGATGACTGTTATAAAATATAGCACCCAAATTGCATGTGGAATCCGATATGTCTATGCCAGTAACTGATTGTTTTATAATGTTGACCAGTCTTTCCCCAGCTTATATCTGTAGGGCAAACTCAAGTAATGGTATATTCTTGACAAATGAAAACTTAATTATTGCTTTTCCCCTAACATGTGATAATGACCACATTCTCTCATTTTGATTATAATTTTTTGCTGCAAGGATTCTGGAATTTACATCAATATGAAGGCAGTTAAACGCATAATTAGTTATATAAGCTAGTGTTCCTTATCTCATCAAATTTTATTTGTGATGTTAATGTGTTTAGATAAAGTGTAAGCAAAACTTGTCTAGATACACTTGCATCTGGAAAGAAAAAATTCAGTAAGAACAGGATAACACAATATGTTTCTATTTTTAACAGCAAATGCTTTTGACATAGATCGAAGTTCTAACCCGAACAATTTTCTCACTATTATGCAACCACTTTAGGCCGTAAGTTGAGCGCATCATTGGGAGAAAAAGTGGAGCGAGCTCATCACAGTGTACACGGTATCCAACCCTGCACAAATGAAGTAGAAACCTAAAAGAGGTAACTGAGGCACTGCCACCGATTTTCTGGGCAGTTTTCACATGTTGTCGTAGCCCTCAGAACTCGATATGATGCAGCATCCGCAGAGGCACCGCTACCTCTATAATCAACAGACTCAAGTGTATTCAGCTGAATTGTGAAATTTGACCAAGTTTTAAAACTTCTATCATGCTTGCAGAGTAGGCCATTCTCAGTGTCTATGCACTGCTATTTTTACAAGTAATTAAAAATCACAGCCACATGAAAAAAAAGTTAATAGAAAATTCAATTCAATTAGTGAACAATTCAAAATTAAATTAGTGAGCATAAACATGCCAGACCTTGGAGTGAGGAAACTCCGACCCTTTAGCTATGCTTATGCTTGACGTACCTCATATCAGCTGCAGAGTGGCAAACTTATTTTGCAAAAAAGGTAACTCAAAATTACCAGAACTTTATAAGGAACCAGGCAGAAGAAATCAATTAAGAACTTGCAAGAGGCCGTCTTTAAATGCATCTTGCATTAGATACTCACTGATGGAAAGTCATAGTGCTTCCTTTTCTCCCTTTATGAGCCCAAACTTTGTGAGCATTAGGATAACCAGTGTAGCAGTAACCAGCTTAAGTAGGACTATAGCTTCCTGAGCGATGCAAAAAATAGGTAAAAAAAACGTGATTGTAAACATGTAGGGCCTGAGCTAGGTAGGCTAGATCTATATGTGCTTTGCCGACATTTTGCATGGTCATTATGCTATCACAACTCACTGCAGACCGTTGTGTAAATTTCATTGTAGTTTTCCTTCTTCAGGGTATCCCTGAAGATCAAATTCAATCGCTTGATAAATTCCCTTTTTTCGCAATGCACGTTGCTGACAACTTGTGTTAGCTTTAGTTAAGCAGGGTGCAGATATTGCATCTGAAGTAAATATTTTTTATTCTCTGTGCAGCCTTTGGTGTGAATTTGACTACCATGGAAGAGACCAGTGGCTGTGTGGTCCTTGCGGTTATGCCAATCATGAGGCATGTCCAGTTATCTGCCGAGATGATTTTCATCTCCACAGCATCGTGCGACACCACACGCAGCACGGTAGCTGTGGTATTCGCAGCTACAATTACTGGCGCTGCCCCAGTAGCCGTGCTGATCCATGGCAGCCAGACAGCAGAAGGCTACTGGGCAGCATTCACCCTTCTGAAGGTACACTATCCCTTTTGCTTTGTAGGATGGCAGGTGAGCATATGGCATTCAGCAAGAGTGCACTTAAGTCTTCTTACATGCGGAAATGCGAAATCACTGCAAGTTCCGTGCCTAGTGTAGTGTTTGTAATCGGCATCTAGCCGAATGTTACCACTCTGTTGGCCACTATGGAATAAAATATGGCGGCTTAACCAACAGGCTCGCTTCATCAGTGTCTCGCCCAATCTAATCAATCGGACCCCATCACAGTCTCCGGGAACACTAAGATGGTGTCAGAAGTGCTGTTTTATCTCATGAGATGAGAGTACCACTACATCAAGAGTAAGTCCGTCCAATCACCCATCAGCAACAAGCGGCTACTGGCAATCGTAGTCATGGTACATGTGCTCCCTGCCTTCCCAAGTTTTGACCTGCGCGCTACCGACGGCAACAATATTGGTCACGAATGGACGAAGTGCATAGAAAGGTTCGAAAACTTTCTTTTAGCTTGCGATATCTCGGCAGATGCACGCAAAAAAGCACTCCTCCTGCACTACGTCGGTGAAGACGTCTACGACATATATCGCTCGCTCCCCGAGAGTGCTGCGCAAGATGCGACGGCTACAAGCACGACCCAAACCACGCAGAGTACATCGACGCCAGAATACGATGTCGCTCGAGCAAAACTGAATGCATATTTTGCGCCACGAGTGAACTCAACACTTGCTATCTATAAATTTCGTCAAGCTCAGCAAAACGTTGGTGTGTCACTAGACGCCTTCTACGCGCGCCTCCGGCAGCTTTCTCGCCACTGTAACTTCGAAAACGTCGACTCTGAAGTCAAGAACCAAATCATTCTCGCCACAACGTCGTCTCGCCTCCGAAAGTATGCCATGCTTCATTCCCTCACGTTACCGGACTTACTTAAGCAAGGAAGAATGCTCGAGGATGTCGAACGGGATGTATCCGAAATCGAAAAGCACGTTGATAACAATGCGGCGGTGTTCTGAAGTCAAGAACCAAATCATTCTCGCCACAACGTCGTCTCGCCTCCGAAAGTATGCCATGCTTCATTTCCTCACGTTGCCGGACTTACTTAAGCAAGGAAGAATGTTCGAGGATGTCGAACGGGATGTATCCGAAATCGAAAAGCACGTCGATAACAATGCGGCGGTGTTCGCAGTGCACCGGAAGGACAACACCATGGCCAACACCCAAGAAATGAACGACAGATGCCACGGCAGGCCTACACACCACAGCGACCTCGTATCTCGTCAGCAGATTGTCGCAACTGTGGCGGCAAGTGGCCTCACCAAGGCGGTCGATCCAGTTGTGCTGCACGGGGCAAGACTTGCAAGGCATGTAACAATGTTGGTCATTTTGCACGATTCTGTCGCTCAACCAGGAGAACAGTACACGCAGTGGACTGTGACAATGACTCAGACACACAGTTAGCCTGCAGAAAGAAGAGTTAAGTACTAGAGAGCCTGCAGCCACCTGTGACGCCAGTCCAAGCAGCGACGAGTACGTTTTTGTTTCCATGACTTCCCCTCAAGCAAGTTCATCTCCAAAGGCTATTGTCACTGTCAACAATGTGCCAGTCACTATCGTAATCGACACGGGGGCTACAGTGTCAATTGTTGGCGAAAATTACTTCAAATTTCCAAGAAACATCCATCAGAGTGTTCCCATACAAATCAACGTCTCCACTTGAACTTTTGGGCAAAGTCTCTGTTAAATGAGATACAAAGATAAGTGCATTGAAGAAGACATTTTTGTTATTCCAGGAAACTATGCATCACTCTTAAGCTTCACAGCCGCAACCAACCTGGGCCTTTTCCAGATCAGGTACCAAGTTTCTGACAATCCAGGTGACAAGTCAATCGTGGAAGCATTCCCCAAATTGTTTAGTGGAGTTAGAAAACTCAAAAACCAGCACATCCACCTTTTTGTGAACGACTCCGTCTCACCTGTTGCACAACCACACAGACGTATTCCGTTTGCCTTGCGTGATGCCACAGAAAAAGAACTTGAACGCCTCCTGTCAGAAGACATCATAGCGCCAGCCATCGGACCTACACCGTGGGTATCCCCTGTGAATATTGTGCCCAAACCACATCCGCCTGATTCCAATCTGCATTGACATGCGTGTTGTGCAAAGTGCTATTCAACGTGAACGACATTTGTGTCCGACAGTGGATGACATCATTGTTGCCTTAAATGGAGCAACAGTATTCTCCTACCTTGACCTGAAGAATGGATATCACTAGTTGGAACTTGACACTTTTTCAAAGCAGCTCACAACTTTCTCGACACATGTTGGCTTGCTTCGCTACAAACGTCTCAACTTTGGCATCAGCAGTGCGGCTGAAATCTTTCAAAACACCATCCGCCAAGTGCTCAATGGCATCCCCAGTGTCCTGAATGTTAGTGACGACACCCTTGTTTTTGGACAAACAAAACCGGAGCATGACGCCTCATTGAAAGCAGTTCTGCGGCGACTCCAAGAAGCTGGATCGACTGACACTCAACGGAAAAAAGTGTCCCTTTCATCAACGAGAACTGAACTTCTTTGGACTTATTTTCTCAGCTGACGGCGTTCGTCATGATCCCAAGAAGATAGCAGCCTTCCTACAAATCAAAACACCAGAGTCACCACAAGAAGTAAAGAGCCTGCTAGGCAGGATCAACTATTCAGGCAGATTCCTGAGAAATCTAGCCGACCTCACACAGCCATTACGTGAACAGACATTGGAGAACGCTGCATGGGAGTGGACAGAACGACAACAGAATGCTTTTGAGAGCTTAAAGCAAGCCATGTCTGATGCATCCACCTTTGCTTACTTTGACCCATCCAAGCCGACAGAACTGGTAGTAGACGCAAGTCCACATGGACTGGGTGCTATCCTCACACAATATGTCAGTGAACACATTGCAGTGATAGCCAATGCAAGTAGAGCGCTCACACCTGTTGAAAGCCGCTATTCCCAAATAGAACGTGAAATGCTCGCAGTTGTATAGGCAATGGAACACTTTCGCCTTTATCTTTGTGGAATTCACTTTCTTTTGCTGACTGATCACAAGCCTTCAGTGAGCATACTGGGAAACCCAAGATCATCACCATGTGCCCGCATTGAGCGCCTCGCTCTACGCATTCAACAGTACAAGTTTGGTGTACAGCACACCGCAGAAAGTAGCAACCCTTCCGATTCCCTTTCCGAGCATCCGGTTTCTGAGATGAAAATACATGCCCGCATCGACAAAGTACCCAACGAGTACGTTAACTTCATCCAGTGCCACAGCATCCCAAATGCCTTCTCAGTTCAAGAAGTTGCTGAACAAGCTAAAGCAGACCAGCAACTACAATTACTTGTCAGTGCTATCCAGCACCCCACACCTAGCAGCTGGGTCTCAGTTGAACTGAAGCCATTTGCCTCCATAAAGACTGAACTAACAACACCTGAGGGTATCGTCCTTCGAGGAATGCGCCTAGTTCTTCTCACTAGCCTGCAGAAGCAAGCAGTGCTGCTCGCCCACAAGAGTCATCAAGAGATTGTCAAAACAAAACAAATGCTAAGAGAAAACGTTTGGTTTCCAGGCATGGACAAACTAGTACACACTTTGATTAAAAGCTGCCTACCATGTCAAGCAGTCGTTCCCCAAGCAAAGCAAGAACCACTTGCCATCACTGAACCACCCAATGGTCCCTGGGAGGAAGTTTCGGTTGACTTTCGTCGTCCGTTTCCAGATGGAAATAACGCTACGGTGGTAATAGATGACTTCTCGCGATACCCAGTAGTACAAGTCACACATTCCACGTGTGCGAACAATGTGCTCCCCTTGCTGCGACGAGTGTTTTGCCAGTTCGGAATCCCTGCACAGGTAAAAACCGACAATGGACCACCATTTCAAGGCAGAGAGCTTGCTGCACTATCGAAAGTTAGAATTTCGACACCATCGGATCACACCTTTGTGGCCTCAAGCTAATGGTGAAGCTGAACGGTTCATGAGAATATTAAAAAAGCATGTTCATACAAGTCAGCTTGAGAACACAGATTTGAAAGTAGAGCTTGACACTTTCCTGATGTCATACAGATCTTCCAAACACCTTACAACAGGAAGATCCCCATATGAACTGCTGTTTGGCAGGCCAATGAGGAATCTTCTGCCGTGCTACCCTGAAGCTCCTTCGCACAATGAAGACTTAACAAGGTTGAAAACAACCGCGCTCGAGAAAAAAGCATACAACAAACATCATGCTGACGCACGAAGACATACTCAGCCATATCGCTTCTCTATCGGTCAACGAGTCCTATGCAAGCAAGAGAGACCCGACAAGTTCACTCATACTATGATCCAGACCTTTATATCATTGTAAGCATTTATGGATCACAAATCAAGGCATCGAGAGGAAAAAGAGTAATAAAGCGCAACTCAAGTTTTTTCAAGGATGTCTCTGGCATCAAACAAGCATCAGCCACAACACCACTCGACCGCGATGACATCATATATCCACCACCTGTAGTGAACCAGCCTGCACCTCCTATATTGTAACCGCCTACACCACCTGCATTGCTCCAGAGTTCTCCTACACGGCGCTATCTACAGAGAAGCAGAAAACCACCAACGTCATCTGTCTGACTTTGAGACCTGACTTTGTGACTGTTTGCCAGTGAGAGACCTTTCTACAGCGGTATGTGACAGTGTGTGCACATCCATTTAACTTTCCCCAAGGAGGGTAGTGTAGCGTTTGTAATCGGCATCTAGCCGAATGTTACCGCTCTGTTGGCCACTATGGAATAAAACATGGCGGCTTAACTAACAGGCTCGCTTCATCAGTGTCTCGCCCAATCTAATCAATCGGACCACATCACAGTCTCCGGGAACACTAAGCCTAGTTTTGTTATACGCTAGATTATCTTTTTTGATTTAGTTTCTATCACTTATTCCTATTATCATCATAATATTGCTACATTAGGCGGTGAATGCACTGATATCTGCATAAGGACTGAAGAAGAAAAATCTCGTGAGTTTTGGTGAAGACGACGTGCGAGCAGTGTCGGTTGGTGCCCGGTTAACGCTGCTGTGTTTCTGTGTGCTGTGTGCAGAGTCATCTTGGACTGATCTCTTGACTTATATTGCCACCTATCATCTTGGTGGAGGTGACTAAAAATCCCCATGCGCTCAGAACAGAATATAAGAGCAAAATAGCACAGAAAAGCTGGATTTGCGCAGTGGACGCCACTTACCTGGGCTCACAACGACGTCCGCAACGACCACTATGACCTCCGAGGCAGCCCCTACCATCGCAGCAACATCCGCTCAGCCAGAAGTACTCACGAAGATCCGCCACCCTCCCATCTTTAATGGTGAAGACAAGCCGGACGTTGACGACTGGCTAGATGAGCACAAGCGCTGCAGCAGAAACAACCACCGGGACGTGATCATTATGCTGGCGAACGTTATCTTCTATTTGGGGGGAACAGCTCGGACGTGGTTCCAAAATCACGAGCAGGAGCTAGTGACCTGGGAAATGCGTTCAACATCCTCTTCTCTACGGATGGCGCTACCGTCGACTCGGTACTTCAAGTCTGTCGAAAATTCGAGCAGGCTAAACAACGCTGTCTCGTACATTGCTTTTACCGCCTTCCAAACACGGCGGCTACATCATCCTGCGCTGACCTGCCGCCTTTGGAACAGCCTTCTCATCCAGCGAACATCACTCGGATCATCCGGAGAGAACTCGAGGCCTTGGCTCCTGCACCACTCACGTCTCCGCCGCCCGACACCATGGCCATGATACAAGCTGTTGTTCGCCAAGAACTCGCCAACTTCGGCATCTCCTCCAGCCCCGTGCCGCCACCAGCACCAACGCACCCTGTTCCTGTAGTGGCTGCTGCTACCGCGAACCAGGCTTCCCCACGTCGCTACCTTAGTCGCAATCCTGCAGAGTGGCGCACATCAGACGACCGGCCAATTCGCTTCATTTGTTGTCGCGCCGGCCACACATCTCGTTATTGCCGTAGCCGTACCTTCTTCGCTCCTCGCTTTTATTACAACGCCGACCGTCGATACTACAATGGACCTCGATGCTTCCCTGCCCAACCAGAGGAGCCCCGCCCCGCCTATGATAGACCTGGGCATTCTCTTCCTCAAACAGATCAGCCTCGCAACGAAACCGTACCCACTGCCCGTCGCGCCAACCGCTCTACATCCCCACTGGCTCGTCGATCCCGTTCACCGGTGCCTGGTCGCAGCTCCTCCCCATCATATGCCGGCACCTACTCGGGAAACTGGCGAGTGTAGCGCCCGAGAGTGATGCTGCATTACCGCCCCGGACTGTCAACTCGGAACCGACCCCCACACCCAGACGTAACCTCATTTACATTCTTGTAGACGGAGTCTCCGTTTCTGCCCTTATTGACACTGGAACCCATATTTCAGTCCTTAGTTCGTCATTCCGCCCGCGCCTCAAAAAAGTTCTTACGCCCGCTAACATCTCTACAGTTCGTGTTGCTGATGGAAGCACTGCTACCATCATCGGAATGTACACTGCGCACGTCAGCATCGCCGGCCATCACGTCCCTATGCTCTTCGCCGTCCTTACTACTTGTCCTCAAGACGAGATTTTAGGCATATACTTTTTAACAGCCCATTCCGCTCTCATTCACTGTGCCTCCGGAATTCTGCGCCTAGCCCTGCCCTATTGTGTTCACGACCATAGTGCTGACCATTCCCAGCCTCGCATCCGCTCCAGTAAAATTACTCGCCTACCTACCGAGGCGGCAGTATACGTGCCCATGTCACCTTTTCCCTCCCTTACTGACGGCGACTATGTTGTCAATCCCATCCCCGACGTTACTCTACAGCGCAACATCGTCCTACCTCATAACATTGTACACGTCGAGAATAACCTCACCTACATTCCCGTACTCAACTTCAGCATGTCTTCGCAAGTTCTCCCGGAGGGCATTTTTCTTACCGACCTGTCACCTTTGTCCAACTTTACTATTTCTGCAGTGCTGTCAGACCGTCACGCCGAGGTACCTGCACAATCTGTCCCTTCACATAGCCCGGAGGACCGCATCTCAGCCATGGTTGCCTCTGACCTGCGTCCCGAATATGCAAGCGCCCTTTCCGGCCTTTTGCGGTCATACAGCGACATTTTTGATTTCGGTCACGGATCCCTGGGCCAAACGTCCGTCGTCACACATCGCATCGATACTGGAGATGCCCGCCCTATTCACAGACGGCCTTACAGAGTTGCTCTTTCCGAACGCCGGGTCATTCAGGAAGAAGTGGAGAAAATGTTGGCCATCAACATTATTGAGCCGTCGAGCAGCCCCTGGGTGTCTCCGGTAGTACCCGTTAAAAAGAAAGGCAACAGCTGGAGGTTTTGCGTAGATTATCGACACTTAAACACGATAACCAAGAAAGACGTGTACCCTCTTCCAAGGATCCATGACGCCCTCGACTGCTTGCATGGTGCCAACTACTTCTCCTCCATCGATCTCCGTTCTGGATATTGGCAGATCTTTGTTGACGAAAAAGATTGTGAAGACAGCTCTTGTCATCCCAGGTGGCCTCTACCAATTCAAGGTGATGCCTTTCAGCTTACGTAATGCCCCTGCGATCTTCGAGCGCATGACGGACTCTTTACTACGTGGGTTCAAATGGACCACGTCTGTGCTACCTCGATGACGTCATTGCATTTTCATCAACCTTTCAGGGCCACCTCCATCATGTTTCGGCTATTCTTGGTGTCTTCCGACGAGCTGGCCTTCAGTTGAACTCCAAGAAGTGTAGCTTTGGTCACCGGGAACTCAAGGTCCTAGGACACCTGGTCAACACCCATGGCATCCAGTCGGACCCCAAAAAAATTCGCGCTGTGATTTTCCTATACCGAAATCTAGCAGCGACGCGCGTAGCTTCCTCGGACTTTGCTCATTTTTCCGGCGATTTGTACCAAACTTCGCGGAAATCGCCCGTCCACTCACGCAGTTTCTGGAAAAGGGGGTCTCCTTTTCCTGGGGCCATGAACAATCGGCCGCCTTTGTCGCTCTTAATGCCCACCTCACCGGTCCGCCAGTGTTGGCTCACTTCAATTCGTCAGCGCCCACAGAAGTACGCACCGACGCAAGTGGTCATAGAATTGGTGTCGTTTTCGCACAACGTCAGCTCGGTTTACCTCGCGTCATCGCCTATGCCAGCCGACTCCTCTCTGCGGCCGAACAAAATTATTCCATCACTGAACGTGAGTGCTTAGCCCTAGTTTGGGCCATTACAAAGTTCCGCCCTTACTTGTATGGGCGGCCATTCACAGTAGTCACTGACCACCACGCACTGTGTTGGCTTTCTACACTCAAAGACCCTACTGGCCGCCTTGGACGTTGGGCCTTGCGCCTTCAGGAGTACAATTTTTCAGTAGTTTATAAGTCTGGCCAGTTGCATCGAGACGCCGATTGCCTGTCCCGTCATCCAGTCGACCCGCCAAGCCAACTTGAATGTGACAATGACGCTTTCGTGCTTTCTATTTCTGACTTTTCCAGCATTCGCCGGGAGCAACGCCAGGACCTTAGCGCCAATCGCCGTGACCCTTTCCTTCGTTTGTTTGTGCTCCACGACGGCACCTTATACCAGCACAATATGCGACCTGATGGCCCCGACCTTCTACTAGTAGTCCCTCAGCACCTACGCACAGCCGTCCTTGAACAGCTTCACGACATTCCCACAGCGGGTCATCTAGGCGTCTCTTGCACATACGACAGTGTGCGCCGTCGGTTCTTTTGGCCAGGCCTATACCACGACGTCCTCCGCTACGTGGCTGCTTGTGACCACTGTCAACGCCGGAAAAAGCCATCAATTTTACCAGCTGGACTCCTCCAGCCGATCGACATCCCCATAAACTCATTTTCTCGAGTGGGTCTGGAACTTCTAGGGCCTTTTCCACTGTCCGCATCGGGGAACAAATGGATTGCGGAGGCCACTGATTACACCACACGCTACGCGGTCATGCGAGCAATACCAACCATTGTGCAACTGATATCGCTGCTTTCCTCCTTAACGACGTTATACTCGTCCACGGAGCTCCCCGTCAACTGCTCACCGACCGTGGCCATTGCTTTCTAGCGCGTATAGTCTACGAGATCCTACGATTGTGCAACGTTCGTCATTCTTGACTGCCTACCATCCACAGACGACGAACGGGCTTACTCAACGCCTTAACCGGACATTAACTGACATGCTGTCTATGTACGTTTCTGATGACCACCGCGACTGGGACATGACGCTGCCATTTGTGACATTTGCATACAGTTCTTCGCGTCATGACACTACCGGCTACTCCCCCTTCTATCTTCTATACGGCAGTGAACCTCTGCTTCCTTTTGACAGCCTGCTCGCTTCTGCCGCCACTGCCAGCTCATATGCTCGTGACGCCACAGCCCGAGCTTATGCTGCCCGCTGTTGTGACCGTACATGGTCCCCGCTGGCGCGCACTATTGGGCGCCTGTGGGCATGGTATTGATATGTGCTGTTTGGGCAAGGGCTCTAAGTGAGCGTGTTCACATGAATGTTTTTGAGTGAGCATGCTTGGCTTTGTCGTAACCGTACAACTGCCAAGTTGGCCCTGCAGGGGAACGTCAAGAAAAATACAAAGAAACGTCGCCTTGTGAGAAATAGCCGGAAGTGCTTTTGTTCAACTGTTCACCCTTCCCGTCGAGAGGCGCTATTGTCAAGTGAGGAATGCCTATTGTCCAAAGGAGACAATCGAAGTGACACGTCCGCTGACGTACAGGAGAAGATAGCATGAGGATTACGGCCATTAGAGGATTTCCCGTGAATGCAGGAAAGAGTTGCAATTGCCGGAAAGGGACAATGCTGGGAGCAGTATTCGTGGCGCGCACGTACACTTGGGTTTCTGAGAAGGAAATCCACTTGCCGGAACGAACATAGCGGAAGGAACGAAATTTGCCTCCTCGCCGTTCCCAAGCTCAACCCGACAACACGTGATCACGCCCGGCGAAGCAATACAGGACCAGTCAGTGCATCAGACCATCAGTGCAGTGATGTGTTCGATTGGTTGCCGATATCTGAGGGGTGTGCCCTGGAACTGATTGGTCAGCATCTTCAGAGAGGGGCTGGACATAGGGGATTTAAGGACGTTGCAGAGCACGAAATGACGCTCTGAGCCCTGGGTAAACGGCTCATCCAGACGCTTCTCGCTATGAACTCTTAACGCTTGCCATTTTGCTGATATACCCTTTTTTCATGTAAATAAGTTTTCTCAAAGTGCCATTAAACCTGCTTGTATATATTTTACCAACTTCGAAGATTCATTCTGTTAAGTGCGCGTTCGAAGCGCCCTGGTCGCGGGCAGAGAACTCGTGAAAAGACTGCCAGATGTGTGTGTATTTTGCTGGCGTTTGTGTGTGTTTGTAAGCAAATGGAGTCGCCGTGGCAGATGCCTCTTTCCCCTGTACTGCCCCAACTTGTGAGGCGGCCTGCGAGCTGGCGCCGCACGGACGACCAGCAGAAGAAGAGCGTCGCTCCCGAAGACATCCGATCTGCCTGCAACCATCCCCGCCGAGCCAGCGAGTCGGTTTCTGAGAATTCGACGGGCGCTGGCGGTCAACATTTGTAACGGGGGTGGTAGGCGTCTTCACCAGCCACAGCCGCGGCGAAGCGACGGGGGAAGTGAGGATTCCCCGGGAGCCTGGCGAGGAGGAATTCGAAGGGAGAACGACTTTGAAGCGTCCGAGCGACGCGGAAAAACGGGAGACTCGTTTCGGGTGCCGTGACGAGAGGCCGCACCCTGATTGAAGTTGTGCTGCAATTTGTATATAGTGTAAATAAATTGTGTAATCTGCAATTAGAGTGAATTCCGGTTCATGTAATCGGGAGATGAGAGAAATTTGAAGAAAAAAAGAAGAAGAAAAGAACCTGATATTTAACTCATTCCTTCATCAACCCGGAGTCTCTGCACGCAAGTGAAGGTCGGGTCGACTTAGTCCCAGCGTCACAACTGCATGGTGACCAGCGATGGGATCTGAATCTACAAGCCACAACATCTGGTGATTGGAGGTGGATCAGAATCTACAAGTCACAACATCTGGGGATCGGAGGTGTCATCTGAGCCGCAAGCCACAACATCTGGTGATCGGAGTTGGCATCTGAAGCAACAAGCAGGAGCAACAATCGGCCAACAAGACAGCAGCTCGGAACATCGATAGCATGTGTGGGTGACTGCTTGGCTTTTCTTCTGATGTGGACCAGGTTCTAGAACAGGGTTAGATTTTAGAACTTGAACTGGTAAAGAGTGTTGAAACACCTTTAGGTTTGATAGTTTGCACAGTTGTTTTGGAAGTAGCCGACACTCGGAGCGATCATGGACCTACAAAAGCTGCAGAAACCGTAACTGTTGCTATTGTGTGAGGAATTGGGAATTGATACAAGTGGTTCGGCACGAAAACCCTTGATTTTAAAGGCAATCGCTGATTTGGGAACCGATGATGAGGAGCTCAGTGAAGCATGGAACCTCATCGGACAAAAAAAAGGAGGAGCAGCTCAGACAGCAGAAAGAGCGGGAAAAAGAGGAAAAGAGGCGTGAGAAAGAAATTGAGCTCCGGAAATTAGAAGTAGAGTTGAGCAAGAGGTCGGACAATTGTCCCCAGCTAGCGGTACCTCTTCTCAACAAGGAGGCAGATTTCAAGATGTCAAAGTACATGCAGCCATATGTGATATCAGGGGATATCGGTCTGTATCTGGCTAACTTTGAGCGAACCTGCGAAAAACTGTCCTTCCAGCGAGACACTTGGTCTCAGAGATTATTGACGGTTCTGCCCTGCGAGGCAGCGGAGGTTGTCGCCCGGCTAAGCAAGGAGGACGCGGATAACTACGAGAAGGCCAAGCCTTGCCTTCTGAGAAAGTATAGGCTTAGCGCCGAGGCGTTCAGACAACGTTTTCGGAACGCTACTAAGTCCAGGGACGAGAATCCTGAATTCCTGTACAATTTAAGAGTCAATTTGGGCGAGTGGCTAAAGAGCACTGATTCCTATAGTGATAGGGACGCTGTAGTCGAGCGAATTCTTTTGGAGCAGTTTTATAACTGCCTCCCAGAAAAAGAAAGAAATTGGTTACAGGACCGAGGCGGCATTAAGTCGGCAACTGAAGCTGCCGAACTCGTTGAGGAGTACGCTTCGCGCCGACAATTAAGCAACCCAGCAGTGGATAGGCCCCGCAATCCCAAGTTGAGTGTGAATAACCGTCAGGAAAGGCACTCAATTGCTAGAGTTGCAAATAAAGAAAGGAAGGCTTCTTCAGGCAAACTCCCTGGAAAGGACGTCAGTGAGAAAAGTGGGGAAGTGACCAACGCGCAGAACACAAAGAACAAGCTTGAGGCTAGGAAGCCGCTCACATGCTTTAGGTGTAATGAGCAGGGTCACATTGCCGTCAACTGCCGGAAAGAAAAGATTGCTTTCTCGTATGTCAGTGACTGCGATGAAAACATGAAGCTTTTGGAACCCTACATGCATGACCTAGTAGTGAACGGGAAGCCTTGCAAGGTACTGCGCGATTCGGCCGCAATGATGGATGTTGTCCATCCGGCGTATGTGTCCCCTTCCGACTATACAGGACAGTGTGCATGGATCTGCCAGGTAGTGGAGGAACAGAGTGTGTGCTTGCCAATCGCGAACGTGGTGATCGAGGGCCCTTTCGGCGAGTTAACAACCGAGGCTGCTGTTTCAGGAAAGCTTCCTAAGTGCTATCCGTATTTGTTTTCCAACAAATCGGACATGCTGCTGCGAAAGAGGGGCATCCTTTTCGGAGACAGAGTTGTGCAATCCTTAACACGTTCAAAAGCGCGAGAACTAGCTACACTGCTCATTCCAGAAAATTCCTCAGCGGAGGAAACGGCAGTTAAAACAGTGTTCGATGCGGAAGATAGCGGGTCAGAAAATTTTTAGAGCGAGGCATCTCAGATAACTCAACTTGAAAGTAAGCTTGATGAGACGCGGAATGAGGACGTTCTTGAGAGTAACCTGCTGCCGCCAGCGTCTAGTAATCTCACGAGACTTCTAAGTGGAACCCGAGAGGACGGAGCAAGCCAATGATCCCAAGATACAGGAGATAAGGGAGCGCCACCACGCCACTAAGACAGCAAAGAATATTTCTTTCCAGATGAGAAAGGGAGTGCTGTATCGCTTATTCAAGGATAAGCACGGAGTAGAGCGGGACCAATTAGTCGTTCCCCAAAAGTACCGCGAAGACTTACTGCGACTTTCCCATGGCAGCTCGGGGACATGTCACCTTGGAATAAGGGAAACAAAGCAGAGGCTGTTGCAAGAATACTATTGGACTGGATGTTTTAAGGACACGGAAAATTTTGTACGGTTTGGTTTGTGGGGTTTAACGTCCCAAAGCGACTCAGGCTATGAGAGACGCTGTAGTGGAGGACTCCAGAAATTTCGACAACCTGGGGTTCTTTAACGTGCACTGACATCGCACAGCACACGGGCGCCTTGCTTTTCGCCTCCACCGAAAAGCGGCCGCCGAGGCCGGGATTCGATCCCGCGTCCTTGGGAACAGTAGTCGAGCGCCGTAACCACTGCGCCACCCCGGCGGTGTAAAATTCTGTACGGTTATGCGATACGTGCCAGCGGGTTGGAAAGGCGCAAGATAAGTGGAAAGCTCCGATGGTGTTAGTACCAGTCATTACGGAGCCGTTTCACCGGTTAGTAATAGATGTAGTTGGGCCACTTCCTGTGACAGAGTCAGGGTACCGTTATATCCTCACTATGTTATGCCCAGCCGCAAAGTTTCCAGAGGCTGTTCCGCTGCGCGAGGTGACGTCCGAGAGTGTTGTGGATTCGCTGCTGTCAGTGTTTGCACAAGTTGGATTCCCTTCCGAGGAACAAAGTGATCAGGGTAGCGTTTTCACAAGTGTCCTCACCACCTCATTTCTCGAGCGATGCGGCATTAAGGTAGTGCACAGCTCGATCCACCATCCGCAGAGCAACAGCGTAGAAAGATGGCATTCTGTTCTCAAACGCGTCCTGAGGGGACTGTGCTATGAAAAGAAGCGCGAATGGGATACCTGCCTGCCTGCAGCACTTTTCGCTTTGCGGTCAGTGCCGCACGAATCCACTGGATTTAGTCCAGTCGAGTTCGTGTACGGAAGGTCACTGCGCTCACCTTTGCGAATGGTGTGCGAAGCCTGGGAGGGGCGCGAAGACCCAACAGTAGTAGAATTTAATTTGGACCTCCTGAATCGCTTACATAACACTAAGGAGCTCGTTGAGGCCAACATGAAGTCAGCCCAGGCTCGTTACAAAGTGTACTATGATAAGTCAGCCCGTCAAAGGACGTTTCGTATAGGGGACCAGGTGATGTTGATGAGAGGTTCAAGGCAGAATAAGCTCGAAGTACAGTGGGAAGGGCCTGCTGAAGTCGTTGCAAAGCTTTCTAACCCTAACTACGCAGTGAAATGCCCGGTAGGCGTAAAGAAGTGCGCATTTATCACTGCAATCTTATGAAACCTTATGTGCAGAGGGAAGCCGTGGTAAATCTAACGTTAAACCTTCCCGAGAAGATGGGTGACAACTTGATTTGCCTCAGCGGAGAAGAAAGCAACTCTCAGGAGCTTCTCAAAGAGACGGACCATTGCCCCCTGGCTTGGCTGCGAACTGCGACATCGACGAAAAGTCGCCTTCTGAGGTAGAGCTTGATTTTACACCAGAACAATTTTGAAATAGGATACAAAAAGAGGAAGTTAAATGGGAATGCGGACGCATTTAGCCGCTGTTTCTATGCGGTCCGAGGTGCTCCTCACCATGTATCCAAATTGATACTCAGGTTCTTTTTTTTTCGCGCGCGTGTATATATGTGACTATGTAAAGCAGCACGTTTGGTTTTCTAGGCATACGTGGGTCCTGAGCGTCTTGAGTGTGGGCTTTCCTCCGACAACGATGGCAGTTTTCTTTTGACCTGGTCTCTTCAGACGGGAGCCGAGTGCCTGCTTAGACATGTGGTTGAGTTTCAGAGACAGCTCAAGCAATTTGGCCTACGACAATCAAGACCACGCGACAAGCGACAGCGAGCTGCAAGCGTTCATGTGCAGGCAATTAAGTCGTCTCTTCATGCCGCAGCTGCGACTGCTGCCCTCCGTGACTCTTCTGGCGGGGGAGGAGGCTGTTGTGACCGTGCATGGACCGCGCTTGCGCGCACTATTGTGCGCCTGTAGGCATGGTATTGATATGTGCTGTTGTGCAAGGGCTCCGAGTAAGCGTGTTCACATGAATCTTTTCGTGTGAGTATGCTTTGCTTTGTCGTGACTCTACAACTGCCAAGTTGGCCCTGTCAAGGGAACGTCAAGAAAAATACAAAGAAACGTCGCCCTGTGAGAAATAGCCGGAAGTGCTTTTGTTCAACTGTTCACCCTTCCCGTCGAGAGGCGCTATTGTCAAGTGAGGAATGCCTATTGTCCAAAGGAGAC
The DNA here is from genome assembly GCF_055883805.1 of Amblyomma maculatum. Classification (NCBI taxonomy): domain Eukaryota; kingdom Metazoa; phylum Arthropoda; class Arachnida; order Ixodida; family Ixodidae; genus Amblyomma; species Amblyomma maculatum. The sequence goes on from NC_139348.1 coordinate 47,301,432, forward strand.
GATCGGAGTGACACGTCCGCTGACGTACAGGAGAAGAAAGGAGCATGAGGATTACAGCCATTAGAGGATTTCCCGTGAATACAGGAAAGAGTTGCACTTGCCGGAAAGGGACAATGCTGGGAGCAGTATTCGTGGCGCGCACGTACACTTGGGTTTCTGAGAAGGAAATCCACTTGCCGGAACCAACAGAGCCGAGCTTTGCAGAAGAATCGAAATTTACCTCCTCGCAGTTCCCAAGCTCTACCCGACAACAAGTGACCACGCCCGACGAAACAATACTGGACCAGCCAGTGCATCAGACCATCAGTGCAGTGATGTGTTCGATTGGTTGCCTATATCTGAGGGGTGCACCCTGGAACTGATTGGTCAGCATCTTCAGAAAGGGGCTGGACATAGGGGATTTAAGGACGTTGCAGAGCACGAAATGACGCTCTGAGCCCTGGGTAAACGGCTCATCCAGACGCTTCTCGCTATGAACTCTTAACGCTTGCCATTTTGCTGATATACCCTTTTTTCATGTAAATAAGTTTTCTCAAAGTGCCATTAAACTTGCTTGTATATATTTTACCAACTTCGAAAATTCAATCCTTCATCAACCCGGAGTCTCTGCACGCTACCAAGTGAAGGCCGGGTCGACTTAGTCCCAGCGTCACGACACCGCTTTGTTGCTCGCAACCGACTCGTGGCCTCCCAGCACTCCCAGAAACGTCGCTATGATTCCTGTCATCGCAACACCCAGTATTCTTGCGGCTCGCTCGTGCTGCTTTGGACCCCAGCTCGCCGCGTTGGCCTCTCGGAATAACCTTTGCCCCGTTATACAGGACCCTACCGCCTTTTACGACAAGTCACTCCAGTGACATACGAAATTGCGCGCTTGCACCCCGCAACGCCTACCTCTACAACACGCACCGAGACGGTCCATGTTGCACGCCTCAAGCCGTACTACACGGACCCTGGTTTGGATGCCGGCGGGGTAGTGCTACATTAGGCGGTGGATGCACTGATATCTACTTAAGGACTGAAGAAGAAGAATCTCGTGAGTTTTGGTGAAGACGACGTGCGAGCAGTGTCGGTTGGTGCCCGGTTAACGCTGCTGTGTTTCTGTGTGCTGTGTGCGGAGTCATCTTGAACTAATCTCTTGGCCTTACCTTGCCACGTATCAATATCATTAACTATCACTATCTTATCAGTAAATGTCTGTATAATGTATGACATCATGCGATTACTGTTAGAGTTGACCAATATTCCCGTTGAACATATGTTGTTAGCCAAGCTATCATAACTCACCATCATTATTATGACTCTAGCCACTAATCTATAGACATTGCTATGACTTTTCTCATTAATATTAATTATCCTCTGTTAATTAACTAGTTGTCATAGCTATTATCGTCATCTTTTATGCACACTATTGTTCGCACATCCAGTCCACGCCATCCACAAGCAAAAAAATCAGCATCAGCATCAGCAGCAGCCTGAATATACCCACTGCAGGGCGAAGGCCTCTCCCATATTTCTCCACTTAACCCGGTTCTGTGCTAGGGGCATCCACTTGACCCCTGCGAACTTCTTAACCTCATCCGCTCACCTAACTTTCTGCCGCCCCCTGCTACGCTTTCCTTCCCTTGGAATCCAGTTTGTTACCCTAAGCGACCATCGGTTATCCTCTCTTCGCACTGCATGTCCTGCCCATGCCAATTTCTTCTTCCTAATTTCCACTACAATATCGGTAACTTGAGTTATTTCTCTGACCCACTCTGCACGCTTCCTATCTCTTAATGTTACCCCTACCATTTTTCGTTCCATAGCCCTCTGGGTTGTCCTCAACTTAAGAGGAACTCTCTTGGTTAGCCTCCACGTTTCAGCCCCATAGGTGAGTACAGGTAAAATGCAACTGTTTCATTACTTTCCTCTTGAGCGATACCAGTAAGCTGCTAGTCATAATCTGCGAGTGCTTGCCAAATGCGCTCCATCCCAATCTTATTCTTGTTATTTCCTTTTCATGGTCCGGATCTGCGGTTACTACCTCTCCTAAGTAGACATATTCGCCTACTATTTCCAGTACTTCGCTACCTAATGTAAGCTGCTGTTCCTTCCCCAGGCTGTTGAACATTACCTTAGTCTTCTGCATATTGATTTTCAAGCCTACCTTTCTACTTTTCCTGTCTAGGCCATCAATCATTATTTGCAGTTCATCCCCCGAGTTGCTTAGCAAGGCAATGTCATCAGCAAATCGCAGATTACTGAGGTATTCTCCATCTACCCTTATCCCTAACTGCTCCCATTCCAAGTCTCTGAATACTTCCTCTAAGCAAGCTGTGAATAGTACTGGGGAGAATGTGTCTCCTTGCCTAACACCTTTCTTTATGAGAATTTTGTTACTTTATTTATGCAGAACTGTGGCTGCTGTGCAGCCACTATATATATATATATATATATATATATATATATATATATATATATATATATATATATATATATATATATATATATATATATATATATATATATATATATATATCTTCCAGCACTTTCCAGTACGGCTCGTCCACCCCCTGAGTTCGCAATGCCTGCATCACCGCCGAGGTTTCAACTTAGTCAAATACTTTCTTAATCAATGAATGCTATGTATAAGGATTGGTTATATTCCGAGCATGTTTCTATCACCTGATTGATTGTATGGATATGATCGGTAGTAGAGTACCGTTTCCGAAAACCTGCTTGATCCTTTGCTTGATTGCAGTCTAAGGTTGTCCTTATTCTATTAGCGATTACCTTAGTAAATATCTTATACGTAACAGACAGTAAGCTGATTGGTCTGTAATTTTTAAGGTCCTTAGAGTCCGCTTTCTTATGAATGAGGATAATGTTTGCATTCTTCCATGGTTCCGGTGCCGTTGACACCAGGCATTGCGTGTACAGAGAGGGGGGGCAGTTTTTCTAGCACGATATCCCCCCTCCACCCGTCCTTCAACAAATCTATAGTTACCTGATCACCTCCAGCTGATTTCCCTTTTCATAGTTTCTAATGCTTTCTTGACCTCGTCCTTCGTCACTGGTGGAACGTCTGACTGTTTTTCCCTACGGCCAATCTCGTTACGGTTCTGACTACTTTGGCTACTGTAGAGACTGACTGACTGACTGACTGACTGACTGACTGACTGACTGACTGACTGACTGACTGACTGACTGACTGACTGACTGAGTGACTGCGTGACTGACTGACTGACTGAGTGACTGCGTGACTGACTGACTGACTGACTGACTGACTGACTGACTGACTGACTGACTGACTGACTGACTGACTGACTGACTGACTGACTGACTGACTGACTGACTGACTGACTGACTGGCTGGCTGACTGACTGGCTGACTGACTGACTGACTGAGTGACTGACTGACTGACTGACTGACTGACTGAGTGACTGACTGACTGACTGAGTGACTGACTGACTGACTGAGTGACTGACTGACTGACTGACTGACTGACTGACTGACTGACTGACTGACTGACTGACTGACTGACTGACTGACAGAGTGACTGACTGACTGACTGACTGACTGACTGACTGACTGAGTGACTGACTGACTGAGTGACTGACTGGCTGACTGACTGACTGAGTGACTGACTGACTGACTGAGTGACTGACTGGCTGACTGACTGACTGACTGACTGACTGACTGACTGACTGACTGACTGACTGACTGACTGAGTGACTGACTGACTGACTAACTGAGTGACTTACTGACTGACTGACTGACTGAGTGACTGACTGACTGACTGAGTGACTGACTGACTGACTGACTGACTGGCTGACTGACTGACTGACTGACTGAGTGACTGAGTGACTGACTGACTGACTGACTGAGTGACTGACTGACTGACTGACTGACTGAGTGACTGACTGGCTGACTGACTGACTGACTGACTGACTGACTGACTGACTGACTGACTGACTGACTGACTGACTGACTGACTGACTGAGTGACTGACTGACTGACTGAGTGACTGACTGACTGACTGACTGACTGAGTGACTGAGTGACTGACTGACTGACTGACTGACCGACCGACCTACCGACCGACCGACCGCGCTCTCTCGCGCGGGGAAGGGGGCGTTTCTCGAACTTTGTGGAAACTTTCATGCGGCGCCGCAGGTGCCTCGCGCCGCGCCGGCTTGATAAAATTGTGCGCCGATTTCGTGACACTGCCCCTCCCTTAAAGAATATTGTCCTACAATATTCACAACGCACACGAACATCGTATGCGCTCACAAATTATACGGGGCAAATGTCCACATCACGCACATACATTGCACAAATTTCACAAATTGCAACCACAAATTACAATGCACACTTCAGAAGTCTCACAAGTTTCTCAGACTCTGATGACAAATTATTTCACACCTCACTACATGATGATCACAAACATAGCAACACACTGTTGTCGGATACACACAGGAATCAACAACACCGAAACACACATCTTTTCAAATGCGAAGTGCACAAACCTAAATTTCCGAGCGTAATTCCAACTTGCGATCAGTGCGTGAAACGCTCCTGTCCGCCAGAGATTCTGCCTTCGCTCTAGGCTCTCGCATTTGAGGTGCTTCCATGTTCCCAGATCGGGCTACTGCAAATTCCTTAAGGCATGGCTGATAGTCACCTTGCAAATCACACAAGCAATGTGTGCCGATAAATGCCCCTACAACCAGTAGCGCCGACGGATACACGGGAACCTGCACCAACGCTCACAGGCCAACAGAAAGAATCACTGTAGTAGTGCTCCTTTCTAGGCACCGGCATTCCCTTATGCGAAAATTGAATATCCCCAGAAACGCCCCCATAAGCAGGAAAACCACTTGGGCTACCTGCCTCAACGACGGCCTTGGCCTTCCTGACTTTATTTCCTGTGTCGTGTCTTTTTTTTTTTTTTTTCTTCTTTTTCCTCCGGCTTCTCGGGGCCTTGCTTTTCTCACCTCTCCTTTTCTTTTTGGGTTCACTGCAGCGCGCAGGCACGGAACTTTGACCAGGATCCTCGGGAAATGTTGCGCCCTTGATATTGCCCAACACCATATCGTAGATAGGGCGTTCCATGCAAAGGGCTGTCAATTTTCTAGAATAATATTGCGCCTGCACATCAAACTATGCCTTAGGTAGCAACTGAATTGAGCCGTCAATTAGCCACACAGGGCACTTCTCACCAGTCAGATCATTCTCCTGAATCAAACTTCGTTTAACGATTACGGCACTGTTACCTGTATCTCGTAGCACTGATTTTCCTCCTATCTTCCCCCTCGAAAGCGGCATCCGATTCAACGCAGATCCAGGTTGCGCGTGTAATACGGCGTTCACCACTCGGATTTTCTTGTCCTTCTTCCGATTAACAACCTTCTCTGCTTCCTCCTCCTCTAGGTCGGGCACCACGCGGACTTTCTTGCCGTTCTTCAGCTCAACAAAGCCATCGGCATCTTCTTCCTCCAGGCGACATTCTGACTCCGATTGAGTCCTTGCGCATGCCGCCTGCTGAGCTGTGTCAGCGTCGGGACACGACATCGCTTTGTGGCCCTTCTGTCCGCATTTCCAGCACGCGGATGGTTTGTTGGTTGCGAATTTGCGGCAGTTAGGTGCGATGTGGCCTAGTTGTCCGCAGAGATAGCACCTCGGGGGTGACTTTACGCTAGGTTGTGTCTGCAGGAATTCGGGCTTTCGAGGGGTTTCAGAATTTACAATCTTGCTCAAATTTTCGCCTCCCTGGGCTTCCAAATATTGGTCTGCGAGATCCACCATTTCTTCCAAAGTATTAGTTTTTCTTTCTGGTAAATACAGTGACAGGCTAGGGAAACAGCTGCCCAGGAATTGTTACTTAATTAGGAGTTCGCGAAGTGCGCCATACTCTAGTTTAATTTTTGAGAGTTCAGTCCAGCGGTCACAATAATGACTGAACCGAGCAACATACTGTGTTGCCGTTTCACCGTCTATAGGTTTTCCAGTCCTGAACTTCTCACAAAACCCATCCGTCGTAAATCCAAACCTTTTAAGTAATGCACCTTTCACCTTGTTATAGCTGCCTGCATCATCAGGGGGAAGTCTTCCAAATACACTTAATGCTTCGCCGCTAAGACAAGTGCTCAAGATGGTAGCACATTCACTGTCTGTCCAATTTGCATTATGGCGATCCTTTCGAAGCGCAAGAGGAACGCGTCGAGATCGTCTCTTCTCTCGTCGTACTTCGGGATGAATTTACTTGCGTCTATCCGCAAGCTGCTATGTCCTTCGCTAAGGGGGGTAGCTGTCCCGGTCGCTAAGGAGATGCCCTCGACTTGCGTGGCAACCTCAGCCGGAATTCAACTATCTTGTAGTGACAGAAGGGGGTGGCCGTTTGGTGCCCAACTGTCGCCGGTTCAAGCCAGAGTAAGGGCCGGAGTCAGAAGTAACAAACAAAACAAGCTTTATAGACAGCAAGAGACGATACAGAGGAATACACAAACACTAAAATTGTACAGACGAAAAGTTATCAGAAAACAAACGCTAAGCATGCAACTACAGAGGCATTCAATAACACAGAGGCTTCACTACACAAATCAAACACGAGAGCGTCACAACACCAAATTGTTCACCGGGCACTGTTGTAGTCCGACGCCTCGAGAGTCACGATGTGGCCGCCTTGCAAGATGAGCACCGCTCCCTCGCAGGTCCTTGGGCTTGCCAGCAGCGGGTGATCCCCGGCAGTCCAGTTGTCGCACTTGGGAACACGCCGCAACCACTGACTGACTGACTACACAAGCGACGCGGCCTCAATAAATAGGGCACGCCGCGTCTGTCTGTTTAAGGCGCGCTAAGGCTAGCTCACCGGGCACTTTTCCTCCCGTCGAGCCGCGCGTCGTCATTGGCTAGGACCCGTAGAAAATTCTGGAGAGCTCTGGCATATTCCAGACTGTCGAATCACCGTCATCCCCGGGTGATGAGAAAGAGGGTGGCGGCGACGCGTACAAAGCTACGCGCTCTCCCGCGCGGGGAAGGAGACTTTCCTCCAACTTTGTGGAAACTTTCATGCGGCGCCGTAGGGGCCTCGCGCCGCGCCGGCTTGATAAAAGTGTGCGCCGATTTTGTGACACTGGTTTTTGCCTATCCCCAATTTCTTCTTTACCGCTTTAAGGCTTCCCTTGTTCTTTACAGCATGCTCAATTTTCTCCATGTTATACTTCCTTATATCGGCCACCTTGCGCTTATTGATTAGCTTTGATATCTCCACCAATTCTACCTGGTCTGTTGGATTGGAAGCTTTCATACTCTGCCGTTTCTTAATCAAACCTTTCGTCTCCTTAGACAGCTTACCGGTATCCTCTCTAACTATCCTACCGCCTACTTCTACTGCACACTCAGTAATGATATCTCTGAAATTATTGTTCATTGCTTCTAGGGCAATATCGCCATCCTCGGTTAGAGCTCAATATCTATTCAGTAGCGAGATCCTGAACTCTTCTGCCCTCCCCCTCACCGCTAATTCGTTGATGGGTTTCTTTCTTACTAATCTGTTGTGTTCCTTCTTCAGATTCAGGCTAATTCGGGACCTCACCCTCCTGTGGTCACTGCATCGCACTTTCCCGATTATCTCTACATCTTGCATAATGGCGGGAGTTGAACACATTATGGAGTCAATTTCATTTTTAGTCTCCCCGTTAGGACTTTTCCATGTTCATTTCCGGTCCTTCCGTTTGCTGAAGAAGGTGTTCATGATTTTTAAGTTATTGCGCTCTGCAAACTCGACTAGTAACTCCCCCCTGCTATTCCTAGAACCAATGCCATAGTCACCTACGGCCTGGCCTCCTCCCTGCTTTTTCCCTACCTTCGCATTGAAGTCGCCCATTAGTACAGTATACTGCGTCTTTACTTTTCGCATTGCCGATTCTACATCTTCGTAGAAGCTTTCTGGTTATCATAACTACATGTAGGTGCATAGGCCTGTACAATCTTCAGTTTATACCGCTTATTAAGCCTAATTACGGTGCCTGCCACCATCTCATCAATACTATAGAATTCATCTATATTGCCCGCTATTTACTTATTGACAAGGAAATCTATTCCTAGTTGTCGCCTCTCTGGTAAACCTCGATAACACAGTACATGCCCATCCTTCAGTACAGTATATGCCTCATTCGGCCTCCTAGCCTCACTAAGCCATATGACATCCCATTTCATACCCTCTAGTTCCTCTAACAGCACTGCTAAACTAGCTGCACTAGCTAGGGTTGTAGCGTTAAACGTTGCCAGTGTCAGTTTCTAATGGCGGCCTCTCCAGCGGAGCCAGAAATTTTTAGCACCCTCTGCTGCGTCACAGGTCTGACCGCCGCCATGGTCAGTTGTCCCGCAGCCGCTGGTGACTGAGGGCTGGGGTTTTATAGAGCTTATCATGAGAGGTTGCGGCCAATTACTGCACCAGGATGTTCTGATGAGGGAGTGCGCTGCCGGAGGTGTTCACCGGCCCCAGGTCGCACCCCAAGCCTGTTTGTACAATTCCATCGATACGCGAATTTTTTTTTTAATCCGGTGGAGAATGGTGCGGCACCGGGATTTGAGCCCTGGTCCTCTTGCATGCGAGGCGGATGTTCTACCGCTACGCCACCGCTGCACCGCTGCAAAAATACTTTTACATTAAAACTGTGTATCATGTTATGGAAATTCGTAGCATGTACAATAAAATTTAGCTCCGGACACACTATGGACACACTAGCGTTAATTCAACTGGCCCAATTCGGTATCTCGAGTTTCCACAGCAATGTTGTGAAAAAATATCACATATGTTATGTCTGCTCTATGCCAAGCACTAGCACAGCTCATATGAAACTTCCTGCCACATATATAGGATGACATAAGGCAGCAGTTTTTGTGGCCAGTGTGCCAAAGACTTTATTTTTTATTATCATTTTTAGCAACAAGTGCTGTCTATGAACGATGTTGGCTGGCAGTGAGATTGGGTAATGCTGTACAAGCTGATCACTGCTCCTTCTGTTCACCACCTGCTCATTTGCACAGCTGGAGGCTGCCTATAGGCAACCTGCAGTGGCCAGGCGGCGCTAGTGGAGCGCAGCGTTCAGCGCCGCCAATGGCGGCGCCGAGTAATCTGAGTAGGCCGGCGCGGTCGGGTTGCGTTCGCGCTGTACAGCTGGAAGCATCTCGGCTCTCATTTTCTGCGGTTTTAAGGCAATCGAATGTCTTCAGAGCTACTTCCGAAAACCAATACTGGCGAAAGGACACCGCCTGTTCGAGGAATGGTCATGTTTAAAACGTGAACGGTGTCGACGTCACCGCGAAGTGCGCGCCGCTCGCGACGGAACACCCGAGCGCACAGCTTTGAATTTCGCGTGAGTAGACGGAATTTTTTTTTTACGAAATTTATTCTCTCAGGGCATCAGTCGGATATGTGATGATTAATTAAGAAATAATTAAATGAATGAAAAATGTTGTAAACGTAGCTTTTCATTTACCTATTGCGTTCACACCTCATACCCAAACGTTGAAAGTGCAGAGAGAACCTGATAAGAGATTGATCGCCGTTTCTTCTTTTTTTTTGTTCTTGCTGTTTGATTACAGCAGCATCATAATTTCCTCGCGGTTTTGCTTTACAGTTTAATACCATGACGAACACTTTTGTTCGTGGTGCACCTTTCGACAGTGCCACGGAGGTTACAGGAGGCATGGTGCGGTACCCGCTACGGATGTCGTGGCGATTGCAAGCACTGTGCGGTTGTAGCGTGCGTCATCAACGAAAACTGCGTTCCGGGGGCGAGGAGTAGGGGGCCTCCTACACCGTTGGAAAAATACAGCTCTTGACAACAACTGGCATGCATTTTGTACTTCCGTACCTCAAGCTTGGAGAAAGCCGGCGGGTAACGCTGGCACTCAACGGCAAAGCTTTCGTAAAGGAGGTCGTCAAGAGTTAGAATGTTTGCTGTTGCTACTAATGATGAAATAGTCTATCATCTGGGACAAGAGACTCTTGAGTAGCTTGAGCAGTCGGTGAAAGAAATATTTGGCGCGGAATGATAGAACGAAGTTCCATTCTCAGCGTACACAGTATCAATGGCCTGTACACTCCGCCACTTTGACTTTTTCGGCACCTTAAAAACTAATTTACAGATAAATAAGCTTATTGAAATCTGTAATTGGAAGTTTTGAAGATATCTATACGGGGCCTTCTACCCCGCACCTCCACCAAGATGACACGGGGCAGAAGGCTAGCACAGGAAACCACAGCAGGTGATGGGCAAGTGTTCACAGCACAGTAGAGCAGAACACAGCAAGTGTTCAGGCAAGTGGCAAGTTCCAACGGTTTCTTCAGCTTCGTCTTCATTTCGCGTCACTACTGTTGATCGTCCTCTTCAACATCCAGCAACGCAGGGCATATATGTAACAATATTTTGGCTTTGTGGTTCCGAATAGACACCGCATTAGAAATCCGGTTCACAGATCCACGAACATTTTTTTTTATTTCGCCTCCGTTGAAATGCGGCTGGAATACGATGCTGCGGCTGCACGGCTTTTGTTGCTTTTCTGGACGTATGCCACTCGATCTTGCACAGCATATACTAGTACACGCCAGATTTTACAGCGCGGAGCGCGTACTTAGTAGTGTGGCCCAACCAGCGTGCGACTCCCCGAGTCCGAAGTTTATATCGTTTCCTCCGCTCACGGGCAATCGTCTTATTTTAGCTTCTTGGCGTCTGTACGCCAATGGCCCCATAACAAAACGAATTTCAGTTACATTACTATCTCGCAGCCAATATCTCCTTCTCTCATCCTTCTCCCCAGGTTCTCCCAGCAAGCGGTACGCTTAGGCTTCCTTCGTGATTGTGGCAGTCTTTCTCGCCACCCTTGCGCTATTATTCTTGTTCACATCCGTAGTAGTCGAAGCATCGCACGACACCTCTGAAGTCACTAAATGAGTAAATCACACTCACTGGGATAACAAAACGCGAACGCAGAAGGAACACAGCGGCCGCAACATATACGGCGTCAGCTCTTGCGCCGCCTCAGTATTAGCTCCCGTCGACCGCCGGGTGGCGCCACATGTCTCAGCAAACTCCATTGCAGGTTGCCTATTCTCCTGGTGCAGAAAAACTTCACTACCAGACCTCATGCCTTTTTTATTGGATCGCACAGCAAGGCCTCTTTTGCTGCTTCAGGTTGCCTACTGCACTGTGTTTTATAATGGTAGGGAAAATACTGCCGGTCGCATTTGGAACTGTCCTTGCACAGTGAGATTACGCAGTGTGCTTTGTATTTTTTGTGTAGGCATAAGTATCGAGATCCATATTGACGAAGACTCTGCTGTACAGTTCTTCTGGTGGCTCGTCTTGAGGCATGCCAACTGCTTGAGTTTAGAAGTCAGATTATCTTCATCGGAGCTGCCACACTGCATGAAGCATAATGATGACAGTAGGTGACTGTCATAACTGCATGAATCGAAGTGGTTACCACCCACGTTAGCTATTCCCGACATGACAAAATATGCAGGTGCTTTTGTACTCTTGAAAAGGAAATATCTTTGTTGTGTGCCAGGTTCAATTGAATCATTTGAAGTGCACTTGCAGAGGGCTGGTTAAGAAGATGTTGCTAGTAAACACTGTGAAATTTAATTTGTCAAGGCAGAATGAAGTAATATACACGATTTTACAAAGGGGAGAAGGCTGCTGCCATATTGGGGAGCTGGGCTGCTCTCGTAGCACAGGAAAGTGTTGACGACTCCGCCGCTTAACAGCCCAGTCAAACCGGTTACAAGCAGAGGTGGGCAACTTCATGAGGTTTCGACTTCATGAGGTCGACCTTAACCTCAAAATGACCTCAACCTCACGGAGTGAGGTAAGGTTGAGGTGAGGTCGGCGAGAGCTCGAAATTTTTTAAGTGAGGTCACGAAATTGGACCTAAACCTCACCCGTGAGTTTGAGGTTGGGTGAGGTCGTCATTGTGTGAGGTCGAAATTGTGAGGTCCAGGCTTTTTGCTGTTGCCGCGGCTTACTTCGAAGAGCGCCCCTTTTGACGCGGAGTTCAAGCGTACTGCCGCGGTGTGGCCGCCGACTCTTGGTGTTGGGTTACCCCCCGTTCGGACGACCGGAAGTCGCAGCCCCTGCCCATCTTTCGGTATTTCACCGTAATGTCCGCAGCCCGAGGAAGCTTCCCTCTGATCTTCTTAGAAGGAGATATTTTATTTTTATTTTTTTACTTCACGAACTCCTCGTGACCCCCGCCCGCCACCCCCGTTTCCTCTGACTTGTTTGTGCCGATGCTTGCCGCCGGCTCAAACACCCAGGAGCGCGCAAAGCACATAACTCACGGTGACCCGCGGTGTTTTTGTTGGATGCCGCAAACAAACAAGCAAACTAAAAAGCGAAGCAAATTGTCATTGCGCAGACGGCGCGGAGCAGAACTGTTTGTCTTGTGCATGCCCGTTTCCAGGCGCTAACGTCACGGTTGCTGCCTTACATTCGATAAAGGACTCCGCTTTACATTACACAGAAACTACAGAAAATAGTGCAGCGAAATTGTTAGAGAACGTAATACTGACAAATAACAAAAAAGGAAAAACATGAACAAACCAGGAAAATCGGCACAATACCATCTGAGCATTTTATCGAAGTCCTCCCTCTCGAATTGTACGTCATCGTTTTATATTCCGGTCCTGTAAATTTATATTCTTGTATTCTCCAAAACAACCTCTCTTTGGTCTTGTGCGGCTTGTTCCTTCTAACAGATTCACAGGTGGCCGCAAACAACTGAAATAGGATGAAGGTGCTAGTTTTCCTTATATACCTAACCAATATAGCGGTAAAACATGCAAGATGATGAAACGGACGGCACAGCTTATAAGACGCAGCTGGTATACAGGAAAGAAGCCTGCGCATGTTAACCATTTGCCTACCTAGAAGAGACAAAAAGCTTATATGGGGCTTGTATGCAGTAAAGCCCATTGAAAAAAAAAAAGGTTTTTGCACCGCTAAGGCCCTTTATTTCTCTCTCAAATTCTAGTGAAATCAAGCAATGCAGGAGGAAGGAGGAGAGTAAGGGACTCTCAACTTCATAATATCAGGTCTCTCTTGAAATCTCTTATTTAGGCGCGAAAAAAAAAAAGAGAAAAGCGTTCTCCTAGATCTTTTTATGAGCTAGAAAGTATTGAGATGGTTTCCGGCTCGACATTTGGGTGTCTAGACGAACGAATTGGTGTGGCGAACTCTTTTGTGCTGCCGTCTGCTCGAGACGGACAAATCAATCGGGTGAAATTTTTTGTGGTCAGATGTCGGAATAATATTTTCGGAGATTCGTTTTTTCTTTAAAAGGCAATTTAGATTTACGCGAATAAAACCAATTACATGCTATAGCACTGAGGAATGCAGTACTAAGTCGATGTCTCAAACCTTCTATACGCTCTGGGAAGCGCGGTTCTCTTCTGCTTTTAGTGTCCGACATTTGTTATTACTTTCGTCAACATGGTATTTCTTTATTTAAATTTTCTAGTATGTCATTTAAGTTCGTACACTGCCGAACACAGAGCAGGCTTCTTCCCTCACATTAGGCTCTTTCTTTGACATCTTTTCAGAGGCCCATAGCACAACCCTTCTTTCCACTTACCGGCACAATCATTTCGTTTTTCGCTTTTTTTTTGCAAGTATTGGAAAGCGCGATGTAGTCTCTGAAAGCGGAGCTGACACACATATGCCACTGCCTTTGGGGTGTATTGGTGACAGATAGGCATTCACCGCATGAGCAAAACCAGATGCCTGGAGACGGATGTGGCGAAGCAGCTTCGGAGACACCACTGTGCAATTTATTAGTTCAGTCTTTAAAGAAAAACAAGTGAATACCACAAAGAAGCTCGTCTCAGACTTGTCGGCGAAATGATATCTAGTATTCTGTTCGGATGTACAAGTATTTATATCGTTTTTTTTTTTTTTTTTTTTTTTTTTTGAGGCGGGTGGGAGTTGGACATTTTGCTCCGGCGAAATTTGACGGGCGAGCCTATGTTCGCGACAGTAAAGTGGTCCACGTTTAACCCTCTTTCTTAGCTAGCAGTTCCGACCCCTGTAATTTTTAATGTAAGCGTGATGTTCGAAGAAGCAATTTCGCCAATTCTTGCAATACGCCACGGGATCACAGAATTATAGACAAACACCTAGGAGTGGTCGGTTGATACATCATAACAAACAGAATTTCTCTTCGAAATTTTCTGAATGTACATTTGCTTACTCGGCGTTGACCGAGTTTTATGATTATTTGGCGTGTTGCTGTATTTTCCTGTTTTGTTTATTTTGTTGGGGATTTAGTCTTCACAAGTCGTTTCAAGAGTGGCTGTTAGGGAAAATTTGTGCCCCGTTAATGTGGACGACCAGAATTATGGGCAGTTTTTTCTGGGGGCGAAACTTTTTCAATGTATTTATGCCATTGTTAATATGGAAACTCGCTGTCTGAACAATGGACAGGGGAAGAGTGCACACAGCCCACTCGGCCCATGCATTTTTGTCTCGCTAATATGGACATCGTTTGAAAAAAGCAGGCGAGTCCGAACGCAAGTTAAAGAAGGGTGCGCATGCCGGGAACCTATGCGACAGCCGATACGGCCGGATACCTGAACGAGTCCTGTGGAGTTGGAAAGAACCAAAGCGGGCGTGCCGTCGTTTTAGAAGGGGCAGGGGCGCAAGAGCGGAAAGGAAGGGCGGAAGAGAAAAGAAGGGCGGAAGGCGGGGATTATACACAGCAAACCGAGGGTCAGCAGACCCCGAAAGGAGGGAACCGGGAGATTTCTGGGTGCAGCGGCAGCGCCGCAATGAGAGGCCGCAGTCAAGAAAACAGCAACATGTGGTCGCAATAAATTCTGCTGAACGTGAACAGAGAGGCCGGTCAAATCAAAGCGTATGGAAGAAAGAATAGGAAGAAAGACAAGCGCCAAAACTGGGGTTGGGAACTGAAGTTTTTCTATCCCAGAACACAAAGTGTGTTCCATGAAGCCGTTAACGCTTTTCGGTCAGGGTTAAGACACACTCACGAAGTAGGGCATCAAAGAAAGGCGACGAGCACGCAACCAGGACCGGGCGACCCGTCCTGGACGCCCTTCCTTCTCATGCCCCTGGTTTTCGTCCCTGTTGCGCTGCCGAACTGCCACATCTTGCACCCCAGGCAGTCTACATGTCGGCTTCGCCTTGAGTCAATGATGCGGCCTTGACAAGGTCAGAGCTCTTCGTAGCCGGCTAGCCGTCGTTCCAAACTGTACTTTAGCTTGCAGTTTTTGTTTTATAGGAACACATACAAACGGCACAGGAAAGGGCTGCTCAATAGCCCTCTGTATAGTAGCCTGCCAACTTGACTCCCTCGCTTCATTACAGAAATAGTACAAGGCAAAAAACAGAGAATCAGAAGAACGGAAAGTCAGGGAGGTTAACTAGGCAAAAAGAGTGCAGTGAATCAGGAGCCTGTAATCCTCAACTTTATCTGACTCATGGCGGGAGTTAAACGCAAAAGAACGGAGCTGAACTTAGGCCCGAAGCGGTATATCTGTGAATACAAGCGGCAAAAGCCATCTCTGTCAATTCAAGCCGTGAGGGACTGGACCCAAGTTCAGCTTGGCCTCAGCCTCGCCTGGTCGACAGTAGTATCTATACTGCAGGACTCCGATAAATGGCTCAACGTCGGCATCACAGCGTAAGCCAAACTCCGACAGCGTCCAGCACAGTTCGAAGAAATGGAGTCAGCCTTGTTAATGTGGTTCGGGAATTTGCGCGCGAATCGTGCTGTCATGAGCGATGAAATGCTTCAAGAGAAGGCTCGCTGTCTCGACAACATTATGGGTGCGTACCGTTCCTTCTCCTTCATCTTGATAGGTTTTACTTGTGATGACTTACGGAATCTTTGTTCAGTAAAACAGGGTGATGTTTACTGAGAAATACTATTCTACGCTCTGTCTAGACATTAGTGACTTTAGCTACTCAAGAGGATGGCTAACAAGGTTTAAGAACAGACATGACATTTCGGGTCGATGGATTCATGGAGAAGCGGTAGCATCGACAGCTCGGCTGTTTCTAATTACAAATTTAATTAAACCAGCAGCCATTATATATAATCTTTTTTTCAATTATATACATTTAGTTTTTATTCATATGCCTCGTTATTATGGATGACTCGCTTTATGGCCAGTTTTGGTCGGAAGCCGAAGCGTCCATACTAACGAGGCACGGCTGTATTCCTATTTTTCCTAATTTAATGTATTCGGTCGCAAGACAATGTACAGTGTATTAAAAAGAAAGCTTGGCAATCATCAATTTGTTGTTTTTTTTTAACTAAGAAAAAGAGCATATCTTCATTGTTGTCATCGTCACTAGGGTCAACAGTATTTGCCTTTTCAGTATATAGTAAGAAATAGCTTGTTTTATTTCTAATAATAATCTTATTGACGTGGGTCAGATGGGATAAACTCTTTGTATTGCATTATGGGCCTATGCGTAGTAACGTGGTATCCATGCAGGCCTTAGAATGAAACCGACCACAAAAGTGTTGGCGAGGAGGGGTAGAGGAGGAGGAATCAACATTTATTAGGCCCGAAATAATTCGGTGGTGCATGCTTGCACCAGACGGGGTGGTTCCCTAGTTGCGGGACCCATATGTTTCCAGCAGCTCCTGGCCCCTGTCTGTCAGTGCGAGCTGGATCGATAGGGCGGGGCTGGACAACAAGGTCTCCCATCGCTCAAGGGGTTGGGGATTGGGGGTGTTGGCGGGAAGGGGAGGAGGGGGGTTTTGAGTTGTTTGCATTCTGCCAAAACGTGCGGCAGGGTGCCCTTTTCTCTTTTACAAAAAGGACAGAGCATGTCGTGTTCCGCAGGGTACATGCGGCTCATCAATACGGGATGCGCAAGCGATCCCGCCTGCGCTCGGCGCAGGATCGTCTGTTGTTGCCTGGTGAGCTTGGGGTGCGGTTCTGGCAGTCTGCACCTTTCCTCTCGGTACATACTTGTAATTTCCCGAAAGCTGGTAACCGGATGCGGTAGCTCTTCCGGCTCGTTCTCGCCCCGGATTGACATTTCTCGGGCATGGTAGTCTGCGATGATGTTGCCTGCTACCTGCGAGTGAGCCGGGACCCACACGAGCTCTATAGCTCTTCCCGGAGGCTTGCACTTGGATAGAATGGCTCGGGCCGCGGATGATATTACCCCTCTGCGGAAGCTTCTGTAGGCTGTCTTTGAGTCAGTGACCACGGTGTCCACGCTCGGCTGTGCGAGTGCGAGGGCCATGGCCGCTTCTTCTGCAACTGCGGCGTCTGTTGTCTTTATGGACGCGCTGACGATCAGCCTGTCTTTTGACGTAACCACCACTGCTGCACGGTCACTGTTTTTTCGGAGCGAGGCGTCCGCGTAGAGGACCCTGGGGTTCTCTTCCAGCTTCCGGGCTATGGCTTTGGCCCGCGCGGTGCGCCTCTCGTCGTCCTTGCCCGGCGTCATGTTCCGGGGAAGGGGTTTGGTCTGAATGGCCGTCCTCCAGTCTTCCGGAAGGGCTTCCTTGAGGGGTACTGGCTCAATCTGCCATCCTATCTTGCGTAAGACGGCTCGTCCGTGTTTCGTATGGCTGAGCCGGATTCTCTGATTAGAGAGGTGGGCTTCAATGAGCTCCTCCACCGTGTTGTGGGCGCCCATGTCCAGCAGTCTTTGTGTCGACGAGTATATGGGAATGCCCAGTGCTTGCTTCGTTGCCTTACGAAGCATCGTGTTTAGGGTGTCCCTATTCGCCTTCGTCAGCTGGAGATAGGGGGCGGAGTAGGTAACCCGTGACACGACGAATGCGCGTATCAGGCGCATGACATCGTCCTCTTTGAGGCCTCGGTTTCTATTAGATACCCTTCTGATCATACTGAGTATCTGTTCGGCTGTAGTTTTGATCTTTGTGACGGCGGCGTGTGCCTTCCCGTCGGCCTGAAGTAGTAGGCCGAGGATCCTAATCTGCTGTGTTGGCTTGATAGCCGTTCCGTCGATGGTGACGATCACGTTCGGCGGCAGCTCTTTCTTGGATTTTCCCGGTTGGATGATAAGCAACTCTGATTTCTGGGGAGCGCAGCTCAGTCCGCATGACTTTGCGTACTCGTGCACGGTTGTTGCCGCCTTCTGCAAGGCTTCCTCCACCCAGGCATCAGAACCGGCTCGAGCTGTCCACACCGTAATATCGTCGGCGTAGAACGCATGGTCCACGCCTTCGATTTGCTTGAGTAGACCGGGCAGGGGCAGGAGGGCCAGATTGAAGAGCAGGGGCGACAAGACCGATCCCTGTGGGGTGCCCCTATCACCCAGCTCGACAGGGTCTGACTTCTCCTCCCCTATTCTGATGGTCGCTGTTCGGTTTGACAGAAATTCTTTGATGTAGTCGAATGTCTTTCGGCCACACCTGGTCATATTCAGATTCCGCAACACGCTCGCGTGGGACACGTTATCAAACGCTCCCTTCAGGTCGAGGGCGAGTATCCCGCGCGGCGTGTGCCTCGTTGCCGGCTTGACGACCAGTTCGTGAAGTTGGATCATCACGTCTTGGGTGCTGAGATGTTGCCTGAAGCCGTACATCGTCTCCGGCATCTGATCTGTTTCTTCGAGGTGCTTCTGCAGCCGGCGAAGGACCATACGCTCCATCACCTTCCCCGCGCAGGACGTGAGGGAGATGGGCCGCATGTTGTCTATCGTGAGGGCCTTGCCGGGCTTTGGAATGAAGCAGACCTCGGCGTCCTTCCATTCCTTCGGCAACCGCGAGCTCTCCCAGGCTTCGTTGATGTGCCCTAGGAGGCCGCGGGCCGCTTTACTGCTCATGTTACTGAGTAGTTTGTATGTTATGGCATCCCTGCCGGGTGCACTTTTCTTGTTACTTTGATCTATCGCTGTCCACAATTCCGTCATGGAAAACGGCCGGTCCAGGTCTTCGTTGTCGGGTCCTTCGTACCTCTCTGGCTCCGGGTACTGTCCCTTCTCTGTCTTTAGGTACTTCGCCTTCAGGTCTTCCAGGAGCCTGCGGCCGTCTCCCTTGTACATGTTCAATACTTTGGTAAGGTTGCGATTGGTCGCAGTTTTGCTACTCAGCGGGTCGATCAGATGCCTCAAGAGGCACCACGTCTTCCACGTCGAGAGCTTGCCCTGCAGGCCGTCGCAGGTCTTCAGCCAATTCTCCCTGCATAGTTTGGCCGCGTGCTCGGCGATCTGCTTGTTCAAGGCTGCTATGCGCTTGGCCAGCTTTCTGTTGTGCCGCTGACGTTTCCATCGCCGCGTTAACGAGTGCCGGGCCGCCCACATGTGGGTCAGTCTGGCGTCCACGTACGGTGTCTGCGAAGTCGTTGCGATTTCTTGGGTAAATTTTTGGAGGGTCTTCTTCTGGTCCCTCGACCATTTGGTGTAGGTCTGTTGTGTTTCAGCTCGTCCCGATTCTTCCTCAGACGCCTCTTCTTGTTCCTGGGTGAACTTTCTCATCTTGTCCCAATCCGTGATCCGCGCTGTCCCCAACACAGCCCGATATCGGGAACCTCGGATCGTGATTCCGATCACGCTGTGGTCAGAACCCAGGTCCACTTCGCTTCTCCAGGAGACGTCTAGCGTTCCCGATAACCACGAAAGGTCTGGCGTAGTGTCCCTCGCGGCACTGTTGCCTCTTCTGGTAGTTACGTCAGGCTCGTTCAGGAGGGAAATCTCGTGATCCTCCATTGCTTTGGCCAATGCTTTTCCTCTTTTTGACTGGAACTTATAGCCCCATGTTGTGTGAGGGGCGTTAAAGGTTAAAGGGTAGAGGGTTGTCACTTTACTGCCTCCGGAGTTTTTCTGCTTTTATCCGGGATATTAATCGTTGTATAAAATTAAGAGTAAAATACAGCCTTCATTAGACAAAATTCTGGCTTGCCTATATATCCCAGGATTACCAAGAAATGTATATTTGCTTTAAGTTACAGTTTAATTTAATGGTTCCTTTTTTTTCTGAGGTCGAGCGCCCGACCTCAACCTCACATTTTGAGTTTGAGGTGAGGTTGTGTGAGTTGGCCAATGGTCACCTGAAAAGTGAGGTGATGTCGCCTGGGGGACCTCAACCTCTATTTATGAGGTTGAGGTTGAGTGAGGTCACCAAATATTTTTTGAGTTTGAGGTGAGGTGGAGATTTTGAGGTCAAATGCCCCACTCTGGTTACAAGGGTCATAAAATGGTCAATAGAATGAATATCAGTTTAAGCAAGAAAAGAAAAGAACACAGAAAATAAAAATATGATCATTTTTGTGTCTTGGATCTTGTATGCTGGCATCATATTTTTGAAGGTGAGAAATAGGTCAGAGAAAGGAAAAAGAAAAGAAGATAGACAAATTTGTTTAGATGCATGGATATGTTTGGAGTAAGTGTAGCTAAAACAAATGTCGGTAGGGTAGTGCAAAAAAATTACTGAGCGATAAACTTCAAATCACCATCACCATCAGCCTGATTATACCCACTGCAGGGGAAGGACTCTCCCATATTTCTCCACTAAACCCGGTAATAGATAATGGCATAATTTGTATTAGACAGCCAAAGTAATTCTTGGTAAAGATTTAGCACTCACCTTCACTGCAGCATGCATGACTGATTCCTTGCTCTACATCATATGATATCTGCACCATCTAAACAATAATGCGAGAAATATAGCCAGTAAAATCACTTGTAAGTAGTCTGTTATGTTATCACCCTCATGTGACCATGAATACTGAAACATGGAGTAATGTTATGCTGTCTTCGGCATGTGAAGAAGCAGTAGACGATGATCAGATGATGGTCAAAAGGAGAATTATATTTACAGACCAAAAATAGTATACATTGGCAAACTGTAAGTTACAGTAACAAGAGTCACACAGACAACTGCAACTTAAAACAAAGACTCTCACACAGAGAAGTCACTCTACAAGCCCTTACTTTTCTACCGAGCATTTCGGTTAAAGCCTAGGGACTGTAAATACGTGCTAAGCACGGAGCCTCAATCTTGACTGCCAAACACGGTCTGAGGACCGCTTTTTGATGACAAACATCAACAAAGACCCGAGGGCGGTCACCCTAGGTGATCCGCCCCGAAAATAAAGCAGCCAATCAAATTATTGAAAAACATGCCACAACCCCCCTGGGTTGGGAATAATCTTGGACCCAGGTCCTTAATTACGCCAAATAAAAATACAACATTCAAAACACATACTCTCTCCACTCGTCGGTCCCCAAACCCTCTCACACGGCGCCTGTCTTTAATTCCTCTCCCCGGCGTGTTTGCGACGCGACCTTGCCGCTCACGCCTTTGTGAAAGAAACGCCGCGGGGGATCTGGAGACTAGGCCACCCAGCAGTCCCGTTCGAGGAAAAGGGGGGGGGGGGGGGGACTGTCCCAGAGCAGTGTACAGTCGCCGTTGCTCGCATCCGATGTCTGGCGGCACAGCGGGAGGCCGCTGGGCTGATTCCCTACTTGGGAGGGCCAAGGGTCGCGCCTATTGTCGCCTTCTGCAGGACATTTAGTGAGCGCTTGTGGCAGTGCAAAAAGCTTCATTAACGGCGTCTCCCTGCACCCATGCTTGGCGCCACGGCGGGACATCGCTGGACGAGCTGGCCGTAAAGTGGTTCGCAGAAGCGTGCTGCTGTTGTTCCCGGCTGATAAGGATGCGTCTGCCGTTCGCTTCTTGGCGACGCCTCGGGGCGAAGGGACGAAACAAACCAAGCCTCGCGCGCGCCCGCGCCCAAGAAGAGGGGAGAAAAGGAGAAAAAAACAACAGCGCTCGCTCCTTGGCCTCGGCGCGTGGGGGGTTCGACCGCCAGCTCGACTCCACGTGTGAGTCGCTTTTCACTGCGGCCTTACACGTCCCTCCTAAGAGGGTAAATAAGCTTGGAATCCGGTGATTTACACACAAAAAAAAAAACAAAGGCCGCCACATTTCTCTTCAGGCGACCATTTCGCTAGGCTACAGCGCACCTAAATCCGTCCCCACTGAGGAAAACCGTGCACTCGAAGTCGGGAAATAAAACCAATACAAAACAACGGCACTGAAAAACGAAATTTCTTCATGACAGCATGCCAAACCTTGCATTGCGTACAGCAATGTGCCCTATATTTGATGTACATGAGGCACGTGAAAAGACACACACAAAAACAAAATGCGCTACAAGAGCACGTGTAGGCTACACAGAGTTCGCCATAGCCCGAGTGTCAGCACAAAAGCACTCCTCCATGGCGCATGGTTGTAGCACGCGTTACACATCACATAACACGGCGGGTGACGGGAACACTCACGCCACCGCACAGTTCCCGCTCCGTTATATAACTAACTGTCTTTACACCACTGCTTGGTGTCGCCAAACAGCTCCGTGCACGCCACCCGTTGGGTGAGCAGGAACCTTCGCGCCTGGTGAGGCCAGCATGGCTATGCCAAATAACCAGATACAACAGTGGACAGTGAGGCTCTCTTCGTCCCTGTACTTTGTGCAGGATTTGTACGGGGGCTCTAATGACGAGGCTAGCCCATGCAGTTTCCTGCGCTGACGAAGTGAGTTGGGCAGGCGCCCACTGCTATCATTCGAAGCTGGTACGATCTCGTGCGCGCCTCGGCTCTCGCGTTGTCGTGCATTAGAAGCTTTCAGCGCCTGCGGTGCACCGTTGTCACCTCGCGCGGCCCTAGCGCTTGAGATCCTCTCGCTGTCCCTCACTGGCAAATTGTTGGTTACAACTGGCACGTCGTCGCACCTTACCTCTGGCGGCCTCAACTTTCAGAGGCTGCCCATTGCTGTCCTGCCTGCGTTAACTTTGAGATGCCCACCTGCGTACCCCTCGCCACTCCTGTGCTGTAGTTGAGCGCGTCCGCTCTCTTGACCAGAGATATCGAACTGGCCAGAATCCGTTACTGCGCCCTTCGTTTCAAGTGGGGCGGGCACCCTCACCGTAGGCTCAGCCTCACCACCTGTTGCGCGTGCATCCACACAAGGAGCGCACTCCGTTTCTGTTGGCTGATCAGCTCGCACTTCGGAAGCGAAATTTCTGTGCGCGGGATCCGCGCCGCTGCTGTCGGGCACCGACGGCTGATTTTCGCTATCCCGCACCGAGCGATATGCTAAGTCTTCTTCAGATAGTAACTTCTGCTGGTCCCCGTTCATTTGAATTAGCTTTAAAGGAACCAAGATGCGCTATAAAAAGACAGCCACAGGAAAAAGCCAAGGAGACAGACAGAGCGCTCTGTCTGTCTCCTTGGCTTTTTCCTGTGGCTGTCTTTTTATAGCGCATCTTGGTTCCTTTAAAGCAATGCACCAACTCGCCCAACAAGAAGTTCTTCTAAACTACTTGAATTAGCTCCGTGTCGACGGCTTTCCGAACGGACTCACTAGACTTAGCCATAGCTGATACTGACAAGGGCTCGTCAGCATCTTCGCGAATTTGCGCCACGAGACGGCTCGGGCAGTTCGTTTCGCCGCCTAACGCTAGCTCCTCTAGCTGCGCCTGCGCGGCTACACTATCAGTTTCCTCCGCTCCCTGCTCTGAACAAGCAACTCTTTGCTCGTCCTGGTTATCCGCATTCGTCGAATGCCGGAAGGAGCAGCTCTCAACTGAACAAGTGCTTTCTGCCACGGGGCCAGCGTCTATCTGTCGTTGCTCCAATCCTGCTAACGGCTCGACCGTTTTTTCGCGCATTTCCAATCGCGCCACGACACTGCTCGGGCAGTTCGTCTCGCCCCCTAACGCTAGCTCCTTTAGCTGCACCTGTGGGGCTGCACTAGCAGCTTCCGCCGCTCCCTGCCTTGAGCTAGCAACGCTTCGCTCGTCCAGGCTATCTGTATTCGTCGAATACCGGGAGGGGCAGCCCTCAACTGCACTACTGCTTTCTGCCACGGGGCCAAGGTGTAACTGTCGCTGCTCCGTTGCTTCGGACGCAGTTTTAGCCTTTCCGCCGCCGGCATGCTCACGCATCAGCGCTCTTATCAATCTGTCTTCCTCTCTCAAAACTTCCCGTTTTTTTCGCTCAAATTCTAGTTCAAGTTGCCGAATTACCAGACGCTCTTCCTCCGTCAGGGGATATGCGTAAGCCTTGCTTTCAATCATATCTGGCGTCCTTACTGCCTAGTACCTCACTTTCCCTAGCACAAGCCAAGCCAAGCCAACCTCGACCAGACGCGAGAAATCCCACTCACCCGTCACCAGCGTCACTGCGGGTAGTAGCACCAAGCCCGGGAGTCACGCCTTGGCTGGTCGTCCTCGGCAGGTAGCTTGCAGTCGTCCTTTGGCTGCCGCTGCTAAGCCTTGTTGCTTGCTGCTTTGTGGTAGGGTGCCGAATCCTGTCGTACTGCGCCAGTAATGAATATCTATCTTCGGCAGGTAAGAGGAGAACTCGACAGGTTCCGCAAGTTGAGAAAGTAGGAGATGATGATCCAATGATGTTCAACGAGGATGACTATTATTTACATGAAACAAATAGTATACATTGCCAAACTGTAAGTTACAGTAACAAGAGTCACACAGACAACTGCAACTTAAAACAAAATAGACTCTCACACAGAGAAGTCACTGTACAAGCCCTTACTTTTCTACCGAGCATTTCGGTTAAAGCCTAGGGACTGTAAATACGTGCTAAGCACGGAGCCTCAATCTTGACTGCCAAACATGGTCCGAGGACCGCTTTTTGATGACAAACATCAACAAAGACCCGAGGGCGGTCACCTTAGCTGATCCGCCCCGAAAATAAAGCAGCCAATCAAATTATTGAAAAACATGCCACAACCCCCCTGGGTTGGGAATAATCTTGGACCCAGGTCCTTAATTACGCCAAATAAAAATACAACATTCAAAACACATACTCTCTCCACTCGTCGGTTCCCAAACCCTCTCACACGGCGCCTGTCTTTCCTTTTTCTCCCCGGCGTGTTTGCAACGCGACCTTGCAGCTGACGCCTTTGTGAAAGAAACGCCGCGGGGGATCTGGAAACTAGGCCACCCAGCCGTCCCGTTCGAGGAAAAGGGGGGGGGGGGGGACTGTCCCAGAGCAGTGTACAGTCGCCGTTTGTCGCATCCGATGTCCGGCAGCACAGCGGGAGGCCGCTGGACTGATTCCCTACTTGGGAGGGCCAAGGGTCGCGCCTATTGTCGCCTTCTGCAGGACATTTAGTGAGCGCTTGTGGCAGTGCAAAAAGCTTCATTAACGGCGTCTCCCTGCACCCATGCTTGGCGCCACGGCGGGACATCGCTGGACGAGCTGGCTAAAGTGGTTCGCAGAAGCGTGCCGCTGTTGTTCCCGGCTGATAAGGATGCGTCTGCCGTTACTGCCGTTCGCTTCTTGGCGACGCCTCGGTATGGTGGCTAGCCTCGGGACCAGTGCTGCCAATTTAGCGGTTTTCCGGCTAAATTTAGCGGGTTTTTACATTATTTAGCGGGCGAAAGTCTTGTACTGCGGGAGGCGGAATTTTTAGCGGTTTTTAAGCCTTTCTGGCGATTTTTTGGTGGTTTTTGGTAGTTCTATAAATTTTATTTCTGAACCGTAAACGTGTCTTAAAATTCTAGCCGCGTCTGCGAGAAAACGTCACCATGTGAGCGCATGACGTCGCTGGGATGCCGCTATGCTACAGTGGGAAATATTGGAACACACCATGACTCGATTTCTGCTGCACTTTTGAACCTAATCCTCGAACCTGCAGGGTAAATGCTGCTCAGACTACGAACTGCCACCAAATGTAGTTCAAAAGATCGGCACGATGGAGGCGTACGTTGCCAAAAGCGCAGGAAGCCCACCTGTATCTGGTACCAGCAGTACGAGTGGTCAGTCGCTTGCGGATGAAGCATCTTTCTGTGATTGTGCCTGCAGTCAGGCAGGACTCAGCAGTGTCTAGTCAGTACTTTCCATTTCAGAAACTTAAAAAAAAAGAATAGTTTTTAGAACTTTAACGTATATTATCATGTATGCAGCCTCTAGTCGATAAATAATATATTCAACGGTTTTTAGTCGGAAAAGAAAAAGTGCGTTCTTTCTTTTTATATTATTAGTTATATTTGTTTGCAAACTGAATAAAATGCACAAAAATGAACTTTTTGGCACAAAAAAATACATTTAGCGGTTTTTAGCGGGTTTTGGGAGTTCCTGTTGCGGGTTTTTTATTTTTGAGTTGGGAACACTGCTCGGGACGAAGGGACGAAACAAACCAAGCCTCGCGCGCGCCCGCGCCCAAGAAGAGGGGAGAAAAGGAGAAAAAAACAACAGCGCTCGCTCCTTGGCCTCGGCGCGTGGGGGGGGGGGGGGGGGGGTTCGACCGCCAGCTCGACTCCACGTGTGAGTCGCTTTTCACTGCGGCCTTACCCATGGGTTCACGAAGAAACAAGCGACCAAGACATGCCGCATTCATATTTCCAGTGAAACAGACCTCACGGACGTGACGCTGGTGTTATACTAATGGAGATTTCTACTGGTCAATTGGAACTGGGTGTCCGAACCGACCTAAAGCATTACAGAGCGAATCAGCCTCGGTCGATTATTATTTAGACCTTTATTGCCGCCGATAGAAGAAGTTCCCCCCAGGTACGCAGACCTGAATCGGGGGCTGCAGGGACTCCGCGACTAGAAGCGCGCAAGGATACATTGATTATTCGCGGCCTCAGCCGCCAGGCGGACGACTTCTTTTTGGGTCTCAAGGGTTTCGCTTTGTAGAAGGGATCCCCAACCTTCCGTGTCATGAATGTTGGCCACTGCCCCAGGTGAAAAGGGGCATTGCCAAATTATGTGATCTAGTGTACCTCTCTGTCCGCAGTGTTTACAGTTTTCGTGTTGTCTGTCATCTACTTTTAAATGGTGCAGCCATACCGGGTTGGGGTAATTTCCCGCCTGTAGTCTGCAAAGACTTTTGGCCTCTTCGTTGTTTAGCTCTTAATGTGGAGTGGAGAATGTTTTTCTGTTTAGTTTGTAGTATTCACAGATCTCGTGGTAGCTGTTTAACATCCCGGGTTCTGGGTTGTCGACCTGCTCGACGTTCGTCCGGTGGTAGATATCTCGGTCGAGCGCGTGAGCGGCTTCGTTTCCAGACACCGATTCGTGGCCTGGGATCCTTTTATTGTGATCCTCCGTGAGATCTCTCTGGATTCGAGAATTTTCTTAGCCGTGATTGACACTGTTCCTTTTGTCAAGTTCCAAATGGCTGTTTTGCTGTCGCTTATAACCACTGTCACGAAATCGGCGCATATTTTCATCAAGCCGGTACGGCGCGAGGCCCGCGCGGCGTCGCGTGCAAAAGCATCGAGAGGAAAGCCTCCTTCCCCGCGCGGGAGAGCGCTGCGCGCTGCCGCCACTCTCTTTCCCATTGCCCGGGGAGGACGGTGGTTCATCGGACTGGAATCCGCCAGAAAATTCCAGAATCTTCTATGGGACCTAGCCAATGACGACGCGCGGCTCGACTGGAGGAAGAGAGAGCGCTCTAACCAGCGAAGCTAAGTGTGTGTGCGCGCTAGCTTTGGCGCGTGTTAACAGACAGACGCGGCGCGCCCTATTTAAAGAGACCGCGCCGCTTGTGTAGTCAGTCAGTCAGTCAGTTCGTCAGTGTTTTGCGACGTGCTCGCTTGTGCTTCGGCTGGACTCCCGGGGATCACCCGCTGCTGGCAAGCCCACGGAACTGCAAAGGAGCGGCGCTCGTCTCGTATGGCGGCCACATCGTGACTCTTGAGGCGTCGGACTGCAACAGTGCCCGGTGAACAATTTGGTGTTTGTTTATGTAACTGTCTCGTGTTTGATCTGTTGTAAAGCCTCTGTGTTATTGGATCATTCTGTAGTTGCATGCTTAGCGTTTGTATTCTGTGAACCTCTCGTCTGTGTATTTCAAGTGATCTTGTGTATTCCTTTGTATCGTCTCTTGTTGTGCATAAATTGTGTTTTGTTTGTTACTTCTGACTCCGATCCTTACTCTGGTTTGAACTGGCGACAGCTGGGCACCAAACGGCCACCCCCTTCTGTCACTACTAGGTAGCTGAATTCCGGCTGAGCTTGCCACGCAGGTCGAGGGCATCTCCTTAGCGACCGGAACAGCTATCCTCACTCACTCTAAGGGTGTCTGGGAGTGTGCGCCCATTAAGGGCGCATCGTTAATAATACCCCCTAATTATTAACGGGTGACAATTATTCTGGTGTCCGCGACAGGACGTTTGGTGCACTCAAGCTCAGAGGACGGAGAAAGAGTTTGAAGACTTTACGAAGAGGTCGTAAACAGTGTAGCAGCAGAGCGGTAGCGAGAGGTAGTGCCGCGCGGAAGCGTTTAGGCGAAGTTGGCTAAGCAGTGTTTAGGCTACACCCAGACGGTTCGCGCTTCAGATATGAATCTGAAAGAGTTGGTTGAGGCTGGCACCCAGCTGGGGTTTGTGGCGAACTGCGCAAATGGGTTAGCCAGAGAGAAAAAGAAGAAAGAGAGAGAGAAGAAAAGGAACGAGAGAGGGCTCGAAAGGAGCGGGAAGAGGAATATCAGCGAGAAAAGGACTTACTTACTGTGAAACTTCAGCTTCAAAACAACAACAACTGTTTAGCTGAAGTGCGTAGCTCCAGTGAAGGACATAGCAGCTTGCGGATAGACGCAAGTAAATTGATTCAGAAATACGACGAGAGAAGAGACGATCTCGACGCGTTCCTCTTGCGTTTCGAAAGGATCGCCATAAATGCAAATTGGAGAGACAGTGAATGTGCTACCATCTTAAGCACTTGCCTTAGCGGCGAAGCATTAAGTGTGTTTGGAAGACTTCCTCCTGAGGATGCAGGCAGCTATAACAAAGTGAAAGCTGCATTACTTAAAAGGATTAGATTTACGACGGATGGGTTTCGAGAGAAGTTCAGGACTGGAAAACTTATGGACGGTGAAACGGCAACACAGTATGTTGCGCGACTGAGTCATTATTTCGACCGCTGGACTGAACTCTCAAAAATTAAACTAGAGTACGGCGCACTTCGCGAACTCCTAATTAAGGAGCAATTCCTGGGCAGCTGTCACCCTGGTCTGTCGCTTTATTTAAAAGAAAGAAAAGCGAATAACCTGGAAGAAATGATGGAACTTGCAGACCAGTATTTGGAAGCCCAGGGAGGCGAAAATTTGAGCAAAATTGTAAATTCTGAAACCCCACAAAAGCCCGAATTTCGGCAGACAAAACCTAGCGTAAAGTCACCCCCGAGGTGCTATCTCTGCGGACAACTAGGCCATTATGCACCTAACTGCCGCAAACTCGCAACCAACAATCCATCCTCGTGTTGGAAATGCGGACAGAAGGGCCACAAAGCAATGTCGTGTCCCGACGCTGACAAGGCAGCACCGCAGGCGGCATGCGCGAGGACTCCGTCAGAGTCGGAATATCGCCTGGAGGAAGAAGATGCCGATGGCTTTGATGAGCTTAAGAACGGCAGGAAAGTCCGCGTGGTGCACGACCTAGAGTAGGAGCAAGCAGAGAGAGTGGTTAATCGGAAGGACAAGAAAATCCGGGTGGTGAACGCCGTAGTACATGCACAACCTGGATCTGCGGTGAATCGGATGCCGGTTTCGAGGGGAAAGATAAAAGGAAAATCAGTTTCTGTGCTACGAGATACAGGTAGCAGTGCCGTAATCGTGAAACAAAGTTTGATTCAGGAGAATGATCTGACTGGTGAGAAATGCCCTGTGAGGCTGATTGACGGCTCTATTCAGCTGCTACCTGAGGCAAAATTGGAAGTGCAGACGCCATATTATTCTGGAAAACTGACAGCCCTTTGCATGGAACGCCCTATCTACGATTTGGTGTTGGGAAATATCAAGGGCGCAACATTTCCCGAGGATCCTGATCAAAGTCCCGCGCCTGTGCGCTGCAAGGAATCTAAAAAGAAAAAGGCAAGGCGAGGAAAGCAAGGCCATGAGAAGCCGGAAGACAAGACTCGAGACAAGAATAAACAAAAGGAAGCCTCTCAGGAGGAAACCGAAAGGAAAGAGACGATTCAGGAAATTAAGCCAGAAATGCCTAGGCCGTCGCTGATGCAGGTAGCCCCAGTGTTTTTCCTACTTATGGGGGCATTACTTGGAATATTTCACCTTCAGCGGAAGGAATACCGGTGCCTAGGAAAGAGCACTACTACAGTGATTCTTTTTGTTGGTCTGTGCGCGTTGGCACAGGTTCCCGTGTATCCGTCGGAGCTACTGGTTGTAGGGGCAATTATCGGCACACATTGGTTGTGTGATTTGCAAGGGGACTATAAGTCATGCCTCAGGGAATTTTCAGTAGCCCGATCGAGGAACATAGAAGCGTCTCAAATGCGAGAGCCTAGAGCGAAGGCAGAATCCCTGGCGGACAGAAGCGTGTCACGCACTGATCGCGGGTTGGAATTACGCTCGGAAATTTAGGTTTTTGCGCTTCGCATTTGAAAAGCGGTGTGTTGTTTCTTATGTGTATCTGACGACAGTGTGGTGCTATGTTTGTGAACATCATGACATTGATGTGTGAATTTTGTAATGTGTTATGGCAGTTGTGAAATTTGTGCAATGTGTGGACATTTGCCCCATATATTTGTGAGCGCATGCATGTGCGCGCGATGTTCGTGGTTGTTGTGAATATTGTGGGACAATATTCTTTAAGGGAGGGGCAGTGTCACGAAATCGGCGCACATTTTCATCAAGCCGGTACGGCGCGAGGCCCGCGCGGCGTCGCGTGCAAAAGCATCGAGAGAAAAGCCTCCTTCCCCGCGCGGGAGAGCGCGTAGCTTTGTACGCGTTGCCGTCACCCTCTTTCCCATTGCCCGGGAAGGACGGTGGTTCATCGGACTGGAATCCGCCAGAAAATTGCAGAATCTTCTATGGGACCTAGCCAATGACAACGCGCGGCTCGACTGGAGGAAGAGAGAGCGCTCTAACCAGCGAAGCTAAGTGTGTGTGCGCGCTAGCTTTGGCGCGTGTTAACAGACAGACGCGGCGCGCCCTATTTAAAGAGACCGCGCCGCTTGTGTAGTCAGTCAGTCAGTCAGTCAGTCAGTCAGTCAGTCAGTCAGTTCGTCAGTGTTTTGCGACGTGCTCCCTTGTGCTTCGGCTGGACTCCCGGGGATCACCCGCTGCTGGCAAGCCCACGGACCTGCAAGGGAGCGGCGCTCGTCTCGTATGGCGGCCACATCGTGACTCTTGAGGCGTCGGACTGCAACAGTGCCCGGTGAACAATTTGGTGTTTGTTTATGTAACTCTCTCGTGTTTGATCTGTTGTAAAGCCTCTGTGTTATTGGATCATTCTGTAGTTGCATGCTTAGCGTTTGTATTCTGTGAACCTCTCGTCTGTGTATTTCAGGTGATCTTGTGTATTCCTTTGTATCGTCTCTTGCTGTGCATAAATTGTGTTTTGTTTGTTACTTCTGACTCCGATCCTTACTCTGGTTTGAACTGGCGACAGCTGGGCACCAAACGGCCACCCCCTTCTGTCACTAGGTAGCTGAATTCCGGCTGAGCTTGCCACGCAGGTCGTGGGCATCTGCTTAGCGACCGGAGCAGCTATCCCCACTCACTCTAAGGGTGTCTGGGAGTGTGCGCCCATTAAGGGCGCATCGTTAACCCCCTAATTATTAACGGGTGACAACCACTTTAGCTTTTGTGCTGACGCAGGCTAGCGCAATTGCTACCTCTTCAGCGATGACTACATTTCTTGTTTTTATAGATGCCGTGATTAGAGGGGCTCCGGCTCAGTCCACCACTGCTGCGATTGCAGCTCCCGATTTCCCGGTGGCTGCGTCAGTGTACGCCACAGAGTTCGGGCGTTCGGGTCAAGCTTGCTTATCTCCTTTTCGATGGCTTTGGCTCCGTCTT
This sequence comes from Amblyomma maculatum, assembly GCF_055883805.1. NCBI lineage: Eukaryota > Metazoa > Arthropoda > Arachnida > Ixodida > Ixodidae > Amblyomma > Amblyomma maculatum. The sequence continues at coordinate 47,333,229 of NC_139348.1, forward strand.
CTCTCTTTGTTGTGAATGGGCCTCATGTTTCTTGGCATGGGTGGGATGTACAGGTTGGTTCTGCAGTTTTGGCTGAGGTTGATCTTGAGGTCCATCCCTCTGTCGTGCTGGGGCCCGACCCATTCTAGAATTTGCCTTCTCGTCTCGGATTGACTGAGTCTCTCCATTTGCGCTATTCTCGTGGCTTCCATTATTGTTGTGTACTCCCATTCCCAGCAGTCTGGTCGTGGAGGTGCAGCTGGGAAGGCTGAGTGCGCTTTTGAGGCTCTTCCTTATTACGCGACGTCTATTTGTTCCTTTTCCCTTACTGCCTGATTTAGGTAGGGTGTTGTATATCTTACCCTACTGATTATATAAGCCTGTATTAGTCTAGCAGGCTCTTTTTTGAGAGAGACCCTCCTGATGAGACCCGTTACTTGTGCAGAGTAGTTCTGTAGTTTAGCTATCAGGGACCCGTTTCTGCCATCTGCCTGAATGATGAGTCCGAGGATCCTAATCTGATTAACCTTGGGAACTTTTCGACCATCCACTGTGATTTCGAAGGTTGGCTTCTCCTTTTTGTTCGTGTAGATTAGTAGCTCTGATTTTTTCGGTGAACACTTGAGGCCTATATTTTCCGCGTACTCTGTGACCCTTCTAGCCGCGCGCTGGAGTTTCTCCTGTATTTCTGCGTCCGAGCCTGTGTTTAACCAGATATCATCTGAGTAGAGGCTAAACTTGATTTCTGGTATTGGTTTTAGCAGAGAGGAGAGGTTAATCATTGCTATGTTGAAGAGCAATGGCGAGAGCACCGATCCTTGTGGTGTGCCTCCGCCTGTTGTCCTGATGATTGGGGATTCTGTCCCTAGGAATTTTAGCTTGAGTCTTCTCTCTGAGAGAAAGCTGCTTACGTAAGCGAAGGTTCTTGCACCAATGTTTAGATCTTCGAGATTCTTGAGGATTGCGTCATGCCTTACATTATCTAAGGCCTTAGTAAAGTCTAGGCCAAGGATGACTTTTGTGTCTGGTTTTTCTCTTGTCCATGATGTCATGTTTGGGTCTCAGCATGACGTCTTGCCTACCGCGGAGCCTTCGGAAGCCAACCATTTCATGGGGCCATAGTACGTCCTTCTCCATCCATATAGTTGGCAAGTCTTGTTTTGACCACTTTCTCCATCAGCTTCCCCAAACACGAGGTGAGGGAGATGGGTCTTAGATTTTCTAACTTGTGTGGCTTTCCTGGCTTGGGTATAAAAATTACATCTGCTTCCAGACCTCACCTCCACCAAAAACCTAGCGGGACACTACCCACAATCTGGGCAGTGACCACTTCATCCTAAAACACACGATCCCTCAAGACAGGAAATTGGTGCAAAAAAAGAGGAAATCCACAAAGGCTCACGGAGTGAGATAACTTTAAAGAGAAAAACCAGAACAAATCGTCTGGTAGAATCGAAGGCATAGAAAATGGACTTTGCAGATTCGCAAGCAGGTCAGAAACAATACAAAGATCGCGGAAGAAGATCACGCCCCCGCCATCATGGATCCGCACCTACTACGCATGTGAGAGCATGGAAAAGAGACTGAAGGGACAGAGGTGGAATAGAAACCTAAGAAGAAGAATCCAGAGACTAAACAGGGATTGAAAAATACGCTGTAAAATTATGCGAGAAAAATTGGCTAAACAATTTTTACAACATGGAGAAACAAATGAGCCTCCCCAAAACGTGGAACATATTTCGCTACCTAGCTGTTATGTCCCGAGCAGTCCAAAACCAACTCGAGCATAAAGCAGCGGAAGATAAGACACGTCTTTGAGGGCACGGATGAAGAATTCTTCAATCAACTGAGACATCTACGTTGGAGATGGCATCAACCAAAAGCTGCCGACATATCGGGGACTAGACAACCCGGAGCTAGATCGACCGATAACAAAATCCGAGGTCAGGGCAGAGATAGCGAGCCTTAAAAGGAACTCTGCTGCCGGCCCAGACGGCATAACCAACAAACTAATCAGGAATTTAGACAACTCCATTGTCAGTCTTACCAAATACATACAGGAAATATGGGAGAAGGGGGAGCCTTGGTCGATCAGCGGAACGTGTAGAGCGCACAACAGAAGTAATGCTGAGCTGTTTCCGGAAGTTGAAGTTGCATCCCAGTGGCAAAATTGTTATGGTTGATAAATAGGTAGGAGTGAGGCCCTCTGCAACTTGCTTTCGCCCTATTTTAACGCTGTGGACATTTTTCGATAGACGCACTTCGACATGTTCGCGCAAAAAAAGAAAAACGGTGATGTCCGGTGTCCTGAAGTGATATCGCAGAAATGGCTGAAAACAGTACTAAAACACCGTGACTAAAACAAGGTTTCAATAAGCCTAAATATTTTAAGTTTACGTTCTACTTTATAAAGTAAGTTTTGGTTGTGGTTTCATTCGGTGTTCGGCGGTTTACATTTCGGAAATACGTTAGACATCGAGGACAAAATGCACTGCATGCAGGTGCATGCATGCAGCGACACCTTTCTTCAGAACCGCGAATCTGATTGTCTGCTGCAATCTCGCCAAACTCCGTGCCCCACACACACCGTTGTAGAAAGAAATATCAACGGTACGAGGCATCATTCAGCAATGTCTGAAGAGAATTGAATGATGTCACGGAAGCGGCTACACGGTAGATGATATAGAGTGTATTTTCTGCTATGCCAATTATATTACGGCGACGGCTTGTTCGCTACTTTTGTTTCCCGCATATAACATAAGTGAATTAAATACAGTGGTTACGCACACAATCGCGATTATCCAAAAACAAGAATTGAAAGGACGTGTTCTTCAGCCGTCTTATGTGGGTAAGGGCTCCGCTGAGCTTGAAAGCACGATAGCCGTGCCGTTCACATTGTAGCAGATAGACGCTCCTGCTCACGCAAAAATGCTTTTGGAAGTGCATATAAATCACACAATTCACGTCTCAAAGGCAGATGTCGTACGTTACAAGCTTGACGTGTTAAAGGCACTGCACACTGCTATGTTAAGCAGGGAATCAGTAAACAGCCGCTCGCTTTCGTTGAGGCGCCAGATGATCGGCCCGATAAAAAAATCTGGTCGACTTTCGGGCTCGCCGTGTTTACGCTGTGTGAGGTCGATTGTCATACCGTCTTCGTAACCAGATGATCTTGACAGCAATTTATAGATTGCGGCAACCATCCGTACTATTTTTCTGCATCGTGTCAGTCTGCGTGCAGACGCCATCAGGGTTGCCAGGTCCAAAAAACGAAAAGTCGCCACAAAAACGGGAAAAGTAGCCAGAAAGTAGCCAACCAGAGGAAGAGCAATAAAAAGTAGCCAAAAAGGAGCCATGGGTATAGTGAGCCATGGGGCCATGCATGGGGGGAGGATGTTTTTGCAGGTCGACGATGCGCAATCACGTGACACACAGGTGACGTAGCCTACACGTCACGTACGCGTATCTCGCGGAGTCTTTCTTTTTTTTTTTTTTTTTGCTTGTAAGAGGAAGCGCTCGCGGCAGCACGCCATGGCTCCTCCTCCAACACAGTTTTCTTCCCTCCCCCATTGCTCCAAGCAGTAAACAGAATTTTCCTCCCCCGGGGGAATGAGTGAGCGCAGATGTGCGTTCGCAGTCTTTTGCTTTCGTTCTCTTTCTTCCGGTGGTCCGGGGGGGTTAGAGCTGGTATTCGAAGCGACGCAGGGACTTCGAGTCGCGAGTCTGCTTCTTCGCAGCGCGCTGCAGGGATTGTGATTGCTTCCTCACTGCAATGAAAACGTGCAAGAGCACTGACCTTATGCGGGGCCTCAAATATATTGAGTACCTGCGCATGAAATATTGGCACGCACGGGGGCCCACACACATGCAGTTTTTTAGTGGCAAAAAGCAAATAACTTTACAGCATCTTGCGGCGCGTAAACGTTGATGTTTGGAATTAAGCTGTGAAGTTATACAAGATGTTACTTAGCTTGCGGATACGTCACTACATATATATATATAGTTGTTTTATGTACATAATTGAGGCGTTACTTTTAAGGTGCAAAAGCGGCTGATTGAGCCAAGCAAACGACAGCAAATCTTCAGCACTGCCCCCGCTGCCTCTCAAGCCAAACCAGCCCATACCTCACAGCTAGCGAAAAAGAAGAAAGGAAGCAAGCGTGCCTACTGCTTTACCGAGGGCAGCTCCAAGCCGTCAGTCGTTTGAAACCACGCTGTCTACGTTGGCTAGCCTGCCCACCCCTTTATTGAGGGGCTTTACCCGCCCCTCCTTTCAACCTCTCCCTACTAACAGGAAAAAAAAAATACAGAAGATAGCCTGCGGACGGCTAGATGCTCTCCCTCCGCCAGCTCGAAGCCGCGCTCCCACGGCCAAGCGCTTTTCTCACTGCCCCAGTAGAAAAAAAAAGAAGAAAAAAAAAACGTCGACAGGACACGCAGAAGTGACGTAGTAGCTCTACGTCACTTTTGTGTCACGTGATTGCACGTTCACGACCGGCAAAAATACCCTCCCATGCATGGGGCAGTAAATAGAGCGCTCACTGCAAAAAGACAACCAAAAAAATTCGTTGAATAGTCGTTTTATTCCAACGCTCGTGAAGAAACAAATGCCAGTTCCGTCTTATAGCAACTAAATCAAGTAGAAAAGTTTTCTGAAAAAAAAAAACTGGCTGCGTAACACTGTGATATTATGTAAACAGACATAAAGCTAAACTGACCAGATAAACACAAGTGTTATCAGAAACTTCTCTGTGATGATTAGAAACAGTATAAAATGTATAAAATTATGTCCACAAAATTGTAGGTATAAAATTTAGTGGAGTTGGACGTCTCAAACAATGGCTACAAAAGGAGAATACGACGAAACGAAACTGCAACCACTCAGGTACGATGTTCAGGCCTGCCGTAAATAGTTGAGTTGACTGTTGACCTTCTCAATAATGGTTTGGGTTTACCAAGGATACGGCCAATGTGCAGGGGGTGTTCACGTGATCACACACACTTCTTTTTGATCATGACTACTAGGCTTTGGACGGGAGCCTTCGGTTTCTCAAGTATAATATTACATTATCGAGGGGCGTTTACCTTGCCTAGAGATATAGAAATCATTCTTTCATGGGTATACCGAGTATATTCGTAAGCTTCCTTGACACCAGTGCCTAATAATGTTCGGCGAACTGCGGTCAATGAATGGTTGTCCGCGCTCCTTGATCGCATTGAAAGTGCGCAACTGTTTTATTCAATGAACAAACTAGAGTACGAAAGCCACTTTCACACTGATGAGACAAACCTATGGACGGAAGATGCACTCATGACTAATTTATTGTCAGCGGGTGCACGCTAAATATGGCCTACTGCACGCAAATATGCACGGATAAAGAAAAACATTTCGAAGCAGTTCGTGGTAAGCCTAGCTAGTGTGTTAGCTCTGTTGTTGTGATGTTTATCTAAGTTTGGCTAGCTAGCATAATGCGTTTACTCTTGCCCTTAGTTGGCCATCTATAATGCAAAGTTTGGCTTTAAGTGCAGTTAAATAATTAGCGCTAATTAATTCGGTTCGATAACTAGCACAACTTATTTGCATTCAACTTAAGCTTTCGAAAGGTATATGACTCGATGCTATAATGCAAAGGGTGGTTTTGATTGCCTATAGCTCACTAACGCAATATCGATCGCTAATTCAGAGCATTTGGATTCATCCTAAGCTTTTCAACAGTATATGACTTGATCGTCTAGCTCGAAGTTTGGTTTTATACAAAATTAACTAATTAACGCAGATTAATGATGATCGCTTACTACCACAGTGCCCTTACACTTGGCCTAAGCTTCCCAACGGTATATGACTCAATGCTGCAGCGCAAATTTGGGTTTCAAGTGCGATTTACTAAATAACATTTAATTTAGCCCGTAGTTGGCCAAAATAAGTGTATAATTAACCAATGATCCATTCTCAAGGTTTATCACCTGACGTATACTATGCTTAGCCAAGCTAGCTTGAAAGTAGCGAAATAGACTAAGTGGCCGCTTTGACTTTCTCTAATCTTAAAGTTCAAAGCACCAGCCTGGGTCGTTTTCTCGTTTTGCGAAGTTTTACCGCGGTGATGGATTTCACGCTAAAAAAAAAAAAACACAGACAAAGTCAGAGGCAGTACTAGATCCTGGAGCGCAGACCTGGTCCGAAAACGCGCGCTTCACTGACTGCTGTGGCCATCCGGCGGGCGCCAGGGAGAAAAAGCGTGTCGTGCGCCGCACCACCTTAGCCGCGCGAGGAGAATTGAGGAGGAAAGGGCGGCGCGGAGGAGAGTGTCGCCATGGAGGAAGAAAAAAAAAAAAGAAAGTGTCGCTACTTTCAAATTATCAAGGGGTTTTAGTGGATAGATGTTAAGAGCGTCCCCTTTGAAACAGGGTGGAGACAGTCGTCAACATGCACAGTTGGTTGTATTGTAGCGTTACCGTTGATAGATTTGCTATCTGTCTATCTATAAAAACGAGCATCCTGAACAGTGCGCAAACGGGCTCGTTGGAATAGGCCACTCAGCGTACATAGCCGCACTGGCCGCTAGTCGCGCTGGTTGTCTTGAACGTCACATCCGGCGTTGTCATGACAACAGTGGAACTGATTGGGACGCCAATTCGCTCGTTGCTTGCATATGGCCGCCCGCATTGGCCGCCTGCATGGAGTATACGCCCGTGTAATATTCTGCGGTTAAGTACGCGAAGCGACTAATTTCAAAGCTGTTGTTCGGCAAGTGAGTGACAGTGGTGTGTTGCGAAAGGTTTGTTGTCTCTTCATATTTTGAGCCATGCTGTGCATCGGGAAAGTCTTGATCCGATTCCAGGAGGAGAGCAGTGATGTGTGTGAAAGATCTTCCACCGTGATCGCGATGAGACTAATTTCAAAGCTGTTATTCGGCAAGTGAGTGACTGTGATTTGTTGCGAAAGGTTTGTTGCCTCTTCATATTTTGTACCATGCTGTGCATCGAGAAAATCTTGATCCGATGCCAGGAGGAGAGCAGTGCTGTGTGCAAAAGATCGCTTGTAAAAGAAGCTTTTGTGGTTCTCCAAGGGACAAGGACTGAGCATTGTAAGACACGCACTGACAGCATGAGTTATGCAAAAACAAAACAATAAAAGATCATCCAGCAGCACTGCATCTTTGAAAAGGTATTTATTCAGGACAGATTTACTACTGCAGACACATCTAGTGGTGATGAAATTGTCCCTGAAAGGCAGCTGTCTGCTGCTTGAAATACAACTCTGACTGTAAAAGAAAATAAACAGCACTGTGAGCCACAGTCAACAAGCCTTCACCATGTAAGCATGAACCATGTTTGTCTAAGGACAATATTTCGGTGATAATGCACATCCACTGTGGAGCAAAAACACATGCTTACACAAAGTGATTATCTGCACTGTCTAGGCATCAATACATTTGCATCCTTAAAAGGTGCCATTCGGCCCCTTTTATTACAACAACAATGGCAGTGCCCCTTACCGGTACAACACAATCACTTCTTTTGTGCCAAGTACAGTACCATATCAACCAACAAGGAAGTGTTTGAGCTGGAGTTCTATTAAAACATTTCTCAAGTCTTACTCGGCAGGCTTGCAACTGCCTGCAGAAATCCTGTCAGTGCAAACTGTTAACATTTATTTACATGCAGTCTGAACCAACTGCTTTTCTTCAAGCTTGAAGCAGACTAGCAGCAAGATGGAATATTTAAATGAGTAGGGACAGAAAATTTTGTCCCATCTGTTCATATGTTTAAATACAAGAATTATAGTTAAACTGGTAACCTCATTCTGCTTCTGTTTCAACAGCTGCAGGAGTCAAGATAATATTGGAAACTTGTAATCAAGTGATACTTTTTGGCGTCTTTTGCTCCAACTCGTAGGCCTGCCTATCCCAAAAGTTGGTAGGGCAACAAATGAATAGGCAGCAAATTTTCTATGCTTCATGTGACGAAGATTAAACTGGGCTCAGCTACCACAGCTAACTGGTGGCTCTTGAGGCAAATTCCTTGCACAATCTGATAACTTGTACATTATCATAAGAGCTAGCAGCCAAATGAGGCTTTGAATGCAGTTAAGCTCACTTATAATAAACCTGACGGTCACGTGGATTTTGCTTGTATCCGAAGTTTGTAATAAGTGGACTTGCTTTTTTACAGTCAAAAAGCAAAGATCAGAAAAAAGTGGCATTAATTCTTTGAAAAGTGTATTGCACACATTTATCCTTTCAAATTTCATACTATCAAGCTGCTTTCTAAGCTCTCAAGCTGTACGGATTATCCACTTCAGGGATGTGAGAAGCAATTGGAGCATCAGTGGCAGATGGTGTAGAAGGTGTTGGCTTCAAACCTCAACTAAGTTATACGGATCCAGTGACAAAGCTATTACAAGCCATGTCTATGCAGAATGCTCAGTGCGAGTTACTTTTGTTTTAACTGCTCCAGTGACAAATTTGCCTCCAAATTAGGATACACCTTCCTGTAAATACATGGACTTTGATGTAACATCTACGTGGAAGTAGAGCCACTTAGACCTAAAAACAAGGTGGAAACTTGCACTTTATCTGAAAACCGTCAAATCATGTCAGATTTCAGTCTTCGTTAATTCGTGTGCACTGCCCGCTAGACACCGGAGTGATGCATCTATCTGTGGTCTGCATACTGTCTACATATGGCAGCAGTGCAGCAGGCAGATATAGGATTGTGCAGACAATGCAACTCTAACATGACTGGGTAGGCCATCAAGTCGTACCATGCAACCAGTATTCAAACTTATCAGATTGCTCTCATTAGTGGATGACTGGCAGTGCGCAGTAATTTAGTTTTCAACACAGCCCCAATTGGGCACTTACATTTCTCGTTCCACCATAAACACTTTTCCCAACTAGCATATGTGCATGCACTAGCAGCCCTTCTAGCTTGTCGGGGCACACTTTGACCAGTGGCAAACAACCAGTGGTAAACTGCCAATTCAAAACACATTTTTACTGTTTTTATTATTGCAGGGGGGGGGGGGGGGGGGGGGGCATCATTGGGGCTTGGAGACTATTTATGATCTCCGCACTCTCTACAATATAAGTGTGCTCTTTGATTTTGGGGGCGAATTTATGGGGCCTCCTCATTCGTTAACATAGTGGTGCAGCCACAGTTCCCTTTTTTTCTTCAAAATGCAATGCCATAGCCCTGATACAGACAAATTGTTTTGGTAGTCCTGCCTTTTTTGTGATAAGCAGGTGTTTTGTTATAGCTGCAGCTGTTCTAAGTGGGTTAACTGCTGAGCTAATTGATTGTCAGACATAATTGCAGGAAATTCAGCACAACACTCACACAAGAAATAGGCACCCATGGTGTCCTCTTTCTTGTGTTACTGTTGCGCTGAATTCCCTGTAATTAGTCCTAAGCGGACTCGACTGTATTTTGCTTAAAAATATTTTCATTACCCTAACTACCAGTTAAAGGGCCCCTGAAACGGTGCTTTCCCCTAATATTCTAGTGGATGAACTTCATAGACGTGGGTTTTTATTAAAGCCAAATTCGGAAGCTTTGTATGAAGCCAATAATGTACAAATAATTTTCAAAAAATGCTCCTGGTGACCGCTCACAACCGATTATTGCAACACGTTCCCTCTGCGCAAACCTTCCATGTGAAATCATCGAGGCTAGCTGGGTGCGCCCATTCATTGGTGGCTCCGAAGTGACGCGGGCAGAATGGAGCGTGGTGGGGTGAATTCACGGCTTGTTTTCTTCATTTTTTTCTTCCGCGCTGGCGTGTGTCGAGTTAAGGGGAGAAAGGAGGAGCGTCGTTTTTTATTGCCAATATTTTCGGTGTTAGTGACGCTAGGTTAAAAATGTTTGCATTGAGAAGAGGATTGATAGCATACTATTACCCGTGTGCGTTTTCTAGATTTTGTATTTAACAGGGCTGGGCAAGATACTTCAAAAAAAGTATCTTCGATACTGATACTCGATACCTTGAAAAATTGTATTTCCGATACCGATACAAGATAACGAACCGAAATCAATTTCCGATACAGATACTCGATACTGTGACTTTGATACTTCGATACATCTCTGAAATCCCAATGTGATAAAGGCGGTAATATTATTAGCGAAGCTGGAAAATTTTACCATGCTTTCAAGAACTTTCAGTGGTACATATATCGCAGTTTTTGATTCTCTGAAAGGTCTTAAACAAATTTGATAGCTCAAATTCATGAAGCTCCGCTGTCCGGGCAGCTGGCCTTTTCAGAACGTCACATATTGAATTGAAGCCATGGCTACAAAACTTCCACAAGCAGCCTAGCGAACAATTTCTTTAAGGTAGTGCACTTCATACGAACCACCCTGTGAGCACTACATAGTCACTAACTAGTTCTAATTAGCAATTAGTCATAACTAAATAGTTATGAGTAATGATCTGGAACTTCTTTTGTGGCTTTTCATTTCATATACTACACGTTAATTACCCGATGGCCCCCTCCGTTTTCTCTTTACTATAATGCTTAATGCTGCGTGCGTTTGGGGAACTGAGCAGGCATTTTGATATTAGTTCAATAGCAGACTTTTGAAGCTCACATTCTGTGTTAAAAGCTAGAGGATAACAAAAATAAAATGGCTGAACGTTTTCCGAAATAGCTGCGCCATGTGGGCGTTCTGTAAACGAGGTGAACAAGATAAGCATCTCTATATAATTAATCGAGCACGCCGCACTGTTACATTTGATGAAGGGGCCCTTTACCAGAAGATAAGAGTGAAGTCTAGCCGCGTCGACTCAAGTATCTTGCAGGTAGTTAACTAAGTCAAGATTCACTAAGTGAGCGTCTGGGTTATATAAAAGAAAAAGTTGTTCTTTTTAAGAGAGAGTGGATAATATGACATCAATCAATTCGCATATTTCAAAAACATTTTAACAGTTTATTGCTTTATGAAACAAGGGTATCCTCACAAGATTTATTCACATTTCGCTGAAATGTTTTTGGCAAAAAAAATTCTTTCACCATGTATTTGTTATTCAAATTTATGTGCTGGAAAAGTGCAGTTACATAGCTTTTACGTTGTGTATTTCTTAATATTTTAGATGTAATAGTTTTTTACAGAAAAAGCCTAGTGGAAGAAAGATGTTTGTTTCAAATCAAACGCTGTAAATGACAAGATTGGCAACTGCATCGTGCCCAAATGAGGCCTTAGACGCTCATGTTCTTGCCGCCAAACAAAGCCGAAATGGGAACCTCAAGGGTCTGAAGAGCTATGGTAGTGCATAAGTTACTGCGTTCGTCAGCGCAATGAGCATGCTGCTTGACAAGAATCACATGCCTCAGAGACGGACAAGGAGGCGGATTTTAAAGGGTGGGAGAGCAGCTAGGGATGAAGTGCACATGGTCCCTACTCCCTGTTTGTCTTCTTAGCTGTTTATTTTGTTCTTTGTTTCTGCGCGTCTGTTAACGGCTTAGGGGCTTCGTGGTACGCACTCGGTGCTCACAAGTAAACAACCTCATGAGCGCCTACTTGCAATTGGCTCCTTCAGTTTTAAAGAAAGGAAATATGGATAGATGGAGGCTAAGGAGACTGGGCGTTTGAAAGAAACTTCTAGCAGGAGGGAATTCAGTATGCACTGCAAGCAAATATGCCTCCCGGCTTGTACTAGCACCTGAGTGAGCACCGTCAACCAAATGTCTGGCACACAGTGGTTTCACTATTTTGCGGAGTATCGAGTATCATTAAAATACACGATACACCAAAAATGTATTTTCAATACCAATACTCCGATACTTTCATTTTCAACACTCGATACCTGATACCGATACACAAAATAGTATCAAAGATACATGTATCTTCAATACTGCCCATGACTGGTATTTAACCTATTGAGAGCATTTACGGTGTTTCTAGTGGAGCGTTAATATCCGTTTTTTTTTTTTCTAATACCATGATGAGGGCGAGACAATAATAAGTGTTTATTACAAAAGGTAAGAATGTTTTTGCAGCAGTTTATGCAGGAGTTTTGAAAAAATAATATGAAATTGATATAGACTGGCAGCTAGCGCATTGATTTTTTTATCGCTTTTAAAACCTGCTAATCCTCCAGCAGTTTGCATAGTCTTTCAGAAAAGTACATCCGTTCAGAAAGCAAAAAATATGTTCCAAAATGGGGCAAATGAGGTGTACAAAAATGTGATAGGCTGAATTTTGAAAACAATGTCCCATGTGGTGCTCTTTTCAAGTGCAACTGTGGTATTTTTTAGACTTCCTGTAACTGTATGTTCTCAGCTTGCTGCTCATTTGTACCAAATTTCATGATCCGATGTCTTGTTGCAGGAGGACAAATTTATTTTTATTCTCATTCCATGCCCTAAATTGGTGACGTTTCTACGGATAACTGCTTGACATTACAGAATGCAAGGCCATATTACTCATTCTGTGTTTGCTGCAGGACAAAATTTTAATATTAGACATAGAGTGACTTCAGCTGTAACTTCCAGTTGCCAACTTAATCAGGATGCACACACACAACTGGTCTTGTGGCCGTATCCAGAATGTCACAGGTTGGTTGAAACCTACTTTCGGTTTGTTTCCTGGTTTCAGCTATCTTAAAGTACTTCTACTTTGAATGTTCTTTTTTACCAGAAATTAGGGACACTAAGTAATGTGATGTAATTATAGACTCAAAATGCTAAAAGATACACTTTTAATTTCAGTATGGCTCAGTAGAGACAAGAAAGCTTTGCACCAATTTTGTAATGCGAGACTACAAAGAAAATCAGAAAAATAAATACTCTTAACTGGGATACAAAGCAACTACTGAAAGCATCGGCTAGTTCATTTCAACTTCTAACCATGTGCTAAAATTTTTAGCTCGACAGATTCCAGCACAGCCTTTGGAAAGAAGAAAATTCTCCCACGTGCTGCTTGCCAAATGCATATACAAGACAGTGTATCAGCACAACAATGTGATACCTATTGCAAGCGAGCACCTTTTTTGTTTGCACCTTTCTTTCTATGTGAACCGACTCCTTCCAGCTGTTGTGTGCCTTTTCTTTTGTGTCGGGTTCTGTCAGAGAGACGCTTTGGCAACTGGTCTTCTGGTGAGTATCCCATATCCACTAACATGATGATCGTTTTCTCATGCTGGGCGCACACACCTGCACACAGTCTACGACACATATGTGCAACTCTTTGTGCGTGGTTGCGATTTTCTTGCGTACGTTTCATTCATTTCTGGTGCCTTAATTTGATGCGCAGCCATGCAGAGTGCTGGGAGAGACTGAGGACAGAGTGTTTGGACAAGCAGTCGACGAGCAATGGAAGTGTGCGTGCGGTGCGCGAATGTTCAAATGTCCGAGCAATGTGTGTGATCTTGTTAAGTGTATATTTCTAGATTTGTAAATAAGTTTTTTTGGCATCCCTACAGCAATTATGCATTGTATAATCAAGCATAATGTGTCAAAACAGGCCTTGTGGCATGTCTTTTGAACTGTTAACATACTAGTAGAGCTACTATTTCCCTAAGTCGCTCAGCAAGTCTGAAAGTGTCAGTACTCACTTTTGATTACACATGAGGACTTATTTAAGGTAACATGTTCTAGCTAGGCCAGATTAACCTCTAGTTCGCTCGAATGTGATAATGTGGCAGCTTCAAAACTGCACCGAGTTCGACAAGAATTTTCTCAATGGTGACTAACACAACTCATTAACTGCTTCTCCTCTATTCATATATATTGCCCTCTTGTTTAAAAGGCTGCATGTGAAACTTAGGTAAGAGGTATGCCTTTTTGCAAATACTGGTAAGGCCTCTGAAATATCTCACTTACTCATTACACACACTGAAATACATAGTGACATTCAGTAGTGCCCCAGGTGTCAGTATTGTCACCGACTTTATTTAATACTGCTTTCAACCCCCCAGCATAGTGTGTACACAGCATCCCTGCAATTGTATTCCTATATGCTATTGACATCACGGTGTGGAGCCCTCACCAAGATCTTCTCACTCGAGAGGGTGCCCTCTTATCAATCTTGGATACTTTCTCTCATTAGGCTTCGGCCTTCAGCTTTGTGTGTGCAAAACTACATGCACGTCAATTGCCAACAGCTGGGTTGGTTGGTTGGTTGGTTGGTAAACATTTATTAAAACAGTCAAGGGGCCAAAGGCCAAGCTCTAGGGGTCGGCCAAGACTCCTTGGAATCTGGCAGCCACTAGAGCAAGACCGATGAGCGCTTGTTGGTCGTCCAGGGTAGAGCTGAGTAGACGAGCCTCCCAGGTATGCTGTGTGGGTGTTGGCGTGTGTTGTCGTGGACAAGTCCAGGCCATATGAAGGTCTGCTGGGATACTGCAGTGTTTACACATCGGCATATACCGTTCAGGAAATATATTGTTACGTGGTGGCATGACAAGCGATGGAACAGGGCGACACAGAACGACGTGATGACATGACGATGGAATATGCTTTTATGGCCAGCGGGCCTGGCGCGAGCGCTCCGCCCCGCGCCACTGCCCGCTTCGTCATCTTCGTAGCAATATTATGAACTTTTTAGGATTGGGGAAAGTGTCTGTCTGGAGTTGGCGCTATATGACGGCCTCTGTCTTTGTAAGTTCTTGGTGTGGACCTGGATAGAGTTGCCGAGAAAGACAATAGTGTTGGAGCAGGTCGCGTGAAGTGATTATGGTGTCCTTCCTGACCAAGGCGGGCACGTCGGGGGCAGGATGATAAGCTGCTCGGAAAGTAGCTCTCCAGCTAGTTCATGTGCTTATGCTTGAGACCTATGTGGGCTGGAGCCCATATCAGGAGGGTCAGGTGTTTAGGAGGATTTGATATGAGTATGCGAAATGGTACGGCTGAAATACAGCTATGAGTAAAAATAAGAATGGCGCACTGTGAGTCACTTATGACTACTTTAGCTTTAGGAGTGGAGAGCAATAGCTACTTCCTGTGCTGTAGAGATATGTGAAGTGCGTATGGAACAGGAGGCATGAAGAGCCATGTTCTCATCTGTGGCAACCACTGTTGCAGCAGTCCGAGTAGGATGGTCTGCCGCGTCTGTGTAAAGTATGTCAAGTCGGCCAGCATATCGCTGTTGGAGTGACGCGGCCCGAGCTTCTCTGCGATCTAGATGATGATTTGGTTTGTGGGGTTAAATGTCCCAAAGCAACTCAGGCTATGAGGGACGCCGTAGTGGAGGACTCCAGAAATTTTGACCACCTGGGGTTCTTTAATGTGCACCGACATAGCACAGCACACAGGTGGCTTGCCTTTTGCCTTCGTTGAAAAGCAGCCTCCTCAGCCAGATTCAATCCTTGGGTACAGCAGTCGAGCGCCATAACCACTGAGCTATCAAGGCAATATATTTGTTCATGACTCTTTTCAAACACCTTGCTGTGGACACCTGCAAAGATCAGTATGAAACCTATCAGTATGACCAATGAGCTCCTTTGCTTCTGCATAGCCAAAATATACTGCATTTACTAAAGTACTGTACACAAGAAAATTATTGGAATTGCAATGCAACTATCAAATTTAGTCAGAGCTGTCCACTTGATAATGGAGACTACTAAAATCAAACCTTTGGGCTTGTTTATGCCACAACTAATAGCGCTCTTGAGATATGCCGACAATTGCTTCTGCATTCTACACAAAAGCATCGCAAGGTTTTCAAACATCTGATTTCTCCTTAGGCTGTGGCTAAAGGTACGTCCGACGGACCCAATCAATGGTCTTAAAGGTACGTCCGACGGACCCGGTGCGTTTTTCTTCGGGATACGACGGACGGATCCGGGAAATATTTTTCAGAGGTACGGCGGACGGACCCGATCGGTAGGGTTCTTCCGACGGACCCAACGCATTTTTCTCCGATATGGGCCTTGGGATCCGTCGGGAAAGCCGGACGGATCCGAGATCCCCAGATGTGGTTGTAGGATCTAAAAACGTTGGTTGTAGCAACAACACGGTAGCCATATGTAGCCAAATCGAAGTTGGTATGAGGTGTACGTGCGAGGTGCAGGAAGTATGTACTACTGCATGCGAGAAATGTGAAATTACAAAGAATAGTACAGTGGAAAGAATAGTGCCTAGAATGGGTGATATACTACTTGATGGCATGATGATAGGTTTACGTGAGTTGGACCGCGGCAGGGTCGCAAGCACGACCAGCGCAAGCGCATGTAATCGCGGTGTTGACAGCCAGCCCGCGGCCCGCACGTCCGCTCATTTGGTCCTCGTTATCATGTGGATTAACGTCTACGACGGTCGTTATGTAGTTTTGATTCTTCAAAGTTTCCTCACTTCTATCTGTGATGAGATGCGTCACGTAACGCATCGCTTTCTGCTCGCATTGAGGTTTGGTGCTGCAAGTTCTACGTAGTCGCTAAAAAAACTGGGTGCCGCCGGCGTGTCTCTAGCCCAAGCATCGCGTCATTCGTGTTTGTTGGTGGTGTGGTTTGTGCTTACCGTGAGATGCTGTGATGTACGGATTACGTCCTACTAGAGTGCTGTGTGAGACTACGAAGAGTGCTGTGATGAGTGCGCCGATGTCCGGACGGACATCAGTGTGACCGTTTATGATCGGCGATGTTGCACGTGCATGTCAGTGTTTATTAGGTGCAGTGGTAATTTATTTACACGCGCTGTGCAACAATCAGACGAAAATAAGTCATCGACAATTTGTTAGCCTGCACTACAGAGCTCAAAACTCGGAAAATGGGAATGCACATGATGCAGTTTTCGCATGTTGGAGCTAGTGGACCAAAAAATAAGTGCCCAGCCCACACCGCCGGGATGCGCATTACTACAGGTGAAATGGTTCAGGTTTCTGTAAAATAGCTGCCTGGCACAGCACCTTCCTAAATGTTCAGGCTTTGTACTATTGTTGAAGGCCACTTTATCATTAATAAAAGAACGAATATGCTTTATGTGTTAATAGCTACTAGTGCTTTTTCAACATATGTTCATTTTTTTTTTCGTTTTTTCTTAGTTTCCTTTGTTTTTCATGCTAGAAAAACGCAAATAGTACACTTTTGAACTTGTCAGTCCAAAGCTGAACATGAATATCTGCCATGCATGTGACAGCTTTAATGCTAGAAAGGTTGACGTGTATAGCATGTACGTAGACGCTGCGACATCTTAGTGGCACGTTCGGCTACTTGCCCCAAGGTCGTGATGTTTAATGCCAGTGATGGCAGTCGCACTTTGGTGCAGGCGAAATGCAAATGCTTCTGTTTTCTGCAAGATGTCAACGCAAAGTACAAAGCCCGGGCAGTCAAATTAGTTTGGAGCTCTCCACTACTGTATTTTTCATAGCTACATATGTCACTTTAGAATGTGAAACCCTACATGCCACAGGTAGGCTGCATTGTTTTTTAGATTTTGTAACCTCTCATCTATGTTTTGCAACATTTGGCTAATTTTAGTTCTCAAACAGTTGTTAAAGATGAAACCAAAGCAGTTCTTGGCATGGTTTCCTGCTTGGATTAATTTGCTAATTGCAGTTCTTTGAAACTTGCATCAATGCTAGACAGTTCAAATAGCAGGCAGTTGAATTACAGAAATGATGTGCATCGTGCATATCAGTTCGGACAAATGGAAAGTAATGGTCCCCTCCTTGCATGCATAGGTGCCCTTAGACAAATACTCGGGTGTGTGATTGTGACGCATATCAAGGGTCAACAGAAGGCCATGTGGAGCCAGTGTGATATTCTTCATGAAGGCTAAAGTAGAATTGTACAACAGCTGCTGTACCATGCAGAAAAGAATTGATCGTTTAGTGTATGATTAACTGACCATGAATAGCATCTTACTCAGAGTATGATGTGATATATATCTGGTTTAGCATCCCAAAATAACTACGGCTATGAGGAACACGATAGTTGAGGGCTCCGGTATAATTTCGACCACCTGGGTTCATTTACATGCACTGACACCGCACGGTGCATGACAGCCTATTGTTTTGCCTCTATTGAAATGCTCCTGCTCTGGCTGGAACCAAATCTGCATCTTTGGGTTCAGCAGCCAAGCACTAACTACTGAGCCAGCACAACGGGGCCAAGTATCAAAATGCATGCCATTACATTTCCTTCTAGCCTGTGGTTTTCTTCACAGAACTAATGTATACAAGGAAAAGTAAATAGCAAGAAAACACTAGTTTTATTGCACATTATATTCACATTTCAGCAAACATTCTCTAGGAAAAAAATTCTCATAATGTTTGCATGAAAACCATGAACATCTTACAAAAACAAAA
The DNA here is from genome assembly GCF_055883805.1 of Amblyomma maculatum. Taxonomy (NCBI): domain Eukaryota; kingdom Metazoa; phylum Arthropoda; class Arachnida; order Ixodida; family Ixodidae; genus Amblyomma; species Amblyomma maculatum. Next base: position 47,351,451 of record NC_139348.1, read on the forward strand.
CAATGCACTTACTCCACTGCAATTATTAATGGGCAAGGTTGCATCTATGCTACTACACTGCACTTATCACAAAACCACAAGCCCCATCTGCTTTGGCCAATCACTTGATGAAACTAACGGAGACAGATGTCGCACACCACAGACTGGTCGTCTCGCAACATATCTCTGCATATGTTGCATTTCAATTTCATGCCTTTCCACTTAGCTTCAACTGTTTCCAGCATTACTAGTCACCCATCTTTTCTGAAATTCCTTTTTACGCTGTTGGGATCAGCATCCTTGTTAACGATGGTCTCTGGAATTTTCGATGCTATCATTTTCACATCTTCCTCATCTGAAAGAATGAAGGAAAGACAAGCTTTGAGCAGAAAAAAAAATTAGGGAGACTCCTAATCTCCACCTGTAAGGGTATGGTGTGCCAGCGTTAATGGTTCTTGTCTGCAGATCCCACTGTGAATTCCTGTTAATTTACATGCCCTTTGCTACAAACATAATTACTAATTCCTTAATTCATGTCTCTGTTATCTCAGATATACTCATTAGCATACGGTCGTAGGCTGCCCTGTTAGGTGATAGACAACCTGGCATAGACCTCTGTAAGCCTCAACCTTTCTTAATTGGAGCTGAAACGTCCCAGAACATATTTCAAATACAACTTTGTAAGCTTGACTTAACAGCTCCTGCCATGTCGTGTGGCCTCGTGACATTTGGCTCGTGGCACTTTTGGCTTGTGCACAGGGGTCATCTGTTAAGTACTGGTTAACATGCATGAAAAATACATTTTCACAGAAACTGGTGGTAAATGGTCAAGTAGTGCACTGCAGATTCTGAAATGTATACCTATATGCATGCAAGGATTGCATCATCACATAACATGATCAAGAGTTCTATCAGTACCTGTAGTTACATAGCATTTCAATGCCCATTAAAGGACCACCTCAGACAATGGTTGTTGTTACCACAAGACCTGTTCTAACAGCGTACTGACACCATTCCACTGAGCGATGGACATGTATATGCATACCCTAGATAGCTCATGATTGTGGATCTCATTTATTTCTATGACTTCCAAGGAGTTCCTGTCATCAGAAACCCTACACTTTACGAAATCGGGACAGTTGTCTTGAAAGAAATAACCAGGTTACCTTGACGCAATGCTAAATTACGGAGGGTGAATATGCTGCATGAAGATACCAAGAAGTTTGTACAAAGAAAGGTGAGAGTGAAATGGCAGGATTTTTGAAACATTGAAATAAACTACAAACTATACATGTCAAACCTGTCATTAAGGAATGGAAATCATGCAGTATTCAAAAACACAACATGGAGGCCATTTTAGGTCATCTTCACAAAAGTCATACCCACACCTCACACACAGCTCAATACTTATGAAAGAGGACAAACCAATATGAAAGGAGTGTGGAGATGAACTAACAATAAACCATATTTTTCACGTGTGCCAGAGTCGAGAAAATAAGAGGAAAGATTTTGTACAATTTTTCAACAGATCCCTTTACATCCCAGCATGATCCTAGGAAATAAGAGAATAAGTGTCCTGTTTAAGTTGTTGCGCATTTCTCTGATATACTATGCAGAACCAACTAGCCTGACAACACGCTCTTCTGAACTGTAATCCTAGGAGAGACGTGCAAATTTCCTGCATTTTTGGTTTCTTAAAATGTTCCTAAACAAGCTACATCCTAAAGAACAGTTTAGTCATTACACACAAATAAATACATTAAACCTTGTTCTTGGTGCATGGCAGCATTAGTCGCTTATGCACCATAAAAATCAATACAATGCTGTAAGGTATACCTTGGTTAGCTATGTTATATGTGACAAGCTTTCGGTCTGGTGTGGTCCTTATTCACGTGAAAGCGCTGTCATGAGGTTCTATGTCCCAGCGATCGGAAAGTGACCTATTCCAATAATTTTACAAACTGAAGGCGATTCTACAGATATCTAAAGACTGGAGTGCTCAACTATTTTATCAACGTCCGCCTGCTTTGACAGCCTGGAGTGAAACTGTTGAAGAGAATACAGTTTTGAACATTTAACGCGTTTCTGAAGGCGTTGCTTTCAATTACGGGGCCCACAAAAAGCAGCTGAATGTCAAACGCCGCCTAGGTAGGTTTTCTAGCAAGACAGCGGTGTAGCGTGGAAAATCGCTCCGCCGGTCCATCGCTGGCGCCGCTGACTTGACAGGCGAACTGTTCAAACTTACAGCTACTGACCACACCTGGAACACTGAATTGCGCATGATCAAGGCAGAATTTCTCTAACACTGAGCACTGGTAGCTATCGATTTCGCGCCCAATATTGTGAAAATCTGTCCTCTCTTCGATCATTGATACGTCCACGGTTGAACATTTATGCGCCTCGGGGTAGGCCAGCCGTTGGAACATGGATGCGTGGTTGTAGCAACGATCACTTGCGTGGCGCACTCTGCAAAATTCCAAGAGTCAGCTTCTGCAACGAAATGTGCAGCGCACATTTTTAACGCGTACCCAAGTCCGCCGATGCATGCATATCGATCCCGATCGTTTCAAAGCTGCGCGGCCGTTCCGTCGGGTCATGCTAACCTCGAGCATGCGGGGGTTTACACTACATGTACGCAAAATTCAACGACAAGAAAAAGATGCAGGCTAAGCACTTTAGTCTAGTCTTCCCCTAAATACCAAAGAACATTGCTGTTCACAGGGAATTCAAATCATTCGCGCTTCCGGCTTTCCGGTTGTGCACTCTTGCGGTGCGGTGCAGTAGGTCTTAGCCTCGACGAGTCGATGTGCAGCTCGCCGCAGTAGCAGCGCAGGCCTCTAGTAGATTCGGCATGTCTTCTGCCACGGCTCTGTGGTAGAATTTAAACGAAGAATTTGGCTAGAAACATCCTGTTTCCTCGGTCTGCATGTGAGGAAAGAGCATAATGCCATTTCACATACATACTTTGGACTGCCGAATGTTCTGCACGGCGAGGTGTGTGTGTTGTACCGGCGCTAGATCTTCGGAGGTCGATGCAGGACCTAAGACAGCGTAAATGCTAGGAGTAGCTCGCTTACATTACGGGCAGATCGAGGTAATAGTTTAGTGCGAAGCGAAAGCTGCTCGTGAATGTGCGTATCTCGATGCCAGCTGGTGGAGCTGGTGCAGTACGTAGCATCGCCTGCAGCTATGTGCGTGACAGCGATGCTTGCCGTACACAACCCTAAGTGAAGACCGTGATCTATGGTAGAACGGATGCACTCTTCGTAGCAATTCATCGAGAGTCGCGGCTAGCTGATATCATAGAGGATAAGATTCATTCACGCATAGCAAGCGGAATGTGGCCGCGTTCGACGTGTATATAGCCATGAGCCTGTATATCGACGTCCGCCGTATCTTTACGAGAATTGAATGGATACGTCGGACGTACCTTTAGACACTTCGTTCTCCTTAAGAACAACTGCGAGTAGGGCATTTTTGCATCCTGTGCAGACAAGGAATAGAGAAGGTCGATGGCAATAATCTATTTTAGATGTTCTCTTAGAATGTGGTTCTCACTGCTTATTTTTTTGTCTTCTGAAACAAATGCACACTGGAAGAGAATCTTTATCTGTTCTCTCAGCAGTTCACAGTGAACCAGTGGCACAGGTAATTTAGCCACTTTGCAAGAAATAGCTACTGCAATCTGGGAAGCTTTGGTAATTAATTGAAAGTGGTGAAGAGAGATCTTGAAAGAAGTGGCTACCTAGGAACTGTTATCAGCATGATGACACAACAAAGTGAATGATGCAAGCACCAAGGAAACCAAAGACAAAACACAGAAATATGCTCCATTTTTCTAATTGACAAATGTTGGCAATATTGTTCTGACTTTCTGGACAGCATGACACACTTATATGAACACCTCATACGACACTAATAAATATGAAAACGAAGGCTTGACCAAATTGGTCAAAGTGAAAGATTTGACACATCAAATTTCCCAGTCTTGTTTACACAATTCTGTGCAACAGCTGGCCTTCAGCAATACCAGAAATAATGTGGCCTTTCAATGAGGTTAGCAAGAACCATGTAACAACAACCAAAAAGGATGTTTCAGAAAGACTACACCTAAGACTCCTGATCATCCAGATGATGACAAACATATTTACCAAGTTTTATCTTTTCCACGAAGGGGGGTACTGCGCTAAAAAACACACGGACAAATGAAGTGGTGGACAGGACGTGCGCAGACTCAAAACTTAATTTTAATGGCTGAAAGGTGGCATATATATATATATATATATATATATATATATATATATATATATATATATATATATATATATATATATATATATATATATATATATATATATATATATAGGTTTTGAATATTTGGGGGCTGGGTTTTAAAAAAATCCTATGCAAAATCTACAACCCCATTCGAGCTGAAATTACGTTCACAAAGTAGCAAAATATGGTCTACGTTATCTGATAAGTGATTCAACATCGGTACTTGCCTAGATTTTCCGGAATCGACGGAATATTGCTCTCGGCGGCGTGCACAAATTTCGCAGAAGCGAGTCGAGAAGCTGCGGTGACATGGTGCGCCATCTGTCGAGCGGCGAGGTAACCGCCATCTCCGGCAAGGACATTGGTGCCGTTGGCGCGCTTGCTTCGAAGGTGCAGATCGTCTGCTCGTTTAAAGTAATGCCACAAGGAAGAGTCACCGCTTCTCTTACTAAAAACAGTAGTGGAAATGCTACATCAGCAGCATTAGAAACAAAAATAAATATTAACTCGTCGCTTGCTCTTCCGCTACGATTCCGGTGCCGTCAATATCTGGTCCAATCTGGTTGATCATTTTCTGTGGTTCAACGTCCGCAAGCTGCTCATGGGATATGAAAGAGATCGTAGTGAAAACACCCGAGACTGTAACACGCACCTACATCGAACAGTACTCAGGCGTTCACGTCGAAGTGCTTGCTGTGATTTATACCTCAAAATGTCCTCCGGCGGCGTCAATACATCTTTGCAATCTTTCTTCATATTCTTTGAAGACAGATGCCCTCATGCGCTCCGTGATGTCTGCACAAGCAGCCTTAATTTGCTGCTTCAGCTCTGAACAACTGTGAAGTCGGCCTCGGCGGTACACGCGGCTTATTAGATAGCCCCATAAAAAAAAAAAAATCGCATGGAGTTAGATCAGGTGAACGGGGCGGCCATGGCTTGTTGGACGAGCCTCGACCGATCCACATGTTTGGAAATGTTGCATCCAGCCAGTTGCGGACACTTCTGGCGTAATGAGCAGGAGCTCCGTCCTGCTGAAATATGCAGATCTCCTTCTGCATATGTGTTGCTTCCAACTCTGGCAGAATCTTCTGCTGCAGCATTTCCAAATATGATTCGGCAGTCACGTTGTCCTCAAAATAAAAAGGCCCAACGAGCCCCTTGCGCCACAATCCACACCAAACCATGATATGTGGGGTCTTGTCGTTTGTGGAATAAAAACGAGGATTGTCTTTTGCCCAAAACCGAGTGTTCTGTTTGTTAATTTTTCCATCCAGGTGAAAAATGGCTTCATCAGTGAATAATAAAAAGTTCAGATGTCCCCGGTCTTGAGTTATCCTTCGTTGTTCCGAGTGGCAGAATTGAAGCCGACGGTCTCTGTCGTCTTCTGAGAGCGCTTGTACAGTTTGCATCTTGTACGGATAGAAGCCCTTGCGTTTCATCGCGCGACTTACCGTTGACGGGCTCACTCCGAACAACAGCGCAGCGCGCGTACAGGACATCTGAGGGTCCGAGGAAAATGCACCCTCAAGGGCATCAGCAATACTGCGATGTGTTCCCCCTTTATCACTCCTTTCTTTTTAAGACAGCCTCTTCGAACATTTTCTTCCATCTTAGCAGTGACCTTTCGCAAGGAGGACGACGGCGAAATTTTACCTTGAATTTCGTGCGCACGCAGTGAACTGACCCGGATTCAACAAGCCATGACACAGCTGCCGCCTTTTCTATCGCTGAAAATGAACGCATATCACTACAGCACACAATGCATTATAGGGCGAACACACAAAAAATTTCGATCTTTCCTCGGGATCAGAACAGAGCAAGAGTCGTCAGAACAGACCAACAGTCAAAAGCAGACGGCACCGGAATCGTAGCGGAAGAGCAAGCTACGAGTTAATATTTATTTTTGTTGCTAATGCTGCTGATGTAGCATTTCCACTACTGTTTTTAGTAAGAGAAGCGGTGACTCTTCCTTGTGGTATTACTTTAAACGAGCAGACGATCTGCACCTTCGAAGCAAGCGCGCCAACGGCACCAATGGCCTTGCCGGAGATGGCGGTTACCTCGCCGCTCGACAGATGACGCACCATGTCACCGCAGCTTCTCGACTCGCTTCTGCGAAATTTGTGCACGCCGCCGAGAGCAATATTCCGTCGATTCCGGAAAATCTAGGCAAGTACCGATGTTGAATCACTTATCAGATAACGTAGACCATATTTTGCTACTTTGTGAACGTAATTTCAGCTCGAATGGGGTAGTAGACTTTGCATAGGAATTTTTTAAAACCCCGCTCCCAAATATTCAAGACCGAGGCAAAGTATTTTTAAAATACCGTGAAATCTATGGGGGTGCGAGCTAGGAGAGCGACCCATATAGAAACACTAGTAAACACAACTTACCGCAACGTTTTTCTTGTTTCGCAGAGCACCAGTTTCGTTTACAGTCTGATATGCTGCTGCATGAGCTAAATTAGCTTAATAATACTGTTGCTTAAGTGATACAACGGCAATACTGTCGCTGAAGTGATAAAACGACGAAAAAAAAAATGACAATGAACAAATATATATATATATATATATATATATATATATATATATATATATATATATATATATATATATATATATATATATATATATATATATATAAGTGATCCTTCTGTTGCACTTGCAGATTGCGAGATGAAGTATTTGGAAGCAAACATGTGACGGCAGCGCTGATGTGCATTTGGATGGCCTCGGGCTTCACTGTATAGCTTGATTAAACTTAAAGACATTATTTAAATATGCACAATGTCAAAATAAATAGTTGCAATTAGCATGTCATGCAACAAATCTCCATTGACGTGTACTTACTCGTAAGTAATGTACAAAATCAATATTTCAGTTCCCGAGCCAAGTGAAAAAGATAGCTACGATCCTGCAACCTCCTGTGATAAGCATCTCTTCACATAAGCATAACTCACCAAACAAACATCTTGCTTCTAGGAAAAACGATACTCTAGCGTCGTTACCCAGAGCCAGTTTTATTTTTGGCAAGCGATCTTTTACACACATCACTGCTCTCCTCCTGGCATCGGATCAAGACTTTCTCGATGCACAGCATGGTACAAAATATGAAGAGGCAACAAACCTTTCGCAACATAGTCACTCACTTGCCGAATAACAGCTTTGAAATTAGTCTCATCGCGATCACGGTGGAAGATCTTTCACATACATCACTGCTCTCCTCCTGGCATCGGATCCAGACTTTCACGATGCACAGCGTGGTACAAAATATGAAGAGGCAACAAACCTTTCGCAACAAATCACAGCCACTCACTTGCCGAATAACAGCTTTGAAATTAGTCTCATCGCGATCACGGTGGAATATCTTTCACACACATCACTGCTCTCCTCCTGGCATCGGATCGACTTTCCCGATGCACAGCATGGCACAAAATATGAAGAGACAACAAACCTTTCGCAACAAACCACTGTCACTCACTTGCCGAAAAACAGCTTTGAAATTAGTCTCATCGCGTACTTAACCGCAGAATATTACACGGGCGTATAGGAGGTATGCACGTGACGTCATCCGCTAGGAGCGCTAGCGGCCAGCGCAGAATTCGCCATACGCGTGGTCGTGTGCGTGGGCACCGCACCGAGCCGCAGTATTCAACTCGCTGTGATCCGTGGGGTACGCTTTTCGCGTCTTTACAGAATTTCTGCGTGAGCCAGCCAAAAACCATGCGAGCGAGTGCATACACCCGTGGATTTCGTGGAACAAGAAAAACGACTGTCTCGACAAAATGTTTGACTTTGTTAAAACACCGGCTCGTACGACGGCGGTAACTTCGTCAAGGTGTGCCGTGTACTACAAGACCACTGCTTCACGTTGAATTCCCTGACATCGGTGCCTGCCATGTGAAGTGCGGTCTTAAGTTTTGTGACAGGTGAAGAAATTAAAACGTACTAAGCCATCAATGTGTTTTAATTTTTGGCAAGAAAGCGAGGCCAAGAGCCACACGTGCGTGAGGGTGTCGATGACCGGCGTGCCGTTTTTAGAGGTGAGCACATTGCGACGTCCCAAGCAAAAAAAAGTGTGTGGCAAAAGGTAGGGCCGACCTTTCTCGCCGACCAAAAAGTGGCCGGCCGACCTTCGGCACCCGAATGAGGGCCGGCGTCGGGGATTGACACTGACCTAACGTCGGCCGATTTTCGGCAATCGACTACGGCCCTACCTTTTGGCCCGACGTGACCGACCACCTGCCGCACGTGGGCCGCCCATTTGCCAGCGTTACTGAATGGTCGGCCGCTCGTCTGCCCTAGCTAGTTTGCTGACGAAAGACCGTACGTCGGCCGGTTGCTTCCCGACGCCGGTTAGTGGCCGGCATCGCCCCTCGTGCAGGTATTCATGCCATGCATTTAATATATCGTGGCCCATGCATATATAACGGGGTAGCACATACAAATGCATCAAGAAAAGCAATAGCTTTTCTGATGCCATGAAGAAACAAAAGCTGCAGTATTTGGTGAAAAATTTATTTGTCAACAGCGTTCAGAAAAAGCTCGCGATTTGCTTTTTAATAAGCGTGGATATATGACTGACTATAGAACACGCGTGTGCCACATATGGAAGATGGGCTTGAGGCTTGGTCTTCTTTTGGCAGCCTGTCGATCACTTGATGTCTGCGACTGGTCGGATCTGCGGCAGGTTCCATCTTGGTCAGCTGTAGGAAGACAAGTGTTTTAATTATATATTTCATTTTCGCCTAGACTTTTACATTGCAGGCAAATATAGGGTGGAAAGGTAGAATAAATAATGTCTGCTCCCTGCCACCAACTGCACTCACATTAATATATTTTATGCGCCTGACTTTCATGCGACCCTACTGAAAACGCATTAGCGCAAAGCCGCAATAGGTAATCAGGATCCGTGAATCCGCGAAAGAGGCGCGATCACTTTGTTTTGCTGGAGTCATGATGTTGCAATTTGCAACCGTAGCGCACTCAAACCTTATCGTCCCGAAGCGCGTTCTTGCATGCTAATGCTGCAATTTAATAATTCTAGCAAAACCAAGTGTCCGCGCTTGTCATAGAGCGCGTATGAGGGATACCAAAGCGGCAGAGCAAACAGTTTCCGCGATATTTACATGAAACCTACAATAAGTTTATTCCGTAGAATACAGCTTAATTTTCTCAAACTAAATGAAGCGACCGGATATTTAACGATAAGTCATCTGATTTATTTTCGTTATTTAACAACCGAGCATTATTTAAAAAAATTGTCTTACCAGCCAAGACAACTATTTACAGCCCAACTCGTAGAAGCTTATAGAACCCGTTGTAAATTTTTAAAGCTTGAAACAAGTTAGCTGAACACCTCATGAGCATGTGAGCATCAGGAAATAATCCGCACGATGAAAATACAACTGCTTGCCCAGAAAGCAAGCGCACAGAGCAAAATCAATGTGAAACGGCTGAGATCTGTGTGCATCACATATATAATTACAAAATCCACAAAATGAACGCGCTGGCTCACTTACCTTGCCAGCATACCGCATCACTCAATCATCAATTTTCACGTATAGACATCATTACAGCAGCAAAAAAATAATAATAATAATAAACACGGCATAAACCTCGTACTCAGTCCTGGCACGAGCTTGCTTGGCAGCAGCGATGATGCTTGTACAGCTTCTGATCGCTCCTATCGCGAGGGGTGCTGCAATATTTATATCAGTGATAGCATTTGACATTTAACTGGGTTGCATGCGTCCCATCGATGTGAGTCGAATAATCGAATTTTCCGAATAAAATCAGCGCTAATACCTGTCCGGCAAGTGCACCGCCATGAAGAAGTGAAAGGCCAGCGTTTTAGTGTAGAGGAGACCAAGGACTTCGGGCTTCGGCGAAACGAGCTTCCACTGTCGCAGCCAGTTTCCAGATCAGCTGATATCGCCTCCCTGCACGATTAGCGCAAGGCGCGCACACCAGTTACAAAATATGCATTTACAGTAACAAGATGCGCATAAATCTCAAAACAATACATAATTAGTTGCAGTACATTATCGTATAGAAGAAAATCAGCGCTAATTTGACTTACCTGATCGGTATACATGTCAGTGCATGCACTTCGATATGGAAAGACGGGCGTTTTGGGGCAGAGGAGATCGGACCTCAGACTGCAGCGAAAAGAGCTAATTCCACTGCTGCAGCATCGTTTCCAAGTCGGCTCAGCACGTTTTCCTGCGCAATCAGAGCGAAATGCGCACACATCGATTATATAAAAAAAAATGTACGTAGTAATAAGATGCGCATATATATACGCGCTCCAGAAACAGTTGCAGTATATTGTCGTATCGAACAAAATATGTGCTAATTGGACTTACCTGATCGGTATAGTGAGTGTCCCTCCATATTAAAAGGCGAGCATTTTGGGGCAGGAGATACCCAAGGACCCAGACTGCAGCAAAATGAGTCAATTCTGCCACCGCAGCCAGCCGCAGCCTTGTTTCCAAACGGCTCAGCAAGTCTTCCTGCGCGATCAGCGCCCACACCAATTATATATATATATATATATAACGGCTCAGCAAGTCTTCCTGCGCGATCAGCGCCCACACCAATTATATATATATATATATATATATATATATATATATATATATATATATATATATATATATATATATATATATATATATATATATATATATATATATATATATATATATATATATATATATATATATATATATATATATATAAAGATGCAAGGAGTATATAACAAGATGAACATATGCTCCAAAAGAATACATTATTATGTTCAGTATAATATCGAATCGAGCAAAAAGCTCCTCTGACCAAGACCGAAAGATCATGTACTTACGCATGTTTTGGTGAACTTCGGCACGAAGAATCTGTACAGAGCGGCTGCAATCATCAGCTGCATATGTGGGCTGTTCTTTTCAAACGCTGACTGCTGCAGGAGGTTGAGACAGACTGAATTTGCGCGAAATAAAAGCGGACGATAAAATTAGGCAGTAGGCATCGCGCCCACACGGAGGCTGGCCGTCGACTGAGTGGCGCCGCGCATCTTAGCTCGCGCGGGATGTGTTTTCCCGCCATTTGGTCACGTGACCTCAAGAAGGGGGGAGGGAAGCTTCAAAAGCAGCGAGAATCTCTCTGTGTGCGGTGCATGCAATTCTTTTTTTTTTTTTTTTTTTTTAGCCGCTATTTATCTCTGCTTCGGCATTCCTGTCGCCCCCCGCGGTGGGGTGCCTCGATGCCTTTCGCCTCCCCGTGGTTCTTTCCGCTTTGCCGCAGGGAGAGGAGATGGACCGATGGGGCCCCGGCAGCGGGTCCCGCGCAGGAAGAAGCAGTTTTCTTTCTTTCTTTCTTCTTCACGCCCCCCCCCCCCTCCCTCGTCGTTCAAGAAGCGTCAAGGTCGTTTCTTTTCTTTTCTTTTCTTTTTTCTACGGCTTCTGCTGAGCCCTCGTCTTGATACCAGCGGCTGTAGTTCTTTGCATGAAAAAATATGGCTTGGAGCGAATGCATGTAATGTTCTTTTAACCGAATATCTTCCACACAAACCAAGTGTGGGGCAGTAGAATACCTGCAGCTTCATTTAGCCAAAATAGCAAGACCTAGCTACGTATAGTGTTCAGCAACTTTATCGGAACCGTCTTGGAAAATTTTCCAAGAGAGTTAAGTTTCAGAACACTGTATATTATGAGTGCTTTTGCAGAGATTACATAGTCCATGCGGATTTATACTTCCCAAAGCAGTACGTGGGTTATTTAGAGCCCCTCGGGCTGTCATATTAATCGCAAACCACATTTCCGTTTTCGCGTTTGGTTTCCATCATAATGCGGCTTCTGCAGCTCGACTAAAGCCCGTGACCTCGAGCTCAAGCTGGTAAATACGGATTGAACCACATAGTAACTGCTGCAAGTTTCTGACAAAAATATATTTTGTCCATTTGTTCTAGGGATGCATGAAAAGCAGTAGAAGGTCGCAGGGCAAAGTGCACCGGATCCGGATGAAAGCTCATAAAAGCTCACCGCCTCTTTTCTTGACCCCGTACGAAAGGTAAACTCACGGAGGCTGCGAAACGAATTTAAGGGCGTTTAGGATTGATAGGTTTCGAGGGCACTGGCAAAAGTAATTGACGGTTAACATGTAAACCTTAAAGGCACGTGATCCCTTCGGTTTACCGTGGGTTTGCTTAGGGTTATGTTATAGGTTAACTTTATGATGAGGTTGTTTAAATTCAGAGGTTACCATTTAACCATAAAAAAATGAACAATTACATTCCTAGGCTCATAGCAGTTTACCGCGCAAATCTTAGGCACTTAATACTAAGTATGCTTCAAACAGACAATCGGCGCCTACCAGTTCAACAACTCACGATCAACTACAGAGTGTACCATACCCGCCGCGGCTCAATTAACGCGCGGTTAAAGCTTTATTTCAGAATATGTATAAATAACAGTTAATTTCACCTTCTGTTGCGCAATGTATAATTCTATCAGCAGGCTCAAATGATATAGTGTCAATATATATCATGCACGCGGTATAATTCAATGTTGCATAAAAATAGCTGTTTCAATGATACGAATTTTCCACTTTTCTCCTGCTAAGCCGACTGCCTCATGGAACGTAGAGGGGAAACCTCCTGTATTGCAGGAGACTTTACTTTGATATGCACAATGTTATTTAATGATATATTATAGCAGCAGTGAATACGCGGCTGTGGAAAAGGGGATTCGAGGAACTTTATATATATTCTGGCATTTCATACCATATTTCTGCGTGTGAGGCTGACGTTGAAGAATTTAACACAATGTAGACCGCCACTGGTGCAGGAGCCGATCGATCCTCGTCATGTTGCGCGGGATTCTCAAAACGCAATCCCTTTGAATTTTCTCAAAAGAACCAAAGGTTACTTCTTGCACAATGCTTGTGTTCGCAGGAAGTTACGATCGACAGGCGAATCGTCCGGGCGATCGGCTCTTTGCGTGCCTTTCATTTTTATTTGGAAACTATCAAGACCACATTTGTGTTCTGGATAAAGACAGACGGCCTCGGCATATTGATATATCAGGAATATAGCTTTCCTAATCACCGTGTTTCAACTAAGGCGGGCAAATATTTGTCCCAAGCTGTTCCATTTATCCTCATGTCGGCAATATACCCGAGTTTCGTCTATCGAGAGTGCAGTATATATGTATATATGCGAAGCGTTACAGCTCATTTGGTCCAAAAGCCACCTCGCTAACCCGGTTTTCGCTTGAGTATTGTCGAGTTTTGTCTGAAATATTCGGAATGTGGTAGTAAATATGGAGATGCGGTCCAGGTTCCCACCGGGATCTGTGACAGATGCTGCGCCTTTACTTTCCTATAACCAATTTACAATTAATTGCGGTTGTCCACCGAAATAGAGAGATAGAGAGGAGAATGAGAAGGCGTTGTATCCCGTCGAATGTTAAGGGGAAGCTTGAGCGTCCCCCTAATTTTTATTTCCTTCTTTCAATTATTATTAACTATTCCATCGTACCACTGTGTAAGGTCGTGGAACAATTTACTCTGTGCGACTGCAGACGTGCTTAAGTGCGTGCGTGCGTACGTGCATGCGTCACACACGGCTTCGTGCCGATGTCGGGATAGACTATTAACTCAATAATCTCGGACATCTTGTTCATCCTAAAGTTATAGCTAATTAACGTATGCGCGAAACTTCTGATAAAGCCTAGTGCACACAGGTGCCAACTTTCCCACATCTGTGTTCCTTGATTGTTTATTGATCCAGACTCCCAATGATACGACCCTGCATGGCTTAGCACGTGTTTTCTTGTGTATTCCTCTCGCAAAGCCAATCTACTTTGATTATATTTTCACTATAGCTAGGTGGTGGCGCCTATTTGGGTTCCGCCTTGTCTTCATTATGCCCTTTGTTGTGCGCTATTGGGTATCCGAGTTAGTGGATCACATAGGTTACGTTGGGCGGCCTTAACTTTTATACTGGCTTGGAAGTAGAAGGCAGATGTTTGTAGTGCATGATCAGGGGAAAGACAGGCGCACGTGTTCGCATAGTTAGAGGAGATGTTTGTAGACGGAGCATGGATAGCCATAGCAGTATCTAATCTCTGCGAAGCGCTCTGCTATTCTGCGCCCCTAGACATATGTGCCAAAGGTATGCGAAGTGGGAGACGCCTGTTGCACCCAATCTCCCGCATGCTGTAAGAGACTTTCGGTGGCGCACTGAGTGCGGCGTATTCGATCCCCACCAAATTAAGACACGCTTTACAGCTGGCATATTGATCCGCACTGTATCAACTTTGGTCAGGTCGAGTCTCACACACGTGTCCTTAAGAACTGCGTCGCAGCTTGGACACTCCGCTGCCTAGCGCCGTGAGCTTTTTCGTCGCACAGTGGAAGGCCGCGCGAAGCGTTCGAACAACGTGTAGTCAAGTCCGTGGAATTGATCATTTGGCAGAATAGGAACGCGGTCGATCGTATTCTTTCGGTGACCCCGTTGTCTACTGTTCCCCATGCTAGTGCGTCTCACCTAGATATAGCCAGCTGTTAGCTCTTGGAGAGCAAAGCTTTATCCGGCGGTTGTTGACGCGGCACATCCACCTCGGGAAGGTCACTTGTACATCGAAGTGATTTGAACTCGGTTCTTGTCTTGAAAGACGCAAGCCTGCGGCTCACGCGTATATGTGTGAGCACAAAGGATCGAGCAATCGACTGTCTGGAAATTTGTTAGGTGGTCAGAGCTCCCGAGGGATTCCTGTTGCAGCTGCGCATTATTGATATACAACGTGTGACCAGAAACCCACTGCATTATATATTTCTTGCCACTACCTTATATGTTCGGTACGTTGGCTGTTTTACTGAAACATTATTTATTGTCCCAGTGTGCTTTGCTATTTCAATGTTTATCAATAAGATTTCTTTGGTTCTCTGCTATGCAAATGGTTGAAGTTCACGCCTATGACGTCATAATCGCTTCTACTTTCTTATCCCGGTACTTTTCAAGCAGAAGTCTTAAATTTCTGCACCTATGCAGCATTCCTTCCATATGCAGGGCTATTCTACAAGCGATCTCCCGGCTTAGTACGTACGACAGATAATTCGCTTTAATCACTTCCGATACATGTTCACGCCTTAAAACTAAAAGTTCTCCATATTATTAGTCTGCAAGCCACAACAAAAACCCGAAATTGCGGCAGCTGCTTCAGGAAAGAATTCTTTTCAATTAGCTTCTTTTATTGCGCGTACCTCGTGTAGCTCTCAATAAATATTCTTAATTTTCAATTACTCTGTATAACATAGGGGTCTCAAACTCATATTGATATGCAGGATGCGTTGAGAAAATATGTCTCTCGCGGAGTGGACAGTAGCAAGCAAGAAAATATATAGAAGCCATAATTCAAAACAATCTGTAAAACAAAAGCGAAATACTAATAAAATAAATAAAAATCAACTGTTTCGTTCCTATGAAACCACACTCCCATTATTTGAGCAAAAAAAAAAAGAAAAGAAAACAGGAAAAACGGAGCATCTTCGTTTTTTTGTGTCCAAACGCGCCGGAGGAGCGCGTTACTTAAGGATGGCTTGGCGGAGTTACTGAAAGGATACAGCGGTTGAAAACTACTACAATCACTTGTCCTGACAATATATAAATGCGAATGAAAAAGAGGTCTGGTTGTCCAGCGCCCAGTTATTGAAGGTAACAAAGTTGACTGTCTTGTAATTTTAACTAATAACGCGCAACTTTCGAAAGCGCGCTTACATTTCCAACATTTCGTTCGCACGTACAGCATCCTCGCGCGCTCGAGATCGTCTCAACGAACTTGAAAGCACGCACCCACGAGCACAAGCTGCCGAGTCTTCCAAGAACTGTTGACAAGAAGCGGGGGAGGAGAGGGGGTTAGTTTCCGGTCCATTGTAGAATCGGACCGCTCGCTCCTCCGACTTCCAAAAAAAAAAAAAAAATAGAAAAGAGCCGCCCGTCCCACCCCGGCAGGTCGTAAAAGAGGATGAATGGGCCACACGCAAAGAAACAAAACCAAATGACAAGGACGCTGGCCCGTTTTCTCGCGGCTCTTAGCTTTACCAGACTGTTTTGAGAAAAAAAGTATGCGATTAATAACCTGGAGAATAATCATTTTCCTTCGTTTTTTTTTTCTTCATGTATTTGATCGTAAGACAACTTTGTTCGAAAAGAGCTCCTTCAAAAATAGTATACAAATACCACAAAACTGCATGCTCTCTTCAAAGTCGGCGTCTACACATCTCTCGCCCAGTCAGGAACGCTCGCCACCAACTTTCGAGCTGCGGGGGTGACACAGTTGCCCCGCCCTTCCCACCATTTCCCCACTCTTTTCCGCCCTTCCTTCGAAACGTCCGAGCGCGTGGTCGGTTTGTTTCGTCCGGGTCTCCCTCCGTGTACGCATTTCTTCTCTAGCTGCGAAGTCGTGTTTTTAGAATTTGTCTCTTTGCTTGCCTGCCGGAGCGTTCGCCGCGGCCAAAGCTTACCAGTGCCCTACGCATAATGTCTGCCCCCGTGTGCTTTTTTCTTTTCTGTCCGCTTCTTTTATTTTACACAATAGCCTTTTCCTCCCTTACAATGCGAAGTTGCGTCTACTCAAGTGCCCTGCCATATAGCGGACGAATTTCAGTGAGTGATAGGGGCTAAATGGGGTGTACGGGAGCTTGTGCGCCAAAATATAAGTGATGCTACATCACCTACTGCTGCGCTTCGTAACAAGCAAACAGTATAATGACATGATCTACACATTAAATCGCGGTCACCTTGTGGCTTGCTGTTTATCAGAACTCGGTAAATAATTTTACTAACAGCTATAGGGTTCACTAAAAATGTGAGCGACAAGTTAAACAAACAATAGCATTAATTAATGTAACAAAACATTTACACTAAATAGCATGTATAATTTTGTTCCATACTAAGCGCAAATTACATAACATCGCAAAAAACCAAAGCCAAGTAACAGGCAAATTTAAAAAAAAGTAGCAGTCGTGCTCTTCATAACTTTTTTTCAATGTACCGCCTCAACAGTCGGGCCAACGCATTGCCGCACTCTTGCCATTAACCTGGCGCCGTGCGCGGCATTTAGTCTGCCCGGAAAGTCGGGCCAAAGCCCGCTGCGAACTACTTGCCGAAATGGCTGGCGGCTACCTCCGGGCCGGCCCCTTGCCGTGGTTTACTAGCCGACTAAGTAGGCTGCCGACCATTTTCCGAACGTCGGCCACAGGTAAATGGTCGGCCAAGGATGCTTGGGGTGTCTGTTCGCTTAGCTAACGCTGTCACCTCCTCCGACTTGCAAGTGACATGTTGCAACTGTATCAAGCGTTATCGCTACACATCGCGTTGTTGCGAACCTAGGTTCCATGAGTTATGTGCATTTCAAGCAGAGCTACGCAGGCGATACTAAATTTGTAAAACATGCTCTCTGGGTGTGCCGTTTATCCTGCGAGTGCGTGACAGTACTTTTTTTCTCGACCTTCTGTCTCACAAATTAAGTAACTGCATTGATTCGCTTTACTGCTGGAATAGCGCCTGTGGAAGCTTCGGCAGTTTGCCGACTACCGCCACTAGAAGTGTACCTTTCGCGGCCATGCGAACTTTGGAATTGGGGAATTTAATGCGCTCGCTGTCTTTTCAAGAAATGTTCGCCCCAGTGGCAGCTAACAATGGTTTTAACGAGCTGCAAGTCGTTTATCGCGAAATGGGTAACCGGCCACTTCTGCTGTCGAGCTGTGCACGGGTAATGCCTAGTTGCAACACTGAACAGCTAGTGGTATGTCCCGGAGCATCAAAATATCGCTGCAGACTCCATGCGCATAAAGAGTTCAACAAAGAAAAGTGGATGTGGGCGTATATACCAGCTTGATAAAACTTTACGGATCCCTTCCAATATACGGCGGTCACCTGACAGCGAACCTGAAACTGCGCGAGCCGACGCGCGCCGATGCCACCGGCGACCTCCGACATGGCGGAAGAGGCGGGACGATGCTCGCGCCATCTGGTAGTACGACCTCAGTGAATACCTCCTATACTCCATGCAGGCGGCCAATGCGGGCGGCCATATGCAAGCAACGAGCCAATTGGCGTCCCAATCAGTTCCAATGTTGTCATGACAACGCCGGATGTGACGTTCAAGACAACTAGCGCGACTAGCGGCCAGTGCGGCTATGTACGCTGAGAAGTAAATACGCTGCCGGCGTTGCACCCCTGCGAACCACCGATTTTCTGGGTGCGTGTCTTCGTGACGAGGCAGCGAAAAACTGCCCCGGCAAGGGGGGCTTCCGGTGATCAAGGACAGCAGGAGCCAACAGATGGGAGAGGAGAGAGAATGCCAGAGTGCTTATCGCCAGAAATTCTAACAACTTGCCCCCCATTCACGGATGGGACAACTGACAGCTGTGTACAAGCTAGGACCTCATTGGAACAACCCCAGGGTATTTCATCCTCCCTCCTCCGCCAACACGTCCTCCTTTGCAGGTCACCCTCGACCTGGATGGGGTCAGCAAGCGCCGCTCCCCTGTTGCTGCCCTGGGCCAGACCGCCGCAGCCCTGATTCAAGAGTGCAAAGGGAGCACCCTGCTCTTCATCGACGGCTCGGTCCTGCCTTCCACGGGCCAGGCTGCGGCGGCTATGATGGCCCCACAGGTGGGGGTGTCCAGCTCCTGCAGGCTCTCCTTTCCAGGTAGCTCTACTGCAGCCGAGCTGGCGGGACTCCACCTGGCATCGTACTACCTGGAGACTGCAGCCCTAGCAAAAAAGACCAATAGGGAGCGTTATCGGTTAAGAATCGGTATTGGTTCTGCAGGTATTCTATGTGTTGTATCTGCATTTCTATGGGACTTATACAGAAACTCATAAATCTTATAGACTGGTACATATTTGTCCTATAGGCAATAGTATTGGTTTCATAGGTTTATCTGTGGGTTGTATAAGAAAAGTATCAGACCAGTGCAGAAGCCCATACATCTTATAGGCTGATACATGCTTGTCTTATAGACCACTACATATTGGTTCATGTGTCTGATACGTCAGTATGCCTTTGTTTATGAGTCTTACATGCAGGATCAGCCAGTTGGAGAATTTAGGTCTTTTTTATTGTTTCCTTTTCCATCTCTGACACATCCCCAAAACTCACGCAAACATCTCGTTTATTGAGTGTTGCCGTACGTACAATATTAGCCGCAATAACAATTGAGAACGCCACGACACAAAATACCGCCTGTCTGACATGATCGCCTGCAGGGAGCGAGCTCTTCTCCTAAGCCTCCGCACCGGATGCTCCTGAACGCCCACGGAGCTGTATGTCCGTGGCCGGGCGCCCTCCCCTGCATGCCCCTCCTGTGGCGACGCAGGAACGCTGGAGCATCTCCTCTGTGTGTGCCCAGCACACGCCCACCACCGTCGCAAGATGGAGGCAGGCTACTGGGCCCTCGGACTCCCTGCTGCCACGAAGGACCAGGTGCTCTTCCCGGCCAGGAGTCCCCTGGCAGCCCACCGGCTCCTGCTGGCCTTCCTGGAGGAGTCCGGCCTGGCTGCATATCTGTAGCTTTCCACCGGGCCTGCTGACCTGCTGACCACGGCGCTGGCGATGAAGCTGATGACGTCGAGAGAGGCTGCTAGACGATGACCCCCACCCTCCTCCTCCCAACATCCCATCTCCCCTTCCCCCGGACACCAAGAGTGCCGTCACGACATAAGGCTGGCATAACCCGTGTCCGGTTTGAGACGGGGCCGATATTATTCTCCTGGGGGACATGAACGGCCACTTCGACGATCTGGATGGATACACGGATTGTAACAAGAAGCTAATGGTAAATTTCTGTGAGCGACACGATCTAGTTATAGTAAATAGAGAAACAAAATGCGAAGGCCAAATCACGTGGGAATTCCGCAACAGGCAGATGACCATTGACTACTGTCTAATGTCGCAGAGAATTTATAGCAAGGTCACTAAAATGGAAATAGACGACGAAGGGGAGTGTAGTCTGGGAAGTGATCATAAACGTATTAGTCTGCAAATGGGGCCCTTGATGAAAAGAGAAATGGAACTTGGACAAAAAGTAAACGCAAAATTAAACGACGACCAATTAACGCAGATAGCAGCAGACATAGAGGAAGCAATAGAGAAAAGCCCCATGGAAGACTAGGATTATGAATAGGTAGAACTACTCATAAGGAGAAAAATTAAGGAGGTTAGCAAACCACTGGAATGGAAAGAGGAAGCCACGGAGCTGGTGGAATAAGGAAATCAGGGAAGCTATTGAACGACGGGCTGCTTCAAGGGAACACCGAGTGGCAAAGAAAGCACAGGCATCTCAGGAGGAAATCGACCAAAAATGTGAATCATATCGACCAAAGAAACTTGATGTGCAGGCCCTCGTCCAAAGTAAAATAAGGCAGTCCACCGATCGCTGGATGGCTGACATACACGATGCCTCTAGAGGCGGAGCAATAAAATTCTGGAACCATATAAGCTGGCTAGGGAAAAATAATCACAGAAAGCAAGATGAAATTCAAGATAACGAGGGAAATTGTTCAAAGGGAGACAACGCAGTGAACTACATTACATCAGTTATAGCCAAGTCATTTAAGAGCGATGATAGGGTAATCTCCACAAACAGGAAGCAACACAAGGTAGCAGAATACAAAGCAGCTTAGAACTGACCAATATAAACTGGAAAAAGGCAGAAAAAAATATTCCTAAAAAAACATCTACAGGAATGAATGGAATTACGATCAAGCTGATTAATGAACTTGGTCCAGAAAGGAAACGTTGTTAAAAGCTTTGGAAACAGTCATAACGAATAAGCAAATTCCGGACAGCTGGCGGCAGAGTAAAATGATTTTGATTTATAAAGGGAAAGGAGAAAGGATGCGCATAAAATCCTACAGGCCGATTAACATAACATCTGCTATGTACAGGTTGGCCATGCAGGCGGTGAAATTAAAGGTGCAAGCATGGGTAGAAAGTAACAAGATACTCGGAGAACTTCAGAACGGCTTTAGAAATGGTAGGCGCTTAGATGATAGCCTGTTCGTGCTTACCCAATGCATCGAAATATCTGGAGTGGAAAATAGACCTTTGTATTTGGCCTTCCTGGACATAAAAGGGGCGTACGACAACGTAAACAGGGAACTCCTGTGGAACATATTGTTACGGGCAATATTGATACGTGGCAAGGCTAGTCCACGAAGGTTAGTCCAGGCTGGCACCGCACACAGAACACAGAAACACAGCAGCGTCGACCTTATTCTAGCATCAATCGTTGCTACTACTTTGTCTTCTGTGTCACTGTTGCTGATCGTTGTCATGTTCAACTGCCAGCGGTGCAGGGCATATATGTCACATTACCCCCCCCCCCCCCCACGAAAAGCACAGTCCCGGTGCGCACTAGGACTAACTACTACAGGGGTAATACGGCTTCATCCGGGCGACATGAACAATCTCGGTGCGCGGCATAGAGGACTATTGCGGCGAATGTACAGGGGCGATCTCGTATGTCACAGGAGTGACTGGCCGTAAAACACGGTAGGGTCCTGCGTATCGTGTCAAGAGCTTCTCACACAGCCCTACTTTACGAGCGGGAGTCCAGAGTAAGACGAGCCCGGAGAGTAGTGGACATCCTGGTGGCGAGAATCATGGCGCCGTTTTTGAGAACTTTGTCAGGAAGCTAGTCGGCGGCGAGCGATAACACGGGCGGCGTTATACGGATCTTGGTTGGCAGACTAATGTCTCTGCTCTTTACTAGGCAGTCATGGCTGCAGTCTCCTTCCGAGGTAATCTTGGAGCCCAAGAAGAGAAAATCTGTCACAGCTTCCACTTCTTGTCCCTTGATGCTCCAGGACTTGATGGGGCAAGACGCCATGATCTTTGTCATTTTAATGTTCAGTTTAAGCCCAAACTTCTCACTCTCTTCTTGTACTCGCATCAGAAGTCTCTTGAGTTCCACTTCACTTTCTGCCATTAAAGTGGTATCATCTGCATATCTAAGGTTGTTGATACGTTTCCCAGCAATCTTCACTCCAGCTGAAGACTCGTCCAGACCGGCCTTCCTCATGATGCACTCAGCATATAGGTTAAATAGGCAGGGCGACAGTATGCAGCCTTGCCTCACTCCTTTCTCGATCGGAAACCAATCAGTAAGACCATGCCCAGTTCCGACTGTGGCCTCTTGTCCTTCATACAGGACAAGAGGCCAGAAATACGTCATGAGATATACGCTAGTTGGAGCGGAAAGGAGATGGCTCAACTTTGGTCTCCCACTTGAGTCATTTAACTCACGCTCACTTATCTTAAGGTGGGTGGTGGCCGTGGAGTCATTGAAAGTGGTTGGTTTAGTTTGTGGGGTTTTAACGTCCCGAAGCGACTCGGGCTATGAGAGACGCCGTAGTGGAGGACTCCGGAAGTTTAGACCACCTGGGGTTCTTTAACGAGCACTGACATCGCACAGCACACACGCGCTTTGCTTTTCGCCTACATTGAAAAGCGGCCACCGAGGCCGGGATTCGATCTTGCTTCCTTGGGAAAAGTAGTAGAGCGCCGTAACCACTGCTCCCGCCGGTGGTGCATGGTCGTCTGCAACTGTGCGCGGTCAGTTTATCGTGTTGTGAACAGTCCCGTAGATCGTCAGACTTGTAGTACTTGCAGGGGAATGTATTGTGCGCTGCAGTGATGTCGGACTGCATGAAAAGCTTGTCGGAATCGGCTAAACAACCTACAATAAAAACCTGTACATTAGCGACGTTGTGCACTCGGACTCATTTGCTATGCAGTTTTCTCATTTCACGAAGCACGTGTGATGTCGTTCTTCGGTGCAGAGTAACCGTGAACAACCTAGAACAGATCGTGAAATTATGAAATCTCTTTACCGAGGCAAAGTATTTTTAAAATACCGTGAAATCTATGGGGGTGCGAGCTAGGAGAGCGACCCATATAGAAACACTAGTAAACACAACTTACCGCAACGTTTTTCTTGTTTCGCAGAGCACCAGAAGTAGTTTCCGGTCGTTAAATTTTGGCCAGCGCTTTGAAGAAGTGTGTGACTAAGTACACTGCGTCATTCCGGAGGCAGTCTACTTTTAAAACTCCCCAAATAATATGTGTTGTGAATCCGGACACCCCCAAAAAGCTCATGTTGCGAATCGCGCAGTTTCGTTTACAGTCTGATATGCTGCTGCATGAGCTAAATTAGCTTAATAATACTGTTGCTTAAGTGATACAACGGCAATACTGTCGCTGAAGTGATAAAACGACGAAAAAAAAAATGACAATGAACAAAACACTGTGATATAAAGATTATAAAGATAACAAAGAAAGTATTCTAGATATAAGTATGGGCAAAAGTCACATAGAAGACAGCAAAAAATATTACTAAGTCAGGTAAAGGTTAACAAACGCGAAAATAATATTAGATTGAACAACATTCTGTGGCGAAACGGAATTCTCACAGCTTTCTTGCTAGTTGAGGCGTCGAATGCTGGGTTGTTCGGTAGCGGAGGCTGTACTGATGAGACGATGCGTCGATTGCAGGTCCGAGGAAATACAAAACGCTTTCTTGGAGTGGCCGCGAGAGTGGCCCGGAAATATGAATCTTCCCAGAGCGCACTGGTGCGGGCGTGCTGCTGTATGCCATTTATGCTCTCGGCTGTCTACGTAGCGCACGCGTCAAGGACGTGCGGTCGCTGCCCCATCGGCTTGTCGAATCCTGCTTCAGAGGAGCAGCGGGGTCCCGTGAGTTTCACTTTATATCTGAGTTAGAAGGTCCTGCAACTTTCGCTGTATAATAGGTGAGGCAGCTTGTGACACTGCCCCCCACTGAAAATATTGCCTCGGAATATCCTAGACATCCACAAGTGCCGAGAACAACGTTATTACGCCCCGCAGAGGGGTGCAGTAGATTGGGTCCGTTCGATGCACTGAAGATCGTTTGTCACTCACTACGGTTCATGACGCGCAGCATATACGCAATGGTCAGAACCCGCACAGCACCACAACACAGTAGTTCGTCAGTCATGTCTTGATCACATGTCACAAGTAACTGATCACTGATAACAATCAAGCGAGTACAAATAGACAGGCACATCATGTACGATTTTGATTACACAATCATCACAATGCAGCTAGGTAATAGTGCAAGCTGAACAACTATTCTAGCCGGCTCATGTAATCTGCTCCCACGTTCTCTCCGCCTTTAATGTACTCGACACTGAAGTTGTATTCCTGAAGCTTAATACTCCAGCGAAGAATGTGGCTGTTCGCAGATTTTGTTTCTTATGAACTTCAAAGGCTGGTGGTCTGCCTGAACAAGAAACCTTATCGCGTAAAAGAAGACTTAAAATTTCTCGATTCCCCAAATGAGCGCTAAAGCCTTTTTCTCAGTGGTTGAATAGGCTACCTCTTGAGGGAGCAACTTAATTTGCGGCTCACATAGGCAACTGGGTGCAGGATTTCGTCATGCGATTGAAGCAGAACAGCTCCAACACTTCTATATCAGAAGCACCCGTTCGCAGGACGAATTCCTTGTCAAAATCTGGAAGTTTCAGAATTGGTGCCTCAGCCAGTTTTTCCTGCAAGTTCTTGAAAGCCCGTTCTTGCTCAGCGCCCCAGCTCACAACTGAAGGTTGACCCTTTCGTGTTAAATCTGACAGAGGCAGGTCAGGCCAGCATAGTTCGGAATGAATTCACGGTAGTAACCCGCGAGTCCCAAGAAGGATCGTACTTGCTTCTTTGTTGTCGGCCGTGAAGCTTCTTGTATCTTCTGTAGGGTATGTAGGGTGAGCGGTGGCAAGTCTACGGACACAATTTGGTGGCCTAGGAATGCGACGGTTTCCATTCC
This sequence comes from Amblyomma maculatum, assembly GCF_055883805.1. Lineage (NCBI taxonomy): Eukaryota > Metazoa > Arthropoda > Arachnida > Ixodida > Ixodidae > Amblyomma > Amblyomma maculatum. The sequence goes on from NC_139348.1 coordinate 47,376,575, forward strand.
GATCTCCTATTTGAGCGGTTTGATGGTGAGACCAGCTGCTTCGATTCAGGCAAAGACCTCGTACAATGTTCAACAATGCTGTTCCCATGTCGCACTGGCAATGAGTACATCGTCGAAGTAGTACGCCACGTCGGGAATATCGGCCAAGGTGCATTACATCAGCTTCGTAAAAATGGCTGGCGCCGTCTTAATACCAAAGGGCATATATCGGAATTGAAAGCGCCCCGTGCCAACCGTGAAAGCAGTCGCTGCCTTTGAATCAGGTGACAACGGCACTTGCCAATATCCCTTGTATAAGTCCAGCTTGGAAAAGAATTTCTTGCGGCCTACCGAGGGGATAAGGTCGTCCGCACGCGGTAAGGGCTCGGCGTCATCTGCGATGACTTCGTTTAGCTTCTCAAAGTCGATGCATAGCCGATGCGTCCCATCAGGCTTGCGTACGGCGATCACAGGGGAGTTATAAGGTGACTCCGATGGCTCAATGATGTCTAATCGGAGCAAGTCGTCCACTTCTGATGCAATTGCCTGTCTCAAAGCGTATGGTAGCGGATATTGTTTTACATTTAATGGCCTGTTGCTCTGTAACCTCAGTTGGCACTCGATCAGCGTGGTCTTCCCAGAAGATCCGAAAATATACCTTCGTACTGTTGCAGAAGTTTCTTGGCTTCGTTCTGCTCTACGTTGGTCAGTCTCTAGGAAATGTGTACACCCCCGATAGACTGCGTCTGAGAGGGCTTAGGAAGTTCTATCTCTTCAGCGTCTGTGTCTTCTGCCGATATTACTGCACCGACAGCTGCCACGATTGTGTCGCTGGTATTTCTTTAGCATGTTGATGTGGAATATTTTTGTGGCATGGCCAAAATCCACTTCATAGTCAACATCGCCCCAGTAGCTGATGACCGAAAGAAGACTGTTCCATTGCATGAGCAGCTTATTGTGCTCTGTGGGAAGAATAAGAACCTTTTCTCCCAGTTTTATTGAGAATTTGCGGCTCTTGATGTAGTAGTAGCGACTTTAACGCTCTCCTGCGCGCTCCAGCTCTTCGTGGGCAAGTTTACAGGTATTCTCCAGTCTGTCCCGTAGAGCAAGCACATACTCTTACGTAGTTCGCAACTCGTCATGGATGGTTGCATTAGTCCAAAGCTCTCCAAGTACAGCCAGAGGTCCACGCACATTTCGCCTATATAAGAGTTCGAATTGGGAAAAGCCGAGGCTTTCTTGAGGTACTTCCCTGTATGCCAACAGGAGTGGAGCCAGGTAGCGATCCCAATTGGTCTGTCTATCTTGACACATGCGCTTCAGCATTTAAGCGTGCCGTTAAATCGTTCGACTAGGCCGTTCGCTATCGGGTGATAGGGAGAGGTATGCAACTGTTTTACTGACAGCAGACGGCTAACCTTTTTCATTACTTCGGACATAAAATTAGTGCCCGTCACTGAAGACCTCTCTGGGCACTCCTACACGGGAAAACATTTCGACAAGCACGTGCTTCGGCTACCCTTTCGATCTCGATGCTAGGAAGTGTGACTGCATCAGGGTACCGAGTGGCACAGTCCACCATGGTCAGGATATACCGACTGCCTTGAGCGGACTTTGGGTTGAGTGGGCCACCGATGTCGATCGCCACCCTCTGAAATGGAGTCTTAATGACAGGCACTCGGACCAAAGGTGCTCGTGTTGTGTGACCCTTCGGAGCTGCGCGTTGACATAGATTGCAAGAGGCAACGAACTGCTTAGCATCAGCCTGCATCGCGGGCCAGAAGAATTCTGTCTGAAGCTTCAGTAGGGTTTTTTTCACGCCCTGATGGCCTTCCATCAACCCATCATGTGCCAGCTTGAGAATAGCTGATCTGTACTTTTGGGGCACAACAACTTGAGTGTACTCCCCGCCGGACTCGGCGATGTATTTCTTTTGAAGGACGCCGTTAGCAATTAAAAACTGATGGCTACCCTTTCTGTTCTTCGCTTGTGGCAGGCCCACGCAATCGAAGCCCGAGCGTAGGGTCGCGTCATTCTCTTGCTCGGCACTCCGTGGGTGCGGTGCTCTTGGTGTCAGGCGCTAAATCTTCAACTTTTACTTCTGTGGACTTCATAGTCACGCTTTCTGTGTTTTGTGCCAGTTTGGATCAGGGTTGTCTGCTGGCCTAGCACCTTCCACATTTCCCCACACCAAATCGTACAAGGGATCCTCCATACACTTAGCAAGAAGTCGTCCCTTAAAATACGGGGTGTCGACATCGACCCAAGCTTCTGGGAGCATTAGGACTGAGCAGTCAAGTAGGTAAACTGGAGACTTCGTATCGGTGATAACTTCCTTCCGTACTAAGTCCTTCCTTGCCACCATCGTGTTGCAGCCTGTCTCTCTCAGGACTCGGACTGTCTGGCCCTAAATCATGCCGGCTACGACAGGTAAGCGTTCCCTGACTGCGCAATCTTTACTGGTGAAACCAGCGTTGATGACGGGGATCTTCCCTCTGTCCTTAAGTTCGAGGTATCCGTTCTCAACGCATGCTGCAGTGGACTCCCAATTTTCGTCCTCTGTTTTCGTGCCCCATTTGCCAAGCATCTCCAGCTTGGATAACCTGGCTTTCCGCATTTGTGGCATTTCTTGGAAAGTCCTGATCCGTTGGAGGTGGCGGCCTGGAAATTTCCGAGTGGTGTCCTGTTTGTGAACAAATAAAATATTTCTTTTCATCGTGGCTCTTCGCATCCGATGATTTAAGCTAATTTTCCTTTCTCTCGGTAGTCTTGGAGACGGCGTTTTCTGCCTTATTCTTCAGGGTGCTTCACTTTCCGAAGTTTGACCGGCCATGGGCCTCTACATACTTTTCTGCCCTTGCTACTGTTTCCGAGAAGGATGTGCCCTTCTTTTCTTTCAAAAACATTTGTAGTGGAGTGGCACAGTTAGAAAGGAACTGTTCCTTCGGAATCAGGTCAAACAGATCTGCATACTCTTTCTTTGTGTCCGGCAGCTCTATCCATCTGTCTAAGAGGTTCTGTAGATACGTCACAAATTGTGAACACGTTTCCTCGTTCCGGGCACTAGCAGACCTGAACTTTTCTCTGAACCCTTCCTCTATCATATGGAAGTGAATCATGAGTGCCTGCCGGAGCTTGTTGTAGTCCAAGCACTTGGACGCAGACGTGCGACTAAAAATGCTAAGCGCTTCACCGCTTAAAAACAGACTAAGGGCTGTAGCCCACTGGTCGCGAAGCCAATTCTGAATCTCAGCGACATGCTTGAAACATATGACGTAAGTGTCAAGGTTGTCCCTGTCCTCATTAAAAACCAGCATCAGTTTGTGCAAGCTTATGTGTTCGGGCCGCGCAACTTGACCCTCCCCCATTTCTGACCTTGCCTCCGGTGCTACTAGCGTCAGTTGTCGCATTATCCGGTAGGTCTCGTCAGAGCATCAGTTCAAAGCCAAAAGTTCAGCCATACTCAACAAGTCGTTCTAACTCTGCATCAGCCATCTTAGGAGGGAAGCGTTATGCAGTGCTATAGGACACAAACTAAAACAATTGCACCTACTCCTCTCTCTCTCTCACCAACACTCTGTTGACCAGTCCTGTTTGCAAACGGCAATTTATGTCACAAACCCCCGCCTTTACGGTCAAAAGAGGCACGGGTTCCCCTTTACGGTTTCCCGTTGTCCCTCTATGAGGTTTGAGATCGCATTTAAAAGTTAGGCCGGTCAACACGTGAAGTATATGTGTCGGTGTGTGATTGAAGAATAAGTTCAAATAGGTCACTTTCTTTTACAAACGATTGAAATATTTGTAGATAGTAGTCCGAATTACACTGCATAATAATAGAGTACAATAAAAAAAATTAAAATGCCACGACAAGATATTGATAAAATACTAGTTAAACGACAAGAGGAAAAAAACCCGACAATGAACAAAACACTGCGATATAAAAGAAGACTGTAAAGATAACAAAGCAAGTATTTTAGATATAATAAGTATAGACAAAAGGCACACATAAAACACAACGAAAAATATTACTAACTCAGGTAAAGGTTAACAAAAGCGAAAATGTTCGATTGAACAACAGTCTGTGACGAAATGGAATTCTCACGGCTTTCTTGCTAGTTGAGGCGTCGAAGGCTGGGTTGTTCGGTAGCAGAGGCCGTGCAGATGAGGAGACGATGCGTCGATCGCGGGCCCGATGAAACGCAATACGCTTTCCTGGAGCGGCCGCGAGAGTGGCCCGGAAGTCTAAATCTTCCCAGAGCGCACTGGCGCGGGCATGCTGCTGTATGTGTTTTTATGCTCTCAGCTGTCTACGCAGCGCCTGCGTCAAGGACGTGTGGTCGCTGTTCCATCGGCTTGTCGAATCCTGCTCCAGAGAAGCAGCGGGGTCCCTTGAGTTTTGCTCTATATCTGAGGTAGGTCCCGCAACTTCCGCTGTATAACAGGTGAGGCAGCTTGTGGCAGAGTGCTTCGTCATGTTTTCAGTGACGTACAGTGCTGTCTTGAGACCTTAGCGAGTGTTTTGCAGTGATCCATTTATCTCTCCTTTCCTGATCTCGAAAGTGCACTACAACACCTGATGTCTTTATTATTATTATGCCTTTCTTCACAGGTAGCCTATGGATAGGCACGTCTTCAGGAGCAAGCGGTTGAAGATGCTGTTTTGAGTCTATGTATATCACTGACCTTTTCTAGCAAGATCTTCCTTTTCGCTTTGAATGATGCGATGGAATTCGAGGCTGAGGTGTCTGCTGCGCCATTCAAGAATTAATATCAGCTTTCATCTCAGCCACTTCCCTGATATAATTGTTTTTTCCAAATTCAACATCCACTCCTTCAGCTGCTTAGCTTTCGTTTACTGGGTATCAAGACGTGCTGAAAACTTACTGAATTCAGCCGAGATAAATTAAATTGACTTCTCGATGCCATATACTTTTTCTAGTAAGCACAGGAGAGAGATAAGTTTGGTGTTCATGTCGCAGAGCAGAGTGCCAGTATCTGTGTCAGGTTGTTCAGGTGTCTTACTCATATCCTTCGATTTGCTTGCCATGCAAGTGCTACATTTCCAACCTTTTTTGAACACCTCTCTTTTAACTTTTGAAAGTAACTTCAGAAAGCCCGGAGCATGCACCGACATGAAAAAGAAATCAACACTCACTACAAGCCAGACGAGGTACTTTGTGAAAGAGTGCTTTTGCACACATAGCAACATGACATATTGCAGCAAGAGTGACAGCTATGCTAGAAATCTTGGCAGCAACAGTGGTATTGGGATCTTATAAAAGCGAGATTCAAACCAACCTGAAAGTACACAGAGGACGTCTTATCAGCGTGGGTAATGCAAGCCGTCGCTGCTGCCAAAGTGACGGATATGCTGACAGAAGCAAGGCTGCAGCCAATGTCACTCCAATGTCGCTGTTGATAGCTTGCTTGTTGGTGATGCAATGCGAAAGTCCTGGATCATCTTCCAGCTCTTTCACGTATGGCTCGTCTACACACTGATTTCGCAATGCCTGCATGACCGCCGAGGTTTCTACTGAGTCAAATGCTTTTTCGTAATCAATAAATGCTATGTATAAGGGCTGGTTATATTCTGAGCATTTTTCTATCACCTGGTTGATGGTATATTGATTTATTTATTTGAAATACCTTACAGGCCTATTAGGCATTGTGTAAGGGGGACGGAAAAATCTATACAGTGCTATATATACATAAAATGTAAGGAAACAGGCAAAAATACAAAGCATGGTAATTAATATATGAACAAACAAAATAGTACAGAAGAGCACATGAAACGACGTGGAAATAATTATATCACTATGAAAAAGAAATATGCGACACAGATTAGGTAAAGCACAACGGCACACACACAGATTAAGCACAATAAAAATCAAGCAGCACACAGTGCCCTGTATAACGCTAAAAAAAATGGTAAAAGGGGTGGGGGGGGGGAACGGAAAGAGTACATAGGCAAACATAAGTAAATAAAACCCGTCAAGACATTTAACAGCTTCAACAAATTTAATAAAACTGCATATATAAGACAAATAAGGCTCAATGAAGGCTTTAATGATATAATGTGATGAGTTGGCGATGGAACGCTTCTAGATTAGGAAGAGAAGCGATTTCAGGCAGGTTATTCCATAATCTGATGGCTCATGGAAGTGCTGATGAGTTGAAGGCTAATGTATCACCATATATTCTTGTAAAACTGAGGTGATTGTGCAATCTTTTGGACGTGCGGGATGGAACATCGAGGTGAAGCGGACTTGATTTATTGGGGTGTACATACTTACGAAATAGTGTTAGGAGAGCAATGTCGTGGCATGTACCTAAAGATTTTAATGAAAGGTTACTTTTAATCACAGTGACACTTGAATGGTAGTTATAGTTTTGAGATATGAAAGGTTACTTTTAATCACAGTGACACTTGAATGGTAGTTATAGTTTTGAGATATGAATCGTGCTGCCCTATTTTGGATGGACTCTATTGCAGTGATCATGTTGTTATGATAGGGAGCAAATTCAAGTTGTGGACGAACAAAATTAGGGTAAGCTAGTTTACGAATATTAGCAGGAGAACTCCTGAGATTATGTTGTAGGTACCCTAATGACTTTGAGGCGGCAGCGCATATGGATGTAATATGGAAGGACCATGAAAGATCAGAGGAAAGGTTAACACCGAGGTATTTGTAATGGGATACGACAGTCAGTAAATCATGTTGAATGCGGCATGGAAAGCTGGAATTGTTTCGTTTGCGGCTAAATGACATTATTTTGCACTTTGATATGTTAAGGGTCATTAACCATGATTTGCACATTTCGTTAATGAGATATGGTCAATAGTAGAGTACCATTTCCGAAAACCTTGATCTTTTGATTGGTTGCAGTCTAAAATTGTTGTGATTCTATTAGCGATTACCTAATAAGTTAGGACAATAATGAGATTGGCGGTAAGGAAATGCAGTCAGACGTTCCACTAGTGACGATGGACGAAGTTAAGAAAGCATTAGAAACTATAAAAAGGGAGAAAGCAGTTGGAGAGGATTAGGTAACTATAGATTTGTTAAAGGACGGGGAGATATCGTGCTAGAAAAACTGTCCACCCTGTATACGCAGTGCCTGGTGTCATCGACGGTACCGGACCATGGAAGAACGCAAATATCTTAATTCATAAAAATGGGACGCTAAGGACTTGAAAAATTACAGATCAATCAGCTTGTTGTCCATTATATATAAGATATTTACTAAGGCAATCGCTAATAGAACCAGAAAGTCCTGGATATTCCTCATTGAATACTCATCAACTTGCAGAAAACCATTGCAGAATGCTCATAGAATGTCTGGCCCACCAGTAGCACGACTCAAAGGGGCAGCAGCTCTCAGAGGCCAAGGCAGCTCAAAGTACACAGAGGATGTTTCATCAGTGTGGGTGATGCGAGCCGCCACTGCTGCCAAAATGACGGTATGCCCAAAAAAGCAAGGCTGCAGCCAATGTCAATTAGATGTCGCTATTGATAGCTTGCTTGCTGGTGATGACAATGTGAAAGCCCTGGATATTCCTCATTAAATACTCTGCGTCAGCTTGCAGAAAATCATTGCAGAATGCTTGTGGAATGTCCTGCACATCAGTAGCATGACCAAAAGGGACAGCGGCTCTGACAGGCCAAGGCAGCTGAAAGTACACAGAGGACGTTTCATCAGCGTGGGTGATGCGAGCTGCCGCTGCCACCAAAGAAAGTGGTGATGACAATGACTGTTTAGTTAATGATAATAGTAGTGATGGTAGTTATGACGGTAGCAATGACGATGATGAAGTTAACCAAAACAGTCCTGCAATGTGGCTTTTGCTATTTCTGCTCTTAAGCGCAGTCTAATCTTTTTGCCCCCCTCCCCCCCCTTATGTAGTAAATGAAATTGCATCACTTTAGAGAGTCTTCCTGAGCCTCCCTCACAACTCTCAATTTGGTGCTTGCTACTCATGTTGTGGCTGGGACCTAGCCCCTGTCCCTCCTGCTCCTCTAGACCAGACTTTTATGTTAGGAAAGACTTCACCCCCCCAATGATGCTTCCCTGCTGGCTACGTTTCGAAACGCACCCTCGTCTCATATGCAGCACCAATGGCATCACTGGATGGAGCAACTTCACGAAATCCAGGTATCCTCTTTAACCTCACCTGGAGGTCCAAGCTGTCCTACTGCAACAAGCACTGCATGCCACCTGATGTCATGTGGCAGTCGGCGGCCTCACTGTGGACCACTGAGGACCACCTCCCAGTGTTTACAGATGGCTCTGTCATCCCATCCATGTGGCAAGTTGCAGCAGCCTGCCACATTCCCTTATTGTGGCCTTATCCTCGTGCTGCAGCTCTGGCCTCTTGGCAGCAGACTTTCTGAAGCAGGCTCCTAGTGCAAACCAGCTGTCATCCTGTGGACTGGCAAGTAGCTCTGCTGCAACTTTCAAGTGTGTGGATATGCAGCCAACAGTGCCTGCTGTTGATCGAGAACTCTAGCTGTCCAGAGCCTGCAGTGGCTCCTCTCCTACATTGTTTTGGTAACAAGAAAGCAGAGGGGCTGGCAAAGGCTGCACATGAGGAAAGCACTTCGATATGCCATGGAGTCACCCTTTCGGCTTCTCTAGAACAGCACTACATTAGGCTGTCGCTGATCTACACCTTATTCTACAGGTCACACCTAGCTTCAGACTGTGGCCCTTTCTGCCGCTCCCTTGGCTTGGCTGGACTCTGCTCATCTGCCTCCGGACAGGTGTCTTGGACTGATATGAGACCTTACAGACATGGCTGGGCTCCTTTCCCTTCATTGGGGAGGATGAGACCATCTCCCATCTGCTGTGTGCCCGTCTCTTTCCGCTGCCCGCAGCTACCACAACATTGTGCTTTTGGCTAACTTGAAGCACAATAACTGAGATGCGAACCATTGTCAGCTTTTAATTTTATCGGCCCAACCTGGGTCTGAATGTAATACTGGAAGCACTCCCGGTTCCCTTTCCACCCTCCCCTGCCCTCAACTGTGCCCCAAGAGATCAGCAGAAAACGAACGCAAGGCTCACTATTTTCACTAATGCCCTGCTAGTACGCTCCTCCCTGCTTCAGAACAACTGCTGAGAAACCTCCTTGAATTTGAAAGATGCATCGGTGGCATGGCAGCAGTAAAATGACGAAGCAACAGCGGCTACACAGCAAGCCATGCTTTGATGATATCCTGAATAAACACTCACTGGCAATTCCTCGAGATGCCGGTCTTGACCCTCATCCCCTTAGAAACTCACCCCATAGCCCCATAGTGGAATTCCATCAGCGACTGTTGTCCCTCTGAGGGTCCCCCACAAATCACTCATTACACCATCTTCAACCACTCCAACTCATTGCGTCCACTTGGTGCTGGAGAGGGAAAAGCAACCGCAATGACGTTGCATAGATAAAAGCTATGAAAAGGGTGTTGCTGCCAAGGCAACGTGACTAAAGCAGGTATAAAAAGAAGGATAAACGCTTGCCACACTGCAATTCTCCCATCACTGTACAGTTCCAAGTTTGGAAAGTGTAGTGGTATTCGTGAATAACAAAATGCACAGAGTATCTTGCAAAAACTTGAGATAAATCTCCAGTTTCTCACATGTTTAGCTTGTGGTGTTCACTTGAGCGCTCATGTAGGCCCTATATAAAACTTGCCAGATGAAAGTGATATCTTATACACAACGTTATCAATGCATGGAACAAATGGCTTCTAATGCCACATTAGCATCAATTATGGCCAGTGATGTCAAGGCTGGTATGCGATACGAGCTCTGACCAGAATGAAGCCTGTCAGCTAGTGACATACCTGTTTGTGACCCACCACTGCTCACTTCATGCAAAGAGCAGCGTGGTCCTCTCAATGGCGTGCATCCACGTACCAGCTTATCACTGGTGGCGGCAATGAAAGTATGACAGTCCCTAATTCAATACACAGTCGAACCCGGATATATCAAATTTTGGTTATATCGAACTCACAGAGTATCCACTTGAAAATCCCATGTAAAAGTATAGGAAAGCCGCATCATATATCGAACTCAATTTCACCGGTCGTTCGATATATCGAACTGGAAAGTGTGCCTTCGCCAATGACGATCGCATCACCCTCGGCCGTTTGCCACGTGACGTTTTCAAGCCACGCGCGGAAGTAATGAGAGGGGACAGTTCGGCGACGGCTCGTCTAAGGCAGCGCCGCGGCCATTCCCCAAAGGCACGCACATCTGCTGTTATTGTTTCCCGCCACCGCGCCCCAGCACGTGGCATTTGCAAGCCATGTGCGTGAACGAACCAGTGGTAACGAGAGGGGAAAAACGCGATAGAGTGAAGCGCAAGGGTGTGCCCATTCTTTTGCCGAGCTATCTCTCTCCTTCCTCTCTCCCGGCCTTCGTTCGCAGTAGCCCGCGCTACGCATGTTCCAAGCCAGCTCAGCCCGTTTTCAGACAGAACGTCGGACGCTTTCCCTAGCGTGTGTTGCGAACCGTCCGCCGCGGCGGCTGACGTGGCTACGGCTATGGCACCTGCGGACGTTAAGAAGTGACAAATCGCTCTCTCTCTCGTTTTTTTTTTCGAGAGTTGTCCATTTTTATTGTTGTGCTGCGACTGCGGAAGATATGGCGGCTGCGGACGTTAAGAAGCGGCAGTTTCGTTTTTTTTTTTTTTTTTCGGGAGTTGTTTATCCTTGCATGTATGAATTAACGAAAGCACGTGGTCAGCTGCGATCATGACACTGGCTTTTAGCATTTTTCGCTTCGAACAGCATTCAGCTATCACGCTTTCCAATGATTTTGTAGCAGTGGACTACGCCCGCCCCAAGGGCGGCGTAATTGAACCAGCCATCACGGGCACTCTGCCAAGTTCGCTCCCCGCCACCGCAGGAGCTATCAAAAGAAAAACACGCCGTGACGTTATCGCTGCGCAGCATCTTGGCATGCTACCAAGAGATGAGCTGTGGATGAGACGACCGAAACTGAGTGGCGTGCGCCATCGACATGCAAGCGAAAACGCTCCCGATTTCTGCCGCCGCGACACAGAAACCTTACTTTGAGCTGCCGCGGTGGCTCGAGCGGCGAAAGGGACGCAGTTCCAACAAGTTGAAAATGTTTCGCTCTGTCGCTGCCGCTCGTCGCTGAGATCGCTCAATCGCTTGCATGAGAGCGAGCTGGCCTTAGCGCTTTCTTTTTTTTTTTTTCAAATTCTCGGGTGCAAAAGTGGAGGGTGGATTCATTGTGGGAGTGGCCTTATTACGAGACAAATACGGTATCATTTTTTCGCATCGTAAGTGCCGTCATAAGCCGATTTATGTATATCGAATTATCGATACAGTCGAGCCCACTTGTAACGGCCCCACTTAAGACGAACTTTCGCTTATAACGAACGAGACCGGAGCGACCACCAAAATATACATTACTTCAATGGCACAAGATCGCACGTATAACGAACGTTCATGAGCGCTGCCGATCGGTTACAGCGAACGGACGGCGTAAACCCGGCGCCCCGATACGAGATAACGATGGGCTCCCATCCCTTTTGGTCTGTTTTCGCAATCCTCCTCGCAAGCGAGCTACCCTTTGCTCGCCGACGCGCGCTGCCTACGAGTGTCGGCGCGTGGTGTGGCCTCCAAGGCCACGCTGCCGCCCCTCCTCGCAACTCCGCTCCCCTCTCCTCTCGCCATTCCCTCGTCTTCGCCCGTCTCCACGGCTATCCACGGCGCCGGCCGCCGGCACAGTCTTCGAAGTTTCGTCGTTTCGTTTCCTGGCTGTTCCATTGAGCGGCCGTGCCAGGGGCGCGGGGCGCCAGGAGGCAGGCCTCTCCATACGCTAGCGGTTGTACTGTTTGCACGGGCGGACTGAATGCGCAGCTGCATTCAGTATGGCGGTGACGGTTCGTGGCCTCCGAGATTTGCAGAGGTAATCTCGGAGGCCATGGGCGGTTGAAAGCAACTACGGTAGGAGCCAACAGGTGGCAGCACTGACGTTCAGGGATGCCTCTGATTGGTCTCCCCGCTGCATACCATGCCCCGCTGTGTGTCCGTTCCGTTCCGTTCCATTCCTTAGGCACTTCCTCGCTTGCCTCGCGTGATTGTCGTACGTGCGCACGTGCTCTGTCAGTTTCGGCGCTTTGTTGTCATTTTCGTGTGTGTGGTGTGAGCGCGTCTGTCGGGCCTGAGTCGTATAGACCCTTTACAGCGCGAGCGCATGGGCGCTGCCATTGTTGATCATGTGACCCCTCCGCCATCGCCGGCCTTCGGGCCTTCTGGTTTGACGGCTTTCGGCGCGCTGGTACTCGGCTGCACGGTGTGGCGTACCCGCAATCGCTAGGGACAACGAGCTAGTAGACAGCCAAAAAACTTCATGTGAATGACCATAGTATGTGTAGGTGCTAAAAATGTTTAATTTAACCATGCAGTTCATTTGTTGCATCCTCCTAACTGTCTGCATTGGCTAGAACGTTTCGACAAACCCGTCAGCTGTCGACTCTTTTTTTTTTTATCTATTCCCTCTCTAGCACTCTTGAAAAATATGATTTTCGGTAAAACTGAACAGAGTACGAACTGATTTTCCCCTCAAACTTAATTTTTTTAAAATTTTCTTGCGCAAAGGGCGAACGAGCATGTTCAGACCGTGATGGCTGAGACGCATTATGAATGTTCACCATTTAACATTGTGCACAATATTTACTGCTCAATGTGGACGCTCGTGTAATCCCTGAACAATTGATACGTTATAGGTTTACCTCCGGTAAACATCCTGGCTTTAAAAGGCTATTACGCTGCTTGAAGGCCACATCAGACAAACAGCGGCGTTCACCTGCGCTCGGGCAAAAGTGGCTGGAAACTGCACCGGAGTTCAGAACCCACAGTAGGGAACCCAAGCAAGCGGGATATAAAAAATCTTATAATAGTAAATTTCATCATTTGCCTGTGCATTAGTTTCATAAAAGCAGCAGTCATGTATTGCAGCAGTGCTTGCCTAATTAAAGCTTGGTTTGGTTTATGGGGTTCAACGTCCCAAAGCGGCTCAGGCTATGAGTGGACTGCGGAAATCCCCACCCCCAGGGGTTCTTTAACGTGCGCTGATATCGCACAGCACTCAGACGCCTGGGTTTTCGGCTCAATAGAAAAGCAGCCGCCGAGGCCGGGATTCGATCCCCCATGTCCTTGGGAAATGTACCTAATTAAAGCAAGCAGATTCACTGACATGCCCACACTGACTTTCCTTCTCTGCACAATCAATTCTTATAAATAAATAGACATTAACAGCCATATCAAGGTACTTCTTAACGCCCTGCTAAAATGAAGCGGCAGCAGTGCGAAGACGCAATATACAACTACTCAGAAACCGAGAAAAACGGTGGCCTAGGCCATCTGGTGCACCTTATGCAGAAAGCATCGTCTGTTCTTCCGCCGATAAACAACAAGGTCATTAGCTCTACTTCCTTGCAGAATGCTTCGACAATATAGATGACACCTGCATCAAAGTCAGCCGGCATTCTTACAGAAGATGCACAGCAGCAGTCTGCACTGCGCTCCGATGCGTTCCGAAGGCCAGCAATGACGGCCGTCCTAGTGGCGCCACCTATTAGGAATAGTGGAACTACTCTCTGTAAACGGTCTATAATTCGGATGGATGGGAACTGCCTGCCTCCAGCGGTCACGAAACGAAAAGCGCTGGACATGGCAACGAAGCGAGCAATTGTGACGGAACTGTCTCAAGGTGCTAAAAATTGCGAGCTGGTGAAGAAGTACAACGTGTCGAAATCAACCATCTCGACAATTCTGAAGAATAAGGAAAAGATCGCCAGCTCCGACGCACAGCGGACAGAAAGCGCCTGCGGAAGGCCACCTATGCGGACGTAGAGGATGCGCTGCTGAAGTGGTTCGGCGACGCATGGGCTCCCAACATTCCGATAAGTGGACCAATGATGCTGGGCAAAGCCAAACACTTCGCATTCCTACTAGATTTTCCCGACTTCTGCCCAGGCAATGGCTGGCTACATCGGTTCAAAGTGTGGCATGGGATTGTTTTTAAATCGATTGTCGGTGAGGCATGTTCGGTAAGTGACCAGGACGTTGCCAATTTGCTTGCAACAAACCAAGTCATTATTGCAAGCTACGCGGAGCAGGATGTGTATAACGCAGATGAAACTGCATTATTTTATCAGATGCTTCCAGACAAGACGCACTCCATGAAAGGGGAGTCATGCGCTGGCGGTAAACACAGTAAAGTGCACGTTACAGTTCTTCTGTGCACTAATATGAATGGCAGCGACCGGTGCATGCCGTTTGTAATCGGAAAATCCAAGAAGCCACGTTGCTTTCGGAACAATGTACCCATGTGCTACAGGCACAATACTAAGTCCTGGATGACACGGGATTTATTCGCAGAGTGGCTGGGCGAGTTTGACCGCGACATGCAGAGGAAAAGCAGGCGCATGCTGCTGTTGCTCGACAATTGCTCAGCGCACCACGTGCAAACGTCTCTGACGGCAGTGACTGTACTTTTCCTGCCGCCCAATACCACTTCTAAAGTGCAGCCTCTTGATTTGGGCATAATACGCTTCTTTAAGGCATCGTATAGGCGTAGCATTGTTCAGCGCTTGCTCATCGCCGTTGACCGTCCAGCCGCTAACTTGCCGCTCCGAGTTTCATTGTATTCAGCCCTTGAGATGGTGAAGGTGGCCTGGGCGGAGGTGACGACCGCTTGCGTGCAAAACTGTTTCCGCAAGGCCGGCTTCGTCGACGCAGTACCGGACATCGGGCCTGATGCCTCCGATGATGATGATTCCGGCGGCGATTTGTGGCAGCGCGTCGTCTACTCCGACATGGGAGGCCCTGGCATTGGTTGGCAGGATTTTATTTCTGCGGATGAAGACGCGGATATTGCGGAACCATGCACGGACGAAGGCATCGTTTCTGAAGTGCGGGCCGAGAGCGACGTGGAAGAATCAGATGAAGATGAAACGTCTGAGCCAGCACCCGTAAGCACATCTGTAGCAATGGGCTATATAGAGGGCCTCAGACAACTTGTCTATGCCAAGGGACTCGGCGAAGAGCACGTCAGTGCTTTAAATAAACTGGAGACCGCCCTCATCGCATCTGCACTGCAGAAACAGACGAGCATCACAGACCTTTTTGCTAAGAAATAAATTTCGTGTTTTGACCGCTAACTTTCTTTTTTTCTCTATTTTAGTTTCTGGTCCAGTTACTACGAACTTCGGGATATAACGAACGGACGCCGCGTGACGCTCAGGTTCATTATAAGCGGGCTCGACTGTATATCAAACTATTTCGCGATCCCCTTCGAGTTAGATATATCCGTGTTCAACTGTAGTACAGCTTGCATACAAAATGCAAGAAATAGCAAATTTTGCGATTTTTCACAGCGATTTCATGCACCAAAGTAATCTTATCCAATCTCACTGATTTTATGCGCCACTTTTTGTGTCCCGCTGGGTCTGAAAAAATGAGTTTGCAACTGCATAAACAATAAAAATACACATACATGAAAAACAAGCAAGAATACAGTTATCATTTTAGTTTATTTTTGCATGTTTGCACTCGGTGCCATGCAAAAAGTCTTATATACACTGCTTTTACAACTTTTTTTGAAACGAAATTTAAACTTGGTGCATTTACGTTCACTGCTCAACTTCAGCACAAAAGCAGACAGCAGTGCGTGGTCCCAGGCAGCGCTTCAGTCCCTGAGAAACCTGCCGCACTGTCATATGCCATGTTTGATGCAGACTTGGTTTCCAGACATGTCTAAAGTTCTTCAAATTGCAGCACATATAATGGGTGCTCGTAACCTCTCGAGCTTTAGGGCTGACGTTCTTCAGGGAACTGCCAGAGGCAGGCACATCTGCAGAGTTGGCATCGAT
Organism: Amblyomma maculatum; assembly: GCF_055883805.1. Taxonomy (NCBI): domain Eukaryota; kingdom Metazoa; phylum Arthropoda; class Arachnida; order Ixodida; family Ixodidae; genus Amblyomma; species Amblyomma maculatum. The sequence continues at coordinate 47,392,458 of NC_139348.1, forward strand.
TCCAGACGGGCAATCGCACAGGTTTCCAGGCTCAAATGCCAGGCTGAGGTCAAACGCAGCTTGTGGTGATGCCAGTGACTTGCAGCTCACCAACCACGTGATCTGCTTCAGGTTGTCTGTGGCAGCCAAGCACGACCGGAGCACATTCCGATTCGTTGGAGCCTGGAGAAAAACAGCAAATTCAATCGTTACTGCTGCACCATTCAGCTACATTAAAAAAAAAAAGGTATTTACTTTTAAAAGGCGTTTTTGAATCCTAAAACAATCTGCATCTTCAATTTGGCTGCTTTCATTGCTTAGAGCTGAAAATGTGAAAGCCTTTCTCCTTTCCGCTCATTTGCTGCTCTTGCTGCACGAGACTGCTGTGCTGTGGCATTTTGTGTCAACTTCACTAGATGGCACAACGTGTCTAACAGAAGATTGTCTTTTTCTTTTGAATTTTGCATGCGCAGATTTTTTCAAAACGCTTTCATTGCCCGCCATAACCTTGAGTGACAGCTTTGTTGAATTGGTTCCTGTTTTCTTTTTCCTTACTGTCACTGCTGTGCTTTCATTCAGTGCTCTCTGACATCCTTATTTTAGATAAGGGTAGTTAAAAACACGTTGTTAGACAGTCGATGTGGCAGTCATTTGCGGCATACTTTGCTGATTCTTAAGTGTCAGTGCACACACATTTTTGGTGGAAACTCCCTGTCTACACCACACATGAGAGGCTTTTACCTTAAAAAATTAGTTGTGGTTTAAATCTGGTTAACCCTAGTTGAATTGCGATAGCGACGGCGGAAGCTTCTTTTGCCTGCTACATTATTCCCCTACCATGCCCTATCATGTCTACTTATGTCTACTTAGGACAGGTAGTAACTGCAGATCCGGACCACGAAAAGGAAATAACAAGAAGAATACGATTGGGATGGAGCACATTTGGCAAGCACTCGCAGATTATGATTAGCAGCTTACCGGTATCGCTCAAGAGAAAAGTATACAACAGTTTCATCTTGCCTGTACTCACCTATGGGGCTGAAACGTGGAGGCTAACCAAGAGAGTTCTACTTAAGTTGAGGACAACCCAGAGGGCTATGGAACGAAAAATGGTAGGGGTAACATTAAGAGATCGAAAGCGTGCAGAGTGGGTCAGAGAAATAACTCAAGTTACCGACATTCTAGTAGAAATTAAGAAGAAATGGACATGGGCAGGACATGTAGTGCGAAGAGAGGATAACCGATGGTCGCTGAGGATAACAAACTGGATTCCAAGGGAAGGAAAGCGTAGCAGGGGGCGGCAGAAAGTTAGGTGGGCGGATGAGATTAAGAAGTTCGCAGGGGTCAAGTGGATGCAGCTAGCACAGAACCGGGTAAAGTGGAGAAATATGGGAGAGGCCTTCGCCCTGCAGTGGGTATAATCAGGCTGATGATGATGATGACGACGCCCTATCAGTGTAAGGTGCTACATTATTGGGGATACTTAAGCTCATCCTTTACTTGAGAGCGCAAGGTACCAGCTCACATATAAATGAGAAGCGTTCAATGCTGCTGAACCGAAAGCATTAGCTGCCGGTGACCGAGCGTTCTTCACGGCTGTTCAAGGTCAAATGTGGCCCTTCCCGGGACAACGCGACGGGCCGAAACCTAGCGTAGCATTGCTATCACAATAAAAATGTGAGCAATGTCGACACAACACCAACTGCTTAGGGTATAGTGTCCTGCAAAGCCCGTACCTCTATTGCACTTTCAGTGTACCTTGAGAAAGATAAAAGTATAGCCATGCAGCAGTCAGGAGCAGGCTTTACTGTCCAACATAAATTTCATCAAATATTATCAGAAACTTAAGACAGTGGCTTCTAAAGTAGAAGTAGAGAAAGAAAAGCATTGCTCTGAGTGCAGCACCTGGCTGCCCAATGAGCTGGCTGGCTTCCTACCCTGGCCCTCCTCTTAATTCACGACTAATGCTGGAGTTCACAAAAAACGCAAAAAAAGAACCATTACTCTGAAGTCCCATGACAAGATGCAGTACAGTTCAGATGGTAACACAAACTACAGGCTACACATGAACATCAAATATTGTTACGTAAGCATGTGACAAAATCTACACATTAAGGGGCCTTTAGCGCATGCAACAGGGCTTAAGGCGAACAACATGCACAATCTTTGGGTATGCGCAGTGCAGCTGGCATGTTGTCATGCTGTCAGAGATCACTTCATAGTCCAGTTGTCCAATGTGGCAGAGGACTTTGTATGGGCCGAAGTAACCCTGCAAGAGCCTTTCACTCAGTCTGAGATGGTAAATCATCGTCCATAATGAGACTTGCTCTCCCGGCTAGTACTCAGCATCATGCCATTGCAAGTTGTAGCATTGGGCTCAGTGCACAGCAGAGCAAATTGTGGAGCTTCCTTTGCATGCTAAGATAGGCAGCAACATCGAGGTTGTCTTCATCTGTGATATACGGATGCATTGGGCCGAGCTTGGTCATGGGCTCCTTGTCATACACAAGGTGGAACAGGGTCATCCTGGTAGTCTCCTGGATGACGTTGTTTATTTATTTATTTATAATACTCTCAGAGTACAGATCTATGTTACAGAGGGGAAGGGCAAATAAAGTCAAGCCCACTTATAACAGCCCCACTTAAGACGAACTTTCGCTTATAACGAACGAGACCGGAGCGACCGCCAAAATATACATTACTTCAATGGCACAAGATCACACGTATAACTAACGTCCATGAGCGCTGCCGATCGGTTACAGCGAACGGACAGCGTAAACCCGGCGCCCCGATACGAGATAACGATGGGCTCCCATCCCTTTTGGTCTGTTTTCGCAATCCTCCTCGCAAGCGAGCTACCCTTTGCTCACCGACGCGCGCTGCCTACGAGTGTCGGCGAGTGGTGTGGCCTCCAAGGCCACGCTGCCGCCCCTCCTCGCAACTCCGCTCCTCTCTTCTCTCGCCGCCCCTCCTCGCAACTCCGCTCCCCTCTCCTCTCGCCATTCCCTCGTCTTCGCCCATCTCCACGGCTATCCACGGCGCCGGCCGCCAGCATAGTCTTCGAAGTTTCGTCGTTTCATTTCCTGGCTGTTCCATTGAGCGGCCGTGCCAGGGGCGCGCCGCGCCAGGAGGCAGACCTCTCCATACGCTAGCGGTTGTACTGTTTGCACGGGCGGACTGAATGCGCAGCGCTGCATTCAGTACAGCGGTGACGGTTCGTGGCCTCAGAGATTTGCGGAGGTAATCTCGGAGGCCATGGGCAGTTGAAAGCAACTACGGTAGGAGCCAACAAGTGGCAGCACTGACGCTCAGGGATGCCTCTCATTGGTCTCCCCGCTGCATACCATGCCCCGCTGTGTGTCCGTTCCGTTCCATTCCTTAGGCACTTCCTCGCTTGCCTCGCGTGATTGTCGCACGTGCACACGTGCTCCGTCAGTTGCGGCGCTTTGTTGTCATTTTCATGTGTGTGGTGTGAGCGCTTCGTCTGTCGGGCCTGAGTCATATAATTTGGGATGGAGGACGGGAATTGCCTGCCTCCAGCGGTCACGAAACGAAAAGCGCTGGACATGGTAACGAAGCGAGCAATTGTGACGGAACTGTCTCAAGGTGCTAAAAATTGCGAGCTGGTGAAGAAGTACAACGTGTCGAAATCAACCATCTCGAAAATTCTGAAGAATAAGGAAAAGATCGCCAGCTCCGACGCCAACACAGCGGACAGAAAGCGCCTGCGGAAGGCACCTATGCGGACGTAGAGGATGCGCTGCTGAAGTGGTTCGTCGACGCACGGGCTCCCAACATTCCGATAAGTGGACCAATGATGCTGGGCAAAGCCAAAGGCTTCGCATTCCTACTAGATTTTCCCGACTTCTGCCCAGGCAATGGCTGGCTACATCGCTTCAAAGTGCGGCATGGGATTGTTTTTAAATCGATTGTCGGTGAGGCGCGTTCGGTAAGTGACCAGGACGTTGCCAATTGGCTTGCAACAAACCGAGCCATTATTGCAAGCTACGTGGAGCAGGATGTGTATAATGCAGATGAAACTGCATTATTTTATCAGATGCTTCCAGACAAGACGAACTCCATGAAAGGGGAGTCATGCGCTGGCGGTAAACACAGTAAAGTGCGCGTTACAGTTCTTCTGTGCACTAATATGAATGGCAGCAACCAGCGCATGCCGTTTGTAATCGGAAAATCCAAGAAGCCACGTTGCTTTCGGAACCATGTACCCGTGCGCTACAGGCACAATACTAAGTCCTGGATGACATGGGATTTATTCGCAGAGTGGCTGGGCGAGTCTGACCGCGACATGCAGAGGCAAAGCAGGCGCGTGCTGCTGTTGCTCCACAATTGCTCAGCGCACCACGTGCAAACGTCTCTGACGGCAGTGACTGTACTTTTCCTGCTGCCCAATACCACTTCTAAAGTGCAGCCTCTTGATTTGGGCATAATACGCTCCTTTAAGGCATCATATAGGCGCCGCATTGTGCGGCGCTTGCTCATCGCCGTTGACCGTCCGGCCGCTAACTTGCCGCTCCGAGTTTCATTGTATTCAGCCCTTGAGATGGTGAAGGCGGCCTGGGCGGAGGTGACGACCGCTTGCGTGCGAAACTGTTTCCGCAAGGCCGGCTTCGTCGACGCAGTACCGGACGTCGGGCTTGATGCCTCCGATGATGATGATTCCGGCGGCGATTTGTGGCAGCGCGTCGTTGACTCCGAAATGGGAGGCCCTGGCATTGGTTGGCAGGATTTTATTTCTGCGGATGAAGACGCGGATATTGTGGAACCGTGCACGGACGAAGGCATCGTTTCTGAAGTGCGGGCCGAGAGCGACGCGGAAGAATCGGATGAAGATGAAACGTCTGAGCCAGCACCCGTAAGCACATCTGTAGCAATGGGCTATATAGAGGGCCTCAGACAACTTGTCTATGCCAAGGGACTTGGCGAAGAGCACGCTAGTGCTTTAAATAAACTGGAGACTGCCCTCATCGCATCTGCACTGCAGAAACAGACGAGCATCACAGACTTTTTTGCTAAGAAATAAATTTCGTGTTTTGACCGCCAACTATTTTTTTTTCTCTTTTTTAGTTTGTGGTCCAGTTACTACGAACTTCGGGATATAACGAACGGATGCCGCGTGACGCTCAGGTTCGTTATAAGCGGGCTCGGCTGTAGAGGATATAGACAGAAGGTTAACACAATAATATACAAATCTCTGAAAAACAAGTTCATTATAGAAGTTGGCACATAAAAAGAACGAGGCACATGTGTAAATTTTGGGTCGTTTGCCTGAGCTCAATATGGCTTGCGTGAGCTTCACCATAAATGCTACGCATCTGCCCGTGATAAGCACTTCAAGACCGCCGTGTCACAGGAGAGTTCATTCAGTGAAGAACTTGGCAACTTCTCCTGCAGAACCGTTAGGCAGGGCTTTTGCTTTAGCAGAGCTGGTCATGCTACCAGTGGCCACGATGATCTCTTTGTTGCTCGTTACTGAAGTTTGGAAGGGGCCAACGAGGTCCATCCCTGTTTTTTAATGGTCTTAATTCTATGGGGTTCGATAGCCTGGATGGTCTCATCCGGAGGTGTCTTGTGTCGCTGACACCATGTTTTAATGTAATGGGCCGTGTTGGCAGCTAACTGTGGCCAATAATACTTCTGCCTTCAATGAGACATGGGTGCAAGCTAAAGATGCCATGCTGTTGGCTCATCACGAAACACCGACAGAATATCCTCGTTGAGGTTTTTTGGGCACAAGATTTGGATGCAACATTCTTCATGACAATGTCATTTTGTTACGCAAAGGGCAACAACTGAACCCTTTACAGAACTGGTTTAGCCTTCCAGGTAATCGATCAAATTTTACATATAAGGCTTCTGTTGTGCGAAACTGCTGATGCTTATTAGTCCCACGAAGGTGCCTTCGCTAGGTAGCTCTTCAACAGGGGCTTATAAGCAGTCTGCATCGGAATGCTTGCGACCAAACTTGTAGACTACTGTGATATTAAATTCCTGAAGATGCAGGCTCCATCGAGCAAAATGGCACAAAAAGATCCCTCTGGCCATGGCCAGAGGGATCTTTTAAGTTGGCGAGCCAGCAAAGAGCAAGGCGAGAGCTCACAGCCCTGAATAGCCATTCATACAAGTACGGGCAAAATTTTGATGTGGCCCAGATGATGGCAAGACATTCTATTTCTGTAGGTGAATAGATGGCTTCAGCTTTTCATAGTAAACGGCTAGCATGCACGATAACTTTTTCCTGCCCATCAATTTTCTGAACGAGAATGGTGCCAAGGCCAGCGCTACTTGTGTCAGTATGTATTTCTGTCTCGACGTTTTCGCTGAAGTGTGCGAGGACAGAAGGAAGGTGTGAGCGACGTTTAAGATCCTTGAAAGCTTTCTCTAGCAGCATTTTCTACTTAAAAGCATATCAGCCTTTGTGAGCTACATGAACAGTTTGGTGATGCGTGAAATGTTCCTGACAAACTGCTGGTAGTAAACTAGGCACACAGCCCAAGGAATCTGAGCACGGCTCTCTTTTGAGCAGGCGGTGAAAAGTGTTCGACCACAACTGCTTTTTCCTGCTCTGGGCAAACACATTCCTTACTAATGATGTCACCTAGGAACAGTAGCTCCTCTCCTCTGGTTACTCTACTAATCTCGTCCCGAAGTTAGCCCTGATAACTAGATTGCTTTGAGCACTATCCGAAGCCTTCTCAGGTGGTTTTGCTAAAGAGGGAATAGCGCAAAAACAGGACAAAGCGAGGAAAGAACACAGGCACTGTGCGGTAATCCTGCAATCTCTTTCGTCAACCTGAATCTGCTAAAAGCCGCTCTTCAGTTCCATCGATGTGAAGTATTTAGCACTGCATAACTGGTCCAGTTTGTTGTCGATGCTGAGAAAGGAGTAGACTTTTTCCTTTGTTGTGCTGGTAATTGACACAGAAGCGAAGCACGCCATCATTCTTCATAAGAACATCACCCAGCGGTTCTTCAATGGCTGAACCACTTCACTGTGAAGCGATTCCTCAACTTGATCGGAGATGGGTTGATGTTCCTGCAGTGATACATGGTAGGAGCTGGGTGTAGAAGTCAGATGTGTTCATCGGTAACAATGCGGTGCTTGGCCAATCTAGTTTTATGCACCTTCGATGCTGTGAAAAGCATTCGCTGTAGCTTTGAAGAAGGGTGTCTTGCTTGGCTCGAGGTAGCACTGGTTTGAAGTCGAACATGGGTTGGTAGCCTTCATTAGGTGCACCATCTTCGGGTTGCTCGGAGAGGGCGAGAATGTTCCAGATGTCTGCTAGGTCATTGAGAAAAGTGATCGTCATGGCTTAATTGAGCTGCTGATAACCTTTGGTGAAGTTTGCACCAGCACCTGAGCTTGTACATTCCAGAAACAGGCAATGCCTCTTGTAATGCCCAGTCCTCTATTAGTACAATTGGATGTTTCAGTCAAAGACGCCTTCAGTGGCTTCTATGTCTTTAGTACCAGACTATGCTCGATTGTGGCAGTACGGTCAAGTCTTCATCGAAGGCGTTTACAAACTTGATGCGTTGAAGTTGTAGCAGGTATGGCTTTGTCTGTCGCGAACTTGATGAGCTTAGATCAGCAGTTGATGATCGACCGATGTTCACCCCAAAAGCCATACACCAAATCACGTTGCGATCTCACTGCTGTAGAACAGAAGTTCTCAAACTGGGTTCCGCGGGCTGTCTTCTTGTGTTCCGCGAGAACACTGGCCGATCCCCGTTTCAGGTTCATTTTTAGTATACGCTCGCGAACCAAACAGCGCTTGGTTCGTTAAAGCTAATTTTTACTCTTCGTAGCCTCAAAAAGCAATCTTGCTTGTCACGCCCGCGATAGTAGGCGTCGACAGCGGACGTCTTTTTGCATACGATCGAATTCACACGCCTACCAGTTTTCTGTGGCCTCCGAGATCACGTCTGCACGCGTGTTTTTGAAACACGCTCGCGGACGTAATCTTGGAGGCCATGAGCTTTTATAGGCACTTCTGTTTGTCGTCGCCAGATGGCACTACCCACGCCGCCGTCTCGTAGCCAGGCCAAACCTAGATAAGCAAAAAGAAGCTTGTTATGTCGCCGAGGTAGCCGCTGGATCTTAACACGCAGTACTTTCGTCCTAGCATCATGAGCTAGAAAGCAAAAGGGAGATTGTACGATAGCAGCCATCTTGCATATGGCTTTATGCAAAGTGGAGGAAATCCGCAATGTGTTATATGCTGCGAGGCTTTGGCTAACAGCTCGATGAATCTGGCCAAGCTGTCACGTCACCTGCCTACAAAGCACCCAGCCTTCAAGGACAGGCAAGGTGAGTATTTCGAAAGTAAAACGCAACTGTTCGATGCGCAAAAACTGGACTCTCACCACCAGGTGAGAAAATTTATTAACTACGATAGGGAAGTCGCATTTCTGACACTAGCGTATCTTGTTCCTCGATTCTCCGTCCTCAATTCGACCGTCATTTTTTGGTAGAATGTGCAATTTTTAAGTTCCACAACAGCTCCGTGCTCAGCGTTGGTGTCATCGGCACTGCAGCCGTCCGCAGCGCCGCCCTTCTTGGAGCGGCGCGATTATTCATCGTGGAGGCCAAGCGGGTGCCATAGGTGCACGCAGCGCTGCATACTGGCAGTGGCGAGATTATGCGAGATTAGGCTTGCAGCGAATGTCGACTTTGTCGAGGCGTGTGTTGGTCGAGCCCCTTTGTTGCATTGTGCGAGTAGAGTGTTGGCTAGCTTGTGCCGCAGGTGATTCTATGCTTCGGAATTGTAGTCGTGCTGTTGATAGCCACGGCAAACCGTGGCTCTTATCGCATGCTCGACCTGGCAACGAAAGTCGAGGTTTTGAAGGAAGTGGACAAGGGAGGTGCCGCCAAAAAAGACATTGCGCGGAAGTACGGTATCAAGCCGAACATGCTCTCCAACTTCATCAAGAACAAGCGCACAATAATGGATGCATTTGAGAACGACAAGTTTAAGACGTCTCGGAAGCGAATGCACACAGGCGCTTACCCAGAGTTGGAGAAGGCTCTGCTGGTTTGGATTAGGGAGGCCCGGAGCAACAAACTTCCGCTCAGCGGAGATATCGTTGCGATGAAAGCCCGAACGCTTGCAGAAATGTTGGGGATCGATGACTTCGTTTCGTCTGATGGATGGCTGACGCGCTTTTAAGATCGCCATGACCTGGTTTTTAAAACCATGTGTGGTGAAAAAGCGTACGTTAACCAGGAAACATGCGCAGCGTGGAAGGACGGAAAGCTGCGGGAATACCTAAGCGAATACAAGCCGGAAGACATCTTCAACGCAGATGAGACTGCACTCTTCTATCGGCTGTTACCAGAGAAGACCCTGACGTTCAAGGATGACGACTGTGCTGGGGGCAAACGCAGCAAGGAAAGGGTGTCGGTGCTGATCGCGGCAAACATGACTGGCACGGAACGATGCTGCCTACTTGTTATCGGGAAATCCGCCAAGCCGAGGTGCTTTAAAGGCATAAAGAAGCTGCCTGTGGACTATGAGTCAAACAAGAAAGCGTAGATGACGGCGAAAGCTGTGCTAGAACCCTCTTACGCTACCTATGGCTTCAAGACTAAGAGGGTTCTAGCACAGCTTTCACCCTCGCTATTGATCACGTTCTACGTGACGCTGGCGGTAACACAGGGCGTTCCACGTCCGCCGCTTTGGTTGAGGGTGGCGCTGGTGAACACTCTCAAGGTTCGTATACAGACAACATTAATACCCAAGAAAGTAGCAGGGGGGACAGCGGCCGATGTAGCTCAGTTGGAAGAGCACCGGACGCAATATTCGAAGGTCGTGGGTTCAGATCCCACCATCGGCACGTTGTTTTTTCTACTTTGTGTTTAATTATCTTTCCCTTGAACAGATTACATTACTAATTTATATGATTATCGAAGTAAAAAAAAAAAATGAGACAAAGTACAATCCCCAATGCTTTCCTTGGCCTCGCCGACTGTTGGCTTCTTTCATTCATGTATTATAATGAGCACCCTCATTTCCCCTTCATTTATCTGCTTGTAGCTTACGGGGGTCTCGGTTCTGGCAGTCTTGAAGCCATAGGTAGCTTAAGAGGGTTCTAGCACAGCTTTCGCCCTCGCTATTGATCACGTTCTACGCGACACTGGTGGTAACAAAGGGCGTTCCACGTCCGCCGCTTTGGTTGAGGGTGGCGATAGTGAACACTCTCAAGGTTCATATACCGACAACATTAATACCCAAGAAAGTAGCAGGGGGGACAGCGGCCGATGTAGCTCAGTTGGAAGAGCACCGGACGCGATATTCGAAGGTCGTGGGTTCAGATCCCACTATCGGCACGTTGTTTTTTCTTCTACTTTGTGTTTAATTATGTTTCCCTTGAACAGATTACATTACTAATTTATGTGATTATCGAAGTAAAAATTAAAAAAAAAAATAAGACAAAGTACAATCCCCAATGCTTTCCTTGGCCTCGCCGACTGTTGGCTTTTTTCATTCATAACACGCTTTTATCATACGTAAACGACGGCGAAAAGGCAACGTAAACGTTGCAAGGCAAATACAAAAATATACTTGGAGGCGCCACAGGCGCCCACTTCAGTTTTGGCTATGTTTCGGCTCAGGCATTTCGTGCGCACTCGGACAGTTTGTTTGGACCTGCAGCGCCTGAATTACGAGCTTGGAGCAGCAGATGCACCTGGCTCGTTCCCATTTCAGCATTCGGAGGCGCGAGCGAGCGAAATCCGCTGCCGCCGACACGCTCCTTCGTTCATACTTCTGCGCCAACATATCGCCGCCGTCGCCGCTTCGACTGCGACCTGACCGCTCGACTGCAGCTACGTATGCCACGAAAAGCATACATATGCTAAGTACTGAAGGAAAAACGCATTATCATTCAATTGTTCACTAAATCGTGGCACATCTAACCAACATACTGCGCCAAGACCTTCAACGTGCTATTTGCAGGCATCGTAAACAAAAGGGGCATACTTGCCGCTCATACCAAGGAGAGTGTCGATATATTGCATTTGTCGCCCAGCGAAAAAAAAGGGCCTCAGGTAAAAAGTAAAAACTAAAGATAACGAAGCACCAGAAATACATTACAAAAAGTAAAAAAAAAAAATCTATTTGTAGAATAAAAAACAAAACGCCAATAGCAGTAAGATTTGAACTCGCCACTGCTTGTTCCGTAACGTTCGGCGCTAACCGCTCGGCTACGCCGCGCCACAGGAAGCCGGGAAATATTTCTGCACTTTACGTCATGGCCCCATTTACAATAAAATGTTTCTGCTACCGGTCTACAAATTTACAACTTCTTGCCCATCGGAGCATGCTGCCTGCTCTCACGACTTGCAACTGATGTTCTGGATGCCAATGCGCACTATATTGTGCACTGGATCCATTTTAACATGTGGAATTTCACAGCGCTGGCAAATTTAGTGGCGCCGGCTCTTCGGTCATGTTCCGCTACCGTGGACGTAATTTTCGCTGAACACGGAGCTGTAGCACGAACCTTGAAGGAAAAAAGTGCGACGAAGCTTCAAAACTGGCAAGCGCAGCAGCGAGGACACTAATTTGCTGGTAACTAAATCTTATTTGTATGTAAACATGTCGGAAAGCGTTGCGATGACCGAGGGCTCGGTTTGTTTATACACAGTGCAAGAAGGAGCGCAAGAGCTTGAGAAACATGTATCGTGCATTATACGCACTCTATGTTGTTTTTCTTCCTTTATGGGCCCATCGCTCGGTAAATTACTCTCTTCATCGTTTTATTTATTTCGGCTGTGGCCGTCATTGCGAGTACGCTGTTGCCATGTTGGCCCTAGAGGGATGAGACGCCGCGGGCCGCGCCAGCTCGCTAGCTATCACGGAGTCTCCGCTTACGTCATAGTGTGCGTCACTCAACTCCGACTACATAGTCGGAGGGAGCAGTTTGAATTCGACCAGCGGGAACAAGAAAAAACCTCAACTTCTCATCGCAATATCTCAGCAATTATTCGATTTTTTGCTGCCGGATATGCGGCGACAGTGTCACCTAATGTAGTTGATCAGATTTTCATAGCCTCTTTGGATGTCTTTAGTGTCCCTTTAACCTTAAAAACGGGGGGGGGGGGGGTCCCTGAAACTTATCGAAGGCGTTTGGGGTTCCTCCAAGCAAAAAAGTTCGAGAACCCCTGCTGTAAAACAGCGAAGCTGGTAGGATATGTCCATTTACTGTAACCCTTGTGAAGCATCACCGCGATGGCATAATGGGGTTACCACCAGCGATGCGGATTAGTGGGCTATCCCAAGTGGCCATTACTTTCCCGAGCTTGGCAGCAAACGGTCCACTGATGACAAAATAGTGAGCTCCGTTGCCCATTCAGACAGTGACTGCAGCACCGTTGACAGCTACTTCAAGGTCATTAGTTAGTGTCCTTGCATTAAGTATCCTCAGTATCCGATCTCGGCTCCGTTGTACGCCCTGGTCGTGGCTGGAGCACATCATTGTCACTTGGTTAGCCAACGGTGTGTGTGGAAGTCTAATCGCGTGGTCCTCGATGTTCCCATCATGTGAAGCGGTGGTGTAATTGTTGCAGCATCATTCCTCGTCATTGGCAGAGGATCTTCGATAGCTCGCAGTGCAGTAATTTTACATCCAAAGGCTGCTCGCATTGGACCTGCCTCAGACATAGCTTTGACCCTGCAGCAAAGCGAGCCCTGAAAAGAAGTGGGGAGTGGGAAAGACAGCTTGACAACGCGTGCTGTCCCCTGCACATGAAGCAGATTTCCTGTGGGTGCTTGCTAGGATAGGGTCATGGGGCGTCAATGTTGCTCTGGCCAATTCGTCTGCATGGCCAGTGACTTAGGATATGACCGGCCTCTTCGCAGTGGAAGAACAGCAGGCAGTTGTTCGAAGTCCTGCAGGCGCTGCAATTTCCTAGGGTTTAAAGGGCAACTCCGGAGGTTTTTCAACATTAAAATATTCTGATAAAAATTTTACTATGGGTTGTCTTCTCCGCCATAATGCATTCTATCAAATTTTAGTGCCGTGCAATAATTTGTTTGCACACAACACGATTTTAAAATGTGTAGTTTTCATGGCTTCTTTTGATGCAATTTCTGCGGGCAACACTGCGTTTGTGACGTCACAAACAGTACACCCATGTTACTGCCCACTCCCCGCGTGATCATGAAATTTTGAGGCCTGTATCGAGCTATCTCAGATATCTTAAGTACTCCCTCATGATTTCCATACTTTCATTCCGCCACCCAATGCGCTTATGAGTGTTATTCCAATACTGTATGTGATGTCACTGTTTCGTCGACTGGAACGTCATCTCTGGCCATGAAAGCAGTTTCGGTTTCCGTTTGCTGTTATTGCTTTTTAAATATCGTTTTACTTGGACTTTCGAAAAACGTTTTTTTGTGTGTTGGAGTTGGGACACACTGAGGAAAGTAATGCAATCAAAAACTCAAAATGACGAACGAACTGCCGGAGTTGCCCTTTAAGGGTCGTTCATAAGTTTGGCGAGTGGGGGCCAAGGGGTGAGGTTCAAGAGCATGTTGGAAGCGATGAGGGCTTGGAGTCTAACATCCCAGAGGTGAGCTGCATAATTCGGCGGCATAGCCCGCTATCGATAGTTTCACGATTTGAATTTTCCCGCTTTCGAAGCGCTCCTTAAGAAGTGGCGGCACTCAGTAGGTAATAGAACAACCCGTTTTTCAATTTCGCTTTCGGATTAATTTTTTTCACCGCACAGCACCCGTTCTTATAGTTTCGAAGTGACGTAACCGGCGCTCCTTGCCTGCAAAATGGCGTCGATGTCGCGTGCTGCTGCTGCTCGGAAGCGGCCCGTTTCCACGGGTACTGACGCATCTGAATGCTCATCTGTGGATGCTAACAGCAACAATGATGACTTGGAAGACGAATTCAGCTCTTCAGACTTCAGCACCGACAGCGAAACTGTGTCAAACCGACCAGAAACGTCAACAGCCCAGCCCCGGTAAGCTTCGTTTTCTCTTTCGAAAAGTTCTGCTTTTAGCTGCAAGCTGATGGGCAAAAATCAGAGTGTTCTGAAGGTCACAACTGTTATCTGCAGGGTGTTGACGTCATTTGGGCGGGACTATGTGCCGCTGGCAGCCCAGAGTCCTGTTTTCTCCTAGGAGACAGCCAGGGGTCAACTTCGGCATTGCATGCCGCAGCACCGCACGGCACTACGCTACTCCAGAGCCATCGATTTCTTTCTGCTATTCTTCGCCACCGATGTCATCAAAGATAGATGTGTGAACACGAACAAATATGCGTGGATGCATATTTTGAAAAAATCTTCCTAGGGCAAAAAGATGGATCTTGGCGAGATGTCACTCCAGAAGAAATGAAAAAAAAAAAAAAAAAAAATGGCCGAGCAGCTGCTTGGGTTTGGTGAGCCACAACCTGGAGACCTCAATGTTCGCCCTCTGTTTCCACCTCATGATCAACCTCAGGGGCTGCAACACAAGCCCCAAAAAATGGAGAAGTACAAGAACTGCAATTTGTGCTATGAAGAAAGAAAGGTGGAACAAATGTTTTCTGTGAGACATGTGCAGCAAACCTGTTTCACGGCAACAAGGAACTGTTTCGCGCGGTGGCACGATAGTCATATGGTTTAGTGCTTTCTTTCTGAACTTGAGTAATACCGCACTTACGCCCGTATTCACAAACGCGCCTCGACTCGACGCTCCACCTCCACTCGTTGGAGCGGAGAATACAGCCGCTGCTCCACTCCAGGGCCGATTGGGATTCATGAACGTTCCTCGGCGTTTCCTCCGACAAGTTCTCCTCGAGAATACCTCCTCCACTCGGAGCAGCGCAAGTGGCATATGGGGACGAGATTAAGATGAACTTTCGGCCCGAAAACTGCGTGCTGAACTATGTAACATGCCCAGTTTTTCATGTCAAGTCTTCTAAACAACTTTCACAACCGACCTCAACGTTAGCAGCATAGTGTAACTTGTTTTGTGGGCTGGATGAAAAGGGCGGCTGTGAAAAATGGCTGAAAATGTTTTCGCATCTGGCAACAGTCGCTGCTGGTGACATCAGCTTCGAGAAATGGTGTGAATACTTCGGTTTATTTTTTTGTGTGAGATCTACGCTCGGCCTTTGCCGCTTTGCTTTTTTTTATTGCCAGGCTTTGACAGACGTTTTTTATTATTTTTTTTTGACAGGCTTGACCAACGTTTTTTTTTTGCCGTGCTTTTTTTTATTGCCGGGCGTCAAAATACATTGCAGGAAAAAAAAAGTACAAGCCGCAAACTCCTACCAGCATGGCTCTGGCCTGCTCGGAGGCGAGCTAAACATGCGTGCTGCTTCGCAGCGCATTGCAGCTCATGCACGCTGAATTCGACCCTCCAGAAGAAAATGCCGCGTACGGTTTCCAAACAAGTAGGGAGCCCTAATTGAAAACGTGCTTGAAAAGCCATTCTCTTCATCGGCCGCGAACATCCCTCCGTAGGAGGAGCACACCAGCGCGCTCCCTCAACAGTGCCGCGCCGGCCGCGCGTCCCCAGACGTACTACATACCCTCGGGCGACGGCCAAGCCATTTATGTCCGCACAATACAACACGCTGTTCCCCAACAAGTTCGGCGCCATCTGCGGAAGCGCGCGGGGCAAGCCACGGAAAGTGCGCCGCCGCAGCTCGACTCCGGCCGCGGGCGAGCTCACCATTTGGCCAAATCGCGCCTCAACTCTGCACTCGGTGGGCTCCGAAAAGGTTATCCATTTATCCAGTGACGACTTGTGCCCGCGCCACACACGCGCAATGCGACGATGCGACGATCAAACAACACAGACGTCGGTGGCTGATCACGGTTATCCATGTTCGGCGTGAGCGGCAGGGACGGCCGGAGGCTATCCATGACCACATTCGTAAAACGGTAGCGTGCCAGAAGTCTCGGGTCACTGTCACTTTCAGCTGATGCTTTAGCGAAAGGTTCGGTGCATCCTTGTTGTATCGTCTTTCGTGAAACTTTTGGTATACCGGTAGAACGAATTCCACACAGCGAGCGAGCGATGCGATGTCGGCCATGTTTACAAGCGGAGTGGCGGTCGAGGAGCGGCCAAGGTAGCGTCGTCGCAGACTCGAGATTATCGCGAAAACTCAAGTTTTCTCCGCCACTGGAGGAGCGATTCGAGTGGAGATTGCTTTGTGAAACGAAAAACAGGCCTCGAGGGCCGCTTGGAGTAGAAGTTCGAGTGAAGGCGTGTTTGTGAATACGGCGGTTAGAAAGCTAGAATTTGCAGCATTGTTACCTCGGTCCCTGTTGTAAAAAAAGTACATCTCAAATTTCTTTTATGTTTTTTTTTTGTGTGAAGAAATTTTGCTGTTTTTATAAATTTTTTTATTTTAACTGCAATTTTTTTCCAATAATTTTTTTTTTTCATCCTCCATGCAGTAAGGATGTTAATTGTGACTAATACCATTGTGAACAAAATTTACTCTTCTACAATTTGCTACCATACCCTCTTGTACCAGGCAGGTTTATGTAAAAAAAAAAAGAAATTATGATACCACTCAAAAACCCCTACCTTTCCCACGGAGAGGAAAGTGTTACTGCAGATAAGGATGAATTCGTTGGGGAGCTGGACCTTAGAGTGAAGGAGTAGTTCAGCTCTTTCCTTCCTCAGTTCAGCTCTTTCCTTCCTCACGACGCTGGCGAACACATTCAGCAGCTCCTTCTTGAATGCCTCCCAAGTAGTTAGGAACGACTCGTTGTTTTTGTACCAGCATGGGCTGAGCCCTGTAGTATGAAGAATGAAGGTTGCTAATTGCTCGTATTGTTCTACCCACTCCTCTGAATCTTCTGGTGTGTAATGG
This sequence comes from Amblyomma maculatum, assembly GCF_055883805.1. Lineage (NCBI taxonomy): Eukaryota > Metazoa > Arthropoda > Arachnida > Ixodida > Ixodidae > Amblyomma > Amblyomma maculatum. The sequence goes on from NC_139348.1 coordinate 47,409,285, forward strand.
AAAATGGGTGGTGTTTGAAATTGCTGCAAAACAACAGGAATGGATGCTGTTGACTGGGCCTTCGTAGATTTTGAGGGTTCAGCTTGAGATCGAGTGAAGGCCGGTAGTGTGCTGCAGGTTGCGAGCCAACTAGCCCACAGTGCCAACGATGGCGCGAGAGCAGGACACACTTTGATGCTCTGCTGAATAAACATCCACGGATAGAATATGCACCTTGCCTGTAAGGCGATACAACATGGCACAACATGGGAAAGACCTTGCAATGAAGGCTGCCAGGAATGTGGAAAGGAAACCTGAATAAAGAGCTTTTGATAGCTAGAAACTGAATGCACACTAACACTACACACAGTAATCCATGTTCAGGTGGCAAGCCTTGAAGTCAGTGGCTGGTTTGGTGCATTGTAGACAAGTCCTCCGGAGTGATACATTCAGGGCTGCAGTCACAGGTTATAGTGGGTGTCCCTACCAGCCGCTCCACCAGACGCCACGTCACAGTGACAAGGTCGAGATCACCGACTGGACAGACTGTGTTGCACTTAAATTAACTCTTTATTGGGCTGATTAGAGCCCGCAAAAGAATAAAGAAACACAGCAGCGTCGAAAGCAGCAATCGTGCTCACTGGTGGCTGACTTATAAATGCGCGGTACACTTGTTAGCACTTAATTTAAAGTCACCACAGAAATATTTCGATAAAGGTGCAAAAGGTGACTAGTACTACTTAGAACATTGTAGCGTGGCTGGGACCATTTGCAACACACCTCGAGAAATCTAGCGCAACGCAGAGAACGATAAAAGCCCCATCTCGGCAACACTGAGCATAAATAAACAAAGAATCATGAGATCTTTCTGTGCAGTATATACAAAGTGGTAATGTTGCGCATCGGAAGCTGCCAGCAGCAACAAAGATTACCAGGGTTCATGGCAATATATAACAGCTGTACCCTATCCATACTCACCTATGGGGCAGAAATATGGAGGCTAGTGAAAAGTGCTACTGAAACTAGAGGAATATAAGAGGTATCTGCCCTGCAGTGGGTGTAGTCAGGTTGATGATGATGGCTGATATTTATCTCTGATATCCTTGTCAAGTTATGAGGCCCCCCTTTACCACTGGGGCTTTTTAGCGTATGTTCTATGCTGAGTGAACTCGAACATGAATCTGCAACAGTGACAAATGAGCACAGGGCACCCACCAGGTCGCCGTTCGCAGGGCACAGCAGAAGATGCTGCAGACAAGTCATGTGGGGCAGCACGTCAGCAAGGCTGTTACGGAGTGTCCATTGCCTGAGCTCCAGCCTCTCCAGCCTGTGGGGTGAAAGAAAAACAGGTTAGGCTTAGAGGTCTGTCTGCCTCCAAGCCAGAGAATTTCATTGTTTTCAAGATTTTTATTTTTTTGGGGGGGCGGGGGGGGGGGGGGAATTTGCCAAGCCTCCTCCAGTGCTTAATTTTCGGGGTGTGCGCATATAAAACTTTGAGGTGGCTTGCGAATGGTATTTATTTTTGTTTCCGAGATACCTTCACTATTCAGACTATTCTACTCTCCTAAACATTAAGAAATTCTGAATTTGCTGTTCATGCTAAATCTTAGGAAAACAGCCAGGTATACAAACAGCAGCATACTGCACTTGTAACAGGACTCAACTGCCTTTTCTTCATATAAATGACTGCTTGCATGTTTCACCTCCATCGACAGCTACATTATGATGGAGGTGAAAAGAAGAGGCGTCCGTGTGCTGTCAGTGCACGTTAAAGGTCCTCACGTGGTTGAAATTACTCCGTAGACTCACTATGGTTCCTCTCTCTTTCCACTTTCACTCCCACCTTCCTCCCATCCCTTACATCACAGTTAAGGCATCCAAAGGAAAAAGTGTGACAGATAAACCAATTTACTTTGAAAAAAATTAACACTGAGACCATCCTGTGCACTTGCAGGTTGGAAAACTATTAGCAGCACCCAGTGGCATATTACTGCGTCATTTCACAACCCAGCAGACAACTGGTTGTGAACATGACTGGCAACAATCCTCAAATTTTTAGACCACTACAATAAAAGACACGAGCATTCACGACGGTTCGATGAATGCTCGTCTAGGGCAGCGCCGCGCCCTGTCCCTAAAGACGCACGCATCTGCAGTGATCGTTTGCCGCACGCCAGCTTGTGACATTTGCAAGCCATGTGCGCGACTGCCAGTACGGAGCAGATGCAGCCCATGCAGCCGTGGTGTTCGAGAGATGGAAAAAACGCAACAGAGCGAAGCGCAAGGGTGTACCCATTCTTCTGCCAAGATTTCTCTCTCCTTCCTCTCTCTTTCCCAGTCTTCATTCGCAGCAGCACACACTATGCTTGCGCTGAAAAGACAGCTCGGCCCATGGCAGACAGAACGTCGGACGCTTCCTCCAGTGTGTGTTGTGAACCCTCAGATGCAATGCACGTCTTGTGTCGTCGTGCTGAACGTGCATATGCTATGGCGGCTGCAGGCGTTAAGAAGCAGCAGATAATATTTTTTGTTTTTTGTAACAGCTGTCCATCCTTGTCATGCTGAACATGCGGCTAGCATAAGCTATGGCGACTGCGGACGTTAAGAAGCGGCAGATGTTTTTTCTTGCGAGAGTCGACCAGTTTGTCATGCTGAACGTGTGGCACAGCGTAAGCTATGACGGCTGCAGACATTAAGAAGCGACAGTTCTTTTTCTTGCGAGAGTCGTTCATTCTTGCATCTATGAATCAACGAAAGCATACGGTCAGCTGCGAACATGCCACCAGCTTTTAGCATTGTTCCCTTCAAAACGGCATTTGTAGCTGTTGCGCTTTCCAATGATTTTGCGGCAGTGGACGACGCCTGCCCAAAGCACAGCGTGATAAATCGAATCAGGCTTGTGCAACCAAGCCATCACGGGCCCTCTGCCAAGTTCGCTCCCTGCCACTGCAATCAAAAGTACAGTCAAAGATAAAGACGCTGTGACGTTATCGCTGAGCAGCATCTTGGCGTGCTGGCAAAAATGAGCTGTGGGTGTGACGACCGAAATGGAGAGAACATTTTTTTTTTTTTTTCAAATTCTCGGGGCAAAAGTGGAGGGTGGGTTCATTATGCAAGTGGGTTGATTAAGCCACAAATACGATATCATTTTTCACTAACGCAAACGGCATCTCAAGCCGATTTCTATATATTGAACAATTCTGTGAACTCCTTCGAGTTCGATATATCTGGGTTCAACTATAGTACCGTTTTCGAGTTGCCAGAGCATGCTTAATACTCGAGTGCATAGCTCTAAACGTTAGAGAAAAATATCTTTAATTGCACTAGTCTCACTCAACATATTTACCCATAAGGAAACAAAAGCAATTTTTTATAAAAGATTTGCAACTAATAAGAAAAACGTTATAGATTTACTGTTCTTGCACACAGGTGATACAACAAAGAAGTTATGGTTCTGGCAGAAAGCACCTGTGCATAATATTGTGACGCCCACAAATGGAGACAAGAGGAGATGAAGTCGACAAAGAAGCGGCTCGTGCTGGGATGCGCAAGTGCACACAGCTGGGTCTTCGACGCTCGTCCTGCGTCAATTGAAACCTCGCTTGTAACAATATCAGCCAATACCAACATGTTATGTACAGAGTATTTTGAGTTGCTCGAAGAGATTTGAGCCCTAGTAAATGTTGTGCCAGAGGGCAAAGCAATGCAGAGGTCGACACCCAGTGGTTGTGTAGCATGAGACAAGAGTCTGTACACAACTATCGACGAGTGATGGCTCCTGAAAAATGTTGACACCCCGCAGATAAGAACTGTGGCCATTAAACATAGAGGATATTTTTTTGCAAAACAATTCAGAAAAAAAAAAGCTAAACTTATGTTATGTTGGTGTACCGAGTCAATCTGATGCTGTTTCACTGTCAGCTAAAATCTGACAAACCAAATTTGTCTTCTGCATCACTTGCAACTATAATCGCTCAATAACTTGTGCTTATTGTGGGACTAAGAAAAACACACCATTTCTGCAGAATCACGGCACTGCCAACATGTTGTAAACAATGCATGAACCCAGCTTCAAGGGGTGGGGGGGGGGGGGGGGGGGAGGTGCTAAATTCCAGTGTGCAGCAAAAATATGAAACAGATGAAGAAACAGAGTTTAGTTTTTCTATCCCCACTGGATGGCTCTAGCTGTCCAGAAGCGCTTTGAAAGCATGAAAATTCAAGTGCATTTTACTTTCATGTGCAGACTCTCTATTTGTATAGGTTAGCAGAAAAGTGTTAAGAGGGTTTTAAGAAAACTTATTGTGACAGTTAATGCCCTGGTAATTACTCCATTGCTGGCAGGCAGATAACATTTCTTGACTGCATAGGTGGGAATATGTCTATCTGGGCAAGACACTTTTTACTACTGCAAAGAAAATATAGGCGATAACAGTAAAAGGTGCCCTGCTTTGGCGGCTCAGTGGTAGAGTGCTGAACTACTGAGCTGAGAGACTTGGGATTGATCCTAGCTGCGGAGCCCACATTTTACTGGAGGCAACAAGCAAGGCATTCATGTACTGTGTGATGTCAATTCATGTTAACCCTTTAGCTGTCCCGGACGTACCTGTACATTTTTGCATTTTCCCCAACAGTGTCACTGACATACCGGTACATTCTCTATCGTGTGTTCAAAACTTCATGCCTGAGTGCAAAGTTGATGGACTTGGACTGGCCGACCATCTTTCGAATATTTCCACAGGTTAGCATTTTCGCCCCATTGGTAGGTATATTGCAGAGTACGGAGCGCCCAATCCGCCCAGTTCTTTTCTCAGGGGCATGGTAACTCATTTTGTGAAAAGTATGTTGTCGTGGTCATACGCACTTTACAATAACCAATTTTACCTGGTCAGTCTAGTCAGCATCAACTGGAAGCCGCTTTTATCCTCCCCATGCTCGAGCGTCAGCTTCCGAAGTTTCCTCAGCTTGGCGATGTTGAGAAATGACTGAAACAAGAAAGCTTCTTCATGCATAAGTTGACAAACACTCATTAAGCAATGCTGCAAAGGTGCCGAGTTGGTTTTTCCTTTATGTGCTGGGTTGCTATATTCAGCACAATGCCTTACACCTAAGGACACATTACTTGTGCCTTTTTCCTGTAGTGTGCTGTAAGTCATTGTGTTAAACAGCATAGCCCATAAAGAAAAAAAATGGTAGAGATCACTGTGGCACCTGCACTAGGGGAAGAAGAAGAGGCTTCTGGTTTGTGACGTCAAACTATAACATAACAGCCTATGAAATTTGGAAACCACGTGAATCCCATTGGCTACTTCAACATCTGATTGACTTAATTGGTTCTAATGAACTAAATGTTCATTCCACATGCACCAAATTTTGCCCAGTGAGATTTTTTCATCCCCTATCCAGCGCAAAAATTTGTTTTCTTAAAATTCGTTTTTTTTTACCGTAATCCTGCCAACAAACTTCTGGTGACATGACTTTGAAAACATGCCCGACATCTGATTGATTTAATGGCTCTAACTAATTACTCTGCACATGACAAATTTTTTTTCCCCACAAGCTTTTCATCCTCTATCGAGTGCACTCATTAATTTGCTTGTGACTCGTTTTATTCGAACGCAACCCTGCCAACAAACTTTTGGTGACATGACCTTGAAAACATACCCGCTTAATTCTTACACAATAAAACACTCATTATTGCAATGAAAGCTCCTTCGGGCCCAAGCATAAAATGCAAAGAGGCGCACCACTCCTAGCTACGGAAAGCTCTTTATTTCGGGCTCCAGAAAACTGCGATTGTTGGGTCCTTATACAAAAGGTATAGATATAGGATGTGTTATAAAATGAGTTATGACAATACTTTATTTTTAGTTATTCATTCAATACTGCTAGCCACCTTTTGGTGGCCAAGGCAGGAGTGGAACAAACAGACATCATTGAAAGCTGGGATGTAACATGGAGAAAGGCGAACAGAAGACATGACTGCACAAAAGCAATGACACAATTAGTTACTTGGCAAGAAGTACAAACTGAGCATAAAAATGGATATTGCGCCCCTAAAGAAGACGCGATAGCAGACAAGAAAGACTCTTGATTTGACAAGCATACAACGTCATGCAGAAGCCCATTCCGATATTGTTTTAGGAAGAAACGAAAACTAGTAAGCTTTTGTTTGGCATTGAGGCACCATGACTGTAACGTGCTTGTTGCGTGTCGGGCGTGGTGCATTATATTGTATGTAATTGTGAAAATTCATTTTGTTTGACTGTGCATAATGCTATGCAACAGTTTTCAGCCGTGGAATATTCAGCCGGATCCAAGCATCTGGAATTGCCCGCTTCACTGCGTCTCTAGCATAGCCGTTCGCGTGCTCTTATATGCGATTCTTGCGTGTAGCTGCAGAAATCGGTGACAACCTGCGCTGCCGAAATGCATGTGCCAAGCTGCTTTGCTGATGTTTTGCGCCATCGATTTTCGCTCGGACGATGCATGCACGAGATAAAATACGCGTGCGCATTACGCATTGGCACTTCCTAAACAATGTGTGAAAGGACTTCAAAAAAAAAAAAAAAAAAACGCTATTATTATTGTTAATCTCTATTCTTAAGATCCGCGGACGAATATTCTTGCTAATCAGTGATCCGATATCCAAACTTTGTAGCGATCATCAGTCCGTGCTCTCGCTGATGACACGTGTGTACTTCCTATTCGTTATGCATCACAAGAGATGTCTCTCGCCAACCGTCATGAAAGCGCTCCTGGCAAAAATGACGACATGTTTGCAACGCGTGCACCTCGCACGCTTCTCTGCAAGCATCTATGCAGAGCCAGTGTTATCGCTTCAACTCCGCGAGGAGACCGGCCGCAGTTGCTCAAACTGCAGAAGACAGTACCAAAGCTACTAAGACCGGAGACCGACTCTGGAAGTGAGAGGGAAGAAAGGGGTCTTGTAGAAAGCCGTATTGGGCAGGAGTGTATGCTAATCTGCACTGAACGGGACATGGATATAGAGGAAAGTGCTCTTCCATAGCGGCCACCAGTGTGTATGGACAGCAGCCTGCTCACCTGCAGACATGCGCTCGCGAATGACTCGGGCTGCTGTCGCACAAAATTCCAAGAGGTCAAAAACTGAAGAAACCGGCGGCCGAAGAAGACACGAGACAAGGTTGAAAGCTATGCAAACGCAGACGGGACGGGAAAGGCAGAGACCGATGAATTAGTGGTCAACGCTTGAGAAGCGAGCGTCACCAGATGACGCTTCATGGGCAGGGCAGAGTTCCCGAGCTGTTTTCTTCGTTTTTTTTTCTGGTGTCTCCGAGTGCTGAGTTGAGGGGGAAGAGGAGGAGCACCATTTTTAATTGCCGACATCTCCGGTGATAATGAAGCTAGCTGAAAAATTCTTGCGATGAACTGACTTGTGAGAGAGTACCGTGACCGATTTGCTTTACCTATTTTAGGCATTTTATAACCCGTTGACACTTTCCTGTACGTGGGAAAAGGGGTGGCTTTTGAGTGGTGTCAATATTTTTGTTCTTTAGGAAAACTTGCTTGGCACAGGTGTGTCTAGTATCAAATTGTAGAGGAGGAATTCCTCTTCACAATGGTATTACAGTGAAAGCTCGTTAATTCGAATCACGATAATTCGATACACTACTTGGTCCGGCCAAGCTCCATAGAGATCTGTGTATAAAAAAGCCCGTTATTTCGAACGCGAGTCGGTTTCGCTACAGATAATTTGAACTACGTGCAGCCGCGTCTGGGCGGCTTGGCGCACATCACGCGGCAAAAAAAAAAAAAACACCTCCGCGATCGGTAGGCATAATTAGAGGCTGCGCACGTCTAAAACGGGGACAGAATATGGAACCAGGTAAAACCATGGAAGAATGGGTAAAACTTAAATGGCGTCATGACCAGCGTGGCGACCAGCGGCGTTGGAGGGAGGGGACGGCGGCCACGGCAAGGTCACGCGCGGCGGCTGCCTGCTCTCTCTTCTGCGCAACCTCCATAGCTCGTAACTAAATACTTAATTCCAACCCTGTTAATTTGGAAATAGGGATAAGTACTGTCGGCGCGGTCCCAGCCAATGCCCAAAAAAGGCTATGATCTCAGACGGGCACTAAGGGTTAAATCTTTTTTCTTTTTTTTTGCGATAGCCATCCATCCTCCCACCCATCAGTCGTCAACGGAAGCACGTCAGTCAGCCACGATCATGACGCCGGCTTGTAGCACCGTTCGTTCCGATGATTGGAATGGCAGTAGACAGCGCCGCCCGCTCCAGTCGCTCATAGCATGATAAAGCGAACATACTGAAAAGGAGGCTTGCACAATCGGACAAGCGCTGGCACTTTGCCAAGTTCGCTTTCCTCCCCCTGCAGGAGCTAAAGTCAAAAGATGAACATGGCGTTATCGCTGCGCAGCATCTTGACGCACTTCCAAGAAATGTGTTGTGGACCGTGACAGCGCAGAGGGAAGCGCTAACGACTGACGCCTTTATTTATTTTCTATTTTTTTCAGATTCGTAGGCACAAATCGGGACTGGGTGGGTTCCATTATGCGAGCGAGTTTGTTACCCGACTAAATACGGTACATTTACAGTAATAAAAATGATTTTGGTCAGTTTTTTCCCGGCCATTCGATAATGCGAACTTTTTTCCCGGTCCCATGAAGTTCGAATTAACGAGCTTTTACTGTAGTGATAATCCATATATTTATTTATTAGGAGATGAAAAAAATAACTATCAGCAAAAAATTATGGCTAAAAAAAAATTTCTTGATACAAATAAAACAAAATTTTCAAAATATGTTTTTTAGAACAGGAACGAATGCAACATTGCAGTAAATTCTAGCTTTTTGTGTACAGTATTCGCTGAGTTAGGAAAGAAAACAGTAGTCAAGGTCGACTACGCTGAGGTCGACCCCTGGCCGTCCTCTAGCGAAAAACAAGACTCCCTGCATTGCCAGTGGCAAGTAATACTACAAAAGACGTTGTCACCCTGCAGATAACAGTTGTGACCTTCAGAACAGTGATCTCTTCCAATCAGTGCATAGAAAAAGCGGAAATTTTGGGGGGGAGCGAACGCAAAACTTGTCGAGGCATGGCTGTCCACGTTCTGGGTCAATTTGACGTAGTTTCGCTGTCAGTGCTAAAGTCTGAAGAGCAGAATTTGTCTTCCGAGTCATCGCTGTTGCTGTTCGCATCCAAAAACGAGCTCTCCGATGCGTCAACTTCTGCGGAGCTGCGTGAAAGCAGGAGCGCGCAATGTCGACGTCATGATGTAAACAAGGAGCGCCGATCACCCGACTCCAGACCATCTGGACGGGCGCAGAGCAGCGGAAAAAATAAAAGTAAGAGCAAAACTGAAAGAAGGGTTCTTCTATTTCCCATTGTATGATGTCACTCATCAAGAAGGGCTTCGAAAGGGGGAAACTTTGACCATTGATAGCAGGTGACACTTATCGGCTTTCTTTCCAGGTCGGTTTGATGTAGTTTCGCTGTCACTGCTAAAGTCTGAAGAGCTGAATTCGTCTTCCGAGTCATCACTGCTGCTGCTCACATGCAAAAACGAGCTTTCCGATGTGCCAATATTCGCGAAAAGGCCCGTTTCCGCGTAGCAGGAGCACACGACATTCATGCCATTATGTAAACAAAAGCACCAATCACCTGACTCCGGAGACCATCTGGACGAGCGCGGCACGTACGGTGGAAAAAATAAAACCAAAAGCAAAACTGAATGGGTTCTTCTGTTTCCAACTGAATGGCACTATTCATCAAGAAGTGCTTCGAAAGCGGAAAAATTTGACCACTAATAGCGGGCGACACTTATTGGAGCATGGGTTTCGATGCTCCGCGTCGGTTTGACGCAGTTTTGCTGTCACTGCTAAAGTCTGAAGAGCTGAATTAGTCTTTGGAGTCATCACTGCTGCTGTTCGCATCCAACAACGAGCTTTCCGATGCGTCAACTTCTGCAAAAAGGTCCGTTTTCGCGTAGCGGGAGCACGTGACGTCGATGCCATGATGCAAACAAGGAGCGTCGATCACCTGACTTCGGATCGCGAAATAGTTCGACATATCGATAATTTGTTATACAAAAATCGGCTTGTGACGGCGCTTATGATGCGAAAAAACGATACCGTATTTGTCACGTAATCAATCCACTCGCATAATGAACCTACCCTTCACTTTTGCACTCAAGAATTTGGGAAAAGAAAAAAAAAAGTGATAAGGCCAGCTCGCTCATATGCAAGCGATTGAGCGATCTCAGCCACGAGCGGTAGCGACAGAGCGAAAAATTTCCAACTTGTTGGAACTGCCTCCCTCTCGCCGTTCGAGCCACCGCGGCAGCTCAGAACAAGGTTTCTGTGCCGCCGTAGCAGAAATCGCGAGCGTTTTTACTGCGTGTCGATGGCACGCACCACTCCGTTTCGGTCGTCTCATCTACAGCTCATTTTTTGGCACCGTGCCAAGATGCTGCGCAGCGATAACATCACGGGCGCGGCGCGTTTATCTTTTTGATAGCTCCTGCAGTGGCAGAGAGCGAACTTGGCAGGGTGCCCGTGATAGCCTGATTGCACAAGCCTGGTTCCATTTATGGGGCGGGCGTCATGATCGCAGCTAACCGCGTGGTTTCGTTGATTCATACGTGCAAGGATAAACGACTCCCCCCTCCTCCCCCCCCCCAAAAAAAAAACCTGCCGCTTTTTAACGTCTGCAGCTGGCCATATCTTAAGCTACGCCCCGCGTACAGCACAGCGATAAGAATGGATGACTTTCGCAAAAAAAAAAAACACAAAGAGAGAGGGAGAGGTCTGCCGCTCCTTAACGTCTGCAGGCGTCATAGCCACAGAGTGTTCGCAACACACGCTGGAGAAAGCGTCAGACGTCTGTCTGAAAATAGGCTGAGCTGGCTTGACACATGCGTAAGCACGTGCTGAAGGAAAGAGATAGCTCGGCAAAAGAATGGACACACCCACGCACGTCTTGCTAACGTCATGTACTGGTGCGCGAGAAAGGATAACTGCAGATGCGCGCGCGTCTTAGGGGAATGGGCGCGGCGCTGCCCAAAGCAGCCGACGCCGAACTATCCCCTCTCATTCCTTCCGCGCGTGGCTTGAAAACGTCAGGCGGCAAACGGCCAAGGGTGATGCGATCGTCTTTGGGGAAGGCACACTTTCCTATGCGTGGTGCGGAGTTCAATATATCGAACGACCAATGAAATTGAGTTCGATATATGACGCGGCTTTCCTATACTTTTACATGAGATTTTCAAGGGGATATTCCGCGAGTTCGATATTGTCACGTGGTGGTGACCAGGGTCGATGACACAAATGAAGGGGTCGATGCTTGCACTAAAGAAACTCTTTATTTGGGCTGACTTGCGCCCGCAAAAGAATTAAGCAACTCGGCGGCGGCGACAGAAACAAACGTGCTCGTCGATCGTCGAACAAAGAATGCTCGTCACACTCGGCAGCGCTCAATTTAAAGGCTGCACAGAACAATCTAGATAACGTTGCAAACAGCTACCAGCACGGGCTGGAACATTGTGGAAAGACACCCGAGTGGCCGGAACCTTCGAGACAGATCTCGGTGCATCTTGCGCTACAACAAAACTGATAAAGGTGTGACTCGCGACATCGAGCATTAACAAACAAAGATTGCGGAACTGATACGCGGTCCAGAATCACAGTGATAAGCCTGTATGCCGGCGGCTGTTAAAAAACAACAAATACAGTTTTGAAGGTTTCGCGGCATTACTCCCCCCTTAAAAAAAACATCGCCCCGATGTTCCAAAACAAAGCAACTTAAACATAAACACTGCAAGGTTTAAACACCACAGATTCTTTAACGCGCGTAATATGGCTTCAGTCGTACAACATGTACAATTTCTGGGCGTGCGCGTCGCCGTTGTGATGCTGACATTCCGTCGGGAATGACTTCATAGTCCAGTGGTCCGACGCGGCGAAGGATTTTGTATGGCCCAAAGTATCGGCGCAACAACTTTTCACTTAATCCGCGACGGCGAATTGGTGTCCAAACCCACACTTGGTCTCCTGGATTGTATTCTGCGTGGCGTCGTCGTAAATTGTATCGTCGGCTGTCGGTGCGCTGTTGGTCTTTAATATGCAGCCGTGCGAGTCGTCGGGCTTCCTCTGCACGCTGCAGGTAGGCGGCGACGTCAAGGTTGTATTCGCTGGTTACGTGCGGCAGCATTGCGTCGAGCGTCGTCGTGGGCTTCCTGCCGTACACAAGCTTAAACGGGGTCGCTCTGGTCGTCTCCTGGACTGCCGTGTTATACGCTCCGTCGTTTCTTCAGGTCGTGGCGGGGCATACCTTTGTTATTTCGCTGGAGGACGGTGTCGGCTTGCACTCTGGTCGTGTTGTCGTCGATGTCGTCGTGTGGAGCGGCAATGAAATGGCTGCGTCGTCGTTAGTGGTCATCTGCGGCGGAGGATGTTCGTCTTTTCGCCTATGAGCAACCTCACCTCCAAAGGTTGCTCTGTTTAGCTTCCCTTGCGCGGGCTTTGGGACCTTCCGCGCATACTCTCATCATAGGTACGGCCTGGCGACGCAAAGCGGGCCCTGTACGGTGATGGGGAGCTTGACAGACGCCTTGGCGACGAGTGCTCTCCGCTGCGCAGGAAGTCATTGATTTCCTGTGGTCGCTCTCCAGGACGGGGTCGTGGGGAGTCGACAGCGAAACCACGGAGGCCGATCCGTACTGTACGGGCAGTGACGGAGGATGTGTCCTGCCTCACCACAATGGAAGCTTGACCGGTTGGTTGTTTGCTGTCCTCCAGGCGTCGCACTTTCTGGGGCTTGGGGGTTGTTGGTAGGCTTGGCGGGCAGGGACCAAGGGGCGGCTTTCGGAACAGGATGGTTGCGGCGAGGGCTCGGAAAGTCATCACGTCGGGGCGGAGGGCGACGTAATGCACCAGCGTAGTTCATCGCTGTTGCCTCGTGTGCTGGAACAGTCGCAGCCATCGCTTGAGGAACGCCCAGCGCCTGCAGGACTTCTTCACGGACGACGTCCGCGAGCGTCGCCACCTGCGGTTGTTGCGATGATGGCATCAGTTGGCGGCGCTCCTCTCGCACGATCTCCCGGATGAGGTCCCAAAGGTTCTCTCCGCTTGTAGATGCGCTGGGGTAGTGGCTTGAGTAGTCCGGTTCAAGTGGTCGCTCGTAATGGCGCATCCGGTTGTCCAACGTCTTCTCGATAGTAGACGCTTCTGTTTCAAATTCCGCCACAGTTCTTGGCGGATTTCACACAAGACCCGCAAAGAGCGACTCTTTAACGCCTCGCAATAAAAGTTTGACTCGCTCACCTTCGGTCATATTAGGGTCGGCGCGGCGAAAGAGGCGCTTCATCTCCTCAACGTATGCCAGGACAGGCTCGTTAGGGAGTTGAAGTCTTGACTTAAGGAGGGCCTGGGTTCTTTCCTTTCGGACGACGCTTGAAAAGGCAGTCAGAAACGCTTCCTTGAAAGTCTCCCAATCCTCCATAGTTGCCTCATGATTTTCGAACCAAACTCGGGCATGTCCTTGAAGAACAAAGTAGACTTGCCTAAGTTTCGCGGCGTCGTTCCAGCTGTTGAATTCTGCCACACGATCGAAAAGGTCCATCCAGTCTTCCGCATCTTCATCCGGTCGTCCATGGAAGCAGGGGGGCTCACGGGGCTGGACGAAAACAACAGGTGCTGTAGGCTGGGCCATTGTCAGCGTCGATGCCTTCCGAGATCGAATGGGGTCAGGCGGCAGACCGTGTTCGGGTTGTAGGCCTTGAAGTCGGCGGCTGGCTCAGTGACCTGTAGGTTGGTCTTCCAAGGCGACAGGAACACGGCTTGGGTCTTCACTTGAAGGATCAAAGGCCGCACCTCCACCAGATGTCACGTGGTGGTGACCAGTGTCGACGACACAAATGAAGGGGTCGATGCTTGCACTAAAGAAGCTCTTTATTTGGGCTGACTTGCGCCCGCAAAAGAATTAAGCAACTCGGCGGTGGCGATAGAAACAAACGTGCTCGTCGATCGTCGAACAAAGAATGCTCGTCACACTCGGCAACGCTCAATTTAAAAGCTGCACAGAACAATCTAGATAACGTCGCAAACAGCTACCAGCACGGGCTGGAACATTGTGGAAAGACACCAGAGTGGCCGGAACCTTCGAGACAGATCTCGGTGCATCTTGCGCTGCAACAAAACTGATAAAGGTGTGACTCGCGACATCGAGCATTAACAAACAAAGATTGTGGAACTGATACGCGGTCCAGAATCACAGTGATAAGCCTGTATGCCGGCGGCTGTTAAAAAACAACAAATACAGTTTTGAAGGTTTCGCGGCAATATAACCAAAATTCAATATATCCGGGTTCGATATAACCGGGTTCGGCTGTATTATAGCCTCGATCCAGCGTGTTTAGGTTAAGGAACGGCACGCAAGGCCGGCACCGGTTTCGAGGCTATCGAAGGAAAAAGTAAACAAATAAACAAACAAGATGGCGGCGACACCGCTCAAAATGTGTGGCAGTTGGCCCGGCTGAGGCTTGGAATGTTCGAAAAATCGAATAGCCCTCCTTAGAGTGTCCAAAATTTTGAGCAGCGTAATACATTGACTTTATAGGATATGTCCTGGGGCCGGGAAAAAGTCCGAATAATCAAACGTCCGAAAAATTGTGTGTCCGAAAAATCGGTCGTTGACTGTAACTGAAATATTATTTATTATGATCAAATTTTTGGATAAACCAAATCACTTAAAAAACAAATGCGCTTTGATCAGCTTGTGTCTGAGAATTGTCACGCGACAAAAAACTGGCGGGCTTTAATCTTCGCGATTTCCTGGAAGCACTTGCGCTGCAAATGCTCTGGTCTGTCCTCCGCGCCTCGAAGTGCCTGCCTTGCTGCAGGTGCCCTCCTTGGACGCTTGACATGTTTATGAGGGTTGGGAAGCAGGGTTGCCATTCTTTCCTCATTCATGAGGCCATGAGGAATGCCTCAAAACCCTCAACTGCTATGCTTAAACCAACTATCCCACTGTCTTAGATCATGTCCCTGGATTAAATACTCTTGTAATTTTCTCCCGTCTTTGAGAGTTCACAGTGTGTTGATATTTTTCGGTTTAAACCAAACCTTTTAAAATGTTTTTGGCATAAATTTAACGATGTTTTTCGGTTTAAACTGAAAAGTCCAAACCCTAGATATGACGAAAGCATGACTGGCCGAGATATTCTAACCGGAAGGCTTATAGACAAGCGTCATGTTTGTAAACAAAGGTGGCCCTGCGATCGGCAGTGACATGGGATGAAGGCAAAAGCGCAGCGTGCCTACACTGCGCCAAGTGATGCTGCCTTCGAAATCAGTTTGCGTGTGCGAATTTTCTGAAGCGCAAGCTTCGCTTCTGCGTAGAAATAGTTTGGTTTATGCCTGGAGAGTATTTCAGCACGTTATCAGCCGATTACTGCTGGAATTACTTGGCGAAGAGTGCCGCATTGGCTTCCTTATCTGTGGCCTCAACAGCGCGCGGCTACTGTGCGTTGGCAAGTGCAGTGGGTGATTAAGTTAAATTAAAACGAGAAAGCGCAATGCACAAGAAAGACTAATAGTCAACATTGCTCAACTCCCGGGCCTAGCACAAGCAAGGAGGACGATGATGTGAACGACTGGAAGTGTTTTTTCAAATGTCAACTCTTTTGACTGTGCACCTTTCTAGCGTTGATATTTATTTCGTATTTTTGTCAGGATATTAATGACCTTGAAAAAAGAAATTTATTACTAGGAGAAATAACGTTGCGGGACTGCCCGGATAATAACGATGTTACTACAGAACCGGTGATGAAGAGTTACTCGAAACTCGCGAAAGTAAAAACAAATAAAAGCTACTTTACTATTAAGTCCGTGGGCCTGCTATATCGGCAATATCGCGCTAGAGTGACCGCTTAAGGTAATTGCAGTTACCTTCGCAGCAGCTTTTGTGTCTTTTTCTGTGGGAATATATGCATGGGCAATACTGCAGGTGAATGGAACTAGTGCAGCTTCCCTGCGGGATCATACGCACACGGAATATCGCGTCTAAACTTCTTATGACTTGATAGTATATCCAAACGGGCACGAGCTGCAGGCGTTTATTGTTATTGTGCTCTTCATCGTGCCATCGAAAAGCAATCACGACAATTAAGATTTGCAAACGAACTCATCTAGTTGCAGTGCAGAAGTGCAATGCACGCTAGCCGCTAAGGTATCTGTCACCAAAGTCGTGCTAAACACCGCTGCCCTTTGCTCTCATCTTTATCCGACCACAAGGAACATGGTAAAACAAGTGCGATTTTGTTTTTTACGTGTCGTGGCGCAAACCGCACCACAGCTTGCAGAAATATCGGGAATTATGCCCGAAAATGCAGCAAGCGCCGCGCATCCAATGCAGACGGTTCGGGCTTTTGCCTACACCACAAAAGTCATTGTGCTGTCGCCAGCGCCGCTGCATCTCCACTGACGTCCCAGGCTCACGCTTGTCTATAGTGACGACAATTTAGTAAAAGCATCTGCTTCTGCGGGGCACCACTGCGCATGTAGTGACCTCTTTGAGCATATAAAGGCTGTTTCACATGCATGCAAGCAAAAACGCTTGTAATTTCTAATTTGGTTTGGTTTGGCAAAACTTTATTTCCCATAGTAGGGGTCCTGGAGGACACTCGGCTAGGCGCCAGGTGTAGAGGGCAGCTCCCACGTCGGAACAGAGAGCCCGAAGCTCTCCGCCGCCGCGCGGGCCTCCTGGACAGTCCGAAGCTGATCATGTAGTGAAGCACTTTTTAAAACTTTGTCCCAACGTTCCTTGTTCTTGGCGTAGGCGTCGCTCGATGCACAACCACACAACATATGGTTTAAGTCTACACGGTCACTGCACCGTTCACACACATGTTGTCCGTCGTAGTCTGGGTCGATGTGCTTCATGCGCCAGGGGTTGGGGTATGAGTTCGTTTGGAGCAAGCGTAACGTGACTGATTGGCTGCGGGTTAATTTCTTATCCGGGAGGGGAAATGCTCGTCTGCCTAGATAAAAGTGCTTAGTGAGCTCGTTGTACGTGAATAATTGATCTCTGTACTCGATAATTTCTAATGCGGTGACATGAAAACTTGTTCTGAGCTGTCGCGCAGTTCCAATCGGTTTGAAATTTTTCGCTGTGTCACTGCCGCTTGTCGCTGAGTTCACTCAATCGCTTGTATGTAAACCGGCCTCAACGCTTTTTTTTTTCAAATTCTCAAGGTCAAAAGTGGAGTGTGGGGTCATTATGCGAATTGGTTGATTACGCAACAAATGCGGTATCATTTCTCACGATCGCAAGTGGAGTCTCAAGCGCTTTCTGTATATTGATTTATCGACATATTAAACCATTTCACGATCCCCTTCATTTCGATATAACCGGGTTCGACTGTAGCTGAGCGCTGCCTACTTGAAAAAAAAAAAAAAATTGAAGGGTTCAATGCTGCTGAACCGAATATAGAGCGAAAGCATTAGCTGCAGGTGACCGAGTGGTCTTCTGTTAAGCACAGCCCCGGCTCGGGGACCATAGACATGGATACGGTCACGTCACACAGCGACGAGCGGTATGCTTTCGCAATAAAATATTTTCACGAGTTCTACATTAATGACAGCTTATTGTGAAACAAACCTGTGATGACTGCCCTAAAATTTGAGATATCTTTCTCTCCATCATTTTCCAAGCCTTACCGTTTCAGACCACTTCGTACATTCGCCCAGATGCAGTTCCTCCAGTTGAGACAGCAGGCTGATAAGGAACACCACTGCAGGACTCATGTTCTGTACTGTCACCAGTGTCTGCAAGCAAAGAAAAAATTGGCAGGGTTAAACTAAGTTCGATGAGAGATACCTGTCTTTTGCTTGAGTGTGATACTACCACCTATTCAGCAGACATCATCGCTTGTCTATCACATGGTCTTTGACGTTGCTGAGAATCACATCTAAAGGTCAAGGTTGAAGGTCATTTCGTGGTCAAGTGGTGAGGTAGCAACGAATGACCTTACCCCTGCATAACATATTGGGGGAGGAACTTGTCACTATCGAGGCTAAGTCCCAGTTCGAGCTTGGCTCAAGGTCACCACGAGGGAACCAAACAGTCCCATGGTCTGTACTTGGAGGATTAGAGCTATCGCTCTAATACAGCCACATGACACACCTAAATCGAGGCTGCAGAGAACATCCCCCGCAGGCTTACCATGATCAAAATGTGGCCACTGCCGAAGCACGAGAGCCTTTGGCTTGGGTATCCATTCTATACCACAATGTGATGAAGCTTCACATTGTCACAAGCCTATTTGAGTGCGATACAGGCAAGCTAATAAAAATGGGCACTGGTTCTGTTACGATCCTGCTTTGACTACAACAAGCTGGCCTCAGTTTCATAGAAATAAGGCTGTTTAAGAGTGGCCTCTCACTGTGTACTTCACCGAATCAACGGGTGCACCACGTCATGTTGCCACTTGAAAACTGCTATGCCTGCTTGAAAATAAGATACAAGAATGACTCATCACTTGCACAGGCACGACACCTGGACATCAACTGCAGAGAGACAACAGCACTAATGGCAGTCAGAAACACACTATTCCGTGCATGGGACTTACGAGGGCTCGCCTGCTCCAAGGCAATTCAGATTTAATAGATGGCAGCCTATACACACCATCATAAGGAAACAATCTCTTCCATTACAGCAAATACATTTGTTCTTCTACGCATGTGTAGCAGCGCACTGCTCTGGCTTACCCAAAAGCCCAGGAATTTGTTAGCAGGCCTGGGCCTTGGGTTCAGGCCTGTGAAAAGATGGACCTGGGCCAGGATCGGGCCTGTGAATGACTAGCTAGTTTAACTGAATGTCAACTGCTTATTTGTTATGTGGTTAACAGGTGAAGGCAGTGCCAAGTGAATTTAGTGGCAGTTCAGGACAATTTTCAAACTGCAAAAACTTTTTAATACACGATGATGCTTATGTTAGGGATATAAAGTGGAAATTAAAACAATGTGAAAAGCAAATGAATATATGCATATAAAACAGCAAAAGCCTATGTGAAGTTCGCTCAGCTTTTCGGGTGCATGATAAGGGCTGTCTGTTTTGAGATCCCTGTTTGCAGCCACCACTGAGCTTGTGGAAGCACTTATCGAGGACCGTTCTATGGAGGGTGGGCCTCTGCTGTATTATCGGGGCTGCCACACCTGTTTCTGTCCCTTTTCCCCCTTCCTGCCGCAATGCTTTTAGCATGCAGCTCTCTGCAGTAGCTGCATAACTCAAAAGTGCATGCGTCTGCTGTCTATTTTAAAGAGATCAATCTGCGGTGGGCAACATGTGTGTCACAAAGATTGTTGTCTGGGCAACAGGCAGCTGAAGAGGGTGTGCTGCTATGGAGGTGCCCTTGCACCTGAACAAGTGACGTCACCTGACACGTGGCGAGCAAGAGAAGCGGGTGTCTGCTTCTCCTGTGAGGCAGCGGAAAAAGCTTGGGAAGGTCTGCTTTCCAACAGTGTCAGAGTACTAGAACGGACGATTTTACGACCGCTTTAGTGTATTTTGCCACACACACCTATGTACGATGTGTGTGTTGAAAAAAGCTGAAAAGAAACAAAAGAAATCCACTACTCATTCTGAGAGTACATTTTGTCTGCCGGGGCCCACCCCACCCTCCACGCGTGAGTGCTTCGTTTCAAGTTTGACCCAGCATACAAACATAAGCTTTGAATTGAAGACTAAAAAAAAACCTAAAGTGGGAAAGTGCTTCCAGTGGGAATGCACAGACGGCAGCTAGCAAGACTCCCTCAGTTCTGAGTTGCGTGAGTAGGAATGTGTTAAAGAAAAAAAAATTTTCACGTGACGGGCAGCCCACCCACTCCAGTAGCACTACTCATATCAGGTCTCCCCTGGGGTGCTGAGAGCTAGACATAGGGGTGCAAGTGGCAGTACTGCCTTGAGAGTTCTGTCAGAATCCGGAAGCAGGGTCTGTCACTGCTGTTGTTTTTCTTTTCTGCTTCCTCGGTCTGACTGAGGGGTCATGATTCACCACGGTTGTCCGACATGGCTCAACGAATTCTTCAGTGCATGCTATTAAGTGGCTTTCTGACAACTGAAAATGTTGACGCATATTTTGAAAATGACAAGTTTTGCGCAGTAGGCGCGAATTCAGTGAAGCAGCACCCTCTGATATCTAAAAGAAATTCACAGTCCAAGTGAAGTGTTGTGTACGTCAGGGTGGAGGTGAGTTTCATTCCTTTGAGGCTCGTTTTTTCAGAATGTGAGTAATTAGGTTCCCGGCACTGCATATGCGCATTCCACGTTTGTTTGCCTATCAGGACTAAAGCCGACCATGAGATGTGAACATACAGGAGAAATGGTGCTGATGAACGAAACCAGCTAGTCACTGAGTGTGTTGTTTTCCTCTCTGTCCCTGTACATTGTGCCATAAAAACACAGATTTAAGCAGCAGGTAAAGTAAGAGCAATCAAACCTTATACATGAAACGTCTCATTCTTGCACGCCATACTGTCTGCTCTGGGCCACCCTTGTCTATTATTTTGCTCCCATAGAGTTCCACATACAGAAATAAAAAAATTTTGCTTTTCGGCTGTATTTCGGTAGCTGCTATGACAACCTTGAACTCAACAAAAACTGAGCTCCATGCTTTACTGCAAGTTTTTTGTTTCTTCGTGCGGATAGCGGACTCGAACTATAGTGCACCAGGCCGGCCATTAAGCACTAGCTTCCTCCCTGTAGCGAGTGTTCCTTTTTTGTTAGCAACTGGTGAGTAGAACATATTGAAGTGACTGTTCCCACTGTATACCTTTGTTTTGCACCAACAGGTGCAGAAGAGAAGCTAGTCATTACAACTGATATGGAATAAAAGGTAGGTTTTACGAATGTAGTGACTGCAATGCAGTTGGCATGTTTAGTTGAGGTCCCGATTTCTTCTTTTCCAAATTTTCGATTAGTTGAGGGAATTGCAGAGAGATTGGTTATCTTTTCCCTGATCATTGGTTATTTGATATCCTTACCTTAGGCTTTCATTAACGGGCAGAAATATTGTCTTTTTTTAACCGTTAAGTGGTGAGAATGGTAGACTGTTATACAGTCGAACCCGGATGTATCGAACCCGGATATATCGAATTTTGCTTATATCGAACTCACGGAATATTCCTTTGAAAATCCCACGTAAAAGTATAGGAAAGTCATGTCATATATCGAACTCAATTTCACAGGTCGTTCTATATATTGAACACTGCACCACACACTGGAAAGTGTGCCTTCCCCAAAGAAGATTGCATCACCCTCGGCTGTTTGTCGCGTGACGTTTTCAAGCCATGCGCGGAAGGAATGAGAGGGGAGAGTTCGGCGATGGCTGGTCTAGGGCAGCGCCATGCGCATTCCCTAAAGGCGCGCATCTGCGGTTATTTTTTCCCGCGTGCCAGCACATGATGTTTGCAAGCCATGTGCAAGAATGAACCAGAGAGAACCAGTGGGAATGAGAGGGGAAAAACGTGATAGAGCAAAGCACAATGGTGAGCCTATTTTTTTGTCGAGCTATCTCTCACTTTCCCTCTCCCTCCCGGCCTTCGTTTGCAGTAGCACGCGCTACGCATGCGCCAAGCCAGCTCAGCCCGTTTTCAGACAGAACGTCGGACACTTTCTCCAGAGTGTGTTGCAAACCCTTTGCGCGCAGCGGCTGACGTGACTATGGCGCCTGCGAACCATACGAATCGGCAGATCTCTTTTTTTTTTGTGTGTGTGAGAGTCACCCATTCTTATCATGCTGTACGCGTGGCATAGCGTAAGATATGGCGGCTGCGGACATTAAGAAGCAGCAGTTTTTTTTTTTTGCGGGAGTCCTTGCATGTATGAAGCAATGAAAGCACGCGGTCAGCTGCGATCATAACACCGGCTTTTAGCATTTCTGATTTCAAACAGCATTTGCAGCTATCACGCATTTGCAGCTATCACGGGCATTCTGCCAAGTTCACTCCCCGCCACCACAGAAGCTATCAAAAGATAAACACGCCGTGACTTTCTCGCTGCGCAGCATCCTGGCATGCTGCCAAGAAATGAGCTGTGGATGAGACGACACGAAATGGAGTGTCGTGCGCCATCGATATGCAAGCGAAAACGCTCGCGATTTCTGCCACGACGACACAGAAACCTTGTTTTGAGCTGCCGCGGTGGCTCGAGCGGCAAGAAGGACCCAGTTCCAACAAGTTAGAAATTTTTCGCTCTGTCGCTGCTGCTCGTCGCTGAGATCGATCAATCACTTGCATGTGAGTAAGCTGGCCTAAACGCTTTTTTTTTTTTTTTTTTTCAAAATTCCTGGGTGCGAAAGTGGAAGGTGGGTTCATTATGCGAGTGGATTGATTACGCGACAAATACAGTATCGTTTTTTTTCGCATAGTAAGTGCTGTCACAAGCCGATTTCTGTATATAAAATCATCAATATATCGAACTATTTCGCAATCCTCTTCAAGTTCGATATATCCAGGTTTGACTATATTGGTTGCTGACTCAACTATAGTAGAGACAGAAGTTTTTAAAGTATAGACACTTCATTTTTGGGTTAGTGCTTTATTTTCTGTAATGATGCGTCAGACATTACTATACATGGACCACCTCATGATATTCGCCTACGGGTGCTGAATAATGTGTAATCATATTTATTTTCTCACCAGTTTCGGTTTCAACAGCCGAGCGATGACTGAGATGTCAGAGTCAAGTCTAGGGATGAACGAAACAGTAATGTAATCGTTCCTGTGTTGTTTTAGTTCACCAGAACACTAAAGCCAGCCTGTCTCAAGGATAAAAATTACAAAAAGTGAATTGTCAGTGATTATATAGCCGTTTTTTCATGTCGCGCGTGATCTAGACTTCATTGTGACATCACAGTCATCTCTTTGCTTCTAAAACCGAAACCAAAATTGCCGAGTAAAGAAAATTCAGTGAAAAATTATTTGGCAGTCGTAGGCAAAAACCGCGTGGTGATCCATATGCAGGAATGTCTTATGCATTATTAACAAAAAGAAAAATGCCATCAAAATTTGGTGTCTATACTTTAAAGTAAGTGCTCTAGTTTGAACTGAAGCAAAATTCATCCGATCAAAGGTTTAGTCAGAGTGTAAATACTTTTCATGTTCCTTGTTTTATTTATTGCATAAATATATAAATAGTATTAAATATGCTCGACAAACAGGAACATGTACGAGTTAGAACCACCAAAGGATCACAAACCCCGATTCCATCAACAAGATATTTCCTTTCAACACCACCTGGAGAGGAACCCCAATTACATACACTTCCAGTTTCCTGAAGCTAATTTGGTTCCTTTCATTCGCAATCATCTCACATATTGAAGAGCTGAAAATATTACAGGCATCAAGGAGGCAATGCCAGAGGCAAGGGGGGGGGAGGGGCAAGACGGCTCTTAGGGGGCACATATTCCGTCGGAAAACAATCATAACCTTTATTTTTTAAATGAATGTGTTCATGAAATATCATGGTTCAAAGGTTCAAGGAGGACATCCCTAACCATCTCCAAGAGAGACCTGAAATCCACTGCTGCTGCAGACATCCTACTTTTGCTTTCAGTTCTGCAACAGACGGGCACGACAGTGAACAAAAAGTTAATCCGCAGGCAAGTTAAAAAAAACTGCATTAATCAATCGACTACAAAACATTTAATAGGCTACCAAATTTCCTGAGCATGAGAAGTAGCACCTATGAAGGCAACATCACTACAGACACAAATCTTCATATGGAGTACACGTGCACCGGATGCTTTAAAGAACAACTACCCGATAAGAATGTGGACAGCACGAAACCTCGTTACCAAAGTTGAATAGCTGCTCTTTTGAACCGAGTATTCATGGGCACTGCTGCTTTGTTGTTGATCAGTGGAGATGTCTAGACAAATTTTATGATAATTGGTGTTTGTTTTTATCGCGTGACACTGAGTTGCTTCATATTTAGTATTTTCACAATAGGAGAGTGCATTAACAGCTGAAATCAAAGAAGTTGTGCTTTTTAGCAATTTTTGCTGACTCACAAAATAATTGAAGCTCACATCAATAAAAGGGGACTTATGCACCATATAGGCACGTACAAGTGAGGAATACATTATACAGTCGAAACCGGATATATCGAACTCGAAGGGGATTGCGAAATAGTTTGATATATTGATAATTCGATATATAGAAATCGGCTTGAGACGCCACTCGCAATCGAGAAAAATGATATTGTATTTGTTGCCTAGTCAACTGACTCGCAAATGAACCTACCTCCCACTTTTGCCCCCGCGAATTTAAAAAAGAAAAAGCCCTTCGGTGGCACGTCCTTCAGTTTTGACCGTCCCATTCACAGCTCATTTATTGGCAGCGCGCCAAGATGCCACTCAGCGATAGAGTGTTCTACACTGTAGCAGTGTTTATCTTTTGACTATACTTTTGATAGATCCTGTGGTGGCAGGGAGCGAACTCAGCAGAGTGCCCGTGACGGCTTGATTGCACAAGCCTGGTTCGATTTATCACGCTGCGCTTAGGGTGGGTGTAGTCCACTGCCATAAAATCATTGGAAAGCGTGATAGCTGGTGAAATTGAGTTCGATATATGATGCAGCTTGTCTATGCTTTTACGTGGGATTTTCAAGGGGATAAATTCCGTGAGATAAATATAACCAAAATTCGAAATATCCGGGTTCGATATATATACGGGTTCGCCTGTATTAGAATTTTGCCAGACTCGAACTAAGGCTGTTATTTGAATCCTGGATGCACTTGGTTGGGCGTGCGTTTTTGACCCCATTTCTCTGTTTTTCAGTATGTTAATGAAAACAAGGACTTCCAGCAGAGTCCTGCCTCCTTTCCTCAAACACACACCAAAATGGTGTGTGTTTGGGGAAATGGATGGATTGATGGACCGAGATGGATGATGACCAGGCAGCACTTACCAAGACTCGCAGATGCTGGCATCTCTGGGCTAGACTGATGGGGGTCATGCCAAGGGGCAAGATGACCAGACCGTGGGAACCACGTAGCTGCAAGCACTCCAGGCCAGCCACACACAGCAGCTCCGAGAGGCCACCCAGTGAAGCTGGGGGCAGGGGTTCAGCCGTCCTGCCGACAAGCGGTGTGACATTTGAAGCTTATGCACATGTCATCTACTCTCGTAACCTCAGTTCCAACTTGTAACCTTAAAGGTCAACTCTGAGGGTTCTCGAATTTTACAAGGCCATGCTCACAATCCTCCTCTCCCAAGCCATCTACGTCACACAAGTTGTCCTGTTCTCCGAAAGTCCCCTGCCCCCACACACTTCCGGTCAACAATGTGACAGGTTCGAGCAAAAATTTGTGTACGTCCACACAAGCTGTTCAGTCATCCCTGCGTAATGTCTTGCTCTAAGTTGACGTTATTTTTGGTCTGTTTTTTCTAGGACATGGTCAAGTGTGCTTGCATTCATGTGCATATATTTGTGAAGGCAGAAAACTGGGCTAGTTGTGTCATCACTAATAAAAAGACATTAGCGCTCCTCCTGACTTCTATGTCTGTGGCCTTGTTACATGCGCTAGTCTTTTTATTAATCATATACAGTTGAACGCAGATATATCGAATTTTGGTTATATTGAACTCACGGAATATCCCCTTGAAAATCACATGTAAAAGTATAGGAAAGCCACCTCATATATCGAACTCAATTTCACCGGTCGTTCGATATATCGAACTCCGCACCATGCACTGAAAAGTGTGCCTTCCTCAAAGACGATCGAATTACCCTCGGCCGCTTGTCGCGTGAAGTTTTCAAGCCACGTGTTGAAGGAATAAGAGGGGACAGTTCGGCGACGGCTGGTTTAGGGCAGCGCCGCGCCCATTCCCCAAAGGCACGCGCAGCTGCGGTTATCATTTCCCGCGTGACAGCACGTCACATTTGCAAGCCATGTGCATGAATGAACCAGAAAGAACCGGTGGGAACGAGAGGTGAAAAACACGATAGAGCGAAGCGCAAGGGTGTGCCCATTCTTTTGCCGAGCTATCTCTCTCCTTCCTCCCTCCCGGCCTTCGTTCGCGGTAGCACGCGCTATGCATGCGCCAAGCCAGCTCAGCCCGTTCTCAGACAGAACGTCGGACGCTTTCTCCAGCTTGCATTGCGAACCCTCTGCGCGCGGCAGCTGACGTGGCTATGGCACCTGCAGAAGTTAAGAAGCGACAGATCTATATATTTCTTTTTTTTGCGAGAGTTGTCTATTCTTACCGTTGTGCTGTACGTGCAGCGTAGCTTAAGATATGGCGTTACGAAGCGGCACTTTTTTTTTTGCGGGAGTCGTTTATCCTTGCATGTATGAATCAATGAAAGCACGCGGTCAACTGCGATCATGAGACCGGCTTTTAGCATTTTTCGCTTCAAACAGCATTTGCAGCTACTGTATCACGCTTTCCAATGATTTTGTGGCAGTGGACTACGCCCACCCCAAGCGCGGCGTGATAAATTGAACCAGGCTTGTGCAATCAAGCCATCACGGGCACTCTGCCAAGTTCGCTCCCCGCTGCAGCAGGAGTTATCAAAAGATAAACACGCCGATGTTATCGCTGCGCAGCATCTTGGCACGCTGCCAAGAAATGAGCTGTGGATGAGACGACCGAAACGGAGTGGCACGCGATCGACATGCAAGCGAAACGCTGGCGATTTCTGTCACGGCGACACAGAAACCTTGTTTCGAGCTGGGACGCAGCTCCAACAAGTTGGAAATTTTTTGCTCTGTCGCTGCCGCTCGTCGCTGAGATCGCTTAATCACTTGCATGTGAGCGAGCTGGCCGTAACGCTTTTTTTTCTTCAAAATTCTCGAGTGCAAAAGTTGAGGGTGGGTTCATTATGTGAGTGAGTTGATTATGCGACAAATACGGCATCGTTTTTTCGCATCGTAAGTGCCGTCCCAAGCCAATTTCTGTATATCGAATTATTGATATATATCGAACTACTTTGTGACTCCCTTCGAGTTCGATATTCCGGGTTTGACAGCATTTGCAAGCTAGTGGGTGACCAGACGGCTTGGCGTGACATGGTTTAAAAGGCCACAGAGAGTCGGACATGACTGAATAACTGCACTGACGGACTGACTGACATACACTGGAGCTATCTGTTATTTTTATTAACACTGGGCAACTAGAGAAAGTGCTAATACATTTACTGCACAGCAGAGATGCAAGAAAACTGGCGAAACTAGGCAACAGTCCGTAGCCGGCACCTGCTTCATGCTGACGCTTCCTATGCTCTCACTACAGAGCGCCCCCTCATCCGAGGAGGGGGGGTGGGGCTAAATTGCTATACCCATTATGGTTTCTCACCAGTTGTGGCACTAATGTTGGGTCTAAGGCTGAGCAGCAAGTGCAACTTAGCTTTCGCCTCAGGGCCGTGCCAGGCCGAACTGTGCCACAGCAGTGTCATCTGGTAGTATTCTGTTTTGTTATTTTGTCGACCCGCAAGGGGACACTTGGCTAAGGTCCCTCCACTCATGTCAGCGATGTCACTCAAGGACCCCACGCACAACTGCTAGCAAGAGTCAGAAGTGATGATAGCAACCCTCTGGTTGTTCCCTTCTCTCATCTTTTTTTCCTGGCTGCTTAGGGTGATGACCTTGGACAGATGTCATCAACATGACAGGTCAGAGCAAGCTCTACATTTAATTACCCAACATGGCTTTACAAAAGTTTTCATTTTAGTTAGAAAAGAACTACGCAGCAAGCATAAAACAAAATTCAGTTCCGAAATCAGCACAGAAAGTTGCACAGCAGCGCAAAATTTTGTCGTTTCATGCTCAAACAACAGAAGCAGTGTTAATTGCCATGTCCTCCATTGCATGTTCTTTCCAAGCCCTTGCTATACTTACCCCCTGCGAGAAATCAGGGCACTGATACTCAGAAGGTGAGGAAAAGCCCTGGCAACACGTGCCAGCTGCAGCGGGTTCACTTCCAGAGACACGTGCTTCACAGAGTCCAGCTTTGTGATGCGGCACAGAACTGGCTCAAGGCTGTCCCTGTCCAGCACCTGCATTCAAGGGTGCACCATACTCATGAGGAAGTGCATTAGCCTCACATTAAGAGCCCTACCACTAGCCCACATCTCCTTCTACACTGCAGGGGCAACCCCTCAACCTAGCCTTGCCATGTCTTGTACTACACTAGTGCCACCTCTGGACAAGGTTGAGCCAAATGATGCAGTCAGCATCAAATTGATGGTGACATATTTTGTGGTTCTCCAAAAAATAATGCTCCTTTTTCTTCATCCGACCTGCACGGTTACATCTTTGTTTTGTCACCAGTTGCATACTGCCTAAATAAGAGACTTGCAGATCCACAAAATGTTAAACGTTTATTCCTCCCACAAAGTCAGACAGCGAGAGGTGAACCCAGACTTGCCCGAATGTGCAGTTAATTTTATTTTTTTAGAAATCCCTGACAGCAACTGTTCAGACCGCCTTGTTACAGCTCATGAATTTGAGCCCTCATGTAAACATGGTTAACATGGACCACAATTGCAAGCTGAGGTGTTTTGAAGTGTGCTTGCTCTCTAAATGGATGCAGCAAGGCAAGGCAACCTTTCCCAAGCATATAGGCATACAGCCATACAAAAAAATCTAGGCAATTGTCACAAATACGAAACCGCGTTCCAATGTTGGGTAACCTTAGTTATTTCCCTGACTAGATTTTATCGAACTTTCCAGGCCTAGTTGTTTTCAGTGCCACCCCCTTCTTTTCCCCCTATTAACTCTATTTGAGGATAACAGTACAAGTGGGTCCACTGACACAAAACTAAGCTAGCTCGTACCTACAAATCACAAAGCACTCCCCACTGGCTGATATACCTGATAAATTAAAAAAAATGCTGCCCATGATTGCATGCTGTGATTGCAGGGCCAATTTTAAGTGAACAAAGCAGCAAAACTGCGCAAGTACCCAACTGATATTTTTCGACGATTGAGGAATTGTCATGACACGCACCCCATGCAAATGTGCAACAATCTCACAGCCGCTATTTCAGACTCTCTGGGGCCCAAAGTGCAATTTTTCCAAATAAAACAAGCACCAGCAATGCTATGCAGATGGTTTTTCATCTGAAAGCTCACTTTCTCTGCCAGATATAGACACTAAACAAAATATTTGTACGACAAGCGAAGACATTTCCTCCTCGCGGTGCCACTTACCAGCTCTTCAGTTTGCATCTTCTTCAACATATCCACACAGGCATCCCAGTCGGTGACACAAAACTGGCGGAAGTTGACGCGCTTCCACTGGGAAAGAAAGCAATGATTCCTTAACTACATGAGCAGAGCAACACTGCCTCCCATGAAAACAATTCACTGCAAGCACTTAGGCATAGGTTCTTCATGAGAACAAATTTCCATTAAAGCACGAAACAAATTCTCTTCTGGAAAAAAGCAGCGCACCAGCACAATGACGAGGGCGGAAGGAACAACACACCCTTCAAAATTTGACACTACATTACTGAAGTCGAACCGTTCCATGATAATTGGCACCTCAAGCTCTCATTGGCCAAGTACTACTCAAACATATCTACAGAAACTGTATATATATTATTGTTAGCTATACTTGCCATCAGGGTGTCACGCCGTAACCGGAACCAAACCAAAATTTTTGCTCGGAACAGGAACCAAATCGAACCTGAATTTTTTTTCACCATCTTAGAATTGAACCTGAACCAGAACAAATCGGAACCGCTCTGAACCGGTTTGCGGTACAGTTGCGACCCACTTTTACTAGCAACTATGCCCCTTGTCGAACACAATCAGAGCTCCGTTGAACGCATCATTGTTACTCGGCTTTCTATAATTGGTTTACAGGAAAGGGAAGGCATAGTATCTGTAACTCGGGAAATTTCGCTGAAACAACTCACGGACAAATCTCGCTGATGTTCGACTTTCGCTGTAAGCATAGAAAGGCTTTCATCACAAAATATATTGCCACATGCAAACATCAATCTCTGGTGTCGGTCTATCATTTCATCCCAAATACGGATGATCAATGCACTGTGCCATGGCGCCGCTAATTGAGAAAGCTGCCCCATTCAAGAGCCTTCCTAGGCAGTGAAATAATAGCTGATAATTTGTAAGTTCAGTTGCACATTTAGGTAAATAAAGATATAATCATGCTCAACTCAGAAATCGAAATAAAGAATCTTTAAAAACATGTCGCGCAAGTAATTTTATTTTCCTATCGTACGAAGTCGCAGTGAGTCACATGGCACGTGCATAGTAGCCATACGCAATGCAACACCAGCAGATGAAATTTCGTTGACCGAGACTCCAGAATGATAAGTCGACCCTGATGCCGGGAAGGCCTCCTTGGGCAGTAATTTACCAGCCTGGTCTTGAGTTGTATCTGAACTTAGCACAAGCTACAATCCGTAAGTCGATTTCCCCTTTTGTCATTGCTTTCTTTTGTCCGTAACGACTGCTTGTTTATTTCCCTTTGCTAGGAAAACCTATTCCAAGAGCCCAGGTAGCACCGGACATAAGAATAACGTTATAAAATTGTTATGTAAGTTGCCTGAATGTTGCTAACATTAGTAGAACATTCAGAAGCAACATATAATACCAATGAGGGCTCTTGAATGTTACTGTAATGTTAATTTCTACTTAGGCATGCAACAGGATTATCATCTGGGAAGAGGCAGCACACCAGCACAATGAACAAGATACATCCCAAAATTTGACACTACACTGCTCAAGTCAAACCCATGATAATTTGCACCCCATGCTCTGATTGGCCAAACAACCATATCTACAGAAAATGGATATTATTCTGGTTAGCTATACTTGTTCCAAGGGGTAATGATGGTCAACGATAATTAACACCTGGCTTTTTGAAGCAGTGTCAAGTCCTTCATGAACATAAATTTCTGCTGAAGCATGCAATAGGGTTATCTTTTAGGAAAATAAGAACAGGGAACCAGTACAATGAGGAGGAAGGAATGGACAAGACACGTCCCAAAATTTGACACTACACTGCTCAAGTCAAACCTGTGATAATTTGCACCCCATGCTTTCATTGGACAAGCACTATTCAAATATACCTATAGCAAATGGATATATTCTGGCTAGCTATACTTGTCACAAGGGGTGACGAAGGCCAATCCTGATTATTATCTGGCTTTATGAAGATCTGTTAGGTTTTTCACGAGAAAAAATTTTCAGTAAATCAACGTGATTTTTCTATTTAAAAACAGCTCACCACTACAGTGATGAGAGATGAAGAACTAAGACATGCTTTAATGTTTGACACTATATTTCTTCAGTCAAGCCAGTGATAATTTGCACCCCATCATCTCATTAGTGACTACTCAAACATATCTACAGAAAACGGATATATTCTGGTTAGATATACTTGCCACAACAAACAATGAAGGTCAATCATGATTATAAACTGGCTTTATGCAAATCTGTTAGGTTGTTCATGAGAATAAATTTTCACTAAATATTCAACATGATTTTTTTTCTATTTAAAAACAGCTCACCACTACAATGATGGGAGATGAAGAACTAGGACATGCTTTAATGTTTGACACTACACTGCTCCAGTCAAGCCAGAGACAATTTGCACCCCATAATCTCATCAGCAACTACTCAAACATATCTACAGAAAAAGGATATATTCTGGTTAGATATACTTGGCACAACAAACGATGAAGGCCAATCATGATTATTAACCGGCTCTTTGAAGCTGTGTTAAGTTCTGCATAAGAACAAATTTCTGCTAAGTATGCGACAGGATTATCTTCTATGAAATAGCAGAGCACCAGCATAATGACAAGAGAGGAAGAGACAAGACACACCATTGTGCTGGTGTGTCTTGACCCCACCTACCTAGAACGTCTTACTACCAACTCACCCATCAGTCTGTGCTATTGAGGATTATCTGCTTGTACTTAAACACAAACTGATCTAATGTAAGTTTAGTTGTGGCAGTGAACATACCAGGGGATGTTTTTTGTAATGCCATGACAGGCTATAAGGAAAAAAGACAGGCTGATAGTTTGCACTAGTCCTGTCGTGTCAACTGTCTTCATGACATCTTTTCTGCATAGAGTCTATTATGGCATTACAAAATTCAAGCCGCCTAGCCCGACAGGAACTCTTAGCAGGGGATGGGCTACTTGACACTCTCTTAAGACCGCTAAAGGAAGAGGTTTATCAAAAGGATCTTTGGAAAAATTTTCATGAAAAGATGTACTTGAAACATCCTGCTAAAGCATGCCAAAATTGTAGGAATTTAGACTGTGTTAAAGGCGCGATGACAGAGTCGGTCAATGTATTGCCATTTTGTACTTCTGTGAATAATATACATGTCTGTGATTAAGTATGTAAAGTTTCAGTGCCTAGCGCACAGTGCATATTACTAAAGAAATGTGATAGAAGCTCCTCCCACCGAGACTGACCGTCATTGACTCGTGTGATATGTCACAGAGGATAAGCGGCGGAGCTTCTGCAAAGCAGGCTGCCATATCAAATCACATCTCTCTCTCTCTCTCTTTTGTGGATGATTGACACAGTGGTTGTCCCTCATGCAGATCTGCTCGACGAAGATATGTTACTGCGTAAAAGCAATATAGAGTAATATGTTTTCGTCAGCATAATTGCACGGTCACAGTCAATGGGCTGCGCAGTTAAGTTCCTTAGCTCATCGACGCACTGATCTGTTTCATTACACTGGTGACGAAGCAAGCACGATGGTTGCCTATCGTGAGATTTTCGGCCCCACGATGCCGATGGAACTGATCAGCGGATGGTCACCCGATCTTTTTTGCTCAGATCAGAGACCAAGCAAGAACTTGACACCTGATGAGTAAACTGCCTGAACAGCTGCGCTTGTCTATAGCTTAGCTGTGTTAGAAAAAGGAAAACAAGTGGCCGCACTTTGTATGTTCTACCTTCTCATCAAGAATGACCTTGGCCAGAAATGTTATTCGGCACCGAACTGTCGGCCCGTTCCATGACAAATAGGCCTAGCGCGAGGTTTGGGTCTAGAGTTCCGGCGATTGCGGAGCTCGCATTCACAAGCTTTAGTGCTTGCAGGTGGCCATAGACAGGGTGTCTAGCAAAACCACTATTTTCAAAATCCCTGACTTTTCCAGATTTTTTCTGATTATTTCAGGTCAAATTCCCTGACGAGTGAAGAGGCCCAAAAATGTAGCTGCTGATGATAATGAGCATAGACAAATATTTCCCAATAAAAAGCTACTTATTAATCATATTCTGCAGTTTACAATAGTGAAAGGCTGTTATCAGAGTTAATGGCGGGTAAAAACGTCGCAAGTTTACAGAATTAAAACCGCACTGATGCCAGCCTCAGCAAAGCTCTTTTATACTACCAGTTGCGAAATTTCCTATAGGCTCCATGGATCAAAAAACGGCGGTTTTCATTGGTCAAATTTCGGGTGTATAGGGACCGGACAGCTGAACGGGTGGCGCCGCCTCTCGGCGCATCGCTCAATAGCTGGAATGTGCCGGCTGGGGACGGCGCATTGCCAGCGCATTGGAGCACGCTGTTTGTCGTTGATTTGTGTGGAAATTAGAAATCCTAAGGTTTAGATGATGTTGTGCGTGAATATATCCTCAAGAGAGCAGAAAGTTGGGCTAGTTGTGTGAATATGTCCAGTGAAACGAAGTCTGCCAAGCAAGGCTGGCGAAACGTGGTGCATTGTTGGCTGCACTGGCAGCTACGCAAATTCTTCGGATGGTTTTAAGTCGATTCATTTCTATGGGTTTCCACACAAGCATGAGTGGCGGGTGACCTAAGCATGGTTTTTTGAAAGGCAGAGGCACGAATCTACGTATTTGGTTACTGTGTGGTCATGGAAAGTGCCGAATTTTTAAAATTCCACTTGCTACCGGATGTTTTGTGCCTTCTGTTCCCCAGGAGTGACGGCACGAGAGTCTCGGAGTCGAAGCTGCACTCCTTTATCTGTAGTCACTTTATTGACAATTGAAAATCGAAGGAACCCAACAGTGTAAGTTCCCCTGTTAGCATTTCCCCGCCTGTGTACAAGAAAACCTCAGCCCGGAAAAAGAAAAGGCAGCTCCACCATCGTCGTTCGGGCTGCGTTACGATCTTCACTGATGGGCAGAGACAATGTTTGTGCAGCTACTTTCGCTGACATAGTCAAAGGAATGGCTTTCAGTTACCCGGATTCCTTTACGTGCAAATAGAAAACTACCTACATGGTCGTATCCTCTCACACTCATCAGGTATCGAGGTCAGATATCGGCCTCGCAAGTTCGTGGTACGCTGAGAAAGTAGAACACCTTCGCGAACGAGCCATCAGAGAGATTCATTTAACAATAGAACGCTCCCTTAGTTGTCGGTGGCTTATTTTACAACACATCACACTGTGTGTGTGTGTTTTTTTTTTCGATTGTATTTAACAGGTTGACAGTATTGGACATCTGCCTTCAAATGTTCAAGGCAGATGCGGTCAATCGCATTGAACTTCCTGCGCTGAGAGAACGCCTAAATAAGCAAAAGCCAAATACTACCAAGATCTCTCTATCATAGCAGGCGTCCAAAAATATAGGGCCGCTGATAGCAGGAAGTTTAATCTTTTTCTTTTCACAACCTCCGCAGAATGTCGAAAGAAAGGTATTTAGAGTATAATATTTTCTAAGTCAATTATATGCAGCAGCTCCAACGTGTTCAACAAGAGCATTCGTATATGTAAAAATGATGCTGAGGTGGTATTACTCATTTGACTTATATTATGATTAAGTTTGATAGTCTCAAGGACGGGTTCAGTGAGCTATTGTAGCGTGTTTGTGTAGGAAGTCCTAGAAGTATATGTCTGCTTTTCCAACCATAAATAGGATCCTACTTTTGCCTTGCTTGTTTATTTTTCTTCTTTTACAGCTCTCATTGCAAGGTTGAAACTGGAATGTCATTTGCTATTATTCTACTCTGAATCGTTTGAGCCTAGCTATTATCAAAAAGACAGGTGCGGCATCTTTCTCATTTTACATGAACGCTGACCATTACAACTACCACTACTACAGCGCCACGGCTACACGGCTCGGCGGTATTTGATCTTCAGGCAGGTTTCGACTAGACCTAATATAAGAGGAACGCGCGGTGCAGGCGCAATTCCTGTCTTCGAAGTCGTCTTAACAAGTGCCTAACGAAGGTGTTCCTAGCGCAAGGTGAAATCCCGCGTGCGGCATTTTCGAGCATATAACAGAAATACCATGCGCCGGGCGGTTTAAAAAAAAAAAAAACATGCACGCCTTGCCGAGGGCGGCCCTTTCCTTTTTCAAGATTTCCCGGTCAAAAAATACTCCTTGCGATTACTTAAAGCAGCTCGAAGCTCTCAAAGCCACACCGCAAAACGACGGGTAGGGACATGCTCAAAAACGCCTCGCAGAACGGAAGCGACTGCGCCGCTCAGCTGCCTCGGCACTCTGCTGCTTCGGCACTCCGCCGCGGGCAGCGCTGTTCCACCAAGGCGACGGTGGCGCCATACAACGGGCGCCCGGTCCCTATATAGGGTGCCTCAATGCTAGGCACCCTTAGTCACAACCAGTCTCGAGGGAGAGTGCGCTTCGCGCGCTTTTAGTGCAAAATCCTTGAAGATTAAAGCCGTAGAATAAATTAAGGGGAGACGCATGTCTTAGAACGGTCAAAAATGGTCAAAAATCGATTTTGTTCTGAATGTTTATCCTTTCATAAGTGGCATAACTGAGTTTGCACAGTACATTATATGGGCTGAAGTAGCAGCGTATAAGCTTCTCAGACTGACCCTGCTAGCAAATGGGAGCCCAAACCCAAACATGATCACCACTGATGTAAATTACCTGCCTGTGACGAATGTTGTAGTGCTAAGCATCTTTGCTTTTCTTTGCACGGGCACTCCGTCTAGCCAGCTGGCGGGCGGCCTTAGCATGCTTAACGAATTGGTCAGTGACAGCTACTGATGAGCGGGCAACATCTGGCAGTAATATTACGTTGAGCATGGTAACGGCTTCATGACCGCATACCAAACGAAACTGTCTGAAGTGTGTCGTTTCCTGGATAACGGTGTTATATGTGAATGATACATACGGCAATATCTGGTCCCAGTTCTTATGGTCTTCGTCGATGTACATAGAAATCATATTGACAATGGTCTTACTGAGCCATTCGGTAAAGACATTCGTCTCCAGATGGTAAGCTGTTATTCTACAGTCACTAGTGCCACTGAGCCACATAACCTCTTGGGCGAGAGCTGAAGTGAATACTGCCTTTTGTCAGTTAAAATGACCACAGGAGCACTGTGGTGAAAGACAAGGTCACAGATAAAAGTGTGCAATATCAGTAGAGATGCCGCTGGGAAGGGCTTTTGTCTCACAATAGCAATAAAAATCTCAGCTGGCACTGCATTTTTGTATCAGAATGCCTGCCACTGATCCCGTCATGTCATCTTACTACTCCCTAAAGGTCTATTCACACTTGCGAATCGTGAAGGGCGTGCAACCGGCTGTCGCATGCAAACAGGAAGCTGCACAGCGGACCGCTGTTCACACTTGCAAGTACGGCCAGCAGGTCACTTTCCACATCTTGTCTACCTTGACTGTTCGCCACATAAAGCTAACTTATGTTCACGTCAGCTGAGTTGCTGATTGGTTTAACGGTTTGCAACCAGCAGTTGAAAAGCTGGAAAATTGAGCAGTGGCCGAATGGCCTACGACTATCACTTCTTGACCAATGCGACCATCCCTTCTCGACCAAAACGGTCGCACGACCTCGGTTAGTCGCAAGTGTGAACAAACCTTCAGTAAGTTCTAGTTACCACATTTAGGAAGCATTACAAGACTATCACTCACTTCTTGCATTGCAGAACGAAGCCAGCATCACACACAGATGCTGAATAAACCCACTAATCTAAAATGCTGAAAATGCCTCTTAGCTCTGTAAGGGTTCCTTGAACTGCCATTGAACTTGCGCTGTTCCGACATGCATCCCCAGTGAAATCTTTTTAATGAACGTTGGCTGCAATTTCACAATTTCCTCCATGTTCGCTACAACAAGGTTAACCTGCATCAGGTGGTAAGCATGCAGAAACTCACCAAGGCAGGCATGGAACAGAGTGTTCTCCATGCGCGGCTGACTCTGGCTGTTCTGAAAATTAAAAAAGTACGAAAAGGCTTATCTGTAAGCATAGTAATTTTCATATGTGTGCATTTTTTTGAAACAAGCAAAATGAAGGGCTAGGCAGGACAACTCAAAACAGTATCACAGCAACTTTTAAAGCCCAAGTAAGCATTTTGTCCTCAGACGTCATCAGAAATGTATCTTTCAAAAAAATGATGGTCATGACATCACAGTCATTCACATGTAGTCAATGCACCTTCCAATGACCTACAACTTCGCACTAGGCAATGACGTGAGAACTGGTTGATACCATTTGCCCTTACTATGTGGCTCCTGCGTTTGAGAAACCACAGTGGCATAAAAAAGGAACGAAAAACTGCATGAACCATCCCAAAAATCAAAATGATACTGCCAAGAAAGGTTAATATGCAGAATAACCAGGACACGATAAAAACGTACAAAACATTCAAGCAAAGGGCAAGCTGAAATTTTTTACACAGCAAGGTAGCAATGATGTCAATGTATGCCAACATTCATGGCTTTGGTGTGCATGGACAACACCATCATTCCTTCCACCTGTTGTATCTACCTCGGTCCTCATTTTTTGTGCTCCCTTCATCATGAACTCCTCACATAGCTACTGAATGCAGTTGTAGATGCAGCCTTTCTATCATAAACAACAGATATAAAAGTATTTGGAAATCCCAACATTTTAGCCACGTACACAATGCACTCTTGCCAGTGAATTTCACTATTTCATATTGTAAGGGACCGGTGGATATGCATGGCATCATTAGGACAGTCTGCTCTTTTAGGTCACTTGTTCAACGCCCAGCTGCGACCGTCTCTCACTTTCCCTCAAGCAGGAGTCAGAAAGAAGTGCACAGAGAGGCAGTTACAGCAGGGTCGAGCTTAATGGAAACATAGGGAGAAAGAATGCAGTTCAGTCTTCCGAGGACTTTGTGGTTGCGCTTTGTGGGGACAGGCAGTTTATTTTCACCCCTGCTTTGCGCAGGGGACTTTCTTTTTTTGTGATGAGCGATACGAGCTCTATATGTCGATGACCCCATAGTATGCCAAATGCACCCATTGCCCGGATGAAGGGCAGCCCTGAAACAAAAACCCTCCTTTGGAAGGACAAATGTTGTTCAAACAACAAACTTTGCCAGGCTGAATAGTGTAAGGTCCTCGTTCTTGACGGGGAGCCCATAAAAGTGGCAATTAGTCAGCCCAAGCACGCTCAGTGTGCCTCGGTGACGGTTCCAACCCTGGATGCCAACAATGTAGAAGACTGCAGTGCTTACCGAATGTCGGGGCACGTGTTTAACAGTGACAGACAAGATGCGGAACGTGAGGATGCCGTTCAGCTCTTCTAATGTGGTCCACAATAATGACAAGCTAAACGTCGATAATTGCCTTGCAAAAGGAGCCGCCAGAAACACCTGCTTTGTGCGACGATTGCATATGTCGGACTGCATTTTGATGTGCTTTACTGTGCTTTCGTTTTCTCTCCTAGAGGAGAGAGTTTGTGTAACACTGTGTAGTAAGCATGCGGCGGCATGGCATGTGACCTAGTGGGCTAACCATTTCAACGTTTATTCTTTAAATTCTGTTTGTTATGAAGTGAATTTGTTGCCTATTTCACACTGCTTGCTTTAGAAAGAGGGTGATGCAACCTATGGAAGCAGGAAGACGTGCTGTAATGTGAGCCGGGCACCGCAGTTGACAGAACCGGGCCCCGCGTCCTGGAGAAGTTATTCTGGAGTTGATTTTGATTCGTTGCCTCTTCGACTATGCCAAAGAGTTTAGCCAGTTCCATGTTATCGTGCTCATTGTTTCATGTTGTAAATATGTACATTCCTGTATAAAGTCTCAGTTCATTTTCCCCTCAAGTCCAGTTGTTGCCAGTTATCGTCGACTCTACCATCTCAGACGGTGTGGCACGCACAAAAAGGTATTGGTGCTGAAGAACACAATTCAAAGCAAAGAAAGAGCCACCATTCACTCATATTATACCAAAAATTATATTCAATAAATAGCATCTAGACTCTACAATCATTAGTCCACCAGCTTTCTTCATATTATATTTGTACATTAGACCTATATTTTGTTACTACAGTTTAGAGCAAGAGCAACCCTTATGGCAAAGTAGAAAACATTTTCAGTCTTATTTAAAATGCATGTGCTTCAAGTACCATAAAATCGGTTTATTTAAACACTACACTTAATTCTGTAATAAATTATTTAGAATATATCTATTCAATACCAAAAAATATATCACTGATAATGGGTCTACATCTGTGACAATCAATGAGCTGTGCAGTCTTGCAAAGCTCCGCACTCTGCTATTATTTCTTGTGCTAATAAAGTTTCAACACTGGTGAATAGAAAACTCTTCAGTCAGATGACACCAATACCTAGGCAGATAATAAAACAAAATTGCAAATTAAGGCATATTGTCACGTTGGTAAAAAGGCGTGTGAAGGCCGCTGAGCCGGTAACACAGAGAGCCCGGTGTTGGCGAAGTCCAGGGGCGTACGGTCCGAGCGTGAGAGGGCAACTTCGTCATCGTCTGCTTCTCTGCCTTGTCTTCATCACACTGGCATCATTAGCTGCCCCGGTGAGGAAGCATCGACCCGATGCTCGAGGCAATTCACAGACTCACAAGGAGGGCGTCCTAGCGTGATAAGGTTTGAGTCGAACGACGTGGACCATCTCTGGGCGTGCGGCACGACTTGATCGTGGCGCCTCGTAAGGAAGAACTTCATAGTTGAGAGCACCAACGCGGCGCAGAACTTGGTAAGGACCGAAGTAGCGACGCAAGA
The DNA here is from genome assembly GCF_055883805.1 of Amblyomma maculatum. Taxonomy (NCBI): domain Eukaryota; kingdom Metazoa; phylum Arthropoda; class Arachnida; order Ixodida; family Ixodidae; genus Amblyomma; species Amblyomma maculatum. The sequence goes on from NC_139348.1 coordinate 47,449,229, forward strand.
GCTTTTCGCTAAGTCCGTGTCGTCGAACTGGAGACCAAGCCCAGACAAGATCACCTGTCTGATATTCAACCTCGCGTTGCCGCAGGTTGTAGTGTCGTGAATCCTGTATACCTGCTGCTCACGGATGCGCAGCTTAGCGAGCTGGAGGGCTTCTTCGGCACATTGCAAAAACTATGCAACGTCATCATTGGGGTGGTTGTCGACATGGGGTAGCATGCCGTCGAGTGTTGTAGTGACTTGGTGGCCATAAACAAGGCTATATTGGTTGTTTCTTAGATGGCTGTGTTATAAGCGAACGTTACGTAAGGTAGGACTGCATCCCACATTTTGTGTTGAACGTCCACATACATTGAAAGCATGTCGGCAAGCGTTCTGTTTAAACGTTCGGTTAATCCATTCATCTGGGGATGGTAAGAAGTAGTCCTGCGGTGACTTGTGTGACTTAAGTCAAGAATGTGCTGCATAAGCTCAGCAGAAAAGGCAGCACCTTGGTCCGTGATCACAATTCGAGGATCCCAACAAATCTATCCCGATTTGTTGGAACGGCTGGGAGGGAGGCTCTGTGGGTTTTAGGAAGCTGGCTGGCTTGACAGGAGGAATCTTTCGGCGCTGACAGTCACGGCAAGTGCGAACGTAATTCGTAACGTCATGTCCCGGACGAGGCCAGTAGTATTTTTCTTGGATTCTGGCTTGCGTTCTCGTGATTCCAAGGTGGCCGGAAGCTGGTTCGTCGTGGCAGGCATGTAAAATTTCATTGCGTAGGTTCCAAGGAATGACAAGCAAGTAATGTCGACTGTTGGGGGTAAAATTCTTCTTGAAAAGCACGTTGTCGCGTAAGCAGAGAGAGGATAAAGCGCGCTGGTAAGATACATGAACTCTGCCGCTAGCACTTTGCAGATAATCAATTATTGCCTGAAGATCAGGATCAGTGTGTTGTTGCACGCCGAAGTCTGTAGAGCTCACTGCGTTGACGAAGACATCGTCGTCTTCGCCTGTGTCTGTAGGGACAGGTTCAACGGGAGCTCGGGAAAGACAATCTACGTCCAAATGTCTCACTGTGATGTCATATTCTTGTAGGCGCAGACTCCATCATGCAAGGCACCCTGATGGATCTTAGATACTGGCTAACCAACAAAGTGCGTGGTGATCCGTCACTACTATGAAAGGTCTCCCAAAAAGGTATGGCCTGAACTTCATAATTGCCCACACGATGGCAAGGCACTCTTTTTCAGGGGCAGAATAATTGCCCTCGGTCTTCGACAAAGAACGACTTGCGTAAGCAAGTACACGCTGTTGACCCTTTTGGACCTAGGATAGCGCCCAAACCAAAATTACTTGTATCTGTGTGTACCTTCGTATCAGCATATTCATCAAAGTGCGCCAGAATGGGTGGTGACTGAAGGTGGCGCTGAAGGTCATGAAAAGTCTGCTGCTGCGGTGTTTCCCATTGGAACTGTACATCTGCCTTAGTGAGATAAGTAAGGGGCACGGCGATTTTTTAGAAATTTGGCACAAAGCAGCGGTAGTATGCATATAACCCGAGGAAGCGTCGAAGTTCCTTCTGGTCTCGTGGCGGCGGGAAATTCGCAATGGCAACAGTTTTCTCGGGATCAGGAAGGACCCTTTCCTTGTTGACGACGTGGCCTGAAAATTTCAATTCTTCGTAGGTGAAGTGACATTTGTCTGCCTTTAATGTAATGCCGGAGGACTTTATAGCTTGCAGAACTGCCTCGAGGCGATGAATGTGCTCTGCAAAACTTGGGGCAAAGACGATCACATCATCCAGGTATACAAGACACTTCTGCCATTTCAGGTCCGCGAGAACGTTGTCCATAAGCAAAGGCCGCACGGCATAACCTGAACTCGTGCAGCTCGTCTGCAGTGACAAATGCAGTCTTCTCGCGGTCTCTCTCGTCTACCTTGATTTGCCAGTACCCAAATTTGAGGTCCATGGAAGAAAAATACTTGGTATTGCATAGGCGATCTAAAGCGTCATCGATTCTGGGCAAGGAGTAAACATCCTTTTTAGTTACATTGTTCAATCATAGGTAGTCGACCCAGAACCGTAATGTGCCACCCAGGGGCTCTGAGATGGTTGAATAACGTCGTAATCAAGCATTTCCTTAACTTGAGAGCTAAATGCGGCACGTTCTTTAGATGAGACACGATAGGGTGACTGTCGGAGTAGTTGTACTGGGGCCGTATCCAGCGGAGGTTCCTTTCGTGAACCGTTCTCTTTCAAGATGACGTCAGCAAGACAGCGGGCGCCACCTCACGGCGAAGACAGGAAAGATAGCGGCCAATCGGCAATGGCGCCAGATCGTAGGCATGTCCACAACGAGCATGTGTCTTTTTCTGGTACCAAATACTTGTACCAAAGTGGTATTAAGCACGAACTAAATCTAATAATTACATAGTAATGCAAACTAGAGAATAATTAACTGAAATATTCTAAGAAACTTCCTGTTAACAACTGCCAAGCAATTTTCTTGGCTCATGAGTACCTTTTTCGCCACTAGATGGTGTCGCGCGCACAGCGTCGTCGTCTGCTTCCTTGCTTGCTGTGAAGTTTTTGTAAGTTTTGTCTATCGCACAGAATGGCAAATATCCCAACAACGAGGTCTACAACGCCCGTAGTATGCAGTCCGAATCACGCTAGCTCTATGACGGAGGAGTTGCTGCCGCCTTTACGAGTACGAACGAGCTGCTTGATACCGGCACCGCAGCGGCGCGTCCGCACCTGTCTATGTAGCGGGGCAGCATCCGTAGCCTTATCGGCTGCTCAAGCATCGTGAGTATGCGCAAACTTTCCGTGAATAGCTGTCAATGTAGGACACAGCCGATGACATATGGAATCCGACCGCACTCGATCCAGTCAGCCACCGTCTGCTCTCCTTCCGCTGATGTAGGAGGAGGCAAAAACTCAGCCCGCACACTTACGGGCGCGAATTATTTGTCTCTACGACTGCCGGATTCAAATGGTCGCACTGCTGTTGACCGAGAGCTCCCGATCGCAAAGTAGCGATCGAAGTGCGTAAAGCACCTTTGCTTTTGACGGCAGCCCGGCATGCGCGCCTTCATTCCCACTTCACTTCGCTATCGCCACACAGCCTTAGCCAGTGTTGCCGCAAAACCTCCTGAGACATGCAGAAGGCGTCGTCTCGTTTTTCTTTTTTTTTTTATTGCATCAGTTTACTAAAACCGCCAAGCGCTGCCCCTCCCCTCCCCCCAAAGAAAGCAAACAAAAAAAATACCACGGCCGTACTCAAGCAGCTGCGCGGCACGCGCCGTCGCTCGACTACGGCCATGAGGCGCCACAGCAAGCGCAGAGCGGTTCCATCACGAAACAGACCAACTCGTCGCGGTTCCTGCAACGGCCGGCAAAACAGTTCCTTTCGAAGCGGTGGCCCTGCCCCGTGACGTAGGCGAAAAACTCGGAGCCGCCTCCAGAAGTTCTGGGGGTCACGCCGGACGTGACGCAGCAAACAATTAGGAGCGGCGAAAGGAACCAGTTCCCGAACGGAACCGTCGCTGGATCTGGCCCCTGTATCGTCCGTAATAATGCGATGTTTTACGTGTGCTCGACCAACACGCGGCAGCGACACGAACGCATTTCTTTAGTGATTGAGGAGGTTCCTCAGGATATCTTGCTCCGTCTGCGGTGGTGCCAGGTTGATGTCGTACTTCAGGTCAGCGACTTCCACTTGTTCCAGTCGAGAATCACAAGTTAAACTGTGCACGCACCTAGTTTCAGTAATGGCATCGATATAAGCGCACGTTGTTCCCTTATTGAGATACCAGTGTTCGTTGCTGAAATTGGTGAGAAGTAAGTCGACTTTCCCATCTTCGAGGATGACGACAGCCCGAGCAACAGAAATGCCATGGTCGAGAAGCAAAGGTGGTTTACTGCCGATGACACCTTCAACTCCCCGGAGAGTGTGCGCACCGACGGTCACCATCACACTGGAGCGGGGAGGTACAGCCACGTGCTCGTCGATAATGTGGAGTGGCGTCGGCAGAACACAGTTAACTTTGTGGGCATTCTCAGTCGAAAACTGAACCGACAGACTGGAGGTCGATGATGGCGCCGTTTTCCATCAGGAAGGCCATACCCAGTATAACGTCTCTGGAACAATCTGCTAGCACAACAAACGTTGCCAGAAAGGTTCGCCCTTGAACTGTGACTCACGCTGTGCATGTTCCTCTAGGTGTTATCAAATGTCCTCCAGCGGTACATATCTCTGGGCCATCCCAAGCTGTCGTAACCTTGAGTGCCGCGGCGAATGATCCACTCAGCATGGAATAATCAGCCCCAGTATCCATCAAAGTGGTTTCGGCGGTGCCGTCAACTGAAAGGTCTAAATCGGCTGGCGGTGACGTCTCGCTGCGGTAATGTCGAGGTGTCCTGTCTCGGCTTCGGTGCATTGAAGAGATGCGTTGTCGTAGAGAAGCAGTCAGGCTACGCAGTTGGTCGGGTTGTCGGCTTGTCGTTAACTTGGGCGGCTTGGTAATCGTGGTCATCTCTGAATTGTTTGGCGCCGGCAAAATGATTTGCGTCGTTGGAGACGCAGCAGCCACACCTCGAAGCTGCTGCGTCTAGTTTCCCCTACGGGAATTTCTAGAGTGGTCCCGCAGCTCGGAGGAATCGTAGCAGCGGGGCGAAGGTGATCGGCGGCGCTGGACTGATTCCGGGTTAGAAAGGTAGTCGGTAATCCCTCGTGGGCGCTCTCCTGGCTGCGGACAGCGAGCGCCGAAGGGGAGTCCGCAAAGACCCATCTCTTTGTACAGGCAGCGACGCCAAACATGCCCAGTTTCGCCACAATGGTAGCACAACGGCTGGTAGTACACGGTTCGCCAGATGTCGGTTCGGCGGCGCCTAGGTCGCTGCAGGAAAGTCAGCTGGGAAGGTGGCAGTGGCATTTGGGAGGCGGCCAGCGCAGGTGCTTCGTAGCACTGTGTTGAAGGCGGCAGAAAACGGCTTGCGACGGCGGCGTAACTCATTGTAGGTGGTTGTAGAGGGCATGCAAGAAGCGGCGCGGCACCCAAAGCTTGTTGCACTTCTTTGTGAACAAAATCGGTGACTGATGCAACTTGCGGCTGCGCCAGCGTAGGAAAGTTTCGCCACCTCTTCACACACAATGGCTTGAATGGTCTCCCGCAGTGAGTCTCCTGATGACACGGTGGACTTCTCATCACATGTGGACTGCATCGACACGGTCATGCGCTCGTACTGCTGTGCCTGCATGTCAAGCGCTCTCTCGATGGAAGTAGCTTCCGTAAAAAAAGCATCTACGGTCACTGGCGGACTGCGAACGAAGCCGGCGAAGAGCTGTCCTTTCACACCTCTCATTAATAATAGCGATTTCCACTCTTCCGATATGTTTGGATCTGTGCGGCGGAACAAGAGCTTCATCTCCTCCGCGTACACCATCACGCTTTCGTTCAGATGCTGAATGCAACTCTGAAGTAGAAGATCGGCCTTTTCTTTACGGACTGTGCTAATAAATGCCTGAAGAATTTCTGCTTTGAACATATCTTGCATTTGCAGGCGAGATTCATGATTGACGTACCAGGTCCTCGCTGAGTCCTCCAGGGCAAAGTAGACATGGCGCATCTTTGCGTTCGCGTCCCAGGCATTAAAGGTGGCCACCCGGTCGAACTGGTCCAGCCAATCCTCGGCATCTTCATGCGGAAGACCATCATGAAAGCGAGAGCAGTCTCGCTGGTGAAGTAGGACATTGGCAGGAATCTCTTGTGTGCTCATAGTGACAGTTTGTGTACTCATGGATGGTAGACCAGGAAGCGGAAAGAATTTGGGAGACGCGCCACGTAGTTGCCGGCTGCCCTGGTGAACAGGAGTTTCTACCCTGGGAGTGCATCCTTGGCTGCAGTCGCGGCTTGATAGGGGCATCTGGTACATGAAAGATCTGCCCAGCACTTCTCCACCAGATGTCACGGTGGTAAAAAGGTGTGTGAAGGCCGCTGAGCTGGTAACACAGAGCCCGGTGCTGGCAAAGTCCAGGGGCGTATGGTCCAAGCGCGAGAGGGCAACTTCGTCATCTGCTTCTCTGCCTTGTCTTCATCACACTGGCATCAATATTAAAGCTTAAAAATTATTCTTCCAAAAGTTATAGATGAACCAAGGCGAGCGTTACAATACTACACAGTGTTTACGCCAAACATACGATTAAGAAGCGAAATTTCTCAGTTCAGTGACACACTACATTGCAAGGCGGTAAAGTTTCGCGACCCGTACCTTCAATTTCAGCCCTCACAACATGCACATATTGTAAGCCCTTTGTGTGCACGTCAACTTCAACTGTACATATTCATCATCATCAGTCATCTCGTCAGAGAGAAGACGAAGTATGAATGAAACACTGCTGGTTTGTAGCTGCTGCATCGGTTGAGCTGGCAATAGAAAAGTGAACCTGCCAAAGTGTCTCTTGTTCCTGGCGTCCTCTACGTGGCACCCCCTGTCGCTCCGTTCCGGACGTATTGTTGGCGACACATGCACTGTCATGACGCAGGCCGACTCGCATCACCCAACTGTAATTACCATTCCGGTGCCTGCCACTACAGACGCGCATTCGCCAGGTGCCCATGCTTCCTCTGTGAAGCCGACGTCCTCTGCCATTCCTCAGCCATTCAGCCAGACTACTTGGTTTGTAAGCTCCCGTAAGTACGACCCTTTGGTTTTGCCGAACTCCCAAGTGACGATGTGGACGACTGGCTACAACAGTATTTTCAAAATCTCAGACTTTTCCAGGTTTCCCTTATTATTTCAGTTCAAATTCTTCACGAATAAAGAGACTAAAAAATGCTGATGATAATGTGCTTAAACGAACAATTCGCGACAAAAAGCTATTTATTAATCGTATTCTGCAACTTAAAATAGTGAAAGACTGTTACTAGGGTTAATGGCCAGTAAAAACATTAAAAGTTTACTGAAAATTAAAAGTGCACTGATGCCAGTCTCAGCAAAGCTCTTTGAAACCACCAGTTGCGAAACTTCCTATAGGCCACATGTATAAAAAAAACTGCGATTTTTATTGGTCGAAATTCGGGTGTATATAGGGTATATCCATGCGAGGCACCCTAGAAGCATAATAGGGATGGCGCCCGCAGTCATTAAAGGAAACTGCATAAGTCACAAACTTTCAGATTCTTCATAAATGTGCAATCACCTGGAAAATAAAATTAGTTGAAGACTTGCGGATGCGAAAATTTTTAAAGGTAAGAGCCGTAGAGTCAAGGCAAGACGAGAGTCTTAGAATGGCCGAAAATGGCCAAAAATCAATTTTGAGAAAAACTCATTTTTTGGAACGTTTATCTTTTCAAGCACCTGCACTCAAATTATTACATGCCGGATTCGGTCATGAAATGCGATAAAATCGGCTTTCAAAATGTCACGGCAGCCACGAAATGCCCCCGAAAAGAGGAAATTTGTTGAAATCCGTGGGTAGTGCAACCGGCCAATCACCACCATTTTGGGCCTGGTGTGAAGCTGTTATCTTTGTGCACAATTTGTGCCATTGGACTGGGTCATTGAATGGGTGCACGTGCTGGTTTTCCAAAGGCTGTTTATGGTCTCTGATAAGTGCACCACTCTCCCATAGCTGGCATGCCTGGCGCGTCACTCTTTTTTTTTTCTTTGTTTTGCGTTCGCCGCCGTTGCTGCCGCTTGGTGCACATCTGTGTTTGCGCTCGTGTTTCTGGATGCACCACTTTATGCAGAGTTTTTCCTTATGATCGAGATGCCAGAAAACAGTAGATTGT